>NC_056682.1:28277900-28898981 GCF_018350215.1 Panthera leo
CACCCCTAAATTGTATTTCTTGAGCTTTTTCTTTTGTTGCTCATATTCATTATTCTCAAGGGCTAAAGATACCTGATGTAGGAAAAGATTGCCAAAAAAAAAAAAAAAAAAAAAAAAGACAAAAGGTAGGACCATGTAACACCTATTAAAAAATACTTCAGTTTCTGGGTGTCTGGGTGCCTCACTCGGTTAAGTGTCCAACTTCAGATCAGGTCATGATCTCACAGTTCGTGAGTTCGAGCCCCAACGTCGGGCTCTGTGCTGACAGCTCAGAGCCTGGAGCCTGCTTCAGATTCTGTGTCTCCCTCTCTCTCTGCCTCTCCCTCGCTCACACTCTGTCTCTCAATAAATATTTAAAAAAAAAAAAAAAAAAAAAAAAAGGAAATACTTCAGTTTTATTTCTTGGAATTACAAGGGCTGTAAAGATATTATATTTTATAACCCTAATCCTTTGCTACCACCCATGAGCAAACCTAAGCATGCTCTTAACCACTACAACTGCCCTTAACCAGAAATATCGCTCCTAGAAATCTACTCTGAGAAATTAGTTCAAAAGAAACAAGCTCAAGATACAAAGATATTTGTAATAGCATTACTCAAAGTAACACCACCACCAACAAAATGGAAATAACAGCCTTTACATATGACACATCAACCTAGATTAAAAAGCTACTGAAAATTAAGGCAAAATAGAAAATATCTGATATATGAAGTGAAAAAATATATATCTAACTTCTCAATTTAGAGAGCCCTCTTGGTTTGAAATCCCTTTTATACAAAATTTTTTTTTCTAACATTAGAAATACACACAAATAATGTAACCAACTTTCAAAGGACTTGTGAAACCTGGTATACTCAATATTTAGGTAAGTAGGAGCTATTCTGAGCACTGTTAAAATCACATTTTCATAAATAGTAAACTCTGGAGTCCTTAACATGGATGGAAAGCATAAAGATCCGTTAATTACTAAATTTCTTGATAACAGACACTTAACTTTTCCCTACCTTATGCTGTAATTTATTTAGCCATTCAACAAACATGTATTTGACAAACATGTATTGAGTGTTTCTCTGTGTGAAAGATTAGGTTACAATGGCAAACAATCATGCAATTGCAATGACACACAATAGCTTTGTCAGAAATAGTGAGTGCTATGGGAATCAAAGGCTAAGCACCAAATTCAAATAGGAAAGTAGAGATAATAGGACTTTTAACCTGCAACCTAAAAGAGGAATAGGATTTACTCAGAAGAGGGAAGGAGCTAAGAAAGAATATTCCACAAAGAGGATACAATATGGGTAAAGGTCATGAGGCAAGAGAGTAAAGCATGTTAAAAGAGCTACATACAGGCCAATATCACTAAGAGAGTACAAGGAAAACAATGATTATGGGTATGAAAGGTAACGGGAGACTAGATCAGGTAAGGCATGGAGATGGCAGGAAAAGATAACCTTCCCCTGAAAAGCAATGATGATTGGCCTTAAACAGAGACTGATGTTATCAGATGATTAGAAAAATCACTGACTTCTGTACAGAGAGTGGACAATAAAGAAGTTAAGCCAGGAAACCTTGTAAGCACCTAATCAAGCAATCCACTCATAGTGACCCCAACTAGGGTGGTATGACAGTCTTCACCGTGTACACTCAGTACTTCCAGCTCTCCTCTGAGCACTTGGAACACCCCATGGCTGGTACAGCCCTGTGACTAGCTCTAGACAATGAGCTGTGAGAGAAAGTGATGTCTCACCTCCAGGCCAGAGGATTTTAACTGCCAAGCAAGATCTTCCAGAGTTCTTTCTCCCTCTGGCACTGAAATCAGTAACACTGGAAATATCAGCTACTCTACCAGCCTGGGTTCTTGAGTGACTGTAAGGAGGTAAGACCCCTGCCAACACATGTTAAACACGTGCTATGAAAGAGAAACAAACCTTTGTTGTCTTTAAGCCACTGAGATTTTGGCTAAAAAAAAAAAAAAAAAAAAAAAAAAAAAAAGAAAACAACAACAAAAACCCAAAAGCCCAAAATTATGTCACTGTGACCAAGTTCCAAACCTTGTGCTTAATACATAATCTAACTGCAGTTTCAAACTCCCTCAGAAATGTAGTCTTAAATCATCAGTCAGGAATTTTTCCATTAACAACAATAAGTATGCCAACATGGACCCTCTCCACCAAAGGAATATGAGGTTATCTGCATAAGACTCCTAGCTTTTCCTCCCTAGAAAGCAGCCTGGCCTAAAACAATCCTTTTCTTTTGCTAATAACTTTCTTGCCTCCACCTTCCTTCTATAAGAACTGTCCATTTGGTACAACTCCTCGGAATGCCTTGCTCAACGGGATGCTACCTGAATCATAAATCGTGTAATAAAGCCAATTAGATCTTCAAATTTACATGAATTTTTGTTATTTAGCAGGAGCAAAGTCATTCTTAAGCAGATCAAAGAGACTAGGTCTATGCTAGACCTAGACTAGATCTGTGCTAATGTTTATTTTTAAGTTTATTTGACAGAGAGCACATGAATGCAATCAGGGGAGGGGCAGAGAGGGGGAGAGGGAGAGGAGAGGGAGAGGAGAGGGAGAGAAGGGGGAGAGAAGGGGGAGAGGGGGGGAGAGGGGGGGGAGAGAGAGGGGGAGAGAGGGGGAGAGAGGGAGAATTCCAAGTAGGTTCAGCGCTCAATCCCATGAACCGTGAAATCATGACCTGCGCCAAAATCAAGAGTGTCGACTGAGGTACCCAGGCGCCCATGCTAATGTTTAATAAAACAGTGTACTGTGAATTAATTCAATGTACATTTCATTGGAATGAGACATAAACTTCATGTATGTTCTAATAACAGCCCTGCTCGATAAAAAGATGACCTCTGCTTTAACATCAGTTAGTAAAACAGCTTGAAAAACATCTAACAAAATGACATCCATAAAGATTACTTACTACATTTTATAAGTAGGTAAATAATTAGTTGTGAATTAAGCTGGACTGACCTTGTTTAAAAGGTAACAGTCTAAGACTAAACTAAACCCAAAATAAGCAGGAAAAAAATGGTGAAATAGAAATAAAATAAAAAACAGAAAAACACAAGAGAAAAATCAATTAAATCAAAAGTTGATTTTTTTGAAAAGATCAACAAAATAAAACATAAATTCCTAAAATCAGAAATGAAAGAGGGAAAGGCTGCCTGGGTAGCTCGGTTGGTTGAGCAGCTAACTCTTGATTCCAGCTGGGGTCATGATCCTAGGGTCCTGGGATCAAGCCCTGCTTTGGGCTCCTCGCTCAGTGTGGAGCTGCTGGGGACTGACTCTCACTCTCTCCCTCTCTCCCCCCGCTCCCCGCCCCCCCCCCCCCCCCCCGTCCTCCCTACCCCACTCCCACACTCTAAGAAAAAAAAAAAAAAAAAACAATGAAAGAGGGGAGGGATATCACTAATGACCTTACAAAAGTCAAAGGCTTGCAAGGAAATACTTCCGAAAAACTTTAGACAATGTAGATAATGAAATGGACAAACTCCTAAAAAGATGCAAGGCACCAAAATTAACTCAAGAAGGTAACAGATAATCTGAATAGATCTATAAGAAGAATTTCTACGAGAGCTTCTCACAAAGGAAAGCTCAGGCCCAAATGCCTTTGCTAGTGAATTCTATCCAACATTTAAAGGGAAAATTATATCAAACCTTCACAAACTCTTCCAGAAACAGTGGAAAAGAGAACACTTCACCAATCTTTTATGAGGCCACAAATACCCTCACAGGCATCCAAGAAAACTACAGACTATACCCTCATGAATATAAACATAAAACTCCAGTACAAAATATTAGCTATCTGAATTCCACAACAAAAAAGATTATATACATCATGACCAATAGGATTTATATATATACATATATATATACATACATATATATACACACACACACACACACACACACACACATATATAGTCAAGTTAACTAACATACAGTGTATACAGGGTACTCTTGGCTTCGGGAGTAGATTCCCATGATTCACTGCTTACATACAATACCCAGTGCTCATCCCAACAAGTGCCCTCCTCAATGCCCTCCACCCATTTTCCCCTCCCCCGTCCCCCATCAGCCTTCAACTTGTTCTCTGTATTTAAGAGAGACTTATGGTTTGCCTCCTTCTGTTTATAACTATTTTCCCCCTTCCCTTCCCCCATGGTTTTAAGTTTCTCAAATTCCACATGAGTGAAAACATGATTATCTGTCTTCTCTGACTGACTTACTTCACTTAGCATAATACCCTCCAGTTCTATCCACATTGTTGCAAATGGCAAGATTTTATTCTTTTTCTTTGCCAAGTAGTATTCTGTTGTATATATACGCCACATCTTCTTTATCCATTCATCAGTTGACAGACATTTGTGCTCTTTCCATAATTTGGCTATTGTTGGCAGCACTGCTATAATATTGGGGTACATGAGTCCCTATGAATCAGCACTCCTGTATCCTCTGGACAATTCCTAGTAGTACTATTGCTGGGTTGTAGGGTAACTCTATTTTTAATTTTTTGAGGAACCCCCACACTGCTTTCCAGAGTGGCTGTACCAGTTTGCATTCCTACCAACAGTAGGATTTTTTCTAAGAATGCCAGGTTGGTTTAACATCTGAAAATCAATTAATGTAATATTAATAAAGAAAAGCATGATCTTCTTAGCAGATGTAGAAAAAGCACTTGATAACATCCAAAACTCATTTAAGATTAAACACTCTCAACAAACTGGGGCACCTGGGTGGCTCAGTCAGTTGAGCGTCCAACTCTTGGTTTCAGCTCAGGTCATGATCTCACGGTTCATGAGATTGAGCCCTGCATCAGGCTCTGGGCTGACAGTGTGCAGTCTGTCTGGGATTCTCTCTCTGCCCTTCCCCCATTCATGCTATCTCTGTCTCTCAAATAAATAAACTTAAAAAATAATAATAATAAAATTAAAAAAAAACCTCTCAACAAGCTAGAAGTAGAGGGAAACTTCAACCTGATAATGGGCATCTACAAAATCCAGGCAGCTAAGATTATACATAATGATGGAAGATTGAATGCTTTTCCCCTAAGATCAGGAACAAGGCAAAGCTGTTCCCTCTCACTACCTGTATTCGACATCCTATTAGCCAGCTCAGAGGGGGTGAGAGGAAAGGAGGGAGGGGGTGAGAGGAAAGGAGGGAGGGGGTGAGAGGAAAGGAGGGAGGGGGTGAGAGGAAAGGAGGGAGGGGGTGAGAGGAAAGGAGGGAGGGGGTGAGAGGAAAGGAGGGAGGGGGTGAGAGGAAAGGAGGGAGGGGGTGAGAGGAAAGGAGGGAGGGGGTGAGAGGAAAGGAGGGAGGGGGAGAGAGGAAAGGAGGGAGGGGGAGAGAGGAAAGGAGGGAGGGGGAGAGAGGAAAGGAGGGAGGGGGAGAGAGGAAAGGAGGGAGGGGGAGAGAGGAAAGGAGGGAGGGGGAGAGAGGAAAGGAGGGAGGGGGAGAGAGGAAAGGAGGGAGGGGGAGAGAGGAAAGGAGGGAGGGGCGGAGAGAGGAAAGGAGGAAAGGAGGAAAGAAGGAAGAAAAGGCATTCACATTGGAAAGGACAAATAAACCTGTCCTTATTTACAGATGACATAATCTTTCAAGTAAAAAAACCTATGGAATTCACACAAAAAAACTATAAATAATGAACAAGTTCAGCAAGGTTGCAGAAGATCAAAGTGCAAAAATCTACTGTACTTCTATTTACTAGGAATGAACAATCTAAAAAATCAAATTAACAATTTCACTCACAGTAATATCAAAAAGAATAAAATACTTAGGAATAAATTTAACAAAATACATATAAGACTTATA
This sequence comes from Panthera leo, assembly GCF_018350215.1. Lineage (NCBI taxonomy): Eukaryota > Metazoa > Chordata > Mammalia > Carnivora > Felidae > Panthera > Panthera leo. Next base: position 28,283,724 of record NC_056682.1, read on the forward strand.
CATTAAAAGCTACAGGGGCGCCTGGGTGGCTCAGTCGGTTAAGTATCTGACTTTGGCTTAGGTCATGATCTCACGGTTCGTGAGTTTGAGGCCCGCATTAGAATCTGTGCTGACAGTCCAGAGGCTGGAGCCTGCTTAGGATTCTGTGTCTCCCCCTCTCTCTTTCTCTCTCTCTCTGCCCCTCCCCCACTTGCACTCTCTCTCTCAAAAATAAACATGAAAAAAAAATGAAAAAAAAAAAAACCCTACAAAACATAGCCACAAGACATAAAAAACCTATTATTGATGAAAAGATATCCATGTCCATTGACTGGAAGACTTAATATTGTTAAGATACCAATTCTCCCCAAATTGACTTCCAGATTCAATACAATCCCTATAAAAATCACAACTGGCTCTTTTACAGATAGGAATGGACAAGGTGTTCTTAAATTTTATTTGAATGCAAAGAATCCAGGAAAAAACAAAACAATCTTGGAAAAAGAAGAACAAAAGTGAAGACTTCCACTTTCCCTATTCTGATGCTACAGCAATCAAGAGAGTATGGAATTAAGGATAGACATAGAATCAATGGAACCAAACTGAGATTCTAGAAATAAATTCATTCATAGTCAACTGATAACCAACAAGCAGGCCAATGCAAATCAGTGGGAAAAGACAGTCTTTTCAAGAAATGGCATGGGGACAACTGAATAACCACACACAAAAAGATGAAGTTAGACCCTTATGTTAAACCATACACAAAAAAATCAACTCAAACATATCACAGACCTAAATATAAGAGCTAAAACTATAAAACTCTTACAAGAAAACATAAAAGTAAATTTTCACGACCTTGGGTTAGGCAAAGATTTCCTACATATGACACCAAGAATGCAAGTGATACTGGATCAAGAAACTGTATTCAGAATCTATAAGGAACTCTTACAAATCAATAGGAAGAAAACAATGAAAAATGGGCAAAAAAATATGAATAGACATTTGTCCCAAGATGACCCATGAACAGGCCAAAAAGCAAATGAAATGATGCTCAACATCATTAGTCATTAGGGAACTGCATATTAAAACCACAATGATACCATTTTACAACCACTAGAATGGCTATAATAAAAAAGACAAGAAATAAGTCTTAACAAGAATAAAAAAAATAGAACCCTCATGCATTGATGGCTAAGAATGGAAAATGGTACAGCCATTTTAGTAACTTCTTAAAAAGTTAAAGCATAAAATTGCCACATGACTCAGAAGTTCTGCTCTTAGGTCCTCTATCCAAGAAAAAAAACGAAACCAAAAACAAGTCCACACAAAAGCTTGTACATCAACGTTCACAGCAGAACTATTCATAATAGCCAATAAATGGAAATAATCCAAATGTCCATTAACTCATGAATGGATAAACAAACTGTAGTATACCCATACAGTGGATTACTCTTCAGCAATAAAACGGAATGAAGTACTGATACATGCTACAGATAGATGAATCCTGGACAAAATATCAGCAAATTGAATGCCACAACAAATAAAAAAGATTATACACCAACCAAGGATTTATTCCAAGAATGCAAGGCTGATTTTATCTGAAAAATAAATATAATATGCCATGTTAATAGCATAAACAAAAAGAACATGATCATCTCAATAAATGCTAAGTAGAAGAAGCCACACACTACAGGCCACTTACTGTACAATTCCATTTATGTGAAACATCCAGAAAAAGCAAATATATAGAGAAAGAAAGCTATTGGTTATCTGGGGCTAGGGTGGGAACAAGAAGAGAATGGGCACAAAGCATCTTTTCGGGGTGATGGAAATGTTCTAAAATTGAATTATATCAATAGTTGCACAATTCTCTAAATTTACTAAAAATATTTGAATTGTACATTTAAAATGAGTGAACTATATGGTATATAAACTTCAACAAAGTTATTCTCTGAAAAGATAATAACCTAAATTCTAACTACAACACAAGATGATTAACATCTTAAAAGCAATATACTCTCTTATCACTGTATAATGTTGAACTAAAAAATGAACTTGCTGGGGTGCCTGAGTGGCTCAGTCAGTTAAGTGTCCAACTCTTGATTTCGACCCAGGTCATGATCTCATGGTTCATGCTTGGGATTCCCTCTCTCTCTCTCTCTCTCTCTCTCTCCCTCTCCCTCTCTCTCTGCCTCATTGTCCCCAGCAAGCAAGTGCATGCACACACTCCCTCAAAAAAAAAAAAAAAAAAAAAACTTTATAAAAAATGAACTTGCCATGATTAAATAAATGGTTTCCTGAAAAATAAAAACAGTCCTAAACAGTCAATTTTTTACTGACCAGAATTTTGTTTAGAGCCTGATGATCCTCCATGTTCTAGCTTTGCTTTCTTCTTCTTTGATGATGATGATGATGACTCAGAAGATACTGAACGTTTTTCTACTACAGGAGTGGAAAGAGCTCGTTTTTTGAACAGCTCTCGTTCTCTCAACAGGCTTGGATCCATATTTCTGCAAAGATATAAGTAAATATCTTCAATACAGATTCTAATCACTCAAACCTATAGGCCAAATCCATAGGTCCCAAGAAGAATTACTTCCAAACAAAACTACCTTTTATTATAAGTTCTCCAGCACTTGTTTTAATTCACTTAGTGATTCACTTAACAATCTTCAGTTAGTGCCAGGAACTGTGCTAGGCACTAATAAAGAGAAATAGAATTAGTCTCTAAAGCTCTAGGAACTGCACTGTCCCATATGATACCCACTGGTCACATGTGCCTATGGAACACATGAAATGGGGCTACAGTTGAAACGTACACACTAGATCTAAAAGATTTAGCACAAAAGAACTTTTAAAACTACTGATGAGATTTTTAAGTTCATTTTTTTGAGAGAGAGAGCACGCAGGGGAAGGGCATAGAGATAGGGAGAGAGAGAATCTGTGCTGACAGCACAGAGCCTGACACAGGGCTCCATCTCATGAACCATGAGATCAGGACCTGAGCTGATATCAAGAGTTGGACACTTAGCCTACTAAGCCGAGACACCTCATGAGGAGATATTTTATCACATGTTGATGTGATAATATTTTGGATATCCTAGGTTAAAAAAAATATTAAAACTAATTTCCCCCAACCATATGATCATCTCAATAAATGCAGAAAAAGCATTTGACAAAATACAAAATCTGTTCAGGATAAAAACTCTCAACGAAGTGGGTTTAGAGGGAACATATCTCAACATAACATAATAAAGATCAAAATGAAAAACTCAAAGCTCACATCATACTCCATGGTAAAAAAAGTGAGAGCTTTTTCTCCAAGATCAGGAATAAGACAAGGATGTCCACTCTCACCAGTTTTATTCAATATAGCAGTGGAAGTTCTAGATACAGCAAACAGACAAGAAAAATAAAAAGCATCCAAACTTGTAATGAAAATGTGAAACTGTCATTATTTCCAGAAGACATGATACTATATACAGAAAACCCTAAAGACTCCACCAAAAAATTAGTAAATGAATTCAGTATAGTTGCAGGATACAAAATTAATGTACAGAAATCTGTTCTGTTCCTATACACTAATAACAAAGTAGGAGAAAGAGAAATTAAGAAAACAATCCCACTTACAATTGCACCAAAAAGAATTAAATACTCAGGAATAAATTTAACCAAGGAGATCAAAGACCTACATACACTCTGAAAACTAAAGGACACTGATGAAAGAAACTAAAGGTGAAACAAATAGATATTCCATGCTCATGGATTAGAAGAACATCATTAAAATGTCCTTACTACCCAAAGCAATTTTCAGATTCAATGAAATCCCAATCAAAATACCAATAGCATTTTTCACAAAACTAGAATAAGATAATCCTAAAATTTGTATGAAACCACAAAAGACCCTGAATAGCCAAAAGAATCTTGAAAAAGAAGCACAAAAAACTGGAGGTATCATGATCCCAGGTATCAGGATATACTACAAAGCTACAGTAATCAAACAGTATGGTGCTGACCCAAAAAGAGATACATAGATCAACAGAACAGAAGAGAGAGGCCAAAAATAAACCGACCCTTACTGGTCAATGAATTCATGACAAAGGAAGCAAGAACATACAATGGGAAAAAGAATCTTCAACAAATGGTGCTGGGAAAACTAGACAGCTACAGGCAAAAAAGAAACTGAACCACTTCTTACACCATACACAAAAATAAACTAAAATGGATTAAAGACCAAATGTGAGACCTGAAACCTTAAAACTCCTAAAAGAAAAATACAGACAGTAATCTGTTGGACACTGGCCTTAGCAACACTTTTCTAGATGTGTCGCCTCAGGCAAGGGAAACAAAAGCCAAAATAAACTATTGGGACTTCATCAAAACAAAAAGCTTGTGCACAGCAAAGGAAACCATCAACAAAACAAAAAGATAACCTACTGAATGGGAGAAGGTAATTGCAAATGATATATCTGATAAGGGGTTAATATCCAAAATAAAGAAGTTATATCACACACACACACACACACACACACACACACACACACACACACACCAAAAAAACCCCCACTAACAATTCAATTAAAAATGCGTAGAGGATGGGGCGCCTGGGTGGCGCAGTCGGTTAAGCGTCCGACTTCAGCCAGGTCACGATCTCGCGGTCCGTGAGTTCGAGCCCCGCGTCAGGCTCTGGGCTGATGGCTCAGAGCCTGGAGCCTGTTTCCGATTCTGTGTCTCCCTCTCTCTCTCCCCTCCCCCGTTCATGCTCTGTCTCTCTCTGTCCCAAAAATAAATAAACGTTGAAAAAAAAAAAATGCGTAGAGGACCTGAATAGACGTTTTTCAAAGATGACATACAAATGGCCAACAGACACATGAAGAGATACTTAATATTACTAATCATCAAGGAAATGCAAATCAAAACCACAATAAGATATCTCCTCACACCAGTCAGAATGGCTGTTATAAAAAAGAAATAACATGTGCAGACAAGGATGTGGAGAAAAAGCAACCCTCATGCACCACCAAGGGGAATGCAAACTGGTACAGCCACTGTGGAAAACAGTATAGAGGTTCCAAAAAATTAAAAATAGATATACTATATGATCCAATAATTTCCCTGGTATTTACCCAAAGAAAACAAAAGCACTATCAAAGAGATAAATGCAGCCCTGTTTATGGCAGCATTCTTTATAATCGCCAAGATATGGAAGCAACCCAACTGTATTAACAGATAAATGGACAAAGAAAATAAATGTGGCATGTGTAATGTGTAGACACATACATATATATGTATACATACGTGTGTATACACATATATATGTATACACACATATATGTATACACACATATGTGTATACATACACATATATGTGTGTACACACACATACTCACACAATGGACTATCAGCCACAAAAAGAATGAGATCTTGCCCTCTGAGACAAGGGTGGACCTAGAGGGTATTATACTAAGCAAAATAAGCAGAGAGGTAAATACTATATGATTTCATTTACACTTGTCATCTAAAAAACAAATGAACAGACTCTTAAATACAGAGAACAAGCTGGTGGTTGCCAGAGGAGAGGTTGGTGGGGGGATGGGCAAAATAGGTAAAGGGTATTAAAAAGTATAAACTTAAAAATAAATAAAAAGTATAAACTTCCAGTTATTTTTTTTTCAAACTTCCAGTTATAAAATAAATATGTCGTGGAGATGAAAAGTACAGCATTAGGGAATATACTCAATAATAATGCAATAATGTTGCATGGTGAAAAACGGTGGCTATACCTATCACAGAGAGCATTTAGTAATGTATGTAACTGTTGAATCAACATGTTGTACACCTAGGGGTGCCCAGGTGGTTCAGTCAATCATCCGACTCTTGATTTCGCCTCAGGTCATGATCTCACAGTTTTCACGGGTTTGAGCCCCCCACATCAGGCTCTGTGCTGGCAACACGGAGCCTGCTTGGGCCAGGGAATCTCTGCCTTCCCCTTTCCCACTTGTGTTGTCTCCCAAATAATAAAACAAAATAAAAACCTAAAAAAAAAATGCTGTATACCTAAAACTAATATAACATTGTATGTCAATTATACTTCAATAAAGACAAATTAAAACTGATTTTTTTTAATTAAAACATTTTACAGGCCACCTGCGTGGCTTAGTTGGTTAAGTGTCCAACTCTTGGTTTCGGCTCAAGTTGTGATGTTGGTGAGTTCAAGCTTGCATCCAGCTTTGCACTGACCACGTGGAGTCTGCTTGGGATTCTCTCCCTCTCTCTCTGCCCCTCCCCTGCACACATAGGCACGCTCTCTCCCTCTCTAACTAAATAAACATGTTTTAAAAACAAATTTTTAAACTACATGTGTGGCTCATGTTTGCAGCTCTCATTGTATTTCTATTGGACAACACTGCTCTAGAAACATCAGACTACTCGGCAGAAGTTAGGAAGCAGATATAGGTTCATTGGGGGAAAAAATCATCAGAATTACTTATAAATGAAAAGATGTCTTTCAAAACTGGTGAATTCTTGGGGCACCTGGGTGGCTCAATGGGTTGAACATCGGACTCTTGATTTCGGCTTAGGTCATGATCCCAGAGTTGTGGGATCAACCTGAGTCAGGCCCCGTGCTGACCGTGGAACCTGCTTAAAATTCTTTCTCTCTCTCTCTTTTTCTCTCCCCCCCTCCCCGCCCCCTCTGCCCCACTCCTCTGCTCCCTCTCACTCTCTCAAAAAACAAAACAAAACAAAACAAAAATTTGTTTTTTTAATTAAAAAAAGGGGCACTGGGTGGCTCAGTCGATTAAGCATCTGACTTGATTTCAGCTAAAATCATGATCTCACAGTTCATGAGTTCAATCCCCACATCAGGCTCTGTGGTGATAGCACAGAGCCTGCCTGGGATTCTCTGTCTCCCTCTCTCTTTTCCACACCCCACACTAGCTCTCATATAAACATTAAAAAAATAATATTAATAAAAAATAAATTTAAAAAATTAAATTAAAAAAGACCTGGTGAACTCTATGTCATTGTGTGATAAGAAGGCTTGATTACAATTTGTTAGAAATATCTACAGAAAATTCCTGATTTAGAGGGAGGTGGCACTAGATCTCTTCTTTTGTTTTTTTCCGCAGTTCTAAAACTTCAGAGTCCTAAGCAACTTTAGTACAGCCAGGGAAGCCACAGATCATTCAACAAGTTTTTGTTTTTTGTTGGTTTTTTTTTAATGTTTATTTTTGAGAGACAGCATGAGCAGGGGAGAGAGAGGGAGACACAGACCTGGAAGCAGGCTCCAGCTGTCAGCACAGAGCCCGACACAGGACTCAAACCCACAAACCTTGAGATCATGACTGAGCTGAAACCAAGAGTGGGCTGCTTAACTAACTGAACCACCCAGGTGCCCCACAAGTATTTTAAAATGTTCCTCTCTTCAGGCACCTGGGTGGCTCAGTCAGCTAAGCAGCCCACTCTTGGGTTTCAGCTCAGGTCATGATCTCACCATTCATGGGTTTGAGCCTCAAGTCGGGCTCTGTGGAGCCTGTTTGGGAGTCCCTCTCTCCCTGCCCTTCCCCTACTCTTGGTCTGTCTCTCAAAATAAATAAATAAACTTTAAAAAAAAAATTTTTAGGGGCACCTGGGTGGCTCAGTCGGTTAAGTGGCCAACTCTGGCTCAGATCATGATCTCATGGCTCCTAAGTTCGAGCCCAGCATGGGGCTCTCCGCTATCACTGCAAAGCCCTCTTCAGATCCTCTGTCACCCACTCTCTCTGCCCCTCCCCGGCTCGTGCTCGCCCTCTCTCAAAAATAAATATTAAAAAAATAATAAAAAGAATTAAAAAATAAAAATCTCAATCTGTCAAAAAAATTTTTTCTAAATAAATAAAAAATAAAATGTTCTTCTCTTATTTTACAATCCAGTAACTGCACTACTCGGTACTTACCCAAAGAATAGGAAAACTCTAATTTGAAAAGATATATCATCCCTATGTTTATTGCAGCATTATTTACAAGTCAAATTATGGAACCAGCCCAAGTGTCCATTAGAAGATGAATGGATAAAGAAGATGAGGTACACATAATATAGATATATAGATATATATATATAGATATATATATATATATATACACACACACACGTACACAATGGAATATTATTCAGCCATAATGAAATCTTGCCATTTGCAACAACACAGATCGATCTAGAGAGTATAATGCTAAGTAAAACAAGCCAGCCAAAGAAAGACAAATACCATATGACTTCACTCATGTGTGGAATTTAAGAAACAAAAAAAAAAAAGACAACCCAAAAAAGAGTCTTAACTATAGAGAACAAATTGATGGTTACCAGAGGGGAGGTGGGCAGGGGATGGGGAAAATAGAGAAGGGAATTAACAGTATACTTATTTTTTTTTTTAAGTTTATTTATTTTGTGAGACCGTGCAAGCAAGAGCAGGGGAGGGGCAGAGAGGGAGAGAATCCCCAGCAGGCTCTGCATGTTGTCAGCACGGAGCTCCATGAGAGGCTCAAAACCCCCAAACTGTGAGATCATGTCCTGAGCCAAAATCAAGAGCCGTATGCTCAACCACCTGAGCCACCCAGGTGCCCCAAAGGTACACTTATGTTGATGAGCATGGAGTAATATATGGAACTGGTGAATCATTATATTGTACACCTGAAACTAATGTAACATTGTACGTTAACTACACCGGAATTGAAATTTTAAAAAGTTCCTCTCTTCAGACCCATAAGCACAGGATAAACTGATGGTTGCCAAAGGAGGGATTGATGGGGGATATGAAAATGGGCAAAATGGGTGAAAGGGAGTAGGCTATCGAGGCCTCCAGTTAAGGAAAGAATAAATCACCAGGATGAAAAGTTTAGCACAGGGAATAGAGTCAATGGTACTATAACAGCACTGTATGGTGACAGATGGTAGCTACACTTCTGGTGAGCACAGCATAAGGCACAGAGTTGTACAAATCACTATTCTGTATATTCGAAGCTAATGTAACATTGTGTGTCAATTATACCTCTATAAAGAAAAAAAGTTCCTCTCTTGTTTGAACTCTCCTAGAACACCATGGAGTCTAGGAAGCACACAAACTGACACAAAATGATTTCTGCATTCTTCACAAGTAGGAAAGGAAGGTCTGGGAGGAAAAAGATTGTATCTTAATTTTGAAAGCCTTCATGCACAGAGCAGCTCAATAAATATTTGTTATATGAATAACGAACACAAAAACACCTTTAAATTGCTCTAGCCTCGTTACAGGTTTCACAGGCCTTTATTAAATGTCTTGTGTTTGTGACCTCAATCTTTGTGTACTCGTCTTGTGTTTGCATAACTCCCAAGCTTTGAAGGGTTCTGGAAGATAAACCCTTGCCTTCACGCAGCTTAAGCTGAAGAACATGAAAGGATTGAGCACCTCACTTAAAAAGCAATGGATAAAATGTGACTCAGAGTGGTAAAAGTTAAAAATGTAATAAGCACTGATAAGAAATAATCAGAGTAAACTTTATTTGAGTGAGAGTCACAGGCACTGGAATCCAAGGACCTGACTTCTCTCAGTACTACTCTCTAAACTGCAACATGACCCTAGGCCATCCACTAGACCTAAATCCAATTTTATCATAGGCAAAATGAAGACACTTACCAATACTGTCTACATCTAGCCCAACTTTAAAATGAGACATGAAAAGCATTTTTTTAAAAATAAAGCAATACAAGTATGTGTTATTTCAGTGTTACTATTCTGGGTTGGATCTGAAAAAAAATGATTATACCAGGGTGAGGAAGGTGGGAGACAGTCCTGAGGAGGGGAGGGAAAGTGTGGGAGAAAAAAGGAGAAATCGCAAGTGATAAAGTGGGGGCAACAAGCCTAAAACAGAAAATATGTGTAGATGTTTATTTCACCTTGTAAAGACAGGTAATTAAGCCAGGCTTTTAATCATGATTTCAACACACTTAAATGAAAGCCTTACAGTTCACAAAAACCCTAAATCTTTACAGCATTTGAGCCTCACAACTCTTTGAGACGAAACCTGTTAGTTTTACTCCTTATTTTAATGTGAAATCTGAAGTGAAGAGGTACAATTAAGGTCACACAGCTGTAAGTACCTAGGCCAGGACGTGAATGCCCTGCCTACTAAATCAAATGCGTCCTACTCCAGACCTGAAATGCTGGTAAAGGCCTCTAAGACAAAGGCGACCTGTGTGACACGGGTACCATTCAATGGCACCTAGAGCAAAAGACTTAATGTCCTCTTTCTCACCATCGCATGCTCCACCTAACTTTTCCTCCTTTTTTTCAGACTACTCAATTTGTCCTGTTTTACATACACTGACTTGGGTAGTAGACAGGATACATCACCATGCCCATTTTCCGTAAAACAACAACAAAAATCATCAGCACAACTCGGGGATCAAGTGTTCCTCCATGGATGGTCACTGAGAAGCCAAAACTTAAATCAGAACCTTCTGGCTCGAAATCACACGTTCTTTCCACGGTATCGTTCGATTTTTCTTCAACCTTTCTACTTTTCCTTCTTTCCCTGCGTAAGCCCCAGAGCGGCCCCTGGCACCTAAGAATACTGCTAAGAACAGTCAGCAAGGTATGAAATGAGACTGCCTACCTCTTAAATGACAGGAATGTAGGGTGGGACGAAAAGGTATCGTAGCGTTTTGATTTGGAACAGGTCTTTAGACTTTGCAGACAACAACTGTAATAACTGAAGTTTAGGAATCTTTACAAACCAAGTCTCCAACAGACAGCTTAAAAAAAAAAATCGTGAAGATGCATCTAAATCACAGCCTTTAGCTGGACACCGTGGTTCCCCAAACTCCACACACGTTTCGCTCGGCTACTGTTAAAGTCGGAGGCTAAGAAGAGACACAATCAGCTCTTCGACTGCCAATATCCTCTCTTTCCAACCCAAAAGTTTGCTCAATGGACCTCCGGCCTAAAAGACAATGCCCCCAAGAAGTTGTTACTGTGTTTGGTGTTTCGCGCAGAGAACCGCGGCCCCCAGCCTCCGGAGAGATGGAAGACTAGCTCGCCGCTCGGGAGGAGGCGGTCCTGAGGAACAACAGGCCGGGGCTCCGCTCCCTCACCCGGCGGCTGCAGCCCCTACCTGAGCGAGGAGGGCCACCCCACGCGACCGGCCGCCGCCTCCCAGCGCCTCCACCTCGACCAGCCGCCCACGCCCGCGTGGCCACCGCTTCCTGCTTCTCGTCAGCGCCCCCGCCTGCCCGTACGCACTCCCAGCGCAGCCCCGCCAGGCCGGGGTCTCGGCACTGGCGGCAGCGGCAGCGGCGGCTGCAGCTAAGGCGGCGCGACTCGGCCCCGGACTCCGCCCGCCACTTCCTGATCAGGCTACTAGGAGCTCAGTCCCGGCAGGCACCGCGGTGCCCCCGCCGCCGAGAACGCGCATGCGTCATCACGTGCGCCGACCGGGGTACCGCGGGCGGGCAATCAGCCGTCTGGGGCGTCCTGGATTTCTAAAACAACTAGGGGTTAGGGGGGCGGGGCGGAGAATGAGACAAGCGGCTTGAGAGTAGCCATTGCTAAAAAAAGAAAATCTTTCCTTTGCAGAAGTTTAAAGCTACCAGATCTTCCTCCAGCATGCTCTGGAATCTGTTTAACCCAAGTGGCAATGCGATCTTTCAAGTTATTGAGTATCTACCAGGTGTTTTGTACTTTTCATCGAACGCTAGTCACCAGCACCTAAGTCACCAGTTCCAGCTGTCTTACAAGTGAGGAAACTACAGGCCCAGTGAAGCTAAATGACTTGCTCAACACAGCATAGTTAGCTAGCAAAGGCAAATACGGACGTGGAGCCTGGCTTCTAAAATCCACACCTATGAAAACCCCTAGAAAAGGATTTCGAATTTGGAAGCAACTTAAAGAGGTAGGAATAAAGCCACGAAAAAGATAATTGACGTTACCCACAGCCATCACTGTATTAGAGTGTGTCAAATTTCTGTGGCCTTTCACTCTTCTTATGTATTAGAGTGTGTCGAAGTTCCTGTGGCTGTCATTCGACTCTTATAACCTAAAGCGGCATCAAAGCCAGTGCTCAACTATTCTGTATCTAGTGTTTAATTACTTAGTACTGGTTAGTCAAATACTTAACCTGTGCCTCAGTTTTCTCACCTGAGAAATGGGAATAATAATTGTACTACCATAATGGGGTACTTGCATTGGACTGTTGTGAGGATTAAATGAGATAATACATAAATTTGTATTCAAAATTTGGAAATAAAGCCAAAAGGTGATTTGTGTATGGCTTTTTGAAATTAGTTTCATCCTAGAGGATTTTCTAATAAACCCACTTGATGTTCATCTGACGCCCTCAGGAAATGTAACTTTGCTGGAATAGTACAACCCAGTAAAGTCAGAGATTGGTTAAAAAAAAAAAAACAAAACTAAACTAATGAGTAATAGGGAGAAGGAGCAGGCACCAAGTGAAAAATAGAGACATGGCTATTTGTAATATACTTGAAGCCTCCACCATTGATGTTTAAACTTTTTTTTTAATGTTTGTTTGTTTTTGAGAGAGAGGGACAGAACACAAGTGGGGGAGGGGCAGAGAGAGAGGGAGACACAGAATCCGAAGCAGGCTCCAGGCTCTGAGCTATCAGCACAGAGCCCAACAGGGGGCTCGAACCCACAAACCCATGACCTCAGCCAAAGTGGGACGCTCAACCAACTGAGCCACCCAGGTGCCCCACCACCACTGGTGTTTAAATAAATCTTTATAATAATTCAGACCACCTACATATTGGCAGCCTCAGTACTTCCAGGTTAGTGTCAGATTTTATGAAGAATGATCCAAGCCACTAATATAATAGCAATTCATGTCTTACCTCATGAATGAATATAATACCCTGCATACTCTTTGGTGGGAAGTATGGTGACTTATTTTTGTTTTGTTTTTTTTTTAATTTTTCAAATGTTTACTTTTGAGGGAGTGCAAGTGGGGTAGGGGCAGAGAAGAGGTAGAGAGAGAATCACAAGCAGACTCTGTGCTGTCAGCGCAAAGCCCAACATGGGACCTGAACTCATGAGCCCTGAGGTCATGACCTGAGCCAAAGTAAGACACTCAAACAATGGAGCCATCCAGGCACCCCATCAGAGAAATGTAATTTGCATATTTTATGAAACACTCTTCTGTCCTAACCTACTACCCCAACTCAGTATAATCACAGGATTCTAATATAGTGAATTAATGTTTTTACTATTTTATTTAATTGTGACATATAACAAAATTTGCCATTTCAACCATTTTATTTGCTTTTAATTATTATTTTCTTTTAGAGAGTGTGCAATTGGGGGAGGGGGCAGAGGGAGAGAAAGAGAGAATCTTAAACTGAGTGTGGAGCCCAATGCAGGGCTCAATCCCATGACCCTGGGATCATGACCTGAGCTGAAATCAAGAGTTGAGCACTCAACTGACTGAACCACCCAGGCGCTCCTCAACCATTTTAAAGTATATAATTTGGTGGCATTAACTACATTCATAATCTAGTACAACCATCATTACGGTTTCAAAAATTTTTCATCACCCCAAACAGAAACTTTGTACTCATGAAGCAATAACCTGCCATTCCTTCCTCCCTCCAGCTCCCAGTAATTCCTAATCTACATTCCATCTCTATGAATTTGCCCTAATTCTACATATTTTATACAAGTAGAATAATACAATATTTGTCTCTTACTGTCTGCCTTATTTCACTTAATATAATGTTTTCAAGGAACATCCATGTTGTAGCATGTATCAGAACTTTATTCTTTTTTATGTAGCAGTTTAATTTTACAACTTAATTTTTCACATTATGTAATTGCTTGGGAGAGGAAAACTGAAGACAAATAAGTTTCCTTCATTCTACCATCAAATAATAATTGCCTTTCAACTCCCCTCACCTGTTACTCTATCTCAACACATGAAATAGATACCTAAATTCTCAAAATAGCCAAATTAGCAAATTTAGCTTAGAAAAGCAAATTAGTTCACATCCACACAATCCAAAGCTAAAGTAAGTATTTTGCTTATCACCTGTCCTGGATTTCCGTAGCATTAACTCTTTCTGCTCCATTAGAGCCTTTTCCCCCAGCCTTCTTAGCCTACCCAACCCTGTAAATATCTTCCCAGGTCCCTGCTTCCTTCTCAAACATTCATCCCATAAAGGAGGAATAGTCTTTTTTCCCCTACCTCATTGTAAGTTTTCCAGCAGGGGCCCTGTAATTAGACTAATAAAAGATAAATTAACAAAAGAAAGACAAACAAGTTTATTAATGAGCATCACACATACACATGGGAATACCTGGAGATGAGTAACTCAAAGGGGTGGATAGAACTTGAGTTTATTTAGCATTCTGACAAAAGAACAATAACAAAAGAACTGACTGGCTCAGTCAGTAGAGCATGTATCTCTTGATCTCAGGGTTGTAGCTTCAGGCCCCATATTGGGTATAGAGATTACTTAAAAATGAAATCCTTGGGGCACCTGGGTGGCTCAGTTGGTTAAGTGCTCCAACTTCAGCTCAGGTTGCAGTCTCACGGTTCGTGAGTTCAAGCCCCACATCGGGCTCTGCTGGCAGCATAGAGCCCATTTCGGATTCTCTGTCCCTCCCCCACCCCCCCACTCCCCCACCCCCACCGTCTCTCTCAAAAATAAAGAGATATTTAAGAAATAAAGTCCTTAAAAAAATAAAGTTGTCTCCAGTGACTAAATTTGTCCTTCTTGGTAGAGAGAGTAGGGAGGATACTTTTTTTTTTTTTTTTTGAGAACACCTTTATAATTTATTTTCTACTTTTAGGCTAATAGAAGGGAGGGTATAAAGCTTTCTAATATCTGCTTCTCAATTATCTTAAGTTCAAAATAATCTTTATGCCTAAGGGGCATATTTTGTGGAGCATATTCTGCTACCCTACATTCCTCATGCTCACAAAATTTCTCCAAAAAGAAAACATATGCTATTGCCTCCATCTACTAACTTTTACTCTGCAGGGATTAAAATACTGGCCTTGGAGCCAGATAGAACTGGCCTGAATCTCTGCTCCATCATTTACTAGTCCTATGACCTTGAGCCAACACTTGATCTCTCTAATCCTCATTTGTGATGGAAGGATTGTCTTAGTCAGTTTGGGTGGCTATAACAAATTACCACAGAATGGGTGACTGGCTTAAACAACAAACATTTATTTCTCCAAGTTCTGGAGGAAAGTGCAAGCTCAAGGTATCAGCAGGTGTGGTATCTGGTGAGAACCTGCTTCCTGGTTTGCTGATGGCTGCCTTTTTGCTGTGTCCTCACAAGGTTGGGGGTGGAGGGTGGGTGTGTGAGAGAGAGAAAGAAAGGAAGGACACAAACAAGCTCTCTCCTGTCTCTTGTTATAAAGCACTAATCCTATCATGAGCGCTCCACCCTCTTAACCTAATTATCTCCCAAAGGCCCCACCTCCTAATACCAGCCCATTGGGGGTTAGGTTTCAACATACAAATTGAGGAGGAGTTCATAAGGAGAATTAAAATGAGATAATAAATATAAAGCCCTTGCCACAGTATGTGAACTATAGCAAGTAATCAGTAAATTATAGCTATTATTATTATTATTACTTATTAGAACCCAATTCTCCAATTAAACTCTTTTCAAAGGTCACCGATCTGGCTTTCCCAATTGCCAAACCCAATGGCATCTGTGGTAGATTGTGTAATTGTTCATAATTATTCACTTCCTCTTCCTGAACACAAGAGTGGCATGTGACTTGCTTTGGCTAATGGAATGTGAACAGTGTAAGGGTTAAATTGTATTGTAGGGCTAACCTGTAGCCTTAAGAAATAACAGCTTTGTGTTAACACTGTAGATTAAGAGATAATAGCCTTGTCCTATCAATCAAGGGAACAAAAGTTCAAGGAAAATCAACTGGATTAGTGTTTGGATTGGGGCAAGGGCATGTCTGAACGGTTTCCACCCCCATCTGGGAACTATTTCTTTGTTCTGTTCCCAGGTGATGATAAGACAATGTGGTCAGCTATAAAAACTCTGTACCCCGGCTGTTCGAGACTGCACTCTGGTCAAGAGTGTCTGTCCCGATCGGTTGGCCTTGCCTCTTATTGCAATAAACTTTGTTGTGACTGTCACTGGTGCCCGTAGCATTCTGTTTCAGAAGTCGTGTGGAAGCAACAAACAGAATGACATATGAGACATCCAAGGAGATTTAATTAAGAGCTAGCTTTAAAAAAACACTGTCTTGCTTTCCCTTTGCCACAAGACACTACCATATTCCAGATTGGGGCACTTTGTCAACCTGATCCTGGAATGAAGATGATATGAAGCATAAGTGTGGCCCATCTGTAATAAACACGTAGCATGAGTGAGGAATAAACTTGATGGTTGAAAGCCACTGAATTCCTTCCCAACCTGATACAGTGTGAGTTCACTCACACTTTTTAGCTTTTGCTCCTATAAAGCTATGAAGCTGAGTAGCACCCTGTGTCCTATTGACTTCAAGACTTCGTAAGTGGTCAACTGGTATTCTGACACCACATCTATAGTTAGTCTCTACTTTCAACACCATCCTTTTCTGACATAGTTAGCTATCCCAATAACCCCTTGCCTGGCAGTGTCTTCACTGTCTTCCTGATAAGGGCGTATACAGATAGTATATCCATCAGATCTATCTAATGCCACCCTTTACCTTATGCCTTTGACAAGGTGGACTCCCAGACTCATTCTCATCCTTTGAATTCACTCCTTCGTTAGGAGCAATTTGTTGGATCTAATCCCTTTTCAGTACTTTAACCTGATCTCTGAGTCCTGACTAACCCCTTTCACCTCTGCCTTTGGAAGGAGCTTCTTACCTACCAGGATGCTCAACTCTACCCCAAAGTCCCATCCTATCCACAGAAATCTATAGCCCCCTTTTCATCCAGTCCCTTCCTCTTCATCTGAGATTCAGGCTAGTCTCCTTTAAACACACCCACAAAGCTGGGTGTTGAACCACCACTCTCTCTAGGTAACTTTCTTAAAAATAATACTTTGCCCAGACATATATCTCTATTGTAAAGTCCTATCACCTCTGAAGGACCTACATCCCAACCTCAACTGCTTTCCAATATCATCTCCAGTCCCTTTGATGTAGTGCTCCAATCATCATGCCCATCACCTCATGCCATATTCTCCCCACTCAACAAATGCCATGATCTAGGTTCTACCCTAGTGCTATCTGGACACACAGATGAACAATACAAAGTTCCTACCCTAGTGGAGCTATTTTAGTGGGGAAGATGGACATACATACACACTCACAAATATATCTATATACCTGTATCTATATGTAGACATATAAAATGTGTATTTGTATATATAAATATATAAATTATGTATTTGTATAAATATACATTTGTGAGTTTATATATTCATATAAATGAAAAATATGACATAATGTTGGATAACAATATGAAGAATATGAAAGGACCAGAAGATAGGGATTGATAGAATCAGAGAAAGCACCTCTGATAAAGTGAGAATTGAGCACAGAACTGAAGAGGGAAGGTGAACCATGGGAGGAGAGGAGGTGGAGAGAGTTTTTTTAGGTAGAGCAAACTGATGCTTTTTTTGAGGAACTGAGAGAAAGCCAGTGTGGAACAGAGCAAATCTTATAAAGCCTTGCAAGCCATTATAAGGACTTTCACTTAAGGACTGAAGTCAAGGATGACTGAAAATCTTGGCTTTGAGTAATTGAATGAATGGTGATCCATTCAATGAGATGGGCTGCGCTGGAAAAGAAGCAAGTTTGGAGGAGGAAATTGTTTTGTTTGGCCACATTAAGCTGACAATACCTATCAGACATCTAGGTAGAGTTGTGGGGTAAGAAGTTGGCTGTAGGAGTCAGCCTAGAGATAGTATTTAAAGCCATGGAACTAGATCAGGTCATCTACCAAGAAAATGCAGAGAGATGAGAAAAGGCCAAGCAATGAGCTTTAGGACACTCCAAGTAAGACCACCAAGGGAGCTGAGAAGAAGGTGTCAGTGAAGGAGATAGAGAACCAAGAGGGAGTGGGTATACCAGAAGGCAAGTGAAGAAATTTCGAGAAAAGAAAGGGTTGACCAAATGTCAAATACTGGTGAGAGGTCATACATGATGAAGCTTGAGAATTACCAGTTAGCAGTATTAACCATTTTATACCATCATTTCATACCATGTAGTCATTAATGAACTTCACTAGAGCAGTTTCCATAATATGGATGAATGCCTGAGAACTGAGGGAGGAGACAGAATGTCCAGACAATTCTTTTAAGGTTTTTCTAGAAATAGATGCAAAATAATAAAGCAAGAGAGGATACAAGGTCAAGGAAGGATTTGGGTTCAATGGGAGTTAAGGTACCCGAATTGTGTATGTTAATGGTTCTTATCCAATAAAGAAAGAGAAACTTATGATGCAGAGACAAAAGGAAAGTTCTCAAGTCTAAAGCCTCCTTGGACCCCTCAGTGTGGGTTGCTCATGCCCGTGGTTTGCTCCATAGCTCCTAGTGCTTTCCCTATCACAGCTCTGACTACACTGTTCACTTGTCAGTTTTCCCTCCCCATAATAGGCAAACTTGGTGAATGGACAGGGCTACATTTAGGAAGAAAAGCCCATGTTTGTCTGAGGACAACAAAGAGGATGTGTACACGTTTAATGTACTTCTAATGTGTACACATTAGATGAGCCTCATTGGCAGCAGATGGCCATTCACAGAGCCAGAGACCAAAGGCCAAAGGCGCAGAACTTTTAGGCTTCAAAGCACTTTGTGCCTCCTCCCCTTCCTCCCTACTCCTCAACTGGAGCTTCTGGTTTTGAGCGGAAGGTGTCTGTTTCTTTTGTGACCCAAAGCTTCTATCTGCTTTGAGGCCTGGCTTATAGAAGGAGCATAACAAATATTTGTAGAATTTTAAACCTGTCTGTCCCATTGTTCCCTTAACTCTACTTCCCCTTTCTCTTCTCTATCATAATAGAGATCTATCTATCGATCGATCTATCATACCTATGATGTCTGAAAAAAAATCTGATGCTCTCATCTAAATCCTTCCCCTGTTGAACATAAAATTTCAAAGAACACTCACTTTAGTCAAGATGACTATGCAGCACGAAATACCACACATCCCCCTTTTGCTGAATTAGTTGTTGCTACTTCTTTACCAATTACTAGTAATTGGTGTGTTTGTATGTGTGGAGCTACCTCCCTAAAAACATGGATTGTAGTATCAAATCAGAAGATTGCCCCCTGCTTTCTGACGATACCAACCTAGAATCAACCTCTGCTTTCTGATACTTTCCCCAAAGTTACCCAATGGAAGTCCATATCCTATAATGGGTTCTCCGTTAGAACTCTTGCTGAGAGGCATCTGGGTGGCTCAGTTGGTTAAACAACCGACTTCAGCTCAGGTCATGATCTCATGGTTCATGAGTTTGAGCCCCACATCAGACTCTGTGCTGACAGCTCGGAGCCTGGAGCTTGTTTCAGATTCTGTGTCTCCCTCTCTCTCTCTGTCTCTATCCTGCTCACGCTCTCTCAAAAAATAAACATTAAAAAAATCTCTTGCTAAGGTGCTTGGGTGGCTTAGTCGGTTAAGTATCTGACTCTTGGTTTCAGCTCACATCATGACCTCACAGTTTCGTGAGTTCAAGCCCCATGTCCAGCTCTGCGCTGTCAGTGCAGAGCCTGCTTGTGATTTTGTCTCTGCCTGTCCCCTAGTCATGCTCTCTCTCAAATAAAAAAAAAAACAAAAACAAAAAACCTCTTGCTGAGGCATCCTATGACCCCATGTCACGCCTTCCTGCAATAAGTAACAAACCCAACTTGTCCAACAACAGGGGTTCCTTTGGTCCTTTGCTAAAAAACATTGACTCTCCTGTGTATTCCTGTAGCTTTCCGAAGTCTTTAGGCTCAAGTGGCCTCCTATGTACCATTCCTTTCTCCTTCAAGCTCTCTCTCTGTGGCTTTACTCCTGCTCCATCTCTTTCCTCTGAGGTGTTGGCCCCTTATCTCCCTCAGTGTGGGCAATATTGACACTCTGGCCTCCTCTCTCTCAACATGCCTTCTCGCCTTAAGGGTTATATGTGTGTGTGTGTGTGTGTGTGTGTGTGTGTGTGTGTGTGTACACATACAAATATGTATATGCATACTGGGAGCTTTAACTATGACCTCCAAGTGTGTAATTCACAAATTTGTCTCCCTAGTCCTGACTTTTCTCCTAAACTTCATCTTTTCCATATCCAGATACATACTGGGACCACAAGTCCAAAACTTAGCATCTGCCCTCTTAAACAACTTTCTCCACCTGTTGGGATTTTATGAATGATCCATTAATGGTGTCCTATTTCTCCCAGTCCCTTTATGCTGTAAACTTCAGGGCTAGTTTTGACTCTTCCCTATTCCTCAAGCCCTAAATTCAACCAGTTCACAAATCCTGTTGATTCTTCTGTTGCAAATTTTCTTGTATACAACCCTTCCCATTCCCAATGTCACCGCCCCAATCCAAACCTTTTGTTACCTTACACAGTCTCAGCCTCATTTCTGATCTCCCACCCTACTCTCCACTTTTTTCCTGTTTTCACTTTTTTTAAATGTTTATTTTTGAGGGGGGGGGCAAGGCAGAGAGAGGGAAACAGAGGATATGAAGTGGGCACCGCACTGATGGCAGAGAGCCTGATGTGGGGCTCAAACCATGAACTATGAGATCATGACCTGAGCCGAAGTCCGACGCTTAACCAACTGAGCCACCCAGGTGCCCTTCCCTATTTCTACTTTAATCTTCCAATCCCACTTTGATGGCATTTCCTTTCACCATTTTTAAATTATTATCACTTTTTGCAAGTAGGCTTCGTGCCTAGTGCAGAGCCCATCACGGGGCTTGAACTCACAACCCTGAAATCAAGACCTGAGCTGAGATCAAGAGTTGGATGCTTAACCGACTGAACCACCCAGGTACCCCATCACCATCTTTAATGATTCCTTATGGCTAATCTTTTCATCCATTTATCAAGGTCCTCTCCAAACAGCATGTTCTAATTCTCTACTGTCATCTTCCACCACTCTCATTCATTCAAAACTATGGGGCATTTTAGTAAACAGTGAAAATACACAGTGGAGCGTGCTCCCTGTCTTTGAAAGGAGCAAAGGAAGAGATACATGGGCAAATAATGGCAATGCAACAAGTTCTAGAATAGATAAGCTTTCTTGCAATTCAAGATTGTTTTAGGAAATAAAACTACTAGTCACAGTTCTTAAACATTGGAAATTCACATAGGCTAATTTAAGTAGAACGAAATGTATCCTATATAGGGTGGCTCACAGAAGGGCTGATGATCCAGGCTGAGGCTAAGCAGCTACAGCCATGGTGGCCAGAATGATTCAGAAATGGTCCAGTGAGTCCACCATTGCTGCCATGGGGTTCTAGCCACCATAGCTAGAAAGTGACATGGGAAGGACTGGTACTGCTGCCAGGCTGCCCCTTGATATTGTTGCCACAGCTACCATCACCTACTACTGGAATGGATTCTCCTATCCCTATTTCTTTGCATCACTGATTTGAGTAGTCAGGGGTAGGTGCATCTGATTGGTCAAGCCTATACCATGTGCCGTCTCCCCAGCTGCAAGGGAGCCTGGAAAAACATGCATCTGGCATTTTCAGGTTTATATGGGGGAAATGGGCTTTGTCTCCAAGGCTCATTAAAGTTGGGATTCCCCAAACTTAAGGAATCTAGATGCTGAACAGCCAAAAAGGACAAATGTCTGCTACTACAACTTACAGATGAAGAATTTAAAAGGGTAATTGTTTCTGTAAAACTCTACAAAGTCTAGAGGCACCTGGGTGGCTCCATCAGTTAAGCATTGGACTTCAGCTCAGGTCATGATCTCATGGTTTGTAAGTTTGAGCCCCAGGTTGGGCTTTGTACTATCAGCACAGAGTCAGCTTGGGACTCCCTCTCTCTGTCTCTCTCCCTGTCTGCATGCACACACACTCTCTCAAAATAAATATTACAAAACAAACAAAAACTTTTAAAGTCTAGGAACAAGCCAGCCCTAGCACCCAACACATTACCTTTTGACACTGCCCCAACAAATTAAATAGCATGTAAAATATATTACACAGAATACAGAAATGACTGTATATAATCATTCTTACTTTTTTAAAATTTTAAAATTTTTATTTTTTAAGTTTGGAAGAGAGAGAAAGTGAAGGAAGAAGGGAGAAGGAGCAGGGAGGGTTAAGAGAGGGGGAGAGAGAGAATCCCCAGCAGGCTCTGCACTGTTAGCATGGAGCCAGATGCAGGGCTTGAATTCACCAACCATGAGATCACGACTTGAGCGGAAATCAAGAGTCGGACGCTTAACTGAGTCACCCAGGCGCTCCTTATTTTTTACTTTTAGAGAATACAGCACATGAGGAGGGAAAGGAGCAGAGGGAAAGAGAATCCCAAGCAGGCTCCATGCTCAGCTCAGAGCCCAACATAGGGCTTGATCTCATGACTGTGGGATCATGACCTGAGATGAAATCAGGAGTAGGACACCCAACCGACTGAGCCACCCAAGTGCCCCAATCATTCTTACCTTTAAAAAACATGGACTCTGATCTTCATTTAAGAATCAACATGCTAAAATATTGTACCAAAGGTAATGGCAATAAGAGTATTTCGGAGTCGGGCACAATGGAAACCATCTTCCGTATGCACCTCTAATAGCTCTTCATCTATATCCAGGTCAGATTCATGGAAAGGGAAAAGTTTCTTGAACACCTGAACATCCTGCCTACTAATTTTACAAAAAAATAAAGGATTAAAATGTTGGTCTTTTCTACTACTTTAGTGTCAAAAATCACACAGTAAGACACCTTTGCCTTCTTGCAACCAAAGTTGCTACATGATAGATCAGGAATGGTGCTGTGAAACTGGACACTAAGAATATAAAACTGCTTGACGTTAAATGTAAAATGACACATACCAGGTGAATATGTAGTAGAAACCTACTATGTGACTATAAACCTATTATGAGACAAGGTGTTATGGGAACATGTAATACAAAACTATTAAAGAAGTCTTCACAAAGGTGGTTTAAGGCAAGCCTTGTAAACTGAGTAGGTTGACAAAGTCTTTACCACTCCTCCCACTGAGAGGTGAAGTCCAATTCGCTTCCTCATAAATCTGGGCTGGCCTTAATGATTTGCTTAACCAACAGCACATGGCAGGTGGTGTTCTAGAACCCCAATGATTAGATCATAAGGCTTGCAGCATCTGCCTGGGAATCTTGGAACAATCTCTGAGAGTCCTGAGCATCCATGTAAGTCCATTAACGCTTAGACTGCTAAGCTGGAAAGACTACATGTCGGCACTGAGGTTTACAGTCCCAGCTAAGGCCAGCATTCCAATTGGTCATCCTTGTCTAAGTGCCAGACATGAATGAATGATGGGTTTAGACTCTCTAGACCAGCGCATCTACCACTTGAGTACCAACAAATGATCTTTGTCAACACCAACAGCCATCCTTGCGAGCTCAGTCTTGCTCCAATTCCGGACCCACAAAATTGTGATACATTAGAAAAAAAAAAAAAGTTGCTATTTTAACCCACTAAGCTTTCAGGAAGTTTGTCATGCAACAATGCAGAACCAGGTCTTCAGGTATATAAGATATAAGTCGGTAAGAATATTCTACAAAAATTATTCTACACAAAACCAACATCCACTCTTATGCTCCAAATTGAACTCTATCATTTCTCATATGTACTTTGCCTGTCTGCCTCGCTGTACCTTCCACATGTTCTGATCTCCACAATCCCAAGTTCCAAACCCAAATAACTGCTTTTTTATAGACTTCAGTTTTCCCAGAAAAAGGGCACTTTCTCTTATGAACTTGTATACTGCCACCTCTCCAAAGATGCTTACTTAGTGCCAATTGTCCCAATTAACTGTGCCCCCTTTCACTCACAAAAGTGCCCCATTCTAGTCAATAGGTTATATGGTTACCCTGTGATTAACACACTGCTTTGAATTATTTTATAGAATTCTATCTCTTATTCCAAACTACATGATTACTTGAAAGCAAGTAGAGTTTATGCTTGAACAATGTGGAGTTAGGGGCACCAACCCCCCATGCAGTAAAAAAAAAAAAACCTGTATAACTTTTGACTCCCCCAAAATGTGGCCTGTGGTTGGCCAGAAGCCTTACTGATAACATAAATATTCAACTAACACAATATTCTGTATGTTATATGCATTATAAAAAAATAAGCTAGAGGGGCACCTGACTGGCTCCGTGGGTAGAGCATGTGACTCTGCAACTCTTGATCTTGGGGTCGTGAGTTCAAGCCCCACACTGGGCATAGAGCTCACTAAAAAAATAAGCTAGAGAAAAGGTTACTAAGAAAATCTGAAGGAAAATGCATTTACAGTACTGTAACTGTAAAAAACCCACATATAAGTGGACCCACACAATTCAAACCTGTGTTGTTCCAAGGGTCAATTGTACCCTGTCTTTCCTTCAATAAGTATCTACTGACTGCCTACAATGTGCCAGATACTATACAACGTGCTCTTGTGTATCTTCCACATTCCCCTGTGCTGTGTGTAATGGACGCTGTTGTGCCAGATCACTCACAGGCTGGACCCACTTGGGAACCGATGAGAATGAAGACTGCAACTTGGAAAAGGTTACCTCCAAACCTGCTATAGACCCAGGGGGGGAAAAACAGTGCAAAGAACCCCTGAGATAAAAAATACATGATAGGATTGGGATGCCTGGATGGCTCAGTTGGTTAAGTATCTGACTCGTGGTTTCAGCTCAGATCACGATCTCATGGTTCAGGAGTTCAAGCCCTGCATAGAGCTCCATGTTGACAGCATGGAGCCTGCTTGGGATCCTCTCTCTCTTTCTCCCTCTCTCTCTGCCTGTCTCTAGCTTATGTGCACGTGCTCTCTCTTTGAAATAAATATTTATTTTAAAAAAAGAAAAAAATTTTAAAAATACATGTATTTAGGGGCACCTGGGTGGCTCAGTCGATTCAGTGTCTGACTCTTGATTTCGGCTCAGGCTTAGGTCATGATCCCAGGGTCAAGGGATCAAATCCCACATCAGTCTCCACGCTTAGCATGGAGCTTAAGATTCTCTCTCTCTCTTTCTAAAATTAAAAAAAAAAAAAAAAAATACATGGTGTCAGAGTGGATGTAACTACTAGGGTCTCCCCTGTTTCTTACAAAGAAACACCCAAAGTCTGGGCCCTATGAAGAATAAGAAACAAACCAGGTCAGGAGAGCCCAGAACCTTGGCCCACTACCCAAGGTTTTTTCTCTGTTGGAAAAGAGATGGGGAGTGGTTATGTCAGTCCATGTCCGGGTCTTTTCACCTCATTTTCTTACCTCAACAGTTACATAACCTAGTTACTAATGTAGTATTTTTATTCTACTGACATTAGACCTACTTAATAATTCAAGGCAGCAACCTGGCCATGGCTAACCAGAAAGACGTTCAGTAAAAGCTTAATGAAAGAAGTCACTAGCACTATGTCACTAATGAAAGCCATGGAAAAATTTAACTAACTTACCTAGCTGGTAAAAGCTAATGGAAATAAAATGCTAAAAACCTAACTGATTTCTAGACTGTTCTTCCAACTCAACTATTACCTTTGCTAAATGTTTCTTTTATACCTCTGCTCTTAATCTATAAAAATCTTTTTCCCCCATAAGGCCTTAAACCTACTTAAGGTAACTCACTGTTAGCATGTAATGCTCCAATGTGAAATATTCTCAGAAAATGAATGGTTACCTATAAACTCTATAGTAACAGATTTCGTAAGAAGAAAAGGCTGTGATTTTATTTTCAGATTTTTGGAAATGGTTTTCAGAAAACAAATTACAAGGACACATAAAAAACTTGAAGTCATTCATTAACTATGAACTCTTAGCAGAAGAAGGGACTCTGAAGTATCTGAATTCCTCTCCTTCTGAAAGAAGAAATTACTTCTAAAATGTCCGTCCCTTATATAAATCTTTCCCAAGTTTGATGTACTTCACCTCATAAAAGGAACACAATTTTTAATCTTTTAAAACAAAAGAAATAAAACAGAGGAGGCAGGTCTCTCGTGTTACATGCTTTGACAGAAAGGTCACAATTTTGAAGCAGCTTTGCGATATGCAGAGCACAGTACTGGCTTCAAAAAAAAAGAAAGTTCAAGGGGCGCCTGGCTGCTTCAGTCAGTTAAGGGTCCACTGATCTCAGCTCAGATCTTGATCTCAGGGTCATGAGTTCAAGCCCCACGTTGGGCTCCATGCTGGGCGTGAAGCCTACTTACAAAAAAAAAAAGAAGTTAAAATGACCTGTGCACTTGCATTATCTAAATGTGAAGAGCTGCTGTCAGCTTCATCTATAAAAATTAGCAAGCTATGTTCATTCAAGTACCTTAATTAACTGTACTTCATATAATTTTATACCTGGGATGAGGCTGAGACAAAAACAAAACAAAACAAAAAACCCAGCTAGCACAGAGCTGTTAAAAAAAAAAAAAAAAAACTTTAAAATAATTGGTTATTGTGAGATGCAAATCAAATGGAAAGCCAGGATAACAAAACAAATTTCTAATTACATAAATAAGTTCTTACTATTCACTGAAAATTTCCACTATTGGAATATTCTGATAACAATAAAGAAACACATAAAAGGGGAACAGTGAGTAAACATGATTATTTGGTTCATTTCAGAAGGTCTGCTGGTCCAGCTGCCAGCCACTGGAGTCCCTGGGTTCTCAACGAAGTGTGACCAGTTCTTCTGACGAGGTAGGGTGAATGGCAACTGTGTTGTCAAAGTCAGCTTTTGTTGCTCCCATTTTCACTGCAACAGCAAAACCCTGCAGCATTTCATCACACCCGATTCCTTGCATATGGATCCCAACCACCTGGGGAAAAAAAATTTTCTTTAAAAAAAAAATGGAGGGAGGGGCACCTGGGTGGCTCAGTTGGTTAAGCATCCAACTTTGGCTCAGATCATGATCTCACGGTTCATGGGTTTAAGCCCCACATTGGGCTCTGTGCTGACAGCTCAGAGCCTGGAGCCTGCTTTGGTTTCTGTGTCTCCTTCTCTCCCTGACCCTCCCCCACTTGTGCTCTCTGTCTCTTGAAAAAATAAATAAATGTTAAAAAAATTTTTTTTTAATTTTTTAATGTTTATTTATCTTTGGGGGGCAGGTGGCCAGAGAGAGGAGACACAGAATCTGAAGCAGGCTCCAGGCTCTGCACTGTCAGCACAGAAACCTGACATGGGGCTTGAACCCACAAACCACGGGATCATGACCTGAACCAAAGACGGACACTTAACCAACTGAGCCGCCCAGGCGCCCCCCAAAAAGAAAAATTCTTAACGTAAGTTTTTATTAGGTATACCAATCAATTATTTACTAGTCATGAGAGATAAGTGACATTTTAAAACCTCTAAAAAACTTGTATCTCCTATCTGGGTATGGCATAAGAAAGCCTGCCTGGTGCTATGCAGTCCTGCCTCAACATCCCTCCCTTGCCCACCCCACACAGCCCTCCCTCAAGCTGTCCGCGCTCTGGCCCCACCAGCTTTCCTTCTGTTCTGAGTATTCACCATGCCCTCTCCATTGCACAAGTTGTTCCTTCTGTCTGGACGATTTTTCCTCCCCTTCTTTAAGAGTGAAAGCCCATTCATTCTTCAGATACCTACACTTGCCTCCCCAACCAAGTAAAATTACTTTCACGTGATCTCTCCATATATGTCCATCATGACTCTATCACAATTACAATGCTCTATGTATTTGGGGACTAGAAAAATTACAGTCCATCTTCCCCGCAGATTTTAATCTCTAGACAGAGGGGACCTGCCTACATTTGCTTCCCACTCTTTCTATACGACGAAGCACGAAGATGGCCCCCAGGAGGCACTCAATCCATACCTACTGGATGACTGCATGAAGGACCATTAAGAGACATTTGTTTCACATCCCATTTCCCAGTTTGGTTTCTCAATAATTTTAAACCTAGGTTAATGTTCACCTCCAGCAAATATTCTTAGCAAAGTTAGAATGTATAAAATTTAGGCACAAAAATATTTTGTTTAAAAGTAAATCAAGAATAGGGGCACCTGGGAGGCTCAGTCAGTTGAGTGTCCGACACTTGATTTCGGCTCAGGTCATGATCTCATGGTTTGTGGGTTTGAGCCCAATATCTGGCTCTGTGCTGACAGCTGGAGCCTGCTTGGAATTCTGTGTCCTTCTCTCTCTGCCCCTCCCCTGGCTTGCTCTCTGTATCTTTCTCAAAATAAATAAAAATAAACTGTGAAAAAATAAATTTATCTTACACTTACCAGTATTTCTGAGGTACCTATCTATTCTAGCCTATGGGTCAATGACAGTGGGCTATCTGTGGTGTTCAACCTTTCCCTCTTATGTTTTAAAAGCAGTGGATCCTGGGGCACCTGGGTGGCTCAGTTGAGTGCCTGACTTCAGCTCAGGTCATGATCTCGCAGTTCATGGGTTTAAGCCCCATGTTGGGCTTTGCGCTGATATCATAGAGCCTGCTTCGCATTCTCTGTCTCCCTCCCTCTCTCTCCCCTCCCCAGCCCCCACTCTCTCTCTCTCAGATAAAAGTGGGACTGCACCAGTTGAATCAGAGAAGGCTTACCTCTTTACTTGGTCTCCCCACTTCCCACCACACCAGAATACCCCCATCCCTGCCAGGCCTGAAGACATTCTTAAACTTACTGCATTTTTCCCATACCTTCTCCTCTTTGGTGGCACAAACCATTTTCATCACACATTTTGTTTTCCTTTTGGTAACTGCATGATACATTGGGGTAAAGGTGGTTGAATAGGTCTTCACATTTTCTTTTCCGTATTTATGAATGGCCTCATCTATAATGCACAGGGGGAAAAAAGCATCTGTCAAAAACTTAAGCAATTCCACCGAGTTACTGAAGAGAGAGATGGCCAGAAATATATAACCTGAATCAAATTACGAGGAGATACTGAACAAAACTACAACAAGGGATATTCTACAACATAAATGTTGATGTCATGAAAGACAAAAGAAAGGCTAAGGAATTTTGTCTCTTGATTAAAGGAGGCCAAAGAGGTATGAAAACTGAATGCAATGCATCATCCTGGTCTGAATCCTGGCCTTGGAGGGAAAAAAAAACGTTAAAAATGACATTATTTGAGGGGCACCTGGCTGGCTCAGTGGGTGAAGTATGGGACTTTTGACCTCAGGGTTGTGTGTTTGAGCCCCACCGTAGGTGTAGAGATTACTTTAAAAAAAAAAAAATCTAAAAAAGAAAAAAAAAATGACATTATTTGAGATAACTGGCAAAATGTGAATAAGATCTAATACTGCATCAATTTATTTCTTTTTTAATACCTTTTTTGTAAACTTAAGTATAGTTGAGGTATATAACATTATGTTAGTTTCAGGTGTGAGACATACTAATTCAACAATTACAAACATTAGGAAATGCCCACCGTGATTAAGTGTAGTCACCATCTGTCACCATACGAGGTTATTATAATATTAATAACTATATTCCCTATGCTGTGCTTTTCATTTCCATGACTTATTTATTTTATAACTGGAGGTCTGTACCTCTTAATCCTCTTTACCTATTTTGCCTATCCCTCTACCCAATATTGTCTCAATTTAAATGTTATTATTTGAAAACTGTACTGT
This sequence comes from Panthera leo, assembly GCF_018350215.1. Lineage (NCBI taxonomy): Eukaryota > Metazoa > Chordata > Mammalia > Carnivora > Felidae > Panthera > Panthera leo. The sequence goes on from NC_056682.1 coordinate 28,313,410, forward strand.
GCTTATGTAAAGGAAAGACCTTGTTCTTAGGAAATAGATACTGAAGCGTGTGTGTGTGTGTGTGTGTGTGTGTGTGTGTGTGTGAGACCATGTGTGTCTGTGTGTATGTGTAGAGAGAGAAAATATGGTAAAGCAAAAATGTTATGGGTATACAGGAGTCCTTTGTACTACAGTGTGTCCTATTACAGAGAAAATGTTCCAAGATCCCCAGTGGATGCCTGAAACCATGGATAATACCAAAGCCTATGTACAGAATTTTTTCCTATTCATACATACCTATGATAAAGTTTAACTTATACATTATGCACAGATTAATAACTGATAATAAAAATAGAACTACATCACACTGTAATAAAAGTTATTTGAATGCGCTCTCTCTCAAAATACCTTATCACACTGCACTCACCCCTCCTGTGAAGATGTGAGATGATAAAACGCCTCCGTAAGGAGATGAGTGAAGTGAATGATGTAGGCGTTGAGACCTAGCGTTAGACGACTACTGACCTGACAAGAAGTCAGGAGGATCATCTCCTTCCAGACTGTAGTTGGCATGGGTAACTGAAACCACAGAAACTGAAGCCACGGATAAGGGGAACTATGATATTTTTGCAACTTTTCTTTAACTCTGAAGGTAGTTTGAAATAAAAAAGCTAAAAAAAGGCAAAGAGATCCACAGGGTGAGTTGTAGAAAAGGAATTATATTTTCCAAGTGTTAGTAGTTAAGGAGGAAATTGGAATTGTGATAAGAGGCAACCAAAAAGGAATGTAACTTAGGGGGGGAAGACAGATTTAGCCAGAAACTTCCCCCTGAAGTTAGGGGGAAGGAAAGAAACTATAAATCACCTTCATTTTTAAATACCTACCTTCTGTGAGTCCCACTGTTCCAATAGGGGGGTGGCTGAAGACAACGGTAGGGATGTTGTCATAGTCTAGTTTGGAATCTTTTTTGCATTCAAAAAGTCTATGGGCAAGTTTTCGGCCAGCAGCTATGGCAACTGTAAAGATATTTTTAAAACCGTGTTTCAGTTTATTGTTCATTTTAAAACAGCAGAATTGTTCTACTAACCATTTATTCATCTGGCTTAACATACTACTTCTGACAAAGTTTTATGCCAGTGTTCATGATAAGATCTAGCTCAATATGAAGGCCTATCAATGACTTAGTTAACAATTCAAAACTACCAGCTTATATGAATTCTGTACACTCTACTAAGGCAAAAAAAAAAGGGGGGGGACACACTAGTTCCCAATCTGGCAGTCACCTACTTTATTAGTATATTAGCTTTTTAATACAATATGAAGCAAACTACATCAGTTTTGAGCAACTGCAGTTTTACTTTATAATCATATTCATTTCACAGTAAGGTGTTTTTGTTTTCGTTTTTTTAATTCTCTAGAAGGCCCCGCAACCTCAGCCTCTCTATCAGGAACATTGTGGCTCCTCATCCCTGGCTGGTCCTGATGCATTAGGGGTGAGCTCTGGTTTGCAAGGATAAAGACCACATTTCTGGATGGTGAATGACCCCCCCTCTTTCCCACTCTCCCTTGCTGTCCAAGGGGAGTCCTGGGCTCATGTGAGTCTGATGTTCATGGTCTCAGACAATCACCCATTACATGCTCAGTCGTACTATTACCGACTTGACACAGTAAGATGTTTTTTAATTAAAAAAATTTTTGTTAATGTTTCTTTAATTTTGAGAGAGGAGACAGAGTGTGAGCAGGCAAGGGGCAGAGAGAGAGGAAGATAGAATCTGAAGCAGGTTCCAGGCTCTGAGCTGTCAGCACAGAGCCCGACGTGGGGCTCGACCTCACAAACCGTTAGATCATGATCTGAGTCGAAGTCAGATGCTCAACCGACTGAGCCACCCAGGCACCCCTTAAGTTTATTTTAAAAATTATTTTTACTTCTAGGGTGCCTGGGTGGCTCGGTCAGTTGAGCGTCCCAACTCTCTGTTTTGGCTCAGATCATGATCCCAGGGTCATGGGATCAAGCCCCGCACTGAGCGTGGAACCTGCTTAATAGTCTCTCTCTTTTTCCCTCTACCCCTCTCATGTTCTCTCTCTAAAAAAAATTTTTTTAAATTATTTTTGCTTCTGACTTAAGTTTATTCCCCTTAGCCTGTTTTTATCTCTATATTTAGAAAAAAATGCCTGCATTCAGTAAAAGCATCAGTTATTAATATTGCTGATTTCAAATTGAGTTTTTTTTCCAAAATAAGATATCAGTCGGATACATAAGAAATTCTCTTCACTTTGACATAATTTTTGACTATTAGATTATGTTATCAAGTTTTTGAAACTTTGCTTGTTATTTTGCTTTTGTTAAGAGAACTTCCTAAAAGGGCTAAAAGGCTTTGGGTATTAGATTGGGATAAATCTCTATTCTGAGGAAAGAGCCCGGGCCATTTTGGAAAGGCTGGTAAGGTACCACAGGGGCACAAGGGGTACAGAGTGAAAGCAGGCGCTTATAAAGGTGGGACAAAGAGCTTGAAATGGTGCCAGTTAACTCAGAAAGTAAACTGAGGTATGGGATTGGGGGAGGTGAGTCAATCTTGGTCACATCAAGACTAAACAATTCGGGTTCCTGGCTGGCTCAGTCAGTAGAGCACATGACTCTTACTCAATCTCAGGGTCAAGAATTCAAGCTCCATGTTGGGCATGGAAGCTACTTAAAAAAATAAATAAAAACCTTTAAAAAGAAAGACTAAGTAATCATATAAGAATGTCACTCTAAATTACTTATTCCCAAAGCCACTTTCTTCCACTGTCACCACATGTAACTCAGATCCTAACTTAAGCACTCTTCAGAGGGTGGTCACATCATCTCTGTAACAATTTCAGACTTCACTAAGCACTTTTAAAGTCTTTTAAGGAAAAATGAATATTATTCAGAAAACATAAGGTACCAGACTATTTCAGTACATTCTTATTATTTTGACAACATTAAGACACTCACCATCTTGGGGTGCCTGGGTGGCTCAGTCAGTTAATCATCTGACTCTGGCTTTCAGCTCAGGTCACGATCTCACAGTTTGTGAGTTTGAGCCCCATGTCGGGCTTGTGCTGAGAGTGTGGAGCCTGCTTGGGCTTCTCTTTCTGCCCTTCCCCTGCTCACTCACTCTCTCTCAAAAATAAAAAACAAACTTAAAAAAAAAGACACTTTGGGGCGCCTAGATGGCTCAGTTGGTTGAGCATCCAACTTCGGTTCAGGTCATGATCTCACTGTTCGTGAGTTCGAGTCCTGCATTGGGCTCTGTGCTCACAGCTTGGAGCCTGCAGCCTGCTTTGGATTCTGTGTCTCCCTCTCTCTCTGCTCCTCCCCTGCTTGCACTCTGTCTCTCCAAAAATAAATAAAACGTTAAAAAAAAATTTTTTTTTTAAAAAAAGACACTTTGCTTAAGCTGATTTGACTGTTATATAAACAGTTTTACATTGACACACAGAGCCTCTCTTACCCAAGAAAAGAGGAAACAATACCTGGAGTGAGAAGAGCTTTTCCACACACATCTCCAACTGCATAGACACCTTTTACGCTGGTATTCTGGAATTCATCTACTATGATGTGCCCTTTATCATCAGTTTGAATCCCCTAAAACATTGAAAGGATATCATGTAAATATTTGGCCTCTCCACAAAAAATGGAAGATCAAACCTCTGGATCTACTTCATCTCAAACACCTCTTCAGCCCGAATCTCTAAAACCCACAACCCTCGACCACAAGATGAAAAACATCTCAACAAGTAGGCAAGTTCAGATCTTTTGCTTAATTTAAAAATGTAAATACTTTATCCAATTTGGGGGTGTTTAACAGAACCTGCCTTTGCAATACAATTCAACTAACCAGGTAAGCGTGAAAAGGAAACACTCAGCTAACAGATGCGCTACCTCCTATAGCTGCTAAGTCCATCGAAGACTGCTTTTAAAACTCTTTCCACTGAAGTGCTCCTCTTGAAGCATACTAACTCATAACTTAGAGGGGACAGCCTGAAGCAGTCATCAAAAGCAGGTTTCTTGGAGGCTTACCATTTTAACTTAATTTAATTAACTTATTTTTTAAACAAATTCTTTTTTAAGCTTATTCGTTTTGAGAGAGAGAGAGAGACACACACAGACAGACAGACAGACACAGCATGAGCGGAGAAAGAGAGAGACAGAGACAGAGACAGAAACAGAGAGCAGGCTCTGTCAGCATGGCTCCAACTCCGAAACCATGAGATCATGACCTGAGCTGAAATTAAGAGTCAGATGCTTACCGCAGGCACCCTGTGGCTTACCATTTTAATTTTAAAAATCCGAGTAAGTTTGGCATTCTAAAACATACTGACATTTTCTTTACCAAATTTTTTCCCCTGTATCTTGAGTTAAATTTTTGCTCCAAGCAGATGGCTTTGCAGATCCCAGGTGTATAAACTCCCAGGTGGGAAAAGAGACAGTGGACGTAGGTAGCACAGTAATTAAGAGTATAAACATTAGAAGGAGAGAGACCTGGATTCAAATCCCAGTTCTGCCACTTACTAGCTATGGGACCTTGTATAGCCACCCATTTAGCAACAAATACTTGAGTTTCTGGTACAAATAAGGCATTAACCTAGTCACTGTGAATAGTAATAAGAAGTACAGATATGCTCTCTGCCCCGTGGAGTTTACAGCCTGGTGGACCGATTATTATCTCTGTGTTATTCCTGGTTGCCTCGTCCTTACCTCTCAAAGAGTTAGCAAGATTAAAGTAGGTTAGTAACATGTTGAAAAGACCTACACATAGTAATAATTCCATTTGCATTATACAACTGTATCTTAACATTGAGTGAGGCTGAAAACTTTTATCTCATTTTTTAAAGATTCAGCAAATAGTTGAAAACTGGACCTACCACTGCCTGTATCTGTACAATGACAAAATATCTCTTGAAAGGTAAAAACCTGGAAGACTTGTTGTCTGTTTTCATATTAATAAAACCAGTTTTACTAAATTTCATCAAATAGTAAGATTAAAAAGAAGGAAAACATCTTTCTGGATAGTTTACTTTTGAAAATGCTAAGGGGTGCCTGGGTGGCTCAGTCGGTTGGGTGGCCGACTTCAGCTCAGGTCATGATCTCGCAGTCTGTGAGTTTGAGCCCCACGTCTGGCTCTGTGCTAACAGCGCAGAGCCTGGAGCCTGCTTCTGATTCTGTGTCTCCCTCTCTGTCTTCCTCTTCCCTGCTTGCTCTCTGTCTCTCTCCCCCTCTCTTTCTTTCTCAAAAATAATAAACATTAAAAAAAAAAAAAAGAAAATGCTAAAAAATACCTTATAGGAAATGAAAAAGGAATCTACATGATACAGGATATTAATATTAGAACACAAATCAAAATGTTACATACCATTCAAGAGGTTCCATCAAATACATAAACCTCAAACATAAAGCAATCCTATTATTACTTGTAGAGTGGCACAGAGTATCTGGAGAATCGTCATCAATAACAAAAGCAGCTGATTAACATGGACTGAGTTCATACTGTATACCAGCATCTAAACTATTTACTCTGCATGCACTTTCTCATCATATACCCTTCTCTATAAACCAGTAAGACAAGTACTATTTTTATTTCTATACTTATATGAAGCAATTGAAACTTAAGAGCAATTAAGCTGTTTGCCTAAGAACATGTAACTCGTGAGTAGCAGAACTAAGATTCAATGGGGTGCCTGGGTGGCTCAGTCGGTTAAGCGGCCAACTTCGGCTCAGGTCATGATCGGCGGTCCATGAGTTCGAGCCCCGCGTCGGGCTCTGTGCTGACAGCTCAGAGCCTGGAGCCTGTTTCAGATTCTGTGTCTCCCTCTCTCTGACCCTCCCCCGTTCATGCTCTGTCTCTGTCTCAAAAATAAATAAACGTTAAAAAAAAAAATTAAAAAAAAAAAAAAAGAACTAAGATTCAAAATTGGGTCCAACTCTGGGACCTAGACCCCAAGCAACTGCAGTAAGCTTCCCTTGAGAATTTAAAAGAACAGGGACGCCTGGGTGGCTCAGTTAGTTAAGCATCTGACTCTTGATTTCGGCTCAGGTCATGGTCTCCCAGTTTGTGGGATAGAGCCCCACATTAGGTTCTGTGCTGACAGTGCTGTGCCTGCTTCGTATATTCTCTCTCTCTCTCTCTCTCTCTGCGCCTCCCTGGCTCTTTCTTTCTCAAAACAAACAAACAAACATTAAAAAAAAATTTAAAACAACAACTAAGAAAGGGGCACCTGGGTGGCTGAGTTGGTTAAGTGACCAACTCTTGGTTTCAGGTCAGGTCATGATCTCACGGTTTGCGATCTGAACCCCGAGTCAAGCTCTATGCTGGCAGTGCAGAGTCTGCTTGGTATTCTCTCTCTCTACCCCCTCCACCATTCACACTGTGTCTGTCTCTCTCAAACAAATAAATAAGCTTAAAAAAAAAAAGTAAGAATGTTAAGTATAACCCTGTTAGATCAGCTTCACATCCACATCCGTTCCCAAACGCCTACAATGTCCAGGATGACTGACATACTCAGCATTGAGATTAGAGCCGCAGATAATAAGGAATAATTACAGGGCTTTAAAGAGATAAGTATCATAGTAAAAAGGAAATCTGTAAGGAAGAGGCTAGTCAGGGCACTGCTGGACAATCTAAATTTGAGGTGGCAGAGACCTGATGTAGGGTGACAATACTAAAAAGGGAAAAAAATTTTTTTCAATTATGGGAAGCAATGGGATTTGATGACAAACTGGATGCATGAAATAAAGAGAAACAAACCTAATAGAACCCACCAAAGTTTAGGCGGCCATGTTTTGGAGAACACAGAACTGCTAACAGATTCAAGAATGCTTTGGTTAGAGGTGCCTGGGTGGCTCAGTCGGTTAAGCGTCCGGTTTTGGCTCAGATGGTTCGTAGGTTCAAACCCCACATTGGGCTCTGTGCTGACAGCTCAGAGCCTGGGGCCTGCTTCAGATTCTGTGTCTCCCTCTCTCCTCTGCTCCTCTCCTGCTCCCATTCTCTCTCTCTCAAAAATAAATAAACATTAAAAAAAAAAAAAAAAAAAGAATGCTTTGGCTAGACTAAGTCAACTTACCACTTTGTTCAAATTCAGGCCACTGGAATTTGGGTCCCGCCCAATGGCCCAAAGCAGGCAGTCAACATCTGGAATCGTGGTCAAGGTGGGATTCCTACCAGGAATTGAAGTAACCATGCAGAGTTCCAAGCCTGAGGAAGTCTTTTTAACTTCCTTGACCTATTGGCAAATAAAATTGTGTTAATTGAGGATAGGGAGAGAAGAAGGAAAGCAAAGAGGAAACTAGAATCCTTAACATTTAAAAGATCCCCACTGAATCCTACATGTGGATCCTCCATGCTGACACATTCACTTTTGCCCAAAGGCCACCAACATGGCAACTCCCAGGGGCCAAGACGGTTTCCTAAGGTGGCCCAAATCACCCAGCCAACGGCCAGAAATGTCAGCTGGAAGCTCGTGTCAACACCCTAACACTTCAGCCTAAAAACAAGGTATTTTAGGAGTGCCTAGGTGGCTGAGTCGGTTAAGTATCCAACTTCAGCCCAGGTCATGATCTCAAAGGTCATGAGTTCAAACCCCACATCCAGCTCTTACTGTCAGTACAGAGCTTGCTTGGAATCCTCTGTCCCCTGTGCTCTCTGCCCCTCCCCTGTTCACGTCCTCACTCTCTCTCTCTCTCTCTCAAAAATAAATCCTTAAAAAAATTTAAAAACAAGGTATTTTAAACTGTGCCTCTTAAAAATGGTGATAAAAATTTAAGACACAAATATAAGCACAGTGACTCGCAACTACAGCGTGGGGAGGAAATGGGCTGTAGTAGCATCACTAAGACACTTCCTCACACCCCACAAGTGATATTCTCCTAGATGTTCTTAATCAGAATGAGGAGAAGGTGACAGTCGAGTCAGAGAAGCTGGTGCATGTGGTTTAGTAAAGATCCTAAAGGGTGCTGACCCCACTACCAGTTTAGTACTTTTACAAATTCATAAAGCAAGTTCACATTTATTATTTTACTCGATAGGACCATCGCCGAGAGGGGGCAGCCATGGGAGAAAAATGCTTTTATAAGCCTAATGCTCCAGGAAAATTCTGAAATTTAGTGATTCCCTAAGAAGTAAAGTACTTTATAATTTGATCCATCTGCAAAATTCAAAAGGGTCTGCTTTAAAAATAGATTCCATAATATTATTTCCTCAAAATATAAACTCGGAAATTAAGGATGTTCAATAAGGCATTTGAGCACAAAAAAAATGAAGTTTTAGTTCTAACTAAATTCAACTACCAGATTTTTAATCTTTTATACCTTGGCTTCACTAATATATTGAGAAATACAGCTGTGTAGGATAAAGAAAAGAATTGGTAGTAGTCTAGAAAGGGAACCACTGGTGGGGGTAGACACAGAGTTTGTGTTTATAAAACACTCAGGTGAAGCCGAAAGCAGAAAGTGTGATTCACAACATACAGAGGACCAAGGGCTATCAGCGTGACCTGGGCTTGGGCATACCTGTGAGTACTTCAGGACCTCTATGCCAGAATTCTCCAGCTCTTCAGTGCAGTTTGAACTGATAATTGAATCAAAATTTCTAAGTACCTGTATACAAACAGAGCCACCAGAGGGATGGGTGGTGGGAAAGGAATAAAATTTGATTAAAGATACGTTACATGATTCAAAGGGGCACCTGCACTCCAATGTTTATAGCAGCACTATAGATAATAGCCAAAGTATGGAAAGAGCCCAAATGTCCATCAACAGATGAATGGATAAAGATGTGGTGTGTATACACACACACACACACACACACACACACACACACACACACACACACAATGGAGTAGTGCTTGGCGATCAAAAAGAATGCAATCTTGCCATTTGCAGCAACATGGATGGAAGTAGAATATATTATGCTAAGCAAAATAAGTCAGGCAAAGAAAGACAAATATCATATGATCTCACTCCTATGTGGAATTTAAGAAACAAAACAGATGAACATAAGGGAAGGGAAGCAAAAATAATACAAAAACAGAGAAGGAGACAAACCATTAAGAGACTCTTAAATACAGAGAACAAACTGAGGGCTGCTGGAGTGGAGGTGGGTGGGAGGATGGGCTAAAGGAGTGATGGGCATTAAGGAGGACACTTGTTGGGATGAGCACTAGGGTCTTATATATAAGTGATGAATCACTAAATTCTATTCCTGAAATCATTATTACACTGTATATTAACTAACTTGGCTTTAAATTTAAAAAAAAAAAGATATGTTACAAACTTGGGAGCCAAGTATCAGTATCCTCCCTCCTATCTCTTTCTTCATTCACAGCCGTATTGTAAGTAGAGTTTTAATCTATTTTCCTACGTCACCACCAATGTCTGTATTACGTCTGACTTCACCAACTCCAGTTTTAGAGTTAAACAGGCAACCTTCAGGCTTCTACTATCTTTGCCATGTCCTTCTCCTCACAAACTTGCTCCTCTTTTCCATAATTATATCTTGGGACCAAAAATTCTCCTTCCTGTTTCAGTATTCCAGGGCAGCTTCCACTCTGATATGATTTAAGGGAGGATCTCTCTAGCAAAATCTCCTATCTAAGCAGAAGAGTCAAGAGCATGGCCTTGGAGATTTCTTTGTGACAAACCCCAGACAGGGTAAAAATGGGAGGTTTTGGGGCACCTGGGTGGCTCAGTCGATTAAGCGTCTGACTTTGGCTCAGGTCCTGATCTCACGGCTCTTGAGTTCGAGCCCCGTGTTGGGCTCTGTGCTGACAGTGCAGAGCCTGCTTAAGATTCTCTCTCTCCCTATCTTCCTCTCACTCGTGCACATGCACATGCACTGTCTGTCTGTCTCTCTCAAAATAAATAAACTTAAAAAAAAAAAAAAAGGTGGGAGGTCTTGAGTCATTCGTAGGATAGTTCTAAAACGGAGTTATACCAGGACAGGGAAAAGAGGGAGAATAAGCCTGATGCATTGGGGTTTAGGGAGGGCAGGAAGGCCAAGTACAGATGCAAATGAGCCTATTTTCCAAGTGCAGGAATTATGCACTCTATTGGCAAACTGCTGCAGCTTGTTTCCTTATTCTCCCGGGGGTTAATTATATGACAAGTCTCAAAGGCAAAGAGAAAGTTCCTTCGAGTATATGTTGACCTGGGTTATCAGTTTCCCTTGTCTCCTTCTATTTGCTCAAATAATCAAGAATTAGAACCATAGCATCTGAGTGGTTAGGGATCTGATAAATCCTGTCCTCGAAGCATTAAATGACTTACCCAAGTCACATGCTTGTTAAGGTCAGTTAGATTCTTAGGCCAACACTCTTGCTATTGCCTCAAACAGGTCTCTGAAAGCTCTAGTACTGTACCAAAATCCAGTGGTATTTCCATGATTAATTTAAAAATATAAAGTAACACTTCACCAGGTAAGACACAGAGGCTGCATTTTAGCAGAAAAAAACTGTTGACCCTTGAGCACACGTTTGGACTACATAGGTTCACTTATATGCAGATTCTTTACAGTACAATTCTGTAAATGTATTTTCTCTTAGGATTTTCTTTTTCTTTTCAAGTAAGCTCTACGCCCAATGTGGGGCTTGAACTCATAACCCCAAGATCATGAGTCACATGTACTCTACCCACTGAGCCAGCCAGGTGACCTTCTCTTAGGATTTTGTTAGTAACACTTTCTTTTCTCCAGCATACTTTATTCTAAGGATTTGATATATAATACACATACAGGAAGCGCCCAGGTGATTCAGTCAGTTGAGCGTCTGACTTTGGCTCAGGTCATGATCTCACAGTCCGTGAGTTCAAGTCCCACATTGGGCTTGCTGCTATCAGCACAGAGCCTGCTTTGGATCCTCTGTTCACCCCCCCTCTCTGTCCCTCCCCTGCTTACACTGTCTCTCAAAAATAAAACATTAAAAAATATATACATAACACATTTATGAAATATGGTAATTGACTATTTATGTTATTGGTAAGGCTTCATGTCAAGGTTAACAGGAGGCTATTAGTTTTTAGGGAGTCAAAAGTTACACTCAGATTTTCCACTGCACAAAGTGTCTGTACCCCTAACCCCCAAGTTGTCCAAGGGTCAATTGTACTGGCCTGGGCTTTCTAAGATCTTAGCTGACTCTCAGTTATGATGCTAATTAATAGTCACAAAACCTTGCTTGGTCTTAATTTCATCTATCAATGGCATTTCAATAAGATGATCTATAAGCTGCCTCTAGTATTATTATCTTTATATTGTGGTAAAAAATACATGACATTAAATTTACCAACTCAACCATTTCTACAGATACAGTTCCGTAGTGTTATGTATTTTCACTTTGTGGTACCACCCATCTCCCAAACTTTTCTCCTGTCCTTAGACAATTCCCCATTTCTTTCTGCACCTAACCCCTGGCAACCACCATTCTACTTTTTGTTTTTCTGAGCTTGACTACTCTAGATACCTCATGTAAGTGGAAATCACATCAGATACATCTTTTTGTGACTGGTTTATTTTACTTGGCATGATGTCCTCAAAGTTCATCCATGCTAGAGCATGTGTCAGAATGTCCTTCCTTTTAAGGCTGAAAAATATTTCATTGCACAGATATACACATTTTGTGTATTCATCTGTCTGTCAATGGACACTTGGGTTGCTTCTACCTCTGGGCTATTGTGAATAATGCTGCCATGAACACAATTGTGCATGTAGGTTTGGTAGGTTTTCTTTTAATACAAAGAATTTAGCAAATTTTTTTGACTGAGTGTTAATAATCTAACACTACCTCCTGACCATGTGAAACTGATTTCCAGGATAAGAAATTAACCCGACAGTCTGTTCAATTTAACTAATATTTATATTTAAGCCTGCATGTTTCCTTACTAAGGCACCTGATATTATCTAGCACTTCATGAAAAAAATACCAACCAGTTTGATGAAATGAAAATCATTATCATCTACTGGCAGCTGGTAAGGACATGAGGCCCAATTCAACAGCTCCTTTGTGGTTTCACACAGAACAAACCAACCAACCTCCACATGCTTTGGACCCTAATATTTAATGACAACATAGAATATTTTAAGTGTGGACTTTTAAAAGATTAACATCAAGCAAAGGGAAGGGAAAAGGACAGAATTTACCTTATCATGGCGTATCATCAGCGATGTCTTTGAACCCAGAGCAGAAAGAATCCCAGCTATTTCTACAGCAATGTAACCCGCACCGACAATGACGCTGCGACTAAAATGAGATAGAGGGTTAATATTTTTGTAAATAAACTTATTTTGGAACAGTTTTAGATTTACAGAAAACTTGAAAAGATAGCACAGAGACATCCTGTATACACTTCGCCCAGTTTTTCTACAAGTTAACATCTTGCATAACCATGTATCAATCACCCAAACTAAGAAATTGGCATTGGTACACTGCTATTGACTAAACTCCAAGCTTTACTCAGACTTCACCAGTGTTTCCATTCATTTCCTTTTGCTGCTCCAAGATTCAATCCTGGATACTACACGGCAATTTTACATGGAAAATATCCCTTTGTAGAAGGGAAATAGATTGTTAGTTGTTAAAAGTTCTTTAGCCTCATTTCTTCAGAGAGAAAACAAACAAAAAAAAAAAACCTGACACTAGAGATGATACCTCATGAGGGACCTTTGCACCTAAAACTAAAACTGGCAACATGCTCACCACAATTCTTCCCTGCTCAGAACTTCTCCTTGATCATTATTCAATTCTACCAATCTTTGCAATAGGTTAAAGGCCAATTAAAGCAAGCCATTTAAGTTGTCAGGTCTGAATTAAAACTAGACTCCCTGCATAAATTTTGGTCTAAGAAGGCATCTTAAACACTAGATAAATGCTGACAGAGGTCAGAATCAGTGGTGGAGAAGGTGATCCTGGGCCTAGAGCAACGAAGGGTACTTCCAAGCTGCAGCCTACAAGGTAAGTGCAGAGCCATCCCATTCAAGGCTGGAGTTCTTGAACACTTTAAGCACAGTCCTCGAACATCTTTATAACGCTTGGATAAGAAGTAAACCATCTGGGGGCACCTGGGTGGCTCAGTCGGTTAAGGGTCTGACTTTGGCTCAAGTCATGATCTCATGGTTGGTGAGTTCAAGCCCAGTGTTGGGCTCTGGGCTGACAGCTCAGAGCCTGGAGCCTGCTTTGGATTCTGTGTCTCCTTCTCTCTCTGCCCCTCTCCTGCTTACACACACACACACACACACACACACACACACACACACTCTCTCTCTCTCTCTCTCTCTCTAAAAAATAAACATTAAAAAAAATTTTTAAAGACATAGGCCATCTGGGAAGAACAAAGGAAACTCTTCTTTACCACCTTCTAATGGTAAGGTATCCATGTGGTGAGTCTGTGCCATCAGAAGGCTCTGATCTAGATAGAGGATGAAGTGTGAACCCAAATGGTTGCAAGTCAGCTTATCTCACAACCCAGGATTTGACAAGAGAAATGTCTACATAGCCTGGAAACCGATGAACAGTTCTTCTTCCAGTGCTACCTCCCTCTTTTCTACTATACTTGATCTCTTCTCCTTTCTTTGGGTCTTCCCTCCCCTTCTTCTTCCCCTTACCCATTTTTCTTCCCCAAACACTTATCATTACTACTTTGGTTAAGCATTGTACTAGGCGGGGTGGGTAGCAGCTCCCACCCTAGAGGAATTCCTGAGGGGAGACACGTGCCGGCATGTGCCAAAGCACAGAGTCACCAGTTAGTGTGTGCAGGGTCGAGGACTCAGAAAACACTCTGGATTCCTGAAAGATGAGCAGCTCCTACAGGAGTTGAGGATATTTCTAAGCAGAGGGGACATATAAGAAACAGGTGTAAACAAGCTAGCTTCTTCAGAGAACTGTGACCTCAGTGTTTTGCTCTCAGCTCCCAGAGGCACCTCTCTTCTACCTCTTACCACTTTAGTATCCCCCAGAAATGATCTTATATCCTCCAAGTTCCCAGAGCATGTCTCATCATTTATGGCCCTTGGAACGACTTGGACCACAACATTCCACAGGTCAATGCCCCGGCCTCCATCCAACCATAAGTGCAATGAGGGAGTGCCTGGGTGGTTTAGTTGGTTAAGCATCTGGCTCTTGATTTCAGCTCAGATTATGATCTCACAGTTCATGGGTTCAAGCCACGTGTCGGGTTCTGACAGTGCAGAGCCTGCTTGAGATTCTCTCTCTCTCCCTCTGTCAGAATAAATAAACTTTAAAAAAAAAAGCCCAATGAGGGCAAAAACTGAATCATACAGCCCATAGCACAGGGTACCTTACCTACAGAATCTGTTCTTTCTTTAATTACTTACTTACCAAATTAACAATGATAAAGGACTCTTACAAAAAGAAGAAAAAAAATTGTTCATTCAGTTCCTATGTTCCCAGAGTCTTTTGTTTCTAAAATGCATACATTCATTTATTAAATTTGTATTGGTAGTATTAAAAATTTTTTTTTAATGTTTATTTTTGAGAGAGAGACAGAGTGTGAGGAGCGGAGGGGCAGAGAGAGAGGGAGACACAGAATTTGAAACAGCCTCCAGGCCTGAGCTGTCAGTGCAGAGCCCAACACAAGGCTTGAACTCATGAACCACAAGATCGTGACCTGAGCCAAAGTCGTACGCTCAACTGACTGAGCCACCCAGGCACCCCGCTAGAATTTTTTTAAATGTTTATTTATTTTTGAGAGGGAGAACATGAGCAGAGGAGGGACAGAGAAAGAATCCCAAGCAGGCTCCACACTGTCAGGGCAGCACCCAGCATGGGGCTCGATCTCGTGTACCATGAGATTATGACCTGAGCTGAAATCAAGAGTCCAACGCTTAACCAACTGAGCCACCCAGGCACCCCTAAATCATTTATTTAAAAATTTTTAATGGACAAGTATCTATAAAGAAGCTTCTCTGAGGGTGAGTCTAGATTGACTTACATCATCCAAACATGACAAGTCATGACCACATTTATGGGAACATTCTCACATGTGTCATCATTCAATCCTAAAACCAAACAGTACAGGGTGGATCGTGAGGGAAGAAAAGCTGTTCTCTAACATAGTTGTATGCCCTGCAGACAGCAAATCTAAAAAGACTGTGCTTTTCTCAAAGCCAGAAGATGGCCTGATCCAAATATCTCAATGGGAGGTTTTCATTGCAGCTATGGAACTGCAGAGAAGCCCTCCTGCCCCTTATTAACTGTGGCTCCAGATCATTAAAGGTAAAGGCATAGACATGGATCATTAGTCACCCTCCACGAAGGCCTTTAGAAAAACACAGGATTAAGACCTCAACTGGACTGGCAGCACCACTGAGGGAGCAGCAGAATTGAGCAATACTGATTCCAGCGTGAGTGCTACTCAGAAGGGGACAAAGGCCAGTCCCTGGGCCAAAAGGGTCCCTCCTCCAGCCCCTACATGTCCTTGCTTATCAGGAGTGAAAGGAAGCTCCCTCCATCTAGAAAACCCGCAACTGGCAGCTTCTTCAAATTAGAGAAACAATCTTCCTCAGTATATTTTTTTCTCTATGTATCTAAATCCATGACAAATTTATACTAAGGTTTTGGACAAACACACATAAAGGACAAATTCAGAAAACCTATTTTTTTGTGACAGTGACAAAGCCTTCATTCATGGAGATTCCCTTTGCACTAGCTGCTTTGGAAACCAGAATCAGTTACTTGAGACACATTATCACTTGATGCTGTATCCAGGTGAAGAAAGAAGATCATTTTAGGACTTTACTATTTATTCTCCAAAACCACCCTATATTTGATTCTGGTCCAAAAAAGTGCAATGAAAGATCCAAGTCGTTCACTGGGGTATTAGTGGATGAGATACCCAAAGTTGAAAAAAGAGAAGTAGGAGAAGACAATTCAAGGAATGCCTGCATTTAATGGTTGGGAAGGGGAGGAAGAAGAAATGTTAGCTAGAGAGACTGAGGAAGAAGGAACACTGAGGTTGGGAAGGAAACCAACTTACCCAGGCAATTCTTCCAGTTGGAAAAATCCATCACTGGTAATTCCTAGGCTGGCACCTATATAGGAAAATGCAATACAGATCACATAGACTGAGCTTCCTCTTGTAAAACGACATCAACGTTTTGTACAGGACCCGGACATTTTCTCAGCCATCACATTCTGTTTCAACAAGTTTTATCCAAGTTTCCACTTGGGAACCTCCCAACCCAGTCTTCCCTGAGTGCACATTTTTGTTCTGTCTAGGAATAAAAAAAGAGCAGTAATAACCACCTTTAACATTTCTCTGAGGAACTAGGATCTTCTTGGCCGTCATGAATAGACTGTCTGTCAGCTCTGCTTCGCTCTCCTGCCCCTTGGCTCAGCCTCAACCCTCTTCTCCATTTTTCTTCAAAAGTTTCAACCAACTCTTCCCTCACTGCAGATGACTTCCAAATATCCTAGTTGTGACCTTCTCCCTAAGTTCCAGTCCCATATTTCTAACTGCCCTGCCACATAATTCTACTTTGCCTCAAACTCAGTACGTTTAGAACTAAACCTTATGTTCCAACCGTATCCCTCTCTCAAGTTCACCAGTTCAGTTAAATGGACCACCTTCCACCAATAATCCAAATGAAGTCCTAAGTTGTCAATCTGTGATTCCTTCTCTCAAGGGTCCGCCACAATATCTAATCAGCCTGGGTAGCTCAGTCGGTTAAGTGTCCAATTTTGGCTCAGGTCACGATCTCACGGTTCGTGGGTTTGAGCCCCACGTCAGGCTTGCTGCTGTCAGCACAAGAGCCTGCTTCAGATCCTCTGTCTCTCTCTGTCTCTCTGCTTTCTGAGAGCTTTCTGAGCTTTCTCTCTCTCAAAATAAAAAAGCTCTCTCCCCTGAGCTTTCTCTCTCTCAAAAATAAATATTTAAGAAAAAAAAATTTGCACTTTGCTAAATTCAAGGCACCATGATGAAAAGACACATCCTGATTTCAGGTGTGATGAATACACTTTTTGTAATGTGTCCTGAAATACAGTACCTGACTCTCCCTTCTCAGAGTCTGTTATGCCCGTTCTCTTCTCTGATGCTGGCATGGAGCAGTGGCTCAGTTAACTGTCTGCAGAACTGAGCTTTTCCCGTATAGGTCAGATGCTAATGCTGGGCTTCGTAACCATGTCTTCACCCCCTGTACATTCTACTGTGACAGCTTCCTAAACTGATCTCCCTCCGCTGTAAGTCACTGTCAGATTAGTTTTCTAAAATTATCACTTAGATCTTGTCACTACCCTATTTATAAGCTAACCATTATTTGACCCAGTTGTCATGAATTATAGATTCCTTCACTTAACTCTGTAAGTCTCCACAATTTGGCCCTGACCCTCTTCCAGTCTCAGCTTAATGAATTTGCCCCCAGAACTTCAGTGCTGGAAAAACTGGTTGAATTGGCTGAATGTCCTTCGAAGACATCTTTATTACCCACTGGTTCTTTCGGTCTTCCTCTTCCTCAGCATATACCGCTCAGTGTGTGAGCCCCTTTCCTGGTAAGTTGTTTTGCTTTATGCCATCCCTTAGTAATCTGTCCCACCTGTGAACAACCCAAGGCTCACTGCCTAGAAAACACCATCTAGGGGAGCATCTGGGGGGCTCAGTCAGTTAAGTGTCCAACTTGAGCCAGGTCATGATCTCATGGTTCATGAGTTCGAGCCCCCGCATCAGGCTCTGTGCTAACAGCTTGGAATGTGGACCTTGCTTCAGATTCTGTGTCTCTCTCTCTTTCAGCCCCTCCCCTGCTCTCTCTCTCTCTCAAAAATAAAACTTAGAAAGAAAGAGAACAAAACTTGGAACACTTACCTTTTATTTCTTTGCATTTGTTTTTATTACAGGTTTTAAATTAATAAATGTATGTATCTTAAAAATCCAAAAAGCACAACAGAGCATCTAGTGAAAAGCAGAAGTCCTTCCCACCCTCAACCTCTAGGACCCTCAGAGAGTCAGCATGACAGGGCTTAGAGTATCCTTCCACACATATTCCAGTGTGTGTATAGTCTCCCTGCCTTTTCAGAAATTTCAGAAAGACACAAATTGGAGCATACTACACACGCTGTTCCACACCTTGCTTTTTTGACTTATCAATCCTGGAGACTGTTTCATATTAGGATGCTTATGTCCAATCTTCCCAACTAAATTTTAAGGTACTTGAGAACAGCATCTTACTATCTTTTATGGTAGTTGTTCTTGACCTTTTGGGAGTCATGAACCCCCTTTAAAAACCGGTGGCAAGTTTTGGATCCTCTCCTCAGAGAGAATAAAACACATAAATGCACATACGCTCAAAATTTCCCATATAAATTCAGATTGGTCACGAGTCTTCTGAAGCCAATCCAGGGAGAATACAGAATATGTATAAGCTATGATCACCACCCAGAAAGACCTTATAATCTAGTTGGGGAGAAAGACATGAACAATGTTTCTTACGTCAGAATAAGGCAGTATGTTCATGGCTCATCCCTGTGTGCACAAAATGCAAGAGCAAATATGACTACCTGAAAATACTTACTACTTTAATTCTAGAATTCTCTATGTAAGAAAACTGCACACAGAGGCTTAACAGGTAATTAAGTTTCATCCCTACAAGATTTCACTCCCTTGAGCAAAAGAGTAACTCAAGACCTGTCTTGTAAATAACAATCCACGTGACAAATTCAGGCAGATGACAATCTCTGCCATGCTGAGAAGGAAAGGAAGAGACTCTTTGCTGATTTTTCTTCCTGTGTTACTTGTAGTATGTATGCGTTTGGAGCTAGAAGAAATATCTTTCTTCACCCCATCACGAGCTACCACTTACCCCAATTACATCTAGGTTCTGCAGAGACTTTCTCTCATGGCTGTGTGGCCTTGTCCAAGAGAAAGAACTGATATAGGCAGATCCCCTGGCATGGCTTGTAAGGTTGAAGACAACAGTAAACTCCTCTTGACTCTTACCAACAAGCATTTGCCTTCAGAAGACTCACCAGGGATCTCGCTCTCCTGAGGACGAGAGGGCACGCCACCAGTGGCAATCAGGATGTGAGGAGCAGTGTATTTGTTCCCACTGACTTCTACTGTGGGCTTGGGATCACTTGTGAATGCTGCATGGCCATGGATGATTTCTATATGGGACTGGAAAAGGAACCGTGACATCGACATTAGCCTGTTCTCAACATAAAAACACCTGTGGCAACTTATCAGCTCTTTCCATTTCTCTACAGAGGATTTGGATTTTACATTTACCAATGCCAAGACAGCTCTCTAATGTTTTAAGTTTCTGCAGAACTTCTGTTAATTGATACTTAGGTAAGGGGGTTGCCAGTTGATTGCTGGAAGTGTACCTTAAGAAGATGCTATCTTGGGCCAAAATCCAGAGACTGAAAAATAAAAACATGTGCAAATCACCTCCACAAGGAAAAACGCTACATCCTTGTCCCCGGGAATTGAGGGAGAAGGTCTTCCTCACTTGCAATGAAATCACACTGAAGAATGGCGTGTCTGGAGGAGGGACAGAAGGCCGAGAAAGACAAAGGATAAAGGTGAAGGGAGTAGAGGCAAAAGAGGGATATTTTGGCCAAGGAAGGAAAATGCAGTGCTTCTGTTTTCCTAAACAAAATGGAAGAACCAGAAACATGACAATGAAGTTCGATGCTAGAGATGTTGAGAATGCAGACTCTGGCATCCTCTGAGCCAGGGCCTCCATCTAGGGACTGCTGGCAAGCTTCTGAAGCCATGATACATGCATTGGCAAGCAAATGTGGGCGACTTACCAGGATAATGGAATCGTGGAAGCCTGATCACAAAATAGCATGTTTTAACATTTTGGAACATGCTTGGTTCTGAATTAAGTTATTTCCTCCTTTCCAAACAGCCCTTCAGGTCTGTTTTATAGATGCCCTGCTTTAGCCAAGCTGACTTGAGATCAATGCCAGAAGCCACAAGAGAAACCTTCCTTCAGAAGACAAAAAGGGTATGGGTCAACCCGCAATAACAATCATCTGGGGGAGGAACTGATACAATGTTTATTTTCATTTCCTAAGATATTTGACAGAAGGTTTCCTTTCCTCTTCAGAATTTGTGCATCAACTGTAATTCCTTTCCCATAAGGTCACACATAGTTAAGTTCTACGACACCAAGATTTGTTGTGTTTTGTTTTTTGCTGTTTTCTGAGTGATTTTCCTGTCTCTTCTGCAAAAGTATTTTAGCTTGCTCCATTTAAAAAAAAAAAATTGGGGGCGCCTGGGTGGCTCAGTTGGTTGAGCGGCCGATTTCGGCTCAGGTCATGATCTTGCTGTCCGTGGGTTCGAGCCCCGCGTCGGGCTCTGTGCTGACAGCTCAGAGCCTGGAGCCTGTTTCGGATTCTGTGTCTCCCTCTCTCTGACCCTCCCCCGTTCATGCTCTGTCTCTCTCTGTCTCAAAAATAAATAAACATTAAAAAAAATTAAAAAAAAAATTGATGTGGATGTTTTAGTATAGTGAGTGGTACCTCTACCATGTCTAACAGCCTTAAAATCTCTTGTCACCAGTGTAGAGGGCACTGAAGGCCCCAAATATTTCTCCCTTGAATTGGGGAGTAAGGTCAGAAAATATCACCCTCCAAAAAATAAACCTAATGAAGAAGAATTGACCTAAAAATATATGAGGTTAGCCATCTATAGAAGTAACTCATCCTAAAAATTGATTTATAAACATGCTGCCATGGGACTATGGTGGCCCAAGTATCACTAAGAATCTACAGATTGAAATATAATCCAAGCTGTGCAGAAATCTTAGAAACTGCAAAGTGAAACCACAAAGGCAAACAAAGGGTGGTGGGAAATATGCTGTCAAGAAAAAGCACAGCTGGAAGGTGCACCATTTATCAATGCCACCAGCAGTCCCGAGTTGAAGAAGTACGACACCTAAGCACTAAAGCAGAAAAAGCCTCAGACTAACAAAGGACCATATAGATTTGCTAAAGGCAGACACACCCTTGCCCAGTGTTCTTAGGCAAAGTAATCAGACTTCGTTCACAGAAGCAACTGTCTGAGCCATAATTTGGTCTGTTGAGCAGATCTAGTCACCAAGGACGAGGTTGCTGTGAACAAATGAACGACAACTTTCCAGCCAGACGGTACTTCTGATTTTAATGAATTAACTAGCATATTGTTGTGTACATCAATCTCTTGTGTTTTTGGTTTCTGGAACTAACTGGAGGGCCAGACCTACTCAAGGTACAGCCATGCTGTGACACCTGGTCCACCAATCATAGCATGCACTGCCCACTCTGTAGAAAAAAGACTGGCCAGGGGTGCCTGGGTGGCTCAGTCGGTTAAGTGTCTGACTCTTGATTTCAGTTCAGGTCACGATTTCACAGTTTTGTGGGTTCAAGCCCCGCGTTGCTTGACATGTTGATTACACGGAGCCTGCCTAGGATTCTCTGTCTCTTTCTCTGCCCCTTCCCCACTTGCACTCAGTCTCTCTCAAAATAAATAAATTTAAAAAAAAAGAAAAAAGAAAAAAGAAAAAAGACTGGCTTACTGAGACATACACTTCTGTTCTGGCAGGTCAACCTAAAATCATTAATTGCAAAAGAAAGAAAAGAAACGAGATATGTGCGAAGGTTGTGTTTTTGTCTGGTCAGATTAGTAGCATACTCCAACAAAGAATAGCTCCTTCTTCAGAGTTCCCAGCACACTCACCTTGGTTAGGTTATTTTGATAGATGGTATTCAGGCGGCTCACATAGGCATCACGCTTTTCCTTTATAACACTGTAATGAAACTTAAGTCAGTACTGAGAAACAAAATTCTCTTCTTTCAGTTAGCGAGTAGGGCACCTGTCCCTGAACGCCCCTATCAGCAGAGAATGACACACACACAGAAGAGTCAATAAGAACCCCATGAGTGAGTATCTCTGAAGGCAGTCACCCCTTTCCCTGCCAAATGCAGAGAACCCTCATTCTACTCCAAGGAAAATGTTCGGTAGACACCCACAATATGTAAATGTTTTTCTGTAAAGAAGATAAGGACAGCTGCTTTGGCACAGTGCGTAAGTACTTGGTGGCCACTCAATAAATATTTGTTGAATAAATGAATGATTTTGCTAAAATTCTGAAAATTTGATGGCTTCTACATGTTTATGGCAGTTCCTTAAAAAGTTAAACACAGAATTGCCATTTGACCCAGCAATTTCATTTCTAGGTACAGACCTAGAAGAAATGAAACCAGGGATTTGTAGGTCAAGCATTATTCACAGTAGATAAAAGGTGAAAACAACCTAGAAGTCCCCTGAAGGATGAATGAATAGACAAAATGTGGTATGCACACAAGGGACTAGTATGCAGCCTTAAAAAGGAATGAAACTCTGAAACATGTCACAACATGCATGAATTCTGAAAACATTATGCTAAGTGAGATAAGCAGGGGGTAAAAGAACAAATATCATACAAAGTACCTAAAACAGGCAAATTCATAGAGACAGAAAGTAAAGGAGTGATACCAGGGGCTGGGGGGAGGAGCTGAGGAGGTATTGTTCAATGAACACATTGTTTCTGTTCTGGATGGTGGAAAAGTTCTCAAAATGGATGGTGGTGATAGCTGTACAGCACTATGAATATAACTTAATGGCCCTGTACTGACAACTTAAAAATAGCTAAAATGGACTTTGTGTATTTGAAAACCATTTTATTGAGGTACAACTGACATACAAAAAACAGTACATATTTCCTGTATATAACTTGGTGAGTTTAGAGATAAGTATATATCTCTAAAACCATCATCACAATTAAGGCCACAAATATAGCCATCACCTCCAAAAGCTTATGTTATATATACTTTACCACAGGAACATCCTCCCAAAAAAGTTTATGGCTCATTAAATTATGAAAGAAAAATATTAATATTGGTAAACAGAACCTCTAAGCATTAACACTTACCGCCAATTGAATTTACTCTCACAACTTTGAAAGCCATAATCAACATGATCGTGCATGAATTCAGAATGGACAGCCGTGTTCCACATTACCTGTAAAAAAAAAAAAAAAATCCCGCAACAACAGTAGTGCATGAGTCCTGAGGAAAAAAAGAAATCATGCACAAAAGGTAACCACATAAAAGCAGATAAAAATACTGAATTTTAAAATAAAAACAAAAGTAAACATTTTTTTTATGTCTATTAAAATTTAATAGTGAAATTATCTTCCAAGGTGTTTATAAAAATTAACGTCCCTACCAAGTCTGTGTAAGAGGATTCTTTTTCCACATTTTCACAAACACATAATACTGTTCTTTTTTTTTTTTTTTGGATTGTTAAATAGTGTCCTACTTTTATTTTTTTTTTATCCAATATATGAAATTTATTAAAAGTAAACATTTTAAAAGAGAAAGTTCAGAAATATGACCAGACAGGTTTTATAGGGAGGCTACTGAAATGTTGGGGGATATTACTTCTATTAACTCCCTATTTTATAAACTCTATAAAAGCAGGATGTTATAAGACTCATAGTCCTTCCAGTAAAATTTATTACTGCTTACACCCTCTTTTTAACTTTCAGACTTCCTGAAGCCCTGTCTTTTGTGATTGGTGCTGGGAAACTGAATTGCATCTGTAGCTTTAAAGTAATTTAGAAGATGCTCTGAGATAAAGATGAGGACTGAAAACCTTAAGAGAATAAATCCCTATCACATACTCAGTACCTATGAACATGTCCTTGTAACGATGTGTGTAATTAGACATCTGGAACTCAAAGATTTGTTGCACATTTCTGTGGAATGCAGCCTGAAATCTGTAAAGGCCTTTTATGCCAACTCATCATCAAGGTAACAGAATACAAGATAGCATCCAGAACTCTATATGACAAACTATCAGTTTTCTTTGTCAGACAATCCTGAGACTCCATTTTTGACAAGTCTTTGATTCCTTCTTTGTACCGTTCTCTCTTTATGCCTAAAAATGAAGAACTGATGGCCTTGCTGGATTCTGTTGTTGTTTTTTAATTTTTTTTTTTTTTTAAAACATTTATTTACTTTTGAGACAGAGAGAGACAGAGCATGGACGGGGGAGGGTCAGAGAGAGAGGGAGGCACAGAATCCGAAACAGGCTCCAGGCTCTGAGCTGTCAGCACAGAGCCCGACGTGGGGCTCGAACTCACAGACCGTGAGATCATGACCTGAGCCAAAGTCAGACGCTTGACCGACTGAGCCACCCAGGTGCCCCCGTTTTTTTTTTTTTAAGTTTATTTTTATTTATCCTGAGAGAGAGATAAAGAGCAAATGGGGGAGTGGCAGAGAGAGATGGAGACAGAATCCCAAGCAGGCTCCGGCTGTCAGCCCAGAGCCCAATGCAGAGCTCAAACTCACGAACTGTGAGATCATGAACTGAGCCGAAGAAAGAATTAGATGCTTAACCCACCAAACCACCCAGGCGCCCTGTTTATTTTTTAATTGAGGTGAAACTCATTTAATATAGCATTAACCATTTTATCTGCTAGATGGTCTATCTTAATGCACATGAAAGGTTTCTTAGTACTACAAAATAAAATAGGTTATTTTAAGAAACATTACTATAGGGGCGCCTGGGTGGCTCAGTCAGTTGGGCGTACAACTTCAGCTCATGTCATGATCTCACAGTTCATGAGTTCAAGCTCTGCATCAGGCTCTCTGCTGTAAGCTCGGAGCCTGCTTTGGATCCTTTGTCTCCTTCATTCTCTGCCCCTTCCCTGCTCTCGCTCTCTCTCTCAAAATAAATAAACAAACAAACAAACAAACAAACATTAAACAAAAAATTTTTAAAAGAAAAGAAACATCACTATACCTCATCTCCTCATGAGGGGCAATATTTATTTACTTCCAACTTGTATTATGTATGATGCTATAGCCTCAGACACTCTCTGGAGAAGGTGCTGTATATGAACCACATTGGGCTTCTAGGCTCATCCTAATGAGGGTAGTAGCAGGCCTACCCATCTGATTCCTTCTGTGCTGCTACCCCACTCTACCCTCCTGGAGGGAAGTTACTCTAGGCTTCAACCTGTTCTAGAAAACAAGAGGCAATTACCAACTGATCTTTAAGAATGCAAAAGCACTTTGGGGCGCCTGGGTGGCGCAGTCGGTTAAGCGTCCGACTTCAGCCAGGTCACGATCTCGCGGTCCGTGAGTTCGAGCCCCGCGTCAGGCTCTGGGCTGATGGCTCGGAGCCCGGAGCCTGTTTCCGATTCTGTGTCTCCCTCTCTCTCTGCCCCTCCCCCGTTCATGCTCTGTCTCTCTCTGTCCCAAAAATAAATAAAAAATGTTAATAAAAAAAAAAAAAAAAAAAAAAAAAGAATGCAAAAGCACTTTGAAGTCAGTAGAGCCCTATGAAAATATAAGGTAAATGTCCTGCACATGTGATCATAATAGAAGGAATAAATGAAACATAATATATGGCAACAGGGGCGCCTGGGTGACTCCATCAGTTATGTGTCCAACTTCAGCTCATGTCATGACCTCATGGTTTGTGAGTTCAAGCCCTGCATCGGGCTCTGTGCTGACAGCTTGGAGCCTGGAGCCTGCTTCGGATTCTGTGTCTCCCTCTCTGCTTCTCCCCTGTCTCTCTCTCTCTTTCTCTCAAAAATAAATACTTAAATAAATGTTTTTAATATATCGGAACAAAATATTACAAATTCAGGCCACTATGCCCAGGTAATATTTTTAAATAATGAGGTAGTGCCTATTAATGGATTAACTACCATAACTGGTTTAAACTACATAAAACCACCTTATAACTGATATACATAATTCATATATAACTGCATGACTTCAATTAGAACAGATTCCAAAATCTAAGACTAAGAAAAAAAAATAACTGAGGAACTGTCCCACAGCAAAAGGGAAACTTTCCTATGATTAAAAAACACCTACCCACACTAGGGAACAGATTACAAAAAACCCTCCTGGAATTACTCTCTGTTATGTGTCACTGATGAGATTAGGAATATTTGCTTACCTGTTACCAAAAAAACACCAATTTAGAATGTAATCTCAGTAACAAAAGGTTGTCATCTGGGATTATAACATGTTTTGAAAGTACATTCAAATATGGAGTAAAATTATTTGCAAGTATAAGCAAGATGCAGCTTTGGAAATAAGAACTGCCATTTCTTCCTCTTCGTCACAGGTAAAGGACAAGTTCATTCAATGTAATCTGTACCACAGATACTAGGAGCAAATATCACCACAGGTAAGCGAATCCATGAGGCTACAGAATTGAATAAGAATACTTTAGAAGATTCCATTCAGTAATTTAGATTGAGAAAAAACAATTCTGTGCAGATGACCAGTCCTAACTACTAGACCTAGATATAATCTCATTCACTCACTCAAAAGAAATAAATCAATGCATTGCTTTATCAAATATGTGAAAGGACTGTGGAAGAAGAAATAAAAATTCTACCTTTTTGGGTACACATCCAACATTCACCTAAAAAAAAAAAAAAAAAAAAAAGGACAAATTTTAAGAATATTAAACCATCAAACAAACCTGAAAGAAATGAACCCCAAGCATCAACCCAGGAGGCTTCCTTAAGTTCTAAGTCAAATTTACAGTACTTCCTTTTTTCTACTATGGAGTTAGAAAAGATATGAATATTCTTTTTCATATCTTGATGAGGCAGAGAATTTTAGTCATTAACATTTTTTCAAGAAAAGCAGTCACTGAGAAAGAGGGGGAAATAATTCCATGTCCAGGGGCTATGCAGTGCAGGGACCGTATCAGTAGGGAGGCGGCCAAAGCCTAAGCTTGCACAGAACCCAGAAGGAGAAAGCAGAAGAGAAATAGCAGAGGAGGTAAGAAAACCCACCAGCTGAATAAGGGCAACTGAAACATCTGAGCAGCTATTCTAGGGGATTTCTGGGAGACTTATCATGGCATATGCTGGGTAAAACATTCAGAATGCCCCTCTGAAAAAAATCTCTAGCTGAAATCTACATAACTTTTCAGGACCAAAGGATAATGAAGAATCAAACAATAAGGTTCATCCATGCTATTGTATGTATATGTGTGTGTATGTGTCCATGTATATATGCTTGCAGAGACAGACCACAAATTTGATTCTTTTTTTTTTAAAGAAATTATTTTTTTAACATTTATTTATTTTTGAGAGAGCGAACAGGGAAGGGGCAGAAAGAAAGGGAGAGAGAGAGTCCTAAGCAGGCTCTGCAATCATAGCGTGGAGCCAGACACAGGGCTCCAATCTCATGAACTGAGAGATTATGACCTGCGCCGAAATCAAGAGTAGGATGCTTAACCAACTGAGCCATCCAGGCACCCCCACACATTTGATTCTTAGTCTTCTAACAGCCAAAACACAAAGGAAAACACAGATAGTTCTAAGATTTCACATAAAAACTAAGCAGCTGTTTTCAGAAAACAACTATTCGTACCCTTTATAGAGAAATTCTTCCCAGCAGTCCATGTAAACAAGCTGTGATATATGTTTACATATAAATTTTTGTTTAGATCTGTTTATTTCCTTTGATCACATGCTAAAATTTATAATATGGGGGGAAAAGCTAGGTTAAGAGTAAGACTAATTAGAATATAGACCGCAATTAGAGACCCCTCAGCTCTGGAAATCTGCCATGTAATGTATATTCTAGATACCCTTTAACCTTATAAATACTGACTGGGAAGTGTTGGTGACGTGTTGGCCACTACAACAAAGTTAGGAGATTTAAGTGAGGTCTCAACTGCAGATCCTTTAAAAAAAAATCAGCATGCTCACTCCTGTCTATTGACAGAGTAAAGACTGAATATTTAAATACTGGTGCCTTCCAGACACAATTTACATCAGGTGCTTACAGCTCTGCTGATCATGACCATAAGGAACTAGACTCGTTCCCTGTAAGCCCAAAGAATATAAGCCTACATCTTACAGAATATTTTCCGGGCACCCTGGGGTGAAATCTGAACTACATATGCACTTGCCAAGGGACTTTATTTGAAATGCTAGAGTAAAAGAAGCCCGTCCAAATCTCACTGAGACGTGGAATACTTGAAAAACAAGGTCTTAAGAACAGTCACCTTCTATTCCTCTAGCTGTGCTACTTGCTAGCAGCATACCTCCTGCATTTTCATTTTAACATTCTTATTTCCTATTATTCTGCACTCAGGAATTATAAAAGAGTGAGTTATGTTTTGTTTCTATGCAGTTTCAAGTTATCAGTCATCTGGAGGGTTTTTTCCTAGAAAGAGACAAGTCATATACTATCTAGTGGTAGACTTGGATTTTTTTTTTTTTAATTTTTTAATGTTTATTTATTTTTGAGACAGGGAGAGACAGAGCATGAACAGGGGAGGGGCAGAGAGAGAGGGAGACACAGAATCTGAAACAGGCTCCAGGCTCTGAGCTGTCAGCCCAGAGCCCGACGCTGGGCTGGAACTCACGGACCGCGAGATCATGACCTGAGCCGAAGTCGGACGCTTAACTGACTGAGCCACCCAGGCGCCCCTGGACTTGGATTTTTTTATGAGATTATGCTACAATAAGGAGTCAGAAGGCAACAGAAGTAGGAACTCACAGGATTGAGAGAAGGGTGCAGAATTCAAGCCCAGCAAAATGAAGGACTCACACCTACAGCAGCGTTACAAGCAGGCTATTCAGGAAGCACTTTCTACTAGCAATCAGAATAATGTATGACTTTCTCTCTCACTGTTTCCTATGTGGTAGAGGAAAGGAAGATAGCTGAATCCCAGCTCCATGGTGGCAATGATTTTAGCATTAGACCTGCCTTTTCCAGCTCATTTGGCAGGCGAGGTGCTTCCCAGTCTTTTTTTTTTTTTTTTTTTTAAAAGGCCTGTCTGTCTACGTATTTTTTTTATTTTTAATTGAAGTGTATTTATTTTTGAGACAGAGAGAGAGAGAGAGTAGGGGAGGGGCAGAGAGAAAGGGAGAGTAAAGCCTGACTGGAGGCTCAAATTCACTAACTGTGAGATCATGCCCTGAGCTGAAATCAAGAGTTGAGTGCTTAACCTATTTATTTTTTTAATGTTTATTTATTTATGGGAGAGACAAAGCTCACGAGCAGGGGAGGGGCAGAGAGGGGGGGGAGAGAGAGAGAATCCCAAGCAGGCTCTGTGCTAAACAGATCCTGATGTAGGGACTTGATCCCACGAACTGTAAGATCATGACCTGAGCCGAAATCAAGAGTCAGTTAACCAACTGAGCCACCCAGGCACTCCCTCCCAGTCCCTCTATCCACAACTCTATACCCTGCAGTTCACTCACTAAGAGGCTTCAACAAGGACAGACTACAAAATCGATGTCTCTAAAAAGAGAGATGATCTCAATATACTAAATAAATACACTCCATTTGTCCTATAGTCAACTCTCTCCAACTTCCCAGGAACCTTTAAAAGCAATTTAAAAAATTTTTTTTTTCAACGTTTTTTATTTATTTTTTTTTTGGGGACAGAGAGAGACAGACAGAGCATGAACGGGGGAGGGGCAGAGAGAGGGAGACACAGAATCGGAAACAGGCTCCAGGCTCTGAGCCATCAGCCCAGAGCCTGACGCGGGGCTCGAACTCACGGACCGCGAGATCGTGACCTGGCTGAAGTCGGACGCTTAACCGACTGCGCCACCCAGGCGCCCCTAAAAGCAATTTAAATCATCATAAAGCATTAAATGTTCTGAACCACTCTCACACATCATCAATTTACTCATGTACATTTGACACTATTTAAAAAGTTTGGAACATGTTTCTTCTAAGGCCCAAGATGGCCCGACTCACTGGTTTCAAGTGTTATGAATTTGATTTACTTTTTAGAAGTTTCTGCCTTTTTGACTTCTAAAATGTTTTAACTTGCAACTATTCATTCATTTGAAGTACTGATTAAGCATTCACTCGTGCCAGGCATTATGCAAAAAAGAAAGCGCTAAATGGATATAGTTAGTCCCTGCTCTCATGGAGCCTACTACGTCAACCACAGTCTCTCAGCCTATCAGAGCTGCTGGCTCAAGGGGCAGCAGCAGAATCACAACATTTCCTAAAAGCCTTGGGCTAGAAATCAGAGGAAGAAAAAGGTGGAAAATGGTGACCTTTTTGGGTCAAAGAGTTTATATTCTAGCACAGTACACTTTGGATCTGTGGTTGGGGCTATGATTTTTTTTTTTTTTTTTTTTTTTTTTTTTTTTTAGAGACAGCCCTCACACATGCAACCAGGAGAGAAGTAGAGAAAGAAAGAGGGAGAGAGAGAAACCCAAGCAGGTTCCACACTGTCAGCCTGAGCCTGAGGTGGGGCTGGATCTCATGAACCTAACTGTGAGATCATGACCTGAGCTGAAATCAAGGGTCGATGCTTAACCTACTGAACCACCCAGGCAGCCCAGGGCTATGATTG
Organism: Panthera leo; assembly: GCF_018350215.1. Classification (NCBI taxonomy): domain Eukaryota; kingdom Metazoa; phylum Chordata; class Mammalia; order Carnivora; family Felidae; genus Panthera; species Panthera leo. Next base: position 28,343,744 of record NC_056682.1, read on the forward strand.
AAGAGCCCGTGACCTTGAAATACCACTCGCCCTATTTTGGCAGCTCCTAGTAATACGCCTCCAGGACTTTCCAATGGTTTTGGAAACCTAGTTACACTTCAGCACAACACCACAACAACTAGATGCCTCTTTGACTTAGAAGAAAACAGCAATTAGTTACCAACAGAGCTGTGGAAGCCAGGGGTGGAGAGCTATATATAGTCATGCTTCTTATTCTCTAGCTGATGAGTACATGAGTACATTCGGTTGGCAGAAAGAACACAAGTCTAGAGGCAGACAGACATGAGTTTGAATCCCAACCTTCCCTCCCACTTACTGCTGTTGGTGGGTAGGTTTCTAAATCTCTTAAGCTCAGTTTCTTATTCAATAAAATGGGAATGGTAATACATGATAGAGGTTTTGAGAAGATTCGAGAGGTAATGCATTAAAAAAAGCACCTCTTTTCTAATTTATGATAGATCTGATGATGACACTGATGCTTCTGAATTATTTCTGCAGACTGCTGGATCCCCAACTTCACAAAAGGCTTACTGGAAAGAGAGGAGATAAATTCCCCGGGTGGCTTGCTCCCTTTCAGGAACAAATAAACTGGTGGCAGAAAGCTTGCCTCCCAGACTGAGACACCAGGGTGATGGGTTCTCAGGGTTTTGACTGCCCAGGGGTACCCACAGCTGGTAAGACCTGAAACATACAATACTTTTCACCTGGCAAATTCCCCTGCAGAGCCCTCATTCCCCAGGGGGGCATTAACCAATGATAAGCCTCAGAGCACTCCTGACTACACTCAACACCAGAGACACTCCAGTAGCCTTGCCTCCTTCGCAGTCTTACAAGAACTCCCTATCCCCACCTCGTGTTCAGAAGCCCATTCAGTTGGTCGGCCAGCACTGGCTCACAGTGAAGACAGGGGCCTCTCCTGACAGGGACAGAACATGTGAAGAATCTGATGATACATGTGGAAAAACTCAGGAGCTTCACCATTTTTCTAGGCCAGCCCCTCTCACCTTCAATTCTGCTTAGATAGGTAAAAAAAACTTCACATTGCCCATGTCGATGGATTCAATCCATTAACAGTTGCACCTGTCAAAAAATGTCACCTGCACTCGATAGTAAATTTCCTTCTTCTGGTTCCCCGCTTCTGTCTTTTACCCCAGAGTTGCCTAAAGTTTCCTGTTTTTGTCTTTTGCATCCCACAATCTAGTTCAAGACTGGTCTGAGGAAGGAGCATGTAGAATATGACGGACAAATCATCATCCACTAAGCAAAACCCTATCACTTCATCAACTCATTCTTTCAGCAACTCCATACTGAATACCTACTTAGTGCATGACTGACTGTTCTAGGGGTTGGAATATGTAGGCGACCAGAACAAAGATCTCTGTTGAGTTTCATCAGCTTTACACCTGCAGTGACTAAATAAGACCACTTGGCCCTGTGCCTATACAACTCTGACACCAATTCTGAAGTGTGTGCTTTTTCCACACCATCAGGCAATTAACTCAATTCTGACACTATCTACCTGGAGACAGCATCAGCTCCCACAGGTTGAGGGCTCAGTCTTCCTGCCTCCTGCCCCTACTTCAGAGGCCAATCTCAAGTCCAGCAGTCACCTGTGCTTTCGACCAGCTCTTGGAGGTTCTGACAACCCTCTTCTTGGGCTGGATTAATTGCGAGAGTGCCTCATGGAAATCAGAGGAACATTTTATTTACTAGATTACCAGCTTATTATAAAAGGATATAACCTTGGAACAGGCAGGTGGAAGAGATGCATAGGGCAAGGTATGTGGGAAGGCGTGGAGCTCCCACGGATACACCACCTCCCCTAGTCTCCATGTGTTTGCCAACCCAGAAGCTTTCTGAACCCCATCCTTTCGGTTTTTACTGAAGCTCCTTTTTTTTTTTTTTTTAAATGTTTAGAGAGAGAGAGAGAGCACACATGAGCAGAGGAGGGGCAGAGTGAGAGAGAGAATCCTAACCAGGCTCCCCACAGAGCCCAACGTGAGGCTCAAACTCATGACCTGGGAGATCATGACCTGAGCCAAAACCAAGGGTCGGATGCTCAACCGAATGAGCCACCCCTGAGGAAGCTTCTCTTACACAGGAATGATTGATTAAGTCATTGACCACTAGTGATTGATTCAACCTCCAGGTCCTCTTCCTCCTCCCCTCCCAAGAGGCCAGGGGGATGGGCATGAAATCCTAAGCCTCAAATCATAAGGTTGGTTCTCCAGACAACCAGCCCTCATCCTTAGTTCTTTCCAAAAGTCACCTCATTAACACCATTATCTCCTGCCCCCTCACCAAAAGAAATTGATCTATGATCCTACAGCCTAATTTAATATCAAATGTTGCAACACCCAGTGAATAATAAATGGTTATCAATTATGACTGACTGGAATCCACTTACAAATGCCCAAGGTCTTTATATAAAATTCCTTTAATCCCACTCTACAAGAAACACTCTCTGTTATAACTTGTTCAAAGTACCTTTTATGAAGGGTAAAACCCTGTGAGGGATTCAGAGCCAGGCTTTCTTTTCTGGCCTGGCAGATTCAGGCAGATTTAGGCAGACAGTATTATACTAAACCTGGTACAAAAAAATTAAACAATCGACAGGGTAAATCAAAAGACCAATTTCAACATTAGGATTTGCCTACTTCAACTAACCCCACCCTTTCCGATCATTCCTTTATTTAGCACTTGTGAACATAGGTGTGCCACACTTTATGAAACTCTAAACCCACAAAACAAACTAGGGTAATTTTCTGTTTTTGAGGACTGTCAGTACTGAAGGTATGATCTCCTTTTTGTAAATATCCATTTAAAAATGCATGCTCAGGGGCCCCTGAGTGGCTCAGTTAGTTAAGCATCCAACTCTTGATTTTGGCTCGTGGTTTATGAGAATGAACCCTGCATCGGGCTTTGTGCTAACAGCACACAGCTTGCTTGGTATTTTCTCTCTCTCTCTCTCTCTCTCTCCCCTGCTCATGCTTTTTCTCTCAAATAAACACTAAGAAAAATAAAAATGCATGCTCAACCTTGGGACATTATACTAAAATAAGGGAAATAAGCCAAATACTGCATGATTCCGCTTATATGATATCTATTTTAAGTAATGTCTACATCCAACATGAGGCTTAAACTTACAACCCCAAGATCAAGAGTCACATGCTCCACCAACTAAACTAGCCAGGTGCCCCTGAGATATCTAAAATAGTCACATTCATAGAACCAAAGAACGGAATAGTGGTTGCCAGGATCTAGGCAGGGGTGGGAGAGGAATGGGAAGTTACTAATCAACAGGCACAAATTTTCAGTCAAGCAGGATGAGTAAGTTCTAGAGATCCCGATGTACCACATTGTACCTATAGTCAATAATACCGTACTGTATGCTTAAAAATCTGTTAAGAGAGATTTCGTGTCAAGTGAAAGCTTTAAAAAAGCATGTTTTAGCCTTATGGAGATAGACATCATAATATCAAAGTGCACACTATCACCTTCAAGTTAGGTTGACTTACATGTTCCTAAGTAATGGTTTTCAGCCTAGATAAATACAGTCTTCTGAGCAGCCTGTTTCTCAGGCATCTTAAAACCTCCACTTCTGCTGGCATCTCCAATTGGCACCATACAGCACAGTTCACAGCGACATTAATAATCAAGAACTTTACTAGGTACAATCTTCCAGTTATAAAATAAGTAAGTCATGGAGATGTAATGTATAGCATGGTACCTATAGTTGATATTACTATATTGCATTTTTGGAAGTTGCTAAGAGAGTAGATCTTAAAAGTTCTTATCACTGGGGCACCTAGGTGGCTCTCAGTTGGTTAAGTGTCTGACTCTTGATTTCAGCTCAGGTCATGATCTCACAGTTCATGACTTAAAGCCCCACATCGGGCTCTTCACAGACAGCACAGAGCCTGCTTGGGATTCTCTCTCTCCCCCTCTCTCTGCCCCTCTACCGCTCATGTGCATGTGCTCTCTCTCTCTCTCAAAATAAATAAACATTTTTTAAAAAGTTCTTATCACAAGAAAAAAAGATTTGCTACTATGTATGGTGACAAGGTTAACTAGGCTTCTGGTGGTGATCATTTCAGTTACACAAATACGGAATCATTATGCTGTACACCTAAACTAATGCAATGTTCTATGTCAACTATACCTCAATTTAAATAAAAAAGAAAAGAAGGGGTTTGTCCTGGTAATCAACCCTTACTACCTACCCAACTCTGATTGGTGAGAACCACATGCCTATACCACAAGAACCCAGTTACTTTATCACAGAATCCATACACTCAGCAAGAACACTGGAACATGTGCTCCCACAGGCCCTGGGGCAAAGGGAATAGTAAGCTAGAAAGAATTTTTCCTCAAGTGAACTCTTCCCACGTCTGCGTAGGCAGAGAACTGAACCGCAGATACAAAGCTCCCAGAAGGTTCTCTTTCACCTTGGCTTTCATCAATCTTTGCATTTCTCCTCGGTCTACATTTGATCATGAGAGAAGTACTACATTTTAACTTTTCGGAGATGCCAAAAGCTGAATTCAAAGATCATCTACTTTTCTGCCCTGAGAAATGACTTAATTGCAGTAGGCAATAAGAGATTACTATCTTTAATTGAATTCTAGGAAAAAAATAGAGGATTTCTTTCAGCTTCCCACTTTTAGCATCTAATCTAATACCTTAGTACTACAGTTTTGTTTTTTGTTTTTTTTTGTCTGATGGAGAAAAATAAAGATGAATTTAAAGATGGAATCATATTATTAGAGCTACACATGCCTCTTGACCTGGTTTAGCCATTAGAAGTTTAGTAGCAACCCTGGTCCCTCTTGCTTCTTTCACTATGAACTAAAGGAGATCAGAACATGCCACCCCAAAATATGCTATTTTGGCATACAGATTTTGAGCTGAAGATAATTAAGAAAGAGCAAAGGAGGACCTCTCTGCCACCTCCCTTTCCGCTTAAAAGCAAGGCAGAAATCTCCCTTTGTGAAGGTGTCCCCGACCCCTCTCCTGTACCAGGAGGAGAACCCTTATCACTAAAAATGGAAAGACAGCAAAGCAGAATCTGCACCAAAAAAACCTTATTAAAGTAACCTTTATCTTCTATTAGTTTCCCTCACATATTTACCTTCCCACAATTTACTGTTCCTAGAAGCCCAAACCCCCTTTCCTTTGTCTAGTCACTTCTCCACAATTTATCACGCTTTCTTATATTGATATCAAGCTCCCAGGCCTAAGTGCTCCTTTTCCCCCACTACTTCTCTGTGACAGTCCCACGTGCATGAGAAATAAACCCCTATTAATCTGCTTCTTGTTGGTCTGATTTGCAGATTCCAGCTATTGAACCTCAGAGGATAGAAGAAAAGTTTTTCCTCCCCTAGACAACACAATATGGGGCAAAGTCATCTCATACCTGAACTTAACAGCTTAAAAAATTCTGTCAAAGAAAAGATGAATTCTTAAGTACATGAACACACATCACTCATCTTGAAAATAGAAGTCTCCTTGGAAGGGGCCTACTCTATCAGATCACAGAATTAAAAAGGGGGAAAAAAAAGCCTCCTAGAAAAGAAAGAAAGACTGGGCACCTGGGTGGCTCAGTCGGTTGGCTGTCTGACTTCAGCTCAGGTCATGATCTCACGGTTCGTGGGATCGAGCCCCATGTCGGAATCTGCTCTGACAGCAGGGAGCCTGCTTGAGATTCTCTCTCTCTCCCTCTCTCTGCCCTCCCATGCTCTCTCTCTCTCAAAAATAAACATAAAAAAGATTTATAATAGAAAAGGAAGACTGAAGAAGAGTCAGAAAATCAAGATAAATAGTCATACTGTATAGACAACCTTGGAGGCATAAAATTATGAAACCAGGAAATGACTCCAGGACCAAATTAATTGTCATCTAACCCACACAATTATCAGGATTCACCAGATTCATCCTAATGCTTCATACAGTCCCTTCTTTGTATGAAGGCCTTACCATTGTGTCTGGCTCATGTTACGCCAAAATCACAAAATCAGAATGTAGCTCTTTAGGGGCGCCTGGGTGGCTCAGTTGGTTAGCGTCTCACTCTTGATTTTAGCTCAGGTCATGATCCCAGGGTCATGGGATCTAGCCTGCATTGGGCTCCACTCTGAGCATGGAGCCTGCTTGAGAGTCTCTCTCTCCCTCTGCCCCTCTCCCTGCTTGTGTTTTCTCTCTCTCTCAAACAAACAAACAAACAAACAAACAAACAAAAAATAGAGTACTTTAAAAATACATCTTTGAGGCTTCACCCTACATCTACTAAATCAGGAGCTATGAAGTGAAGACCTATGTGGTAGACTATTTAACTAAGTGTTTTTGGAGTAAATGATGTTTGGTTCCTAAGCAGGAAGGGTCATAAGTTTCCTCCCCTGTAGTAAAGAACAATGCCTAAACAGGTTCAACAAGTCACAGTTTACTCCACATAAATACACCAAAGCTATAGTTTCTGATGGCTAGGCCACCAATTCCAGAGGTTATACTATGCTTGGTTTGTTTTCAACCACATTTTAGCTGGCACTCAGCTTCTCAGTAAAGTGAGGTTGCTGAACCAGAACAATGTTTCCCAAATTCCTACAAGGATCTGTGTAAGTCTAATCCTTTTTTTTTTCTTTTTAGTTTATTTTTTATTTTGAGAGAGAGAGAGTGTGTGCAAGTTGGGAAGGGGCAGAGAGGGAGAGAGAGAGAATCCCAAGCAGGCGCCACACTCAGTGTGGAGCCCGACGTGGGGCTTGAACTCACAAACCATGATATCATGACCTGAGTCGAAGTTGGACACTTACCCAGCTCAGCCACCAGGTACCCGTGTGAGTCTAATCCTTAAAAAAATGAAAATAATAGGGTCCATGTAGGGTTTCATAAAGCTAAAAGTATTCAATTTAAAGCACTGTCCTTTACTTGAAATTATAAGCTTCCTACTTGTTATGAAAACGTCATTCTTGATTAAAAAAAAAAAAAAAAGATAGTGATAGAATTTTTTTAAAGGCCATTACCCTAAAAAAATTAAGTCAGCAAGCTTATGTTTGTGCTATTTTTTTTAAAACAACGATAGTCTGGGGAGCCTGGGTGGTTCAGTCGGTTAAGTGTCCTGACTTCAGGTCAGGTCACGACCTCACAGTTTGTGAGTTTGAGCCTCAACATCGACATCAGGCTCTCCACTGACAGTGCAGAGCCTGCTTTGGATCCTCCCTCTCATCCTCTCTCTGCCCCTCCCCCCTGGCTCGTGCTCTTTCTCAAAAACAAACATACATTTAAAAAAATAAACTAAACTACAGTCTGACTGGATTAGTGGATCTCCAAAATCACTTCTAGCTTTATCACACCAAGTCTAAACTTCAGTGCAGGAAGGTTTCAAACAGACCAAAACAAAACAAAACAACAAAAAAGCCCTAAAAACAAAAACTTGTTTTTTTAAAAAATTATTACAAAAATATTGCATGGAACTACAATGTAAGCTCCATGAGGACAGGGATTTTTAACTGCTTTGTTTGCTGCTGTGACCCCAGCGTTTAAAAAGGTACCTGTATACCTGGAATATGAATTAATAAATGAACAAACAAAAATAAAACAATTAAAAACAAAACACAATCCCACTATCTACAAGAAGACTAATTTGAAACTTCAGTGTGAATTCATCTACCGCAACTTAAAAAATTCACCAAGCTCCAGAATAAAAATATTTTATTTAGGAAAAAAATGGTTAAGGACACTTCTACTTGACTTCTCCAAGGGACATCTCTCAACAGTACCACTACCATAAACGCACTTTTATTACTGAGTCACTCTCATGCTCAAAAACCCCTCCACACAGTTCACTGTGCTTCCAGAAACTTCATTTTTTAGAAGTAAGCTCTATACCCAACGTGGGGATTGAACTCACCACCCCAAGATCAAAAGTTACATGCTCTAGAGGCACCCAGGTGGCTCAGTCAGTTGTGTCCAACTTCAGCTCGGGTCATGATCTCATAGTTTGTGAGTCTGAGCCCCAAACCGGGCTCTGTGCTGACAGTGCAGAGCCCACTTCAGATCCTCTCCCTCTCCCTCTCTCTCAAAAATAAACGTTAAAAAAAAAAAAAAAAAAAAAGTCACATGTTCTACCAACTGAGCCAACCAAGCCATCCCAGAAACTTCTTTTTTTACTACAATGTACTCATCAGCTTCCTATGTCTTACTTCTATTCTATTAGATACCCTGTGTGCCAATCAAATTCAATTACACAATATATCCTGCCTCTCTGCCTTTGCCTCTGACCCTACCCTGTCAAACAATGGTATTTATCCGTTCAAGTTCAGAAAGACACTCTCTCCTTCACAAAATCACTCATCCCATGGTGCCCAGGCAGAAGTGATGATTCCAATTCTTCTCTCAACTACTGTAACTTTTTACCATCAGGAGCAATTAACACTGACCACCTCACTTTGGAGTTGACTGTCTACATTTTGCTCCCCCACCATTTTGCAAATTTCCTGTGGGAGGGGACCTTTATCATACAAATGTTTGTATCTAGGGGTGCCTGGGTGGCTCAGTCGGTTAAGTGTCCAACTTTGGCTCAGGTCATGATCTCATAGCTCATGAGCTCGAGCCCCACATCGGGCTCTGTGCTGACAGCTTAGAGCCTGGAGCCTGCTTCGGATTCTGTGTCTCCGTCTCTCCCTGTTCCTCCCCTGCTCACGCTCTCTCTCTCTTTCAAAAATAAATAAACATTAAAACAAACAAATGTTTGTATCTACCCTATTCTCTTGCCAGCCTCAATCCAAGTACTTAGAACTCAGAACACAGGAAATGAAGACATGAACAAATGAAATGATGTGCTTCAGAGGGCCTCCATTTCCCCTACGCCCACTTGGAAATCACTGGACATCAGAAGTTTCTTATTGCAACTATGGATAGCCCAGATAACTGGAATTCTTAAATCTAAACTCACATCTTGTCGTTATATCTTCTCTGATATTCATCACATACCTACACCCTTCCTTGTAATTCAAAACCGAAAGCCAGTTTGAGAAGAACCCAAATGGAATGTCATGAAAATGTGAAATGAGATTGCCCCCAAGATACCAATGTTTACAGGAAAATAAAACTTGCTGCAGCTGAATGACAGAAGCAAGGCCAGACACGCTATAAGGAGGAAGTAAATGGCCCATTGTCCAGAGCTGTCCTTCGCCTTGCTCTTGGAAGTAGTTCACCTCTTACTGTATTCATATTCCTAACCAGAACCTAGAAATGGGGCGAGCCCCTTTTTGACTAATACCAGTGGAACCAGGCAATGATGATGGATGCCACAAGCTGATCATGACATAATACAGAAGGAAAACTTAGAAAAGAGATACGAAGATGAGAAGTTGTCAAGTGCTCGCACCACCTGTCCAGGGGGTCTCACAGTGGCACCCCTCAATCTTTCTGCAGAGACAGACTTCTAAGGGAGTCTGGACTAAGATGTCAAGGTCCAAGTTGACAATCCTTTCCTCCATTCCCACTTTCATTTTGAACATGAATGTTTATTTTTTTATTTAGTTTGGGAGAGAATGAGAGAGGGAGCACACATATGTGCGCACAAGTGAGGGAGGGGGAAACAGTGAGAGAATTTTTTTTTTTTTAACATTTATTTATTTTTGAGAGACAGAGAGAGACAGTGTGAGCAGGGGAGGGGCAGAGAAAGAGGGAGACAAAGAATTTGAAGCAGGTTCCAAGGCTCTGAGCTGTCAGCACAGACCCAGGGCTCCAACTCACAAACCGCGAGATCAGGACCTGAGCCAAAGTCGGAAGCTTAACGGACTAAGACACCCAGGTGCCCCAAGAGAGAGAGAATCTTAAGCTGGCTCCATGCTCAGGGGAGAGCTGGATGCTGGGCTCCATCTCACAACCATGACATCATGACCTGAGCCAAAATCTAGAGTCCGATGCTTAACCTACTGAGCCACCCACGCGCCCCTTGAACTTGAAAACTGCTTACAGGACAATGGAGTCAGCCCTTTCACAAACTGTCAATTTTGAGTTTCATTTATCACACATATGATTATTGAGCAAGATATTTCGTTAAGGTGATATGAGGTACACAAACACGTGAACCCATCCCTGCCCTTAAGGAGTTCCCAGTATGGTATAATTTAAACATCAGTCTCCAAAAGAATGTGGAGAACCCATCCCCAACCCCAGGTTACTCGTGGATGCAGAATTTTAAATATTAACAGCAAGTTCCTCCCCCAAGTTTTGTAATAGAAAAAGCCACACCAATAGCATGGGGGGAAAAACAACAACAACTATTTTTAATGATAAAGCTTCTCAGTCATAAGATTTACAACCTTCTTTTTGGGGAGCAGTTTTAAAATCCCTCCCTGGCCCAACAAGACAAAATTCTGAGAATTTTTGTAAATCCTACATTAAGGTAACCTGTAGGCAGTGGTTGTCAACCTTGGCTGCAACCAGAATCACCTGTGGAACTTCTAAAAATCCCAAAGCCCAGGCTGCACTTCAGACCAGTGAAATGAGAAGCCAGGGGCGTGTAACCTAGGCAGAATTCTTCCAACTCCTTAGGTGATTCGAAAGTGCGGTAAATCATTTTGCCCCTGAAGCTGAAAGGAGAGGATCAGGATCTGCATTCCTCAAGGGATGCAGTCCCAGTCCCCAGCCAGCTGCAAGAATACAATACTCTTCCACCTTGAGGAGTAACCACCTACGGTTAACACTGCACCTGGGCAGAAACAGACCTAGGCTCAGCTGTGGGAGGTGCAAGGGAGCCCTATTACACTTTTCTCCTTTAAACCTGCTGGGACCCTGACCTCAGATGCGGGTGGGAAAGCGGAGAGCGCGGCGCTGGGGACCCATCTCCGGACGGACGGACAGCACCAGGAAAAAGGACAGGCTGCCCCAGCACAGCGACGAGAAAGCCGGGCTGCGGGACGCGGCGCTGCGGACGCAGAGGCGCCAGGAGACGCGCGGGCAGGGACCCCGTACTCACGCAAGTGCCGCCCAGCTTGTGGCTCTCCACCACGGCGGCCCTGGCGCCCAGCTCGGCCGCCCTGCGCGCGCTGGCCAGCCCGCCCGAGCCGCCCCCGATCACCAGGTAGTCGTACGAGGCCGCGACGTCTGCGGCGGGCGGCGGGTGTTGCGGCTGCGGCTCCTGCCTGCACGCCATGGCGCGGGAGAGGGCGCGGGCGGGCCGCGGCTGAGGCAGCGGAAAGCGGGGGAGGAAGGCGCGCGCCGCCCGCCGCCAGCTCGGCCCCGCGCTCGCGCTCAGGGACCGGGGCAGCAGGGCCATGCACGCGGAAGTGCACGACGGGGGTGCCCCGCGGGCGGTCCCGAGTAAGGGGGGTTGCCGCGCCCCGGGCAAGCGCAGCCTCACGGTGACTAAGCACCCGGTCCGGTCGCTGGGGGGAGGGGGTTTAGGGGAGGGGTGGGGCTCCCTGGCCACGGCCCGGCGGGCACCGAGGGGGACCCGCCCCCTCCCGCCCCCCTGCGCGCCAGCCGGCAGGCCCTGCCCACAGAGAGCGGGTTAGGGAGATCTCCGCCTTCACCGCAGCACCTAGGATCCCCGCACACGAAGGGCATCAACCGAATGTACGTTTCTGAAGGCCGGTGGGGCGAGGAAGGATGAACGCCTTGTTTCACTCGGCTTTTCCTGAGCGGGCACCTTAGAAGTTGCCAGTGGCGGCAACTTTTCAAGGAAGGGAGGTTTGCCCTTCACTATTTTGGAGATAGTGTTCTCAAAGTTCGAGTGTTGATTCCTGGGCCTTAATCCAGAACTACTAAATCTCTGGGGGCCAGACCCCAGCAATCTACACTTTAAGCTTTCAGGTGATTCTAAAGCACATTTAGTTTGGGAAACATTGGAATAAATATTTTTGTGAGTCACAGGTTAAGCATAAAGGTAGCACTTCACTCCCTAGCAATAGAGACTGGAGTGTCATTTTAGAATAGCTTGAACCACCAGCAACACCACAGAGGAGTAAGTGGGCTTTAAATTTGAGTGGTGGTAGTCCACCGTCTGCAAGGCTGTGGCCCAGACCACCACCCGCAAGGCTGAGAGAGCTCGTTGTAGGTCCAGGAGTGAAGGTCCATGTCACAGAGAAGTGAGCCCAGCACACGGAAGGCGAATGGGAGCTAAACTGCATTCCAGTTAAAATGGTATCCAGTTCTTTTTTTTTTTTTTTTTAAGCTTTTTTTCCCCCGATTAAAAAAGTAATATTGGGGAAGAAAGGAAAATTCTTCAGTACAATGCCACACAATGTAGAAGGAGCAACAGAGTTAGAAAAATCAACATTTTACAACTATTCATAATGATAATTGTGTGATTAAACATAAGTGAATGTTAAAACCACCTGGGTGAAAACTTGATTGGGGGACAGGGAGGAGCTTATTTACACAGTCTTAGAATATGTCCCCACAGATTCCTATTGATCACAAAGGGGAAAAAAAGTAACATTACAGGGACCCAGACACCACCATACCCAAGTGATCAAAGTTGAATATTGTCAGTAATGAGACAGTTGTGGTGTGCCCTGTGATGTGATGCAGTAAGAAGTACACAACTTCATTTATGTAGTATCCTTGCTGGAAATCCATAATCTGAATCTAATCATGAGGTAACACTCAGAATAACCCACACTGAGGGGAATTTTACAACAACTAGCCTGTACTCTTTAAAAACTATCAATGTCTTGAAAATAAAGCAAGGCAAAGGAACTATTCCAGGTTAAGGAATATTGAAGAAATATGAGAAACAAAGACAAGGTTTGATTCGGGATGGGATTCTGGACTGGGGAAAATTCACTATGAAGGATAGTTGGTAAAATTTGAACTGTGGCCTGTATAATATATGATGGCACTACATCAATGCAAAATTTCCTGAGTTTGATCGTTGTACTGTGCTCAAGTAAGAGAATATCCTTGTTCTTAAGAGATACACACTGAAGTGTTTAGGAATAAAGAGTCCACCCTTGATCTTAGCCAAAAGGCCAAAAAACGATAGGAGTAAAGAATCGGAGTCTGAGAAACTTGGATTCATTTTCCACAACAGACATTGTCATAGTCCCTTCACCTCTCTAGATGTCAGTTTCTTCATCTGTGAAATGGGAAAGCTGACAAAAAGGAGATAGGCATGTCAAATAAAGAGTGGAGGAAATGAGTTGGTAAGAATTGTAGATACAGAAGTAGAGGAGCACAGGTTGGCCGGACTATAAGCATTTTGAAGTGGGTAATGGAAGATGGGTGGAGTCCTGGAAAGCCTTGCTTGGTGTATAGACTTCACTCCAGAGGCGATAAGGAGTCCCTGAAGATTTCTCAGAAGCATCTTTCCCTGGAAATATATGAAATGAACTGGAGATGGTGAAATTGACTGTATCAGGAGGCGAAGGTGGCAGTATTGAGAACAGATAGGAAGAACAGATTGGACAGGCATAAGGAAGTGAAGTTGACAGATTGGGGGGGAGGGTACAATACTCAATGATGACAAGTCTTGAACCAGGAAATATGGGAGGAAAAGGATGCCATAAAACAACATAAAGACGATGAAAGGAGGTACAGTTTTATGTCCCTGCTAGTTTTAAAGGAGGAAAGAATTTTTGGCCACCTAATTACATAATTCCATGCAATATGTTGAAACTAAAGATTTATAAGGTATTGTTTGGGACTAAAATATTTTCATTTAAGTGTTTTTACCTTTTGCTTCTGACTTCCATGGGAAGGGGAACAGGTAGCCATATCCCAAGCACGAAGAGTTTAGACTGTTTCTAAGTTTTCTCTTCAAACAAATATATGTATATATATTTATATAAATATATATATATATATCAACTAAAGTAAAAATTTAGTTAATGTAGTTAATAAAAGGTAGTTTCAGGATGATAATAAATGCTGAAAATCGGCGTGCCTGGCTGGCTCAGTCAGAAGAGCATGGAACTTTTGATCTTGAGGTCATGAGTTCGAGTCCCATGTTTGGTGTAAAGATTAAACAAACAAAACAACTTTTTAAAAAATGCTGAGAATGAAAATCAACTAAGTTATTCAAGTGTGACAGACTCATGACATCATTATAAACTAGCATGATTGGTGAGAAATAGCAGAGCCCCAAGCAATTATTTCATCTGTTAATAATTACATCATTGGGGGCACCTGGGTGGCTCAGTTGGTTAAGCATCCGAGTTCAGCTCAGGTCATGATCTCACAGCCCGTGAGTTCGAGCCCCGCATCGGGCTCTGTGCTGACAGCTCAGAGCCTGGAGCCTGCTTCAGATTCTGTGTCTCCCTCTCTCTGCCCCTCCCCTGCTCATGCTCTGTCTCTCTCTGTCTCAAAAATAAATAGGAACATTAAAAAAAAATTTTTTTTTTAATAATTGCATCATTGAATTTTTTTTTGAACACTAGACACACTTAGGTGATTTCTACAAAGACACTGTGAAATATTTGTCAAAATAATAAACCAATAATTAATATGTACTAAGCTAAGCACTGTACTTAACAGCTTTAATAAGCACAGTGCTAAGAACTCTATGTTGTCCCCTCCTCATCCCAAGAAATAAATACTATTATTATCTCCATTTTATAGATGAAAAGACTGAGGTTCCAAGAGGATAAATAACTTGTACAAGATCAGCTGGTGAATGGCAGAGCGGGAATTCAAATCATAAAGTCCTAACTTTGAAGTCTGTGGTCTTAACCATTACTGGAAAGAAACCATTATAGATAGTGTCCTGTGGTAAAAATACAAGATCCAAGATGTTTTTAAATGACATTTTGTGTAGGAGAAAATGTCAAATATCATTTTTTATCCCTTCTTCATTCATTTTTTAAACTATTGAGTATTACATACATAAAATTTACCTACTGTAAGTGTATAATTGAATTTTTAAAATGTTAACTCCAGTATGATTAACACAGTGTTATATTAGTTTCGGGTGTACAATATAGTAATTCAACAATTCTATACATTGGGGCATGTAGTTGGCTCAGTTGGTAGAGCATCTGAGTCTTGATCTCAGGATCGTGTGAGCACCATGTTGTTTGTGGAGCCTCTAAAAAAAAAAAAAAAAAAAAAAAAACACCAAAAAAATAATTCTATACATTACTCAGTGTTCGTCATGATAAAGGTACTCTTTTTTTTTTTTTTTTTTTTTTTTAGTTTATTTATTTATTTTGGGCGGCTCAGAGAGAGAGGGAGAGAGAATCCCAAGCAGGCTCCCCGCTGTCAGTGCTGAGCCCAGCAAGTGACTTGATCCCACTACCCTGGAATAATGAACTGAACCAAAATCAAGAGTTGGATGCTCAACCAACTGAGCCACCCAGGTGCCCCATGATAAGTGTACTTTTAAAACTCATCACCTATTTCACCCATTCCCCTACCCACCTCCCCTCTGGTAACCATAAGTTTCTTCTCTATAGTTAAGAGTCTGGTTTTTTGTCTCTTTTTTCCTTTGTTTTGCTTCTTAAACTCCACATATGACTGAAATCATATGGTATTTGTCTTTCTCTGATTTATTTCACTTAGCATTATACTCTCCTTTTTAAATGCAGTCTCTTAGGGCACCTGGGTGGCTCAGTCAGTTGAATGTCCAACTCTTGATTTTGGCTCAGGTCATGATCCCAGGGTCTTGGGATCAAGCCCTGCGTCAGGCTCTGTGCTGAGCATGGATTCTGCTTGGGATTCTTTTTCTATCTCTCTCCATCTGTCCCACTCCCCGACTTGCACTCTCTATAAAATAAAAAATAAAATAAATTAAAAAAATAAATGTAGCCTCTTTCTCCCTCTGCATTCTTTCTATAGTGTAATTTGTAGGAAATGTATTCATGACTCATCAGTGACTAATTTACATCACAGCTTTTGTGTTGAGATTACAGATCAAGATGTATTATACTAGAAGGAAGGTGGTAATAGTATTTCTATAAACAGTCTGAGAAGTCTGTACAGGAAATAGTGGTATAGAAGGAAGCTTGCACATACAAGTTGCTCAATGAAATGTATTTCTCATGATGCATGTATAAAGATAATTGCAGTCCTTTATGAGGATAAAAATATGAGGAAATGAACACAACAAACATTACTCAGTAGTGTTTAATATTGAGGCAAGGGATAAACACTGAAGAGACAGAGAACAATAGGTGTAACTGAATGTGAGATTAACAAAAAGAAAATTTTACGATAAGTAGAAGGAATCTTTCCAAAAATAACAAGTCTGCTTGCTATTGGGAAATTGGACACTACCTGAGAAGACACATCTAGGGGAAAATCACACATGCACTCAATAGTTCTTTCACCTTTTGATCTCCATTTGTGTTACCAATGTATTTTGAAAGAAAATGGGGGATAGCATAAAAATCTTTAGAAATAACACTAATATTCCTATTATGAATCTAAATATGTAATTATTTCTATAACGTTACTTTCAAAATGTATTTGCAATAGTAAAGGTAAACAAAATATAAAGAATAATGCAGCGAACATCCACACCTCTCAGCTAAACAAATGAAGTACTACCATAGTAATAGCTCTATATAACTATTCTAGTCACATCATCCTCCCCCTCTCCCTTCTGTGACTCTTGATCATGAGTTCAAGCCCCACGTTTGGTGCAGAGTTTACTTAAAGAGGAAAAAAAAAAAAAAGGAATAGTATCCAGCAATAAAAAGAAATGAATATTGGGGCACCTGAGTGGTTCAGTTGGTTAAGCACCCAACTCTTGAGACTCAGGTCATGAGACTGTGGTTCATGGAATTGAGCCCCAGAGTCATGCTTTGTGCTGACAGCACCTGCTTGGGATCCTCTCTCCCTCTCTTTCTGCCCCTCCCCTGCTCACATGCTCACTCGCACTCTCAAAATAAATTTTAAAAAGCATTTAATAATAATATAATAATAATAATAATAATAATAATAATAATAATAAAGGAATGAGGGGCACCTGGGTGGCTCTGTTGGTTAAGCATCAACTTAGGCTCAGATCATGATCTTACAGTTTGTGAGTTCAAGCCTCATGTCAGGCTCTGTGTGACAGCTCAGAGCCTGGTGCTTCCTCTCTCTCTCTGTCCCTTCCCTGCTTGTGCTCTCTCAAAAGTAAATACACATTATTTGAGAGAGAGAGAGAGAGAGAGAGAATGAGAAAGAGAAGGAGGGAGGGAGGGAGGGACAGGCAGAGAGAAACAGAACCTGAAGCAGGCTCCAGGCTCCTAGCTGCCACCACAGAGCCCTATGTGGGCCAAACCCATGAACTGGGAGATCATGACCTGAGCCAAAGTTGGACATTCAGCCGCCTGAGCCACCCAGGTGCCCCTAAATAAATAAACATTTTTTTAAAAAAGGAATGAATATCTATACACATAACAATTTGTATGGATCTCAAGATTATACTGAGTGAAAACAGCCAATCTCTAAATGTCATACACTATAGGATCCCACTTACGTAATGCTCTTTGTTGTTGTTGTTGTTGTTGTTGTTGTTAAAAGTGGGGGAGTACAAGTGGGAGAGAGGGGCAGAAGAAGAGAGAATCTTAAGCAGGCTCCATGCTCAGTGCAGAGCCCGACACAGGGCTTGATCCCACAACCCTGGAATCATGACCTGAGGGGAAATCAAGAGTCAGCTGCTCAACCAATTGGACCACCCAGGCATCCCCATAATACCCTTGAAATGACAAAATTAAAAAGCTAGAGATACATTTGATTACCTAGGATTTGGTGGTGTTAAGGGATAGAAAGTGAGGTGATTATGACTATAAAAAGGTAGCACAAGAGATTCCTGTGATGGAACTGTTCTGTATCTTGACTGGTGGTGGTCACATGAATCAATACAAGTGATAATATTGCATAGAACCGAATACACATGCATATACACACACATGATTGTATGTAAAACTTGTAAAATCTGAATAAGATTGGTAGATTGTGCCAATATTGATTTCCTGTTTATGATACTGTGCTATGGTTTATGCATGAATTTATCATTGGGAGAAACTGGGTAAAGAGAAATGTATGTGATCTATTTCCCATAACTCTATGTGAACCTATAATTATTTTAAAATAAAAAGTTAAAAACAATTTTGCTGTATAAACAAAGCCTAATCCAAACACTAATTCCATTTATAGAAGTCCTAGAAGAGGCAAAACTAATCCATGGTAGAAAAAAAAATGACAGAGCAATGGTTATTTTCTGGGCAAAGTTTTGTCTTGAGAGGGATATGGGTGTATGCTATTAAAAAGACAACAAGCCCCATATTTGACAAGATTTGTCAAATCTTGTGCTAAGCCCCACGTCACCAAACTGAGGCTTAATTACAGTTTTGGCTCTCCCAGAAATGGAATTGCCTGTTCAGCACTACTTCAGTAATCTGCCTGAAACACCCCTAAAGGAAAGTAAGCTTGCAATAACCAACCCCCCCTTTTTTTTTTGCCTAAAATAACTTCCTTGTTCACTCTCCCTCTGGCTATAAAAGTCTTTCATTTTCATATAGCAACTCAGAGCTCCTTTGTATCTACTGGATTGGATGCTGCCCAATTCAAATAGATTTTTGCTCAAATAAACACTTAAACTATTTTATATGCCACAGTTTATCTTTTAACAATGTTTATATTGGAACTCAAGGAATGGTACAGTTGTTTATGTCTTTGTAGTTAATGAACAGCATGCTGAAGTTGCGTATACATATTCATGTATTATAGCTAATAATATGCACACTGAAGTATTTTTGGGGAAGTGTACTAATGTCTGCATCATGCATATCTTTGTAATGCATCAAAAGAGACAGGTTGTGGGGTGCCTGGGTGGCTTGGTCAGTTGAGCGCCCAACTCTTGATTTTGGCTCAGGTCATGATCCCAGGTTCATGGGATCAAGCCCCACATGGGGCTTTGTGTTGAGCATGGAGCCTGTTTGGGATTCTCTCTCTCTCTCTCTCTCTCTCTCTCTCTCTCTCTCTCCCGCGCTATCCCCTCTCCACAGCTTGTGCTGAAAGAGAGAAAGAAAAAGAAAAAAAGAAAGAAAGAAAGAAAGTTGATAGATATTTGATAAAATCAGTTTTATTATTATTATTATTTATTTTATTATGTGGTAGAGTGGGTATATGGATACTCACTGTAAATTCTTTTCAACATTTTTGTCTGAAAACATTTTTTTAAGTTTTATTGAGTAATCTCTCCACCCCAGGTGGGACCTGAACTTATGACCTGAGATCAAGAGCCAGTAACATACTCTTCCATGGGGTGCCTGGGTGGCTCAGTCAGTTAAGCCTACAACTCTTAATTTTGGCTCAAGTCATGATCTCACAGTTCATGAGTTTGAGCCCTGCATTGGGCTCTGCGTTGAGAGGACAGAGCCTGCTTAGGATTCTCTCTCTCCCTCTTTCTCTGCCCCTCCCCTGCTTGCTTTCTCTCATGTGCTTTCATAAATTAAATATGTATATTTATATAAAAAGAAAAAAAAAGTCACATACTCTTCCAACTGAGCCAGCCAGGTGCCCTGGGCTGAAAAAATTCTTAATAAAAATACTGAAAAAATTAACTAGTTGATTTTTTTAAAGCTTATTTATTTATTTTGGGAGACATAGAGAGGAGAGAAAGAATCCGAAGCAGGCTCTGTAGAGCACAGCACAGGGCTCGACCCCACAAACTGTGAGATCATGACCTAAGCTGAAATCGAGTGAGTTCGATGCTTAACTGAGCCACCTGCGTACCCCACTAGTTTTTTTTTTTTAATGCATAAATTCCAATTTAGGTCACAAAAGCAGTCTGGATACTTAATATATATAATTCAGGCTACATTATAATACACATTTGTCTCCCTAACCAAATATGATTATATTATCATTTTTAAACGTGTTAAATAACAATTCTACTTTTTTTTTAATACATAAACGGGTTGTATCGCTTGTTATGAAAAATGTGAAATTTGTGTCTTAAGAATGTTAATAATCATTTAATACAAACTATTTAGATTTTAAAATCATTTCCTCTTATACTCAATGATGTTCTTAAGATTTTTTGGTGGGAAATGAAACATCTACAGTAATTTTCATCTCTTAGAACTACATAAATCAACATACTGACTTTACTATTCCAGGAAATTCTTGCCCACAAGTAGGCTGTCAATCAGTACATAACTTAATTGTTAGCTTTAAATTTTCCTGAAAATCCATTTACCTGAACAATAGGTTGCTCATCTGGGCAAAAAGCTTCCTTTAAAGGCACTGACAAGTTGAACTGATCACTCAATTGGCAAATCCCCTTCCTTATTAAAAAAGGGACCTAATCTATCAAGTCCCTCATCTTGCTCAGTCCACCAGTCCTAAACTATTATACCATGCACTATATCCAATCCCAAATGAATCAAAACAGATGAATCAAACAGGCCCACCTTAAACCATTCCAACCAAAACTCCAAAACCTCATAAAATTCACTCTTGACCTCCTCTCTGAGACACTACTAAGATTTTGTCGAAATAGTATTCTCACTTAATGCAGTAAGAAATTTGGTTTTACCCAAACAGGTTATACTAGTCGCCTTTTTCGAGGAGGTAGCTAGCAGTAGACAATCACAGTGAACCTTGTTCATAATCAACAAGGTTTGGGAAATGTGTATGACCCCAAGCAAATCTGGAGTACTTGCAAGCCTCCACTTTATTGTCTTGACAGATGTCTGGAGCCATCAATAGATGAAATTAAGAATATAGAAAGCCAGAGAATGAAAAAAAAAAATAAAGGAGGAAATCATACCAAAATGAAGATGGTAAGAGCCGTACAACTTTTTTTCCTGTCTTCCCGCAGACATCAAATGAGAATTTCTGAATGAGTTGATACATTTAATTATTTAATTGGTATTACATGTTATAATTTATATTACTTCACCCCGATTGATTTTGAGATTGTGCCCTCCTAGTTTTCACCTTCACTTTCAGGACAAAATTCTTAGCCTATACACAAAGCAAAGTCCCCTGTGGGCCTAGCTCCAACATACCTACACACCTTTATTCGAGCTTTAAACTGCAATATTGTGAACTCCTAAATACTTCTTCATATTTAAACTATTAAATATTCAAACTGTAGTTCCCTACATTCAGTTTCCTAAACTTGAAATCCCACTCTCCCTGTGGTCCTCATTCCCCTCTCAAGTTTAAAGCCCTTCCCTCTGGGCCCTCGGGGTAGGGTTCGCAGGAGCGTGTGTATATCCCTATCATAGGGCTCAGGTGCTGTATTCCATTTATCTGTTTACAAGACTAGTTAACTGAGTTGTTTTTTTGTTTTTTGTTTTTATTTTTTTTTTTATTTTTGAGACAGAGAGAGACAGAGCATGAGCGAGAGAGGGAGACACAGAATCCGAAGCAGGCTCCGGGCTCCGAGCCAACAGCACAGAGCCCAACACGAGGCTCGAACTTGCCAACCGCGAGATCATAACCTGAGCCAAAGTCGGACGCTCAACCGAGTGAGCCACCCAGGCGCCCCTAGTTAACTGGGTTTCTTGAGGACAAATTCGGTAATTTACATATATTTGAATCTCCCAGAGTTCTACAGCACCAGGCGAACCGTGGGGTTCAATAAACGTCAGTTGGACTCAGTGGAAGGGTGAGGTGGCAGGATTGACGGATGGGTCAGAAAACGAAATTTCAAGCATTAAATTGTGTAAATTGTGAGGACCACCACAGCTTAACTGAGTTGTAGTCTGGCAGAAGCGCCACGGAGGTAAGTCATGGGATGGCAATGAGGTCATAGAACTGTGAGGCCAAATGTAGTCATTAACAATAACACCTATTGGCAAAACTGAGATGCAGAGCAAGGGGTAGCGGGACTCCAAGGGTCTCCAGGATCTTGAATTAGGTGCCAGGCCCCACTTTACAAGCATCTTCCCACAGTAATAAGAGGCCGCAGATGAGGCCGGGAACCGTTAGGATGATAAGGAAGGTGCTTCAGCGGAGGAGTGCTTAGTAGCTCTGACCCAAAGCCCGCAGTCGCCTCTTAGGACACAAGGCCGAGGCGCGGGGCTGCCTTCTCACAGCGTGAACAGCACGTACACTTTTCTCTTCCGGTACATTTTACTCTTGAGTTCTTTTTCACAGCTTCCACAGAGTCCAAAAGGGCGAGCGCTACGGGCCTTGACTCTGGGGAGCTGCCGCGCTAGCGCCCAAGCTTCGCTTTCACAAGATTGGGCTAGGCGGGCTGCCAGAATGCTTATCTCTCCGGGACACCATGTGACGTGGGGGGAATGACTTGCATTTCTAATAACATAAGGCTACAGACTATGAATTCAAAACAGGGGCTTATCTCAGTCAAACCAACCGCCGGGCTTCAGGGTCTAGCTCTCACCGAAAACCCCTCCCATAGCAAGAGCTCCACATCACCTTCCAACAGAAGGCGCAACCGGAAGGGGAGGGCCTCCCGCCCGGACGCGGGGCTCCCGCTATCATGGCTTCTCGTGGGGTCGTTGGCATTTTCCTCTTTTCTGCTCTCCCCCTCTTGTGTCTAGAGCTCCGGCGTGGGATCCCGGATCTAGGTAACTGTTGACTTTTTCCTTCTGACGCTCGCATCCGCGTAACTATCCCATGAATGTTGCGTAAGGTTCCAGTCTCATGGCCACGTCGCCTCCGTGCGGCTTAGACTACGACTCCCAGGCTGCATAGCGCCTTCCTCTCTTCCGGCGCCGGGGCCCCACTTCAGGGAGCAAGACCCTCAGGGCTTTGAGGAGGCTGACTTCTCTTCGCAGAGAAAGTGTCTTTCCAGTTTTGTGTGCAAGGAGACAGAAGCTGGCAGAAAGCACAGGAACATATGTAGACACTACTTTCATATTGTTTTGAACGCTTACAAGGAAACAGGTGACGTGATGTAGGCCTTCTGAGGAATTTAAGCAGAGATTTAAATTATACGAAGCCTGGGTCAAAAACATTCTAGACCAAAGGAATTGACAAATTGGAGAAAAAGGATGAAGACCACTGTGGATGGATCAGGAAGACTAAAGGGGAGAGTGGATCGAGTTAGTAACATTCACTGACCACCTCTTATAAACCTAACTCTAAGTGCTGTTTATTCATTATTTCTTCCAGTCTGTATTATAACCATGGTGTGGGTGGGGTATAATCCCCATTTTACACTTGAGGAAACTGAGATTTAGGGAGGGTTATTGGAGGGGCGCCTGGCTGGCTCAGTCAGTAGAGCATGTGACTCATGATCTTGGGATGGTGAGTTCAAGCCCCACTTTGGCCCTAGGGATTACTGGATAGATGGATGGATGATGGAGGCAGATATAGATAGATAGTCGCTGGATTCTGTGGAGGATGTTTTGGAGGGAGGCTGTAGTGGAAGCAGTGGAGCAAGTGAGGCTCTAGAAGTAGACAAGTAGTGATGATGGCCTGGACTAGGATGATAACAGCGATGGAGTGTGCACAGATTTGGGATATTTACAAAGTAGAATCCACAGGATTTGTGGATAGATTAATGTTTGGGTGAGGGAAAGGAGGGATTCAAGGATAACTCCTTCAAGTGAAGTTGAACAATCCTAAGTACTTGGTAGTGCCTGGGATAAAAGGGAAACTGAGAGGAAAATGGTGGGCCTGTGGAGAATCAGTCCTTTTTTGGAAATATTAGTCATGGGTTTACATGCATGTATCCCTTATACTCATTTCTAAAGTTTGAGATCCTGATGAAACTTAGCTTTGTATATTTCCTCTCTCCCCACTCAGGTACTTGGAAATGTTGCTTGAAATAACTTAAAATGCTTTTTTAAAAAATCTTCAAAGTCCTTTTAGAAGCCTCCTACTCACTCAGTCTATATAGGAATCTAACAAGACCTTTATCCAAATGATATACAGAAATGTTAAATTCACGCTTATCTAGTCCAGAATTTACATGCTCCCCCTCTTGTCTTTTCAGCATCCACCTCTGTTCTGTTAATTTAGAATCTCTTCTACTTTGCACTAACGTTTAAGTCACTGATCAATGAGAAGGTAGTTATGGAAGGTTGCAGAAGGAAATCTCACATAATCAGCTTTGACAACAGGAAAATATGCTTTTTGAAGGCAGAGACCACATCTAATCTGTTTTTGTGTTCCCATCAAATATCACAATGCCTATTTTATTTATTTTTTAATTTTTTTTCTTTTTTAAAATAGGCTCCATGCCCAATTGGGGGCTTAAAGTCATGATTCCAAGATCAAGAGTCTCATGCTCTACCGATTGAGCCAGCCAGGTGCCCCGACAATGTCTAATTTAATAAAGCAGGCCAAAAATTCTAGAAAATGCAACTGGACTCCTGGTAGCATCTCCATCTAGTTCCTGATTTTTTTTTACTTAATTCCTTTCTCCTAGAAACCTCTCAGTTGTGAACTGATGGTTGTTTACTTTGGTTTCTTTCTTTTTTTTTTTTAAGATTTTATTATTATCTTTTTTTAAGTTCATTTTATTTATTTTGGGAGGGACGGAGAGAGTATGAGTGGATGAGGGGCAGAGAGAACGGGAGAGAGGGAATCCCAAACAGGCTCTGTGCTGTCAGCGCAGGGCCTGACAAAGGGCCTGATCCCACGAACCAAGAGATCATGACCTGTGCCCAGATTGAGCTGGACCACTGACTCAACCACCTAGGCACCACTATTACTATTATTTTTTAAGAAATCTCTACACCCAATGTGGGGCTCAAACTTAGAACCCTGAGATTAAGAGTCTCATGCTCTATCAGCTGAACCAGCCAGGTACCCCTGCTTTGCTTTCTTGATATTTGTTTTCCAGATATCCAGTAACAGTATATACTTATAGATACTTTTAGCTGGGGCTGCTAATTGGAAAACTAGAATTCCTAGACCCATTCATTCAACTGGGCTGTATTTTTGGACAAACATTGAAAAATGGTTCCTATCTTTTTTCTACTGTGTAAAAGCCTTCATTGTCAGTATATTTTTACTTGTAGTTAAAGCTAAATATTTTATTTAAAAAAATTTTTTTTAATGTTTTTTTATTTTTGAGAAATAGAGAGAGAAAGAGAGACAGACAGAGTATGAGCAGGGGAGGGGCAGAGAGAGAGGGAGATACAGAATCCAAAGCAAGCTCCAGGCTCTGAGCTATCAGCGCAGAGCCCGTCTCGGGGCTCTAACTCCCAGACCACGAGATCCTGACTGGAGCCGAAGCCGGCTGCTTAACCAACTGAGCCAGCCAGGCACATCAAGCTAAGTATTTTAATGCTGCTTCCTCACATTTGTTACTCTTTGAAGTGTCTTGCACATGGGCTCTTGAGAATATGGACCAAAAAAACCCCCAAAAAGCCAATTTGATAAAAAAAGTTTTACTTGAAAGATGTAAACAAACATAAGTCTAGTTCTTTTATATTCCCATATGATGTTTGCAAATTGCTTGCTTGTTAGAACAAAAAGCAGTATCGTGGAACATAAATCCCATAACTCAGTGGTTTCTCTAAATACCAATACTCTAGGTATTAAATTACTTTTGTAATAGCCAAAATACCCTAGATTTAATTAGATGTTGTCTTGAACAACTCTTGAATCAACAGCTAATGCTGGCAAAAAGTTGGAGGACTGTGAGGCAAAACAAAAGAAGTATTTAAACAGCTTTAAGTTGCTTTATTTTTAAAGGATAAAATATATATTGAGGCTTTTTTTTTTAAGGTTATTTTTTTATTTTGAGAGAGAGGGCACACCAGCGGGTAGGGGCAGAGACAGAAGGAGAGAGGATCTGAAGAAGGCTCCCCACTGTTGTTTAGAGCCTGGTGCAGGCTCACGAACCATGAGATCATGACCTGAGCTGAAACCAAGAGTTAGATGCTTAACTGACTGAGCCACCCAGTCACCTCTATATATTGGTTTTCAGTTAAAATAAAATATTTATCACAAGTGTAGAAAACTATACTTGAATAAAAATAAATATTTAAGTGTGTATATATAAATCATTTTTTAATCTTTAATTGACTACCAGCCCTGATCACATAGGTAAGATGGTTCTTCTGTACCTCTGTCTGGTGACTTTTGAGAACCAAAAAACTAAAAACTCCTGGAGGGTAGAAACCATTTCTAACCCAACTTTATACCTGCTCCTTCACCATTTAGCAATGGTGTGTTACACCATAAGTACTTACCATAAGTAAGTACTTACTACATTTTTTCTCATTTAATTTTCATCTTTGTTTTTAAAAGAAGACCAAATACTGAAGTTTTACTTTTTTCTAGGTGTTTATATAATGATTTTATTTTCAAATAACCGAATAAATATTGAGGAATAGAGAGGTACAGAGTTGCATAATTGAACTGTGAGAAATATGAATTTGGTGTTTTTGAATGACTGTTTTTAAGTAGAACTACAATTTGAGAGGTGCCTGGCTGGCTCAGTTGGTAGATCGTGTGACTCTTGATCTCAGGATTGTGAGTTCAAGTCCCATGTTGGGTATAGAAACTACTTTAAAAAATAAAAATAAATCTTTAAGTGAATGAATGAACAAACTAGAATTTGACAAGATGCTAATGTCACAATTTAATTCCCAATGGGACAATTTTACCTACCTCTCTGGACAGAGGGAAACCAGAATTTATGCATTATTGATAGTCATAATGTTTATAAGTATAGTCAGTCACATGAATTATACCTATATTCATAAGACCGAAGATGTTCTAAAATTGTTTTTTGAAAACTTGTTCTGGTAATAATCAACCATGATGAATTTTAGCTCACAAAGGAGAGTATGCGAAAAAAATCATAAGACAGTTGCTTAACTTTTACTATTCTTTATTACTACAAATAATCTTCTTAATGCCTTACTATTTGTTATTAGTATCAAGGAAAGTAAGGGGGATTCTACCAAACATTTAAAGAAGAGTTAACACCTATTCTTTTGAAGCTGTTCCAAAAAGCAGAAATGGAAGGAAAGCTTCCAAACTCATTCAGTGAGGCCAACACTAGCTTGATTCCAAAACCAGACAAAGACCTCACTAAAAAGGAGAACTATAGACCAATTCCCTTGATGAACACGGATGCAAAAATTCTCAACAAGATACTAGCCAACCAGATCCAACAATACATTAAAAGAATTATTCACCACGATCAAGTGGGATTTATACCTGGGATGCAAGGCTGATTCAATATTCACAAATCAATGTGATACATCACATTAATAATTTTTTTTAAATCTTTATTTATTTTTGGGAGAGAGACAGAGTGTGAGTGGGGGAGGAGCGGAGAGAGAGGGAGACACAGAATCTGAAGCAGGCTCCAGGCTCTGAGCTGTCAGCACAGAGCCCAATGCAGGGTTCGAACTCACGAACCGTGAGATCATGACCTGAGCTGAAGTCGGATGCTTACTGACTGAGCCACCCAGGCATCCTGATACATCACATTAATAAAAGAAAGAGTAAGAACCACATGATCCTCTCAATAGATGCAGAGAAAGTATTTGACAAAATACAGCATCCTTTCTTGATAAAAACCCTCAAGAAAGTAGGGATAGAAGGATCATACCTCAAGATCATAAAGCCATATATGAAAGACCCACCGCTAATATCATCCTCAATGGGGAAAAACACATCTTTCCCCCTAAAGTCAGGAACACAAGAATGTCCATTCTCACCACTGTTATTCAAAATAGTGTTGAAAGTCCTAGCATCAGCAGTCAGACAACACAAAGAAATAAAAGGCATCCAAATAGACAAGAAGGAAGTCAAACTTTCACTCTTCACAGATGACGATATTCTATGTGGAAAACCCAAAAGATTCCACTAAAAAACTGCTAAAACTTATCTATGAATTCAGCAAAGTCTCAGGATATAAGATCAATACACAGAAATCAGTTGCATTTCTCTACAACAATAATGAAGCAGCAGAAAGAGAAATCAAGGTACCGATCCCATTTTCAGTTACATCAAAAATCATGAGATACCTAGGAATAAACCTAACCAAAGAAGTGAAAAATCTGTACACTGAAAACTATTAGAAAGCTTATGAAAGAAATTGAAGAAGACACAAAAAAATGGAAAAACATTCCATGCTCATGGATTGGAAGAATATTGTTAAAATGTCGATACTACCCAAAGCAATCTACATATTTAATGCAATCCCTATCAAAATAACACCAACATTCTTCACAGAGGTAGTACAAACAATCCTAAAATTTGTATGGAAGTAGAAAAGACCCCAAATAGCCAAAGCAATCCTAAAAAAGAAAACCAAGGCTGGAGGCATCACAATTCCAGACTTCAAGATGTATTACAAAGTTGTAATTATCAAGACAGTATGGTACTGGCACAAAACAGACACATGGATCAATGGAACAGAATAGAGAATCCAGAAATGGACCCACAAACATACGGCCAACTGATGTTTGACAAAGCAGGAAAGAATATCCAATGGAATAAAGACAGTCTTTTTAGCAAATGGTGTTGGAAAAACTGGACAGCAACATGTAAATGAATGAACCTGGATCACATTCTTATACCATACACTAAAATAAACTCAAAATGGATGAAAGACCTAAATGTAAGACAGGAAGCCATCAAAATCTTAGAGGAGAAAGCAGGCAAAAACCTCTTTTATCTTGGCCACAGCAATTTCTTACTTAACATGTATCCAGAGGCAAAGGAAACAAAAGCAAAAATGAACTATTGGGACCTCATCAAAATAAAAACTTTCTGCACAGTGAAGGAAACAATCAGCAAAACTAAAGGCAACTGACAGAATGGGAGAACGTATTTGCAAATGACATATCAGATAAAGGGTTAGTATCTAAAAATCTATGAAGAACTTATCAAACTCAACACCCAAAAAACATGATCCAGTGAAGAAATGGGCAAAAGACACTTTTGCATGAATAGACACTTTTGCAAAGAAGATATCCAGATGGCTAACAGACACATGAAAAAATGCTCAGCATCACTCATCATCAGGGAAATACAAATGAAAACCACAATGAGATACCACCTCACACCTTTAAGAATGGCTAACATTAACAACTCAGGCAATGACAGATGTTGACAAGGATGAGGAGAAAGAGGAACCCTTTTGCGTTGCTGGTGGGAATACAAACTGGTGCAGCCACTCTGGAAAACTGTATGGAGGTTCCTCAAAAAATCAAAACTAGAACTACCCTATGACCCAGCAATTGCACTACAGATGTCCTGTTTCAAAGGGGCACATGCACCCCAATGTTTATAGCAGTGCTATTGAGAGTAGCCAAAGTTCATTGACTGATGAATGGATAAAGAGGATGTGGTATACAATGAAATATTACTCGGCAGTCAAAAATAATGAAGTCTTGCTATTTGCAACAATGTGGATGGAACTAGAGTGTATTATGCTAAGTGAAATTAGAGAAAGACAAATATCATACATATGACTTCCCTCGTGGCATTTAAGATACAAAATAGATGAATATAAGGGAAGCAAAAATAATATGAAAACGGAGAGGGACAAAACAGACTTTTTTTTTTAAGTTTATTTATTTTGAGAGAGAGAGAATGCAAACAGGGGAGGGGGAGAGAGAGAGCGAGAGCGAGAGAATCCAAAGGAGGGCACAGAGCCCAATGCAGGTCTTAAACTCATGAACCGTGAGATCATGACCTGAGCTGAAACCAATAGTTTGACGCTTAATTGACTGAGCTACCTAGGTGCCCCAAAACATAAGAGACTCTTAAATACAGAGAACAAACTGAGGGTTGCTGGAGGGGTTTTGGGTGGGGGGGATGGGCTAAATGGGCAAGGGTCATTAAGGAGGACACTTGTTGAGATGAGCACTGGGTGTTATATGTAGGGGATGAATCACTGGGATTCTACTCCTGAAATCACAATTGCACTGTATGCTAACTAACTTGGATATAAATTTTAAAAAATAATATAAATTTAATTTAAAATTTTAATTTTAATATAAATTAATATAAATTAAAATTTTTAAAAAGGAAAATATTTTGAATTTTAATTATTATTATTCTTTTTTTTCTTACTTTTTTAAGGAGTTAAAGATCTAATTTTGCTGTGTGGCCGGATTTTCTTACTACTTGCTCTTCTTACTTTAATTATTTCTGTGACTACCTCATGGCTTAATTCATTTAAATCTTCCCAAGTATATCTGAAAGGTAAGTTTATTGTTTATGCTACCCTTTTATAATTTTCTACTCTTTATTTATTATTTATTCTAGGATTTTGCATAATTAGAACCATTTACTGTTAATTTGTGACATATAATTTCAGCTGATCATTACTTTAGTCTTGATTTTTAACGGACTATAAATCCCAACATTTTTATGGGAAATTGTACATTATCCTTGTATACACATTTGAAACGATAGCATTTCTATATTGATACATTGCAAATTCTCTGATTTTAAATTGTGCAGTTTCATTGTTCTTTGAGGTTTATGTTTTCAGTTTATAAACTATTCAACAAATGGTCATGTTTTCTACCGTTAATCTGTAGAGGCTTTTCAACCTAATTTATTTTTCCTTTCACTTTGGCAGTTTTTGTTTACACACTTACCTGTAGAGTTAAGTGCTTACTCTTAATTTTAGGAAACCATGCTTGTTCTTATTTTATGTTTGATAAGCAAAAAATTTTACTGTAATTTTGGTAAGTAAAAATTTGTCAAAGCCTTTGACAATGTTAAAAGTGTTAGAAGCCTTTTAAAACAATATTGTATTTCACTTCAGAAAAGATGAATCCTAAAACTAAAGCCTGAATTTTTACATCCTTTTACAAAGAAGCTTGCCAATAGTGATTTTGGTACATTGTGTTTCATTTTGCTACTTATTTAAATGTAAATAAATGACAGGAAAATAAGCAGTGCTTAATTTATAGCCTTTCCAAATTAACCATGAATATAACCATAATCCTAAAAGGTTATACTGTTCAACCCAAACATAAAAGACAATCTAGATGTTTTAGGGTCTCTCAATCATAGATTTTTGAAATTCTTTTCTTCTTTTGGTAAATTATTTGATGTCTTATACTTCAAATTATCCATTGGAAAATTAAATAAGAGCATTGTAACTTCTCTTGGAAATTTTGTGTTAAGTGCATTTGACATCAGGAGGATATTTGCTGCAGGCATTAAATGGTCAAATATTCTATATTTTATAAATAAGGGAAACGTGTATTTGACATAGTTTTTGTAGTTTAAATTGTACCTTTTTATTGTTGGAGTGTACATCATTCTGGTGCATTTACGGATTAATGATTTTGAGACATAGTCATCACTGAAGGCTAAAACTATTTAAGAAGTAATTAAGACTATATAAAGTGCTTAATTATTGTCAGATTTCCTTTAAATGAGTAAAAAATCCGCATATTTATACACTTTGTATCTTCCCTAGTGTCATCAGATATTGAGATACAAGACTTCAGATTCATCCAAAACTTTAATCCTCCGTGTTTTGTAAAGATTTGCATGATGAAGTGTATCACAGGTTCAGAAGCAGTCAGTTCTCAGTGGCTTTAAGGATTAAAGACTTTTGGGGAACCTATTTGGCTCAGTCAGTAGAGCATGTGACTCTTGATCTCAGGGTCATGAGTTCAAGTCCCATGCTGGGTGTGGAGCCTACTTAAAAAGAAAAAAGGGATTAAAGCCCCTTAATCACCTGCTGTTGATTTATTTAGAAACTATATTCTTTGATTCAGAGTCAGAAGGGGGAGTCTTAAGATCACTAAGTCTAACTCATCACATAGCAAGTTAGTGGCCAGACTAGACCTTCTGCTTTCCTATGTGCTTTGCTGCCCTAATCTTTCCTTAATAAACTTGAGGATATATTTATTGCCAGGAGAGAAAGTTGTTGACAGAAAGGAACACTCCTATTTAAGGAGCCAGGCAGGTTAAAGGATGTATTTTCCAAAAAGATGTCTAATTCCTCAAGGGAATACAGTTAAATGAAATTAATTCAAATGAAACTTAGTGTACCTAGAATAAAAAAGGTTATATAACAGCAAAAATTCTTTCTCTTGCCATTCAGTGGCTAATAACCTAATATTGGTTCAGTCATGGGAGTTTCCAAGCAAACTCCACTTTTGGGATCTAGGCATGTTGCTTATATGTGTGTATGAATTTTTTTTAAAGCTTTTTTTTTTTTTTTTTTTTTTTTTTGAGAGAGAGAGAGTGGGGGAGACGTAGAGAGAGAGGGAGAGAAGGAATCCCAAGTAGGCTCCACACCATCAGTGCAAAGCCTGACTTGGGGCTCAAATCCACGAACTGTGGGATCACCTGAGCCGAAACCAAGAGTCAGAGGCTCAACCCACTGAGCCACCCAAGTGCCCCGTATGTTTTGTTTTTTTTTTTTAAAGTAGGCTCCGTGCCCCAGTGTGGGGCTTGAACTAATGACCCTGGGATGAAGTCAGATGCTCTACCCACTGAGCCAGCCAGGTGCCCCTTTATTTATTTTTAAAAGACTTTATTTTTAAGTAATCTGTATACCTAATGTGGGGTTCAAACTCACAACCCCGAGATCAAGAGTCACACATGGGGTGCCTGGGTGGCCCAGTTGGTTTAGCATCCAATTTCAGCTCAGGTCATGATCTCGCAGTTTGTGAGTTCGAGCCCCACATCGGGCTCTGCTGAGAGCTCAGAGCCTGGAGCCTGCTTCAGATTCTGTGTCTCCCTCCCTCTCTGCCCCTCCCCTGCTCACACTCTTGTCTCTCTTTCATTCAAAAATAACTAAACATTAAAAAAAAAAAAAAAAACAAAAAAGAGTTGCACACTCCACTAACTGAGTTAACCAGGCGCCCAGGTATGATGCTTTTACTGTCATGTCAAGGGTGACCAAATGGCACACATGCCTACAGGGCAGCATTCTCCACTTCATGTGCAGAAATGGGCTTTCATGCCATGTCTTGGAGCTGCTGAAGCCCTAGCATGAAAAATCCAATATAATCATTCTTGAAGACTCCTCACCAAAACTATGACATATGATATTAATGAATGTTAGAGAATTTTTGTTTCAGAACAGACCGTTTCTTACAGATTTTACTTGTGGATTTCTTTGTTTGAACTGTCTGCATGTACCTCATTTTCATCGTTTGAAAAACACAGTCTGTTTTTTGAAGGCTCGTCTCTCCCAAAATATTATCTACAGACTTTCAGAAAAAAGAGCATTCAACTTACGATATTTGGGAATTAAAAAGCATTTTTATGTTTTGATGTCTTAGAAGAAGAAGAGAAGAATGAAAAAAGGCAAAAACTTGTCAGGAAAAAACAACAAGAGGCACAGGGTGAAAAGGTAAAGCATAATTTTTAGAGAGTATATATAAAGAGAATACAGAACATCTTGGGGCATTTAAAATCGAGGTCTGTTGCTTTCTGCATTTGTGCTTGGACTTTTTTTTTTAAGTTTATTTATTTTGAAAGAGAGAGAGAACATGCTCACATGTGAGAGTGGGGGGCAGGGTGCAGAGAGAGAGGAGAGAGGTAATCCCAAACAGGTTCTGTGTTCTCAGTGCAGAGCCTGACTGGGGGTCAAACTCACGAACTGTAAGATCATGACTTCAGCTGAAACCAAGAATCAGACACTTAACTGACTAAGCCACCCAGGTGCCCCATGAGCTCAGATTTTTTAATTATTGAGGTCAAATTCACATGACTTAAAATTAACCAATTAAAAAAAATTAACCAATTTAAAATGTACAATTCAGTGGCATTTAGAACATTCGCAGTGTTATGCAATCACTACCTCTCTCTAGTGAGTGCCCAATGTGGGGCTTGAACCCATGACCCTGGGATGACCAAAACATTTTCTTTACCCCAAAACCTCTCTTTAGTGAGTGCCCAATGTGGGGCTTGAACTCATGACCCTGAAATGACCAAAACATTTTCTTTACCCCAAAACAAGACCCCGTACCTATTAAATAGTCACTTCTCCATTCCCACTCCTGTCCTTTGGCAACTATGTCTGCTTTCTGTTTATATGGATTTATGTATTCTGGATATTTCATTTGAGTGGAATCACATAATATGTGACCTTTTGTGTTTGCCTTCTTTCACTTAGAATAATGTTTTCTGGGGTTCATCCATATACATGTATCAGTACCTCATTCCTTTTTTGCGGGTAAATAATATTGCATTGTATGGATGTATCAAAACTTGTTTATCAGGGGCGCCTGGGTGGCTCAGTCGGTTAAGCGGCCGACTTCGGCTCAGGTCATGATCTCGTGGTCCGTGAGCTCGAGCCCCACGTTGGGCTCTGTGCTGACAGCTCAGAGCCTGGAGCCTGTTTCGGATTCTGTATCTCCCTCTCTCTGACCCTCCCCCGTTCATGCTCTGTCTCTCTCTGTCTCAAAAATAAATAAACGTTAAAAAAAAAACTTGTTTATCAGTTCATTTGCTGATGCACATTTAGGTTGTTTCCACCTTTGGGCTGTTGTGAATAGTGCTGCTATGAATATTTGGACACAATTCTTTGAGTACCTGTTTTCAGTTCTTTTGGGTATATATATATAGGAGTGGAATTGCTGGGTCATCTGGTAATTCTGTGTTTACCTTTTTGAGGAACCACCAAACTGTTCTCTACACCAGCTATTCCATTTTATATTCTCACCAATTTCTGAGGGTCCCAATTTCTCCATTTCCTCACGGACATATATTTTCCCACCCCCACCTCCTTTTAAATATTCATTGTAGTGGTGCCTGGGTGGCTCAGTTGGTTAGGTGTCTGGCTCTTGATTTTGGCTCAGATCTTGAGGTTTGTGAGTTCAAGCCCTGTGTCCCTGCCTGGGATTTTTCTCTCTCTGCCTCTTTCTCTGCCCCTTCCATGTACTCTCTCTCTCAAAATAAACAATAAATTCTCATTGTGATGAGCATGAAGTGGTATCACATTGTGGTTTTGATTTGCATTTCCCTAATGACTAATAATGTTGAACGTCTTTTCATATGCTTGCTGGAGAATGTCTGTTCTTATGTCTTCTCTGCAGAAATGTCTGTTCAAGTTCTTTGCCCATTTTTGGGTTGTGTTGTCTTTTTTTTTTTTAAATGAGAGTTCTTTATGTATTCTGGATACTAGACTCTTATCAGATACATAATTTCCAAGTATTTTCTCCAATTGTGTGGGTTCTCTTCATTATTTTGATATTATCCATTGATGCACAAAAGTTTTGATGAAATCCAGTTATTTTTGTTGCTCATGCTTTTGGTGTCCATTGCCAAATCCATTGTCCCTCTAAGAATCCATTGCCAAATTGAAAGCCATGATGATTTACCCCTATATATTTTCTTTCAAGAGTTGTATAGTTGTAAAAAGAAAAAAAAAAGAGTTGTATAGTTGTAGCTTTTATATTTAGGTTACTAATCCACTTTGAGTATATAGTGTGTATATATTTTTGTATATAGTGTGAGGTGGGGATTCAGTTTCTTTTTTAATATTGTTTTGGCTATTTGGGGCTCTTTACACTTTCAAATAAATTTGAGTTGGCTTTTCCATTTCTGTAAAAAAGGCCTTTGTGATTTTTGAGAAGGATTACATCAAAATCCATAGATTGCTTTGGGTAGTTTTGACATTTTATATTAAGTCTTCCTTGCTTTGCCTCGTATTGACATCTTAATGATATTAAAACTTTCAACCATAAGCCTGTAATGTCTTTCCACTTATTTATATCTTTAATTTCTTCCAACAATATTTTATAGGTTTCAGTGTACATAGTTACCCTTTTGGCTAAATTTATTTCTACGTATTTTATTTTGGATGCTGTTTTAAATGTAATTGTGGTTTTAATTTCCTTTTTTTACTTTTCATTGCTAGTGTATAGAAATACAAATGGTTTTTCTGTGTTGATCTTGTACCCTGCACTTTGTTTATTATTTATTAGCTCTAATGATTGCTGTGCATGGATTCTTTGGATTTTCTATTAAGGCAAACCTTATTTTATTGTACTTCATTTTATTGTGCTTTGCAGATACAGGTTTTTGTTTTTGTTTTTGTTTTTGTTTTTACATATTGAATGTTTATGGCAACCCTACATTGAGCAAGTCTATTGGTGCCATTTTTTTCTAACAGCATTTGCTCACTTCGTGTCTCTGTGTTATATTTTGGTAATTGTAATATTTCAAATGTTTTATTATTATGTTTTTTATGGTAATCTGTGATCAGTGATTGCAACTCAATGAAAGCTCAGATAATGGTTAGCATTTTTTAACAAGAAAGTATTTTTTAATTAAGGCATGTACTTTTTTGTAGACCTAATGCTATTGCACACTTAGTAGACTACAGTATAGTATAAACATAACTTTTTTTAAGTTTATTTATTTTGAGAGAGAAAGCACAAGTGGGGGAGGAGCAGAGACAAGGAAAGAGAGAGAACCAGCAGGGGAGGGGCAGAGAGAGAGGGGAAGAGAGAGAATCCCAAGCAGGCTCTACACTGTTAGCACAGAGCCTGATTTGGGGCTCAAACCCACAAACCATGAGATCGTGACCTGAGCTGAAACCAAGAGTCGGACACTTAACTGACTGAGCCACCCAGGCATCCCTAAACATAACTTTTATATGCACTGGGAAACCAGAAAATTAATTTGACTTGCTTTATTGTGATATTTACTTTATTGCAAACTGACCTTCAATATCTCTAATATATGCCTATATAAGATCATGTCATCTGAGAATAGTGATAGTTTTACTTCCTCCTTTCCAAAACGGTGTTTGTTTATTTTTCTTGCCTATTGCTCTAGCTAAAATTTCTAAATGGTGTTGAATAGTAGTGGTGAAAGCCAGCATCCTTGTGTTGTTCCTGGTCTTAGAAAGCTTTTAGTCTTTCACCACTGAATGTGATGTTAGCTATGGGTTTTTTCTAGCTACTCGTTATGTTGAGCAAGTTCCTTCCTATTCCTAGTTTCTGAGTGTTTTTATCATAAAGAGTGTTGAGTTTTGTCAAATGTTTTTTCCTTATCAATTGAGATGATCATGTATTTTTTCCCCTTTGTTTTATTGATATGTATTACACTGATTGATTTTCTTATGTTGAAACGTCTTGCATTCTTGGGATGAATCACACATAGCTGGTATATAATCCTTTCAGTATGTTTTTGGATTCAGTTTGCTAGAATTTTGTTGAGGATTTTTGCATCTACATAAGAGATACTGGTTTGTACTAGTCTTGTAGTGTCTTTGCCTGGCTTTGGTATCAGGATGATGTTGACCTCATGTAATTAATTAGGAACTGTTCTTACTTTTATTTTTT
The DNA here is from genome assembly GCF_018350215.1 of Panthera leo. Classification (NCBI taxonomy): domain Eukaryota; kingdom Metazoa; phylum Chordata; class Mammalia; order Carnivora; family Felidae; genus Panthera; species Panthera leo. Next base: position 28,380,853 of record NC_056682.1, read on the forward strand.
GGAGTGTCAACAAGACAGTGTTAACTCTTCTTTAAAGGTTTGATAGAAGAGCACCTGGGTAGCCCGGTTGGTTGAGCATCCCACTTCTGCTCAGGCCATGATCTTGAAGTTCGTGGGTTCGGGCCTTGAGTGAGCTGACAGCTCAGAGCCTGGCACCTGCTTCAGATTCTGTGTCTCTCCCTCTCTCTGCCCCTCCTCCACTTGTGTACACACACATGCACACGCTCTCTCTCTCTCTCAAAAATAGATAAACATTAAAAAATGTTTAAAGATTTGATAGAATTCACCTGTGAATCTACTTTTCTTTACTGGGAGGCTTTTAATTACTGATTCAATATCTTGTTAGGTATGTTGAGATTTCTTAATTCTTCTTGAGTCAGTTTAGGCAATTTGTATGTTTCTAGGAGTTTGTCCACTTCATCTTGGTTTTCTGAATTGTTGGTTTACAGTTGTTCACAATATTCTTTTTCTGGGGTGCCTGGGTGGCTCACTTGGTTGAGCGTCCAACTCTTGACTTCAGCTCAGGTCATGATTTTGAAGTTTGTGAGTTCAAGCCCCACGTTGGTCTCTGCGCTGACAGTGCAAGCCTGCTTGGGATTCTGTCTCCCTCTCTATCTGCCCCTCCCTCCCAAAAAGTAAATAAATAAACTTATAAAAATAAAAACAAAAAAACCCCACCAGAATCTCCCATTTCTTTTAAGCCCAAAAATATTTTCTACTTTACTATGATTAAGCTGTTCATTAACACTTTTCCAAGTGACTTCTTGCCTTGGGCATTGTGCCTTGAACAAATGGCTTTGACTTTAAGCTCCTAGAAGCCAAGCATCACATCCTATGCATCTTTGTATCCCTAGCTCGTAGTAAGTTTTTGTTGCACTGAAAACACATTAAAATATCTAGAGGCCAACTGCCAAATAAGCATAAGCATAGAACATTTGTTTTTATCTGCTTTAGGTATATATGCAGATTTTTAGAGAGTGATGTAAAAGGAGGATGCTGCTTTTTTGACAAAATTTAGTGTGAAAGAAAACACAAATTTGTTAACCTGTTTCTTATTTACAACTTTATAGACCATGGAAGATCTTTGGAATGTTATGGTAATAACGCCTCATTTATTATTTTTTTTAATAGGTCAGCAGATACATAGAGAATGTTCTAAAACCTCACCAGGAGATGAAATTGAGAAAACTGGAAGAGCGCTTTTATCAGATGACGGGTGAAACTTGGAAATTAAGCAATGGTCATAAACTTGGGGTTAGAAAATAGTCTCACTTTATATTTTGAATTCTGCTACTACATACATACATGCAATATATGTATATGACATATAATGTAAAAGTACATATAATGTACAAGCATATTACATATTTGGGTTTTTAAAATTTCGAATGATGTTAAACTGGTCTGGTTTTTAGGAATCTTTATTGCTAATGATGGTACATAGAGCATATTTGTGTGTTGAAGGCTTAAGTGCTTTTGGTGCCCAAAGAGCATATAACCTAGATGTTTGAGAAGCTCTAACATAAAGTTGTCTTTGAGAAAACTGTTGACCAATCACCATATTTTATATGAAGAAATTCAGATCTTTCCTTAAGATCTCCAAGGTATGACAAGCTCACATTATACTCATTATGTTTCGCTCTGTTTCTATAAAGCCAGATTAACCTTTGACTCTTTTTTCCTTTGGCATTGAGTATGAACTTTTGTCATTTGCTAATGGTAGTTTTCAGCTCAAAGTTTTTTTACAGAGGAAAAACGATATTCATAAAGGAATTAAGTTTTAGGGGTGGCTGCCTGGCTCAGTTGGTAGACCATGCAACTCTTAATCTCAGGGCCATGAGTTCAAGCTCCCCCATGTTGGACCTGGAGCCTACCTAAAAAAAAAAAAAAAAAAAAAAAAATTAAGTTTGAGAGTAACTAGTCAGAGATTTTATATGTAAGATCATTCCTGTCCCAAAGACTTTTTGGGTTTTTTTGCTTTCTATTTATATTGCATCTTTTACTATCCTATAAATAAAATGATCCAGTAAAGGTTAACAGGATTCTTACTGTGAAGCTAGACATCGTTGTTATCCATTTCATAATGGTAAATATGCATCAAGGGTGGGTAATGAAATTAATGCGAAAGATGTGCAGCATGAAATGTGCCTGCTCTGTGGAGTGATGTCACTTCGGAGATGAGTTTGTCTTCTGTTCGGTTTGTCTTCTGTTCAGAAGCCTGACTTTAGCTGGCCACACCTTTTTCTCAAATGGTCACAAAGTGAATTAGTCATTCTGCCCCTTGCTTTCAGGCTATGTCTTCATGACACTAGTAGCATATATTTTAACCTAATTAATGGGGACAACAAGAAGTCAGGGACCAAGCAGACCACTGGCATTGTTATGACTTAAGGCTCTTAGGACTATCAAGAATGTGAGAATCAGGGGGCACCTGGGTGGTTCAGTCAGTTAAGCCGACTTCGGCTCAAGTCATGATCTCACAGTTTGTGAGTTTGAGCCCCGCATCTGGCTCTCTGGGCCTTTGTTCCCCTCTCTCTGCCCCTTCCCCACTGGTTTTCTCTCTATCTCTCTCAATAATAAATAAACTTAAAAAAAAAAATGTGAGAATCAGAATGTTAATTGCTGAGAGAAAGTGTAGGCGGCAGCTGATGGAGCCTGGTACTTTGCAGTCAGCCTGTTTGGCCAGTTAACTATTGAGCATCTAGATCTCTTGACTCCCATTGCCCCTCCCCTTCCACCAGGTTTTCTTAGGATAAAGGAATAAAACAGCCCACCAAAATGGTGGCCATTTTAGTCTGATGAAGAGAACTTTTACAAGTCAGTGGATGTAGAAAAGGGTATTTTTGAACTAGTAAGTGTGTATCTGAGAATTTGACATTTAAGTTAATTATCTTGCTCAGGAAAATGTTTTAATGGATAGTATTAATAAAAAGTAATATGGTTTCTGGAATAAATTCCTTTGCTTTCTAAAGTGATTAATTCAAAAGGAAGATCAGAGTTTGAATCTGAGAACTAAAATATATGTAACAGGATACTTTGGCCATGTTCAACTATGGAAGTATTTCATGGTTACATACACAGACATGTTTTTACATACCTATTCTCTTTTCACAGCTTTTTAAAGCGTAATCCCTTGCACTGTCTTGCATCCTTTAATGAAAGGAGAAAAGGATATCATTCAGGTTTTCTTATTTCTTCCACCCTACTCAAAACTGTGGGGATCAATTAAAATGGAAAGATGCCTCTCAGCCTTGTGTCTATCAGGGGGAGCCCCAGGGCTGGATAAGAGTAGTTTCTACAGGATGTTAAGCTCTATGTTTTCTTGTCCAAGGAAATAATGCTTTAAATTTCTGGACCTAATATTGACTAAGTGCTTTTTTTTTTTTTTTTTTTTTTTTAGTAGACTCCACACCCAATGAGAGGCTTGAACTCATGACTCTGAGATTAAGAGTTGCATGCTCTGCCAACAGAGCCAGCCAGTATTTTTTACTAAATTTTTTTTAATTAAAAAAATTTATTTTTATGTTTTTATTTTATTTTCGAGAGAGAGAGAGACAGAGTGTGAGTTGGGGAGGGGCAGAGAGAGGGAGACACAGAATCCAAAACAGGCTCCAGGCTCTGAGCTGTCAGCGCAGAGCCTGACATGGGGCTCGAACTCACAGACTGCGAGACTGTGACCTGAGCCGAGGGGACACCCAACCGACTGAGCCACCCAGGCACCCCTGAGTTTTGTTTTGTTTTGTTTTTTAACTGAAATGTCATTTTTTACTGAAATGCCGTCAGGGTAAAAGAAAGAGCCACTGTGAATTGAACAAAGTTTATACTAGAGACTATTTAGAAATTGTCTGTTGTTTTTGACCAGGGTGATGAAGAATTGGTGCTTGAAAATGGGAGTCAGACATCTTTTGAAACATCAAACAGCAGAGAAGCAGCAAAGAGACGGAACTTGCCTAAGCCTCTAACCAAAGTTTCACCATCTGCTGAACAGCCCACGCAGAAGGAGGTTCATTACTGAATGCCTACTCATGTAATTGTATCAGTGTGCAGTAGGAATATGGTTCTCTGGGCGAGGTGGTATACTGAGTGAAGATTAGGACTGGCTTTTAATCCAGATGGTGTCTTCCCACTACCTTATAAAGGGATCAGCTTCATTAAAAACCACTTTGCTATTTGATACTAATATTAATGTTCTGAACCACACTTAGAAGGCAGCTATGAAGATAAATGACAGATTTACAAAATACTCCGTTCTTTTGAGGAAGTAATTTTATTATGTAGAAATGAAAAACGTTTACTAAGGGAAATATTCCTACAGGTAACTAAGACATGATTAACCCATATTTAGTGAGAGGCTAATATTATTAATTTTTTATTTAAAAAAATTTTTAAGATTTTATTTTTAAGTTGGGGCGCCTGGGTGGCTTGGTCGGTTAAGCGTCTGACTTCGGCTCAGGTCATGATCTCACGGTCTGTGAGTTCGAGCCCCGCGTCGGGCTCTGTGCTGACAGCTCAGAGCCTGGAGCCTGTTTCAGATTCTGTGTCTCCCTCTCTCTCTGCTCCTCCCCTGTTCATGCTCTGTCTCTCCCTGTCTCAAAAATAAATAAAAAACGTTTAAAAAAAAAAAAAAAAAAAAAAAAGATTTTATTTTTAAGCAATCTCTGCACCCAACATGGGGCTTGAACCCATAACCCCTAGATCAAGAGTCGCACGCTCTACCAATTGAGCCACCCAAGCCCCCGAGTGGCTAATATTACTAACGTGGGTAATATTTTTCTCAGTAGCCCTTCCAGGGAATGGGTTAGCAACCATTCATTTTGGAACAGTGCTGAGGTTCATTATTACTTCTGTTCTTTCAAATTTTTAATCCTTAAGTTGACCCTCACTTGGATCTGGCAAAGGTTGGAAATAAATCTCTTTGCCCTGACTCTTAAGGGATGCTGGGAGGCCATATGTTCCCTGAACATAGTTTCTAATGTGTTGCCTCTTGGTCTGAGGTTTCTTAGCCCCATAATGGGGCCTGAGGGTGGCAGTCAAGTCATTGAACTATTTCTAGCATTTCAAAAAGATCTTATGGACTAATTAAAACTTTAGGAGTCTTAGCCTTTTGTTAATAACATGAATCGTCTCATGTTGTTGGTAAATTTTGGTTGACTGTCAGGCTTTTGATACCAAAGGAAAGTAAATGGTTTATTTGATAAGATGCAGTTAATGTTGGCTAGATACAATGCTAGAAAACATGAGTCTGTGGTATTAAAAAACAAAAAGCGTCCCTGAAGGTGAAATTGTTGGTAACCCTGTTAAATGAGAGAAAATGGTCTGAACACCTGGTTTTGTAATAGATAAACAGAAATAAGGAAACATGAGTAAATCATGAAGACAACTGAAGTGAATGTTTGTTATCCAGTCCCTAGAAGTGCCAGTGAAGAAAAATACACATTTAAAATGTGTATACGTATGAACCTGAATAACTTTGGGGTCTGTTGAACTTAATATTTATCCTCTGTGTCTTTAAATAGTATATTTTTATGTAGTGTCTTGGAATATCATAAAAATGAGATTCTTAAATATGCATAGATTGGTAGCTATCATCCCACATCCTGTTATTATCATGTATTTAGCACAGAATGGCTTACCAAAAATGTTTAATTGAGCCCTTTCATATTGTACATTTTTATAAATGTATATTAAAAGATTTCATTGGGGTGCCTGGGTGGCAGAGTCTGTTAAGCGTCAGACTCTTGTCTCAGCTCAGGTCATGATCTCACAGTTTGAGTTCAATCCCCACATAGGGCTCTGTGCTGATGGTGTTGAGCCTGCTTGGGATTCTGTCTCTTTTTCTCTGCCCTTGCCCCGCCTGTGTGTGTGCTCGCTCTCTCTCCATCTCTCTCAAAATAAATAAATAATTAAAGAAATTTTTAAAAATAAATAAAAGATTCCATTAGGCTTAGATGTGTCTAAACTCTATATTAAAAGGAACTCTTCTCACCGAGATTATTTTTTTTTCTTCAAAATGTTTACATTCTTCTTAGTAATACTTGATTTTCTTTAGGTTCTTGATCTACCTGAAGAACCTCCTGAAACAGCTGATGAAGTAAGCTCATTTTTTTCTTTGGAAATTAAATATATTTTGTTTTCTTTAACATCAAGTGAGTATGTCTTATCTCAGTTTGGGTTTAGAAAAAGAAGAGAGTACGCATGTTTATGTGATAGCCCTGTAATTAGGTCTGTTTTGAACGTGGTGTGATAGCAAACCTCTCAGCCTGTGTCCAGTTTTGGAGCCTGCCATCCACTGAGTGGGTCTTTAGAGCCCCCCCACCTCATCAGGCAGAGATATGATACATGGGCTTTTCCAAAACTTTAGGTCAGCAAAGGAGTTACTTGTTTTTTTCTAGATTTTTTGTTTGTTTATTTATTTATTTTGAGAGAGACGGAGAGCAAGCAGGAGAGGGACAGAGAGAGATGGAGTCAGAGGTTCTGAAGAGGGCTCTGTACTGACCACACCGAGCCTGACGTGGGGCTCAAACCCACGAACTGTGAGATCATGACCTGAGCTGAATGCAGATGCTTAACTGACTGAGCCACCCAGGAGCCCAGGGGTTACTTTTTACTAAAAAATCAGGGACGCCTGGGTGGCTCAGTCAGTTTAGGGACCAACTCTTGATTTTGACTCAAGTCACAATCCCAGGGTTGGATTGTGGGACTGAGCCCCTTGCAGGTTCCCTGATGAGCCTGGAGCCTGCTTGAGATTCTCTTTCTCCCTCTACCCCTCCCCTGCTTCTGCGCGAGCACACTCTCTCTCAAAGATAGGCAGATGACTTCAAATTGTAGCTTTCCCCTTAACAAAGAGAAAATGAAGCATGCAGCTGCTGTGTAGATGTTTGAATTGAAGGATGGTTTGCTGTTTTGGGGGTCAGGGTTCAATTAACCTCCACACTGCACTGAGTTTCCATCTGCCCAGCTGCTGTGCTGCATTCTGTGCTGCCTTCCTGTGGTTGCCCAGCAGAATTTCAGACAGGTCTCTAATGTACTGGGAGCATGTGTCTTTAAAGCCATTAAGTCCTTTAGGCAAAGGGAAGCCCTGATGGTTTTCTATTTCTTAGAGCTTGGCAACTATTATACTCCTTGAAAACCAGTCGTGAGTCTGCCACTGGGAGGGTCTTAATTTTATCAACACACTTGCATCATTTCAATGGAATACTTTGGCTGTCTGAGGAAAATCCAGAAGTCATGCAAAAATAGAGAAAATGAAACATGCAATCCAGATACTGATCCTTGAGGAGAAACACAATTAAAAAAAAAAAAAAGAGAGAGAGAGAGAAAAAAACTTCTCATTTCTTTCTGTTATACCCAAAAAATTCATGTCTGTGATATGTCTGTCCTGACATACACCCTTCTACATTCTCACACCCATTTATAATACAGACGTAATTAGATATAGCTTAGGTTTGACTGGGAGCACCTTTTTTACTCTGGTTTTAAAACACATGACATTAGGGTTGTCTGGGTGGCTCAGTCAGTTGAATGTCTGACTTCGGCTCAGGTCACGATCTTACAGTTCGTGAGTTGAACGAGCCCCACGTCGGGCTCTGTGCTGACAGCTCAGAGCCTGGAGCCTGTTTCAGATTCTGTGTCTCTTGCTCTCTGCCCCTCCCCCACTCATGCTCTGCCTCTCAAAAATAAACAAATGTTAAAAAAAAAAAAAAGTGTCAACTTTCCAAACAAACTCCCATCTTCTTTCTGTCTGCAACTATTTTCATTATTGTAAACTACCTTTCATTTTAAAGAGTCCCTGGGAATTAAATTTTGTTTATTGCTGCTACTTTTTCTTTTTAAGATTTTTTTTTTTTTTAAAGTAATCTCTACACCCAACTTGGGGCTTGAACTCACCACTCAGAGATCAAGATTCACACACTCCACTGACTGAGCCAGCCAGGTGCCCCTGCTGCCGCTTTTAATTTAGCTTTCATTTAACAATCTGTGTTTGGCATTGTGATTTACTTTCCAATTTGGATTGTGTCCCATGTCTTTTACCCATTCATATGTCAATCCTCTATGCTGTCAGTAATATTAGGAGAAACAGCACAACCAATTTTCATAGTAATTGTAATAACAAAACAGTTGCTAGATTTTCAAACAATGATAGTTAATTTCTCTCGAGTATCTAAACATAATGGAAAATATTAACTTATATATATTATATATATATAATTTTTATTTTGAGAGAGAGGGACAGAGAGAGGAAAAAGAGAATCCCAAGCAAGCACTGTCAAACTGGAGCCTGATATGTGGCTGTGAGACCCTGACCTGAACTAAAAAAGTTAGATGCTTAAAAAGAAACAAAAAAAAAAAGATGCTTAACCTACTGAACCAGCCAGGTGCCCCTTTAATTCAGTATATTTGAAACCCTAGTTTCTCATAAAGAATTTGGCTTTAATTCTGCTTTCAGATCATTAGGCTTTGAACAAAACCTCACTGCAAAAGTTAAATTTTGTCATTTCTAAAAATAAGCAAAATTGACTTCAAATCTGTGATTCAGCTGTTTTGTGATTTTTTTGGTGTGTTATTATAAAACTATTCATTAGTAGAAGTACAACAGAGCTCAGCATTGCACTGATTTGGATATGAATCAAATACCTTATCTACTTGAATGGAAATATTTTCTAACATGGCTTTCCTGAAGGGGGTAGGTCCTGCTGTAAAACCACCATTTCTATATCTTACGATGCCTACATAACTCCCAGGACAGTTATGATAATGTTAGCCATAAGAAAGGGTTTCCTGGAGCACCTGGGGTGGCTCAGTCGGTTAAGCATCCGACTTTGGCTTGGGTTACGATCTCGCAGTTCGTGAGTTTGGGCCCTGCATCAGGCTCTCTGTTGTCAGCTTGGAGCCAGTTTCAGATCATCTGTCCTCCTCTCTTTGCACCTTCCCCCACATCTCTCCCAAAATAAACATTAAAATAGTAATAATAATAATAATAATAATAATAAATTTTAAAAAAGAAAGGGTTTCCTGACTGGTAAATAATGCCCATCAGAATAAATTATTAATTCTTCATCTTTTTTTTTTTTTAATGTCTTATAATATTAACTGGTAGTTTGCAAGGTCTTTTTAGATATTTTACTGTTTTATCAAAGGGAAACTGATGGGGAAACAATACGTAAAGCAGATGGAGCAGGAGCTCCTCCAGGAGAGGAGGTCTCCTAGAGTTTCCAGCATCCAGGACCAACTCCACGCCTGTCACTTGCTTGGAGGACACAGGCATGGCGCACAGCTTATGATGATAGAGTAACTTGGGACACTTGTTTCCTTGCAACCCGGTGTTTTTCTTGTCTGTAGACTCTAAGGTGGACTGGATCTTCTTGGTTTGGTAGATGAATCTTGAAGCCCCTGTGCAACCTTGATATTATCTGGACAGACAGAAGCATCTAGTCTCTGGTGTCCTTGCCAGAAGGCTGTGTCATTGATCTCAATCAAGAGGAAGATGTTCTCTTCCATTTCAGAAGACATTTTTATGTTTCAGGTGAATTTTATCTGGACCTTCACGTTGATCTGCTCTCAGAGCTAAATGCCTATAAAACCCCATACAGCTTTTTAGAATTACGGATGTTTCATAGGAGTAGTATTTTGGAATTGCAGAGCACGCTGGATTGGAATTCTTATTTGAACATTTTTATTCCTCAGGTAGTTGCTGTTGCTCTCCGATGTCCAAGTGGGAGGGTCCTGAGAAGACGGTTTTTTAAGTCTTGCAGTTCACAGGTGAGAAAATTCATATTTTGAGAAATGTTTTTGTTGAATTTGACAATAGTTTTCTCCCATGCAGTGGGGGAGATATTACCACTCCCTTGTCTGGCGCTCCCTTCAGGTAAGGGTAAAGGGCATTTATACATACTCTGTGTTGTGGAAATTTGGATAATTAAGCATGCTGGATCTTTTTTCAGTTTGTTTTTTTTTCCCCCAGTTCTTTTCCTATTTTTTATTTGTTGTTTTTTAATTAATTACATTTTCACAGCTTGGTAGATAATGTGCTTTAATATCCTTCAGAAGCAGACAGTATTAACTTTGTTCCCATTTTCCCTGATAGATGATTAACTTAAGCCCTATTGCTTAGATGTAATTTTCAGATCATTCTTTAGGGCTTATTTCCTTTTGTTCCAATGGATTTTTTTTTTTCTCTTAAAAACAATGCTGTGTTCATTAGCAATAATTTGGAAAGCATAGAAAAGTAGAGAGGAAAAAAGGCTTGATCTATAGTCTAATGCCAAGGTCAGTTGCTAATATTTTGGTGTATTTCTACTTTTAAGTGCATTTAAACATATAATTATGCACTGTATTGAAATATATCTAGTTTTCTATCCTGATTGCATTTAACCTTCTGTGATGAGCATGCTATGAACCATAATGGAAAATACTGATGGATTCAACTGCATAGAAATGTAACATTCTATAAAGAAAAAATTGTAAAGTTAAAGAAATATTTGGAGAAAATATTTTACATCTATGTATGATAGAGTCATTTCTTTCTTGTTTTTAAAAATTTTTTAACATTTATTCATTTTTGAGAGAGAGAGAGAGAGTGTGTGTAGGGGAGGGGCAGAGAGAGATGGAGACACAGAATCTGAAGCAGGTTCCAGGCTCCATGCTGTCAGGACAGGGCCTGACGTGGGGCTCGAATCCATGAACCATGAGATCATGACCCAAGCCAAAGTTGGACGCTCAACTGACTAAGCCACCCAGGTACCCCTAGAGTCATTTCTTAATAAAGAGCTAAAATACAAATCAAGGAAAAGGTAAACACCTCAGTAGGATGGCAGTTGAAAAAAAAAAACAAAAACCACTTAGGATTTCCTAAAGAAAAATAAAAGTGACAAATAAAAATAGGGAAAAAATATTTGGCCTTACTTAGAATCAAAGAAGTGTAAATTAAAACGAGACATAATTTTCTACCTATCAGATTGTCAAAGATTAAAAAGAAGAGTTATGTAGGCACCTGGGTGTCTCAGTTGGTTAAGGGGGCAACTCTTGATCTCACGCCTCTTGAGTTTGAGCCCCACATCAGTCTCTGTGCTGACAGCATGGAGCCTGCTTTGGATCCTGTCTCCCTCTCTCTGCCTCTCTCCCACTTGCACTTTCCCAAAAAGTAAATAAATGTTAAAAAAAGAAAAAGAGTAAGCCAGTTGTGGCTAGTGTGTGGAGACAATGGTGATTCTCATTAACTGTTCCTATGACTATAAATTTATAAATTGGGACACTGTTCCTATGAGATAATTTACCCGTGTAACCTTTAAAATAGATCTTTTGTTTCATTAATTTCACTTATGAGAATTTATTCTATAGAAATAAGATAAATGATCAAAGGTATAATGTGGGAATTGGTTGAATTAAGGTCTATCCAAATATTGGAAAATTAGGAAGCTTTATGACTTAGATGTACATTTGTTACATGGAATATCAGTAGGTTCTTGGATGGTGGTTAGCAGGAGAAGTCAGAGATTATCTGTAGTTGCTACTCCAGCTTCCTTCGAGAACATTGTAGTATCCAGGTTTCTTCCTAAAGCAGCAAACTATCCTTTGGCAGGCATTTTTAGGCAATAGTAAGTGGACATTTTGATGGTTACTATGGAGATCCTCATAACAGGAAATGTTTTCAATTTATAGGGGTGGCCCATTGACAATTGGACTATCCTAAGGCAGAGTCCCTAGGGCTTGGATAGGTCTATGGTGACAAAGTTCCTGAGTGATTTTGATGTGGACTATTGGCTTAGGTTTTGATCTAAATAATTTTTTTCCCAAGTGCTAAACTTTTGTTCTCAACTTTTCTATGTTGAATAACCACCCCATTCCTTGTGGTTGGGACTTTCCTAGTTGTTAAATGCCTCTGCTGTCTATAGATGTCTATAGTCCCTAGGCCTTCTCTGAAACTTCCAAAAGGTACTAAGGGTTATTTGCATCTCACAATTCATGGTATGCTATTTTCCTTTAAATTCTAGAAGGTTTTGTTTTATTACTCCTCGGGGCATGATTTAACAATGAAGGAATTGTAAAATATCATGGTAATCTAGAGGGATACAACTGTGCACAGTATTTGATAACTAAACTTTTTATCTTTTAGGTCTTATTTCACTGGATGATGAAAATAGGGTACCACATATCTCTATACAGCCTTTCTACTTCCTTTCCCAGAAGGCCTCTGGAAGTAGAGGAAGGCTGGTCCCTGCAGGACATTGGAATAACTATGGATACTGTACTCAATGTGGAAGAAAAAGACCAGAGCAACTAATTAAGAAATGAGAATGACCTGTTTTACATAAAATCAGTTATGCCATGATCTTACAGGACAGTAAAGGTTTCACGTTAAAATCATGCCATACCTTGATTGAGCTCAAGGCAATAAACATTTTAATGTTGATATCCTCGGGAATGTATGGACACGAAGGATTAGAAAAGGATTGATCTCTGCATATAATAGTTTTTGGAATGTGCCGTCATAATGTACCATCTGAAAACTAGATAAAAATGTGTACAGTAAGGCACTCCATGATTTGTATTTTTCCTAGCTGACATCATTTATCACTGTGTTGAAAAACAAAATCATATGACTTTGTTTCCTGCCTCTTCAGTCCACCTTGCCATACTGAACATTTCACAATTCAGTCAAACTCTTTAAAATCTATTAGGTAGAAATGTTTGTTCTGCTTTATTTCTAGAAATGAAACTTTAAAGACATTTCAAAGGTCTCTAATGCTTTACAGTTCTTTTTGATATCCAATAAAGGGTTAGTACCCAAAGTATATAAAGAACTTATAAACTCAACACCCAAAAAACAAATTATCCAATTAAAAATGGGCAGAAGATATGAACAGACATTTCTCCAAAGAAGACATACAGACGGCCAACAGACACATGAAAAGATGCTCAACATTACTCATCATCAGGGAAAATGCAAATCGAAACTATAATGAGGTATCACCTCGCTCCTGTCAGAATGGCTAAAATCAATAGTACAGGAAACAGGTTTTGGTGAGGATGTGAAGGGAGGGGAACCCTCTTGCACTGTTGGTGGGAATGCGAACTGGTGCAGCCACTGTGGAAAACAGTGTGGAGGTTCTTCATAACGTTAAAAATTGAACTCTTATGATCCAGTAATCACACTACTAAGTAGGCGAAGAACACAAGAGTACTAATTCAAAGCAATACATGCCCCTGTATGTTTATAGCAGCATTATTGACCATAGCGAAGATACGGAAGCAGCCCAAGTGTCCATCAGTTGATGAACGGATAAAGAAGATGTGGTATACATACACAATGGAATATTATTCAGCCATAAAAAGGAGTGAAATCTTGCCATTTGCAACAACATGGATGGAGCTAAAGAGTATAATGCTAAGCAAAGTAAGAGAAAGATACCATATTATTTCACTCATGTAGAATTGAAGAAACAAGCAAAGGGAAAAAGACAAACCAAGAAACAGACTCTTAACTATAGAGAACAAACTGACAGTTGCCAGAGGGGAGGTGAGTGGGAAGATGGGTGAAATAGGTGATAGGGATTAAGGAGTGCACTTGTGATGAACACTGGGTGATTAAAATAAAAACAAGGTGAAAAAAAGGCTTAAAAAAATAAAGTTCTTTTTGATAGGTATGTTTTGTTTACTTAATCAGTGTCAAGGTTTATTTCATTTCACCTTACATTAAATTGGAACATTTGGAAGTTCCAGGTGGATCAATATTTTTATAAATAAAACAATGGGAAGGTGCCTGGGTGACTCAGTTGAGCGTCCAACTCCTGATTTCAGCTCAGGTCTTGATCCCAGAGTTGTGGGATCGAGCCCTGTGTCAGACTCCATGCTTGCTTATGATTCTTTCTCTCCCTCTGTCCTTCTCCCCAACTCATGTTCTCTCTCTAAAAATAAAATAATAGTAAAACAATGAAAACATGAAAATACAGGTGAGCTTTTTTACACTTTTTTAAGTTTACTTCTTTTGAGAGACACAGAGTGAGCAGGGGAGGAGCAGTGAGAGAGGAAAAGAGATCCCAAGCAGGCTCTGCATGGCCAGTGTAGAGCCTGATGGACTCAAACCCATGAATTGTAAGATCATGACCTGCCAAGACCAAGAGTCAGACACTTAACCAACTGAGCCACCCAGGCGCCCCTGGGTGGGTTTTTTTGTTTGTTTTCATATCTGGTCATTTCATTTTCCTGCAATGGTGTATTCATGTACGATAATACCAAGTTCCACTCTCAAGTGTGGTATAAAAAGCTCCTTGTTCTGGGGAACTTTATTTCAGCTCAGGTCAGGATCTCACAGATGCCCGCATTGGGCTCTGCCCTGGTGGTGCAGAGTCTGCTTGGGATTCTCTCCCTCTCTCTCTGCCTTAACCCCACTCTCTCTCTCAAAACAAATAAATGAACATTTTAAGAAAGTTAACTTGACTCCTCTTGTGTTTTGGCCCCTCTTTAGTGCTCCTTTTACCTTTTCTGTAGAATTTATTACACTGTACTATAGGTATGTTTTTGTTTTCCCAAACAGTTCCTTAAAAGCAAGAATTGTATCTTTTTCTCCCTCCAGAAGTACTTAGTATACAGTATATGCTTAATATATGTTTGAAAAAAATAAGTTGTCTCACCTTTAACATTTTTTTTTTTTTTTTTTTTTGGTCTCTGGAATATCCCACATTGAAAACAAAATGAAAAAAGGGGGTGCGCTTGGGTGGCTCAGCCAGTTGAGTATCCGACTTCAGCTCAAGTCATGATCTCACAGCTTGTTACTTTGAGCCCTGTGTGGGGCTCTGTGCTGACAGCTCAGAGCCTGAAGCTTGCTTCAGATTCTGTGCCTCCCTCTCTCTCTGCTGTTCCCTTGCTTGTTCTCTCTCTCTCTCCCTCAAAAATAATAAACATTAAAAAAAAAATTTAATGAAAAAAAAAAGACTCAAATTGTGAAAGGGTTTCAATTTTTTTTTTTAATTTTTAAAAAAATGTTTATTTTTGAGAGAGAGACACAACAAACAGGGAGGTGTGGCAGAGACAGGGAGACACAGAGTCCAAAGCAGGCTCCAGGCTGTGAGCTGTCAGCACAGAACCCGACACGGGGCTTGAACCTATGAACCACAAGATTATGACCTGAATCAAAGATGGATGCTTAACTGACTGAGCCACCCAGGGACCCCCCCCCCCCCAATTTTTTTTAAATAATTATTTTTGAGAGAGACAGAGTATGAACGGGGAGGGGCAGAGAGAGAAGGAGACAGATCCAAAGCAGGCTCCAGAGCCCAATGCAGGGCTCTAACCAACCCACGAACTGTGAGATCATGGCCTGAGCCGAAGTCGGATGTCCTCAAAGGGTTTCAAAACTTTACAAAGTTATGAAAACAAAATAACCCATAATCTCAATACCCAGAAATAAGTGTGACTAAAATTATATACTAAAAGTATGTCCTGTTGGACTTTCTATGCTTATGTATAATTGATTAAAAAAGCAAAAAAGGACCCCACATTTTTAGGCCCCTTGAAAAACTGATACTGTGAAAGCTAACAAGAAACTATGCTACTTAGGAACTGTGGTAGCCAGCTCCGCGGTGGGGAAATTTTTATGTGGCAAGGGAGAACTAGTACAAGAAACATTCAGGATATTTTCCCTAACAGGTTGAAATGGCCTTAGGATGAATGCCTTTTGCTGTTCTGGGTAGATTCTTTGGCTTCTATAGCTGGCAATATGTCTTAGGGCTCCTTTCAAACAGTCAGTAAGCTTCCACTATTCCTTGAAATAGACTCAAGTGCAGATAGAAATACAATAGAAAATGAACAAACACTTCCGTATTTACCTGTTCTGATCACAGACTTTCATAGACTCTATTTTCAGTTGTCCATCATCATCCATTTCCAAGGATACAGACTACAGAAAATATTAGCGTTAAAAAACAATCTTTGTGTCGGGATAAGCACTGGGTGTTGTATGGAAACCAATTTGACAATAAATTTCATATTTAAAAAAAGAACAATCTTTGTTCTCTTTTAAAAAGCCAAATTTTAGTAATTAGCAAATGGCCTTTAAAATTTGCGGCATAAAGTTTCCTCCTGTGTCCCCAGTTTCTAACACAAACATCATTGGGGCTATTTCTTTGCATAGCAATATATTTTTCTTTAAGCAAAGAAAAAACACTATTAGTTGTATCGCTAAAGCGCTAATGATAGATGGTTGTTTCCTTGGTTACAAAACTAATTTCTTCCCCTGGATGGAGAGAAAGGACACAAACCTTAAATTTTTAGATTCTTGGTTAATAATACTATTTTTTATACTATAGTCCCTTTGAAATGAGTTGGAAAAAATAGAAACATAAGGAATCATTTTTAGGTATGATGATGGCATTGTGGTTAGGTGAGAAAGAAAAGAATCTTTATCTCTAAAGATATATGCTGCAATATCATAGGAATTATGGTAAAAATCTGCTTCAAAATAATGGGGAGAGGACAGTAGGTGGGCATATAGCTGAATAAATATTAAAGCCTAATAAAAGGTACATTAGGGTACCTTATACTCTTCTTTCTAATTCTGTATAATTTCCATGATAAACTGTTTAATGATATCAACAGGCTTAAGATTAAAAAAAAAAAAAAAAGGGCAGGGGCGCCTGGGTGACTCAGTCGGTTGAGCGACCGACTTCAGCTCAGGTCATGATCTCGTGGTTTGTGAGTTTGAGTCCCACGTCGTCGGGCTCTGTGCTGACAGCTCAGAGCCTGGAGCCTGCTTCAGATTCTATGTCTCTCTCTCTCTCTCTCTCTCTCTCTCTCTCTCTCTCTCCCCCCCCTCCCCCACTGATGCTCTGTCTCTCAAAAATAAATAAACATTAAAACATTTTTAAAAATTAAAAATAAATAAAGGTGGCAGGAGATGGGGGGGGGGGGGATTAGTCTTAATCAGTTAATTGTTCTGCTAGCTGAAACAGATCCTAAAAATAACAATACATATCCTTCTAAACCGAACGTATCCTTCTACTTAGGATAAAGCTGTAAAGAATGTTTTTCTCTAACAAGAAGCAGCTGGATGATGCACAAAACCATAACATTTTTGAGCCTCAGATTGCTGAGGCTGCAAAGGATTCAGGCAACCAGAATTCCAAAGGGGATAATCCACTACAAGGAGAGACAGGAAGAGGTTCGGTAGAATTGTGGGTGCTATACAAACAGATAAGACAAATCCAGCTAAGATTTTAAC
The DNA here is from genome assembly GCF_018350215.1 of Panthera leo. Taxonomy (NCBI): domain Eukaryota; kingdom Metazoa; phylum Chordata; class Mammalia; order Carnivora; family Felidae; genus Panthera; species Panthera leo. The sequence goes on from NC_056682.1 coordinate 28,398,068, forward strand.
ATTTTTAAAGGCCAAGCGTGGGCCGCTGTATCACTTTGGAATGGGACTGGCTATTTAATTTGTGAGTCTTAGTGCAAAATGAAAATGTGGGAAACCTCGCTGGAAAATGAAGAATTCCAGATGGTGACAGCGAGCATTAAATCAAGCGTGAGGACCTTCTAGGTGTGGGCTGTATGTGGCCGCACAAGGCATCCGCCTCAAAGCCAGTCCTGGCCGGTGGTCTGAGACAGAAAGGGAGTTTCCACTCACCTGAAAGCACTTCACTATCAGCCTTCATTCGCCAGGTGTTTGTGGAGGGGAGCAAGACAGGTGCAGGAGACCAGGAAAGGCCAACCTGGTTGCAAATGAGGAGGTGATTGCTGGCTGTGGAGGAATAAGTTTAAAGCTCCACTAGCTTTCTAGGATCCTTCTCCTCTACAAAGCCTCTTTGTAAAGGACCATAGGCGGAACCATAGGCGGTTCACCAAGTACGAAGACCTCAGGACGCTGGCATAGATCTACTGTTGGCTGGAGAAGCAGTAAAAGCAAGATCCATCTGCCTCTCCGAAGACATAGGTAAAGATTTATTGCTCCCGGGGGAAGAGTAGAAGCAAAAATTCTCATTCCTGGGGGAGGGCTGGATACAGATACGAAACAGATGCTGGCTATTGCTGGGGGCGGCGCAGCAAACAGCCACCCTAGACCAACCACAGATACAAGGCGGAGTTTGGTTGCCACAGGTAGGAAGAGCAGGAACCCTGAGAAAACCTCACCTGGGAAGTCAAAGCACAAAGGGCCTGCCTGAGATGGAGGCGGAGTTAGGACAATAGGGCATCTCTCCTGCTCCTGCCATGAACTTGGCACCCGGTCCCAGGCACCAGCAGGCTGCAACCACAACACACAGACCGAGCACGGAGGAAAACCGTCTCTCCGATACAGGTACGCAGGGACAATGGAGAAAATATCTTTCAAAATAGAACATGAAACAAATACTTTATTTTATTTTTTAAATTTTATTTAAAAATTTTTAATGTTTTATTTATTTTTGTGAGAGAGAGCGTGAGTGGGGTAGGGGCAGAGAGTGGGAGGGGACAGAGGCTCCAAAACGGGCTCCACGCTGACAGCAGCAAGCCCAATGTGGGGCTTGAACTCACGAACCCCAAGATCATGATGTGAACCGAAGTCGTTTGCTTAACCAACTGAGCCACCCAGGTGCCCTGAAACAAATACTTAAAAAAAAATTTTTTTTTTTACATTTATTTATTTTTGAGAGACAGAGCATGAGCGGGGGAGGGGCAGAGAGAGAAGGAGACACAGAATCCGAAGCAGGCTTCAGGCTCCAAGCAAGCATTCAGCACAGAGCCCGACTCCGGGCTCAAACCCATGAACTGTGAGATCATGACCTGAGACGAAGTCGGATGCTCAACCAACTGAGCCACCCAGGCGCCCCCAAATACTTTTTAAGATATACAAAAGCTGAAGGAATGCATTACCAGCAGACTTGCCTTACAAGAAATATTCAAGTAAGCCAGATGGAAATATGAATTTACATAAAGGAATTAAGTGCAGTGGAAATGGTATAGATTGACCTGAGTACATACATAAAAGGTTTTCCTTATTATATAAATCACTTTACATGATAGTCTACTGTTTAAACAAAGTGATAATGTTCTATGGGATTTTTAATACTTGTAAAAGAAAGATGTAAGACAACGGTAGCAGAAAGTGTGAGGGGATCAATGGAAGTATACTAGTGAAAGGTTCTGTACGTGAAGTGGTGGGATATCACTTGAAGGTAGACTATAAATTTATTTTTTTTAAGTTATTTACTTTGAGAGTGAGGGAGGGGCAGAGAGAGAAGGAGAGAGAGAGAATCCCAAACAAGTTCCATCATGCCGTCAGCACAGAGCCCAATGCAACTCGGGGCTCAAACACATGAACCGTGAGCTCATGAAATGATCTGAGCTGAAATGAACTGAAATCAAGAGTCGGACCCTTAACCAACTGAGCCACCCAGGTGCCCCCAGATTTTATTTTTAATCTCTACATGCAACGTGGGGCTCATACTCAAAACCCCAAGATCAAGAGTTGCATGCTCTACTGATTGAGCCAGCCGGGCACCCCTGGTAAGATGAGTATTTAGACTCCATTTATTTTTTAGTCAGTTTTGATAAGGTCAAGATACTCCAGTAATTTGCTCATTGTTTGTTTTCAATTTATTGGCAAATAGTATTCATAGTACCCTTTTAATTTTTTTATTCCCTTTTGTATCTTCTATTTTGCAAAACTCAGGCTTTTATTTGTGTCTTCCTTTCCTTCGTATTTTATTAGTCTTCAAGTATCAGCTTTGGTTTTGTTAATCTTTTCTTTGGAATATTTTATTTCTTTTAATATTTGCTGTAATCTTTTAACTTTTATGGAGTAGTAAACACTTAGTTCATTAATATTAAACTCTTCCTTTATTATAATACAAGCACTTAGTTATAAATTTCCCTTTAAAGACTGGTTTGGTTACATTGCACAAGTTTGTTGTGTTTTTTTTTTAATGTTTATTTTTGAGAGAGAGAGAGAGAGAGAGAGAGAGACAGTGTGTGAGCGGGGGAGGGGCAGAGAGAGGAGACACAGAATCTGAAGCAGGCTCCAGGCTCTGAGCCATCAGCACAGAACCCAGTGCGGGCTCAAACTCATGAACTGCAAGATCATGACCTGAGCCAAAGTCGACTCTTAACTGACTGAGCCACCCAGGTGCCCCTGTTGTTTTTTTAAATGTATACTTATTTATTTTGAGAGAGAGAGAGAATGAGAATGAACAAGCAGAGGTGGGGAGGAGCAGAGAGAGAAAAAGGGAGAGAACCCATGCAGGCTCCAAGTTGTCAGCACAGAGTCCAACGTGGGGCTCCATACCATGAACTGTGAGACCATGACCTGAAATCAAGAGTCCAACACTCAACTGACAGAGCCACCCAGCTGCCCCTACATTGCACAGGTTTTATTTTGTTCTGTAAACAGCTTCACTAAGGTATAGTTTATATATAACATTTTCCCATTTCCAGGGTGCAAATAAAAGACTTTTGGGAGTGCCTGGCTGGCTCAGTCAGTAGAGCATACAACTCTGGATTTTAGGGGTGCAGGTTCGAGCTACAGGTTGGGTGTGGAAATTACTTAATATATTAAAAAAAAAAAAGATGGGGCACCTGGGTGGCTCATTGGTTGAGTGTCCGACTTCGGCTCAGGTCATGATCTCACAGTTCATGAGTTTGAGCCCCGTGTAGGGCTCTGTGTTGACAGCTCCAAGCCGGGAGCTTGCTTCAGATTCTGTGTCTTCCTCTCTCTCTGCCCCTTCCCCACTCATACTCTGTCTCTCTCTGTCTCTCAAAAATGAATAAACGTTAAAAAAATTTTTTAAAAATTAAAAAAAAAAAAAAAGATGGGGTGCCTGGGCTGCTCAGTCGGTTGAGCATCCGACTTTGGCTCAGGTTATGATCTCGCGGTCCATGAGTTCGAGCCCCGTGTCGGGCTCTGTGCTGAGAGCTCAGAGCCTGGAGCCTGTTTCAAATTCTGTGTCTCCTTCTCTCTCTGACCCTCCCTCATTCATGCTCTGTCTCTCTCTGTCTCAAAAATAAATAAACGTTAAAAAGAAAAAGAGATTTTTGGTAAATTTATCAAATGAAACAGCTATGACAATAAATCAGTCTTAGAACATTTTCATTGTTCCAGTAAGATCCCTCATGCCTATTTACAGTTACTTCCCATTTCTACTGGCCAGCCCAAGGCAAACACTAATCTACTTCTGTCCCTATAAATGTACCTTTTTCTGCAATTTTCATATAAGTGGAATATATGTAGTTTCTCATGTTTCGTTCTTTCACTAGCACATTGTGAAATTCATGTTGTAATACATTTCAGTTCATTCCTTTTTATTTATTTATTTTATGCATTTATTTAATTATTTAAACAAAAATTTTTTTTAATGTTTTTATTTTATTTTTGAGACAGAGACAGAGCTTGAACAGGGGAGGGCCAGAGAGAGAGGGAGACACAGAATCTGAAGCAGGCTCCAGGCTCTGAGCTGTTAGCACAGAGCCCCAAGCGGGGCTCGAACTTACAAACCTCGATATCATGGCCTGAGCTGAAGTCGGATGCTTAACTGACTGAGCCACCCAGGAGCCCCTCATTTATTTATTTTTCAATGTTTATTTATTTTTCAGAGACAGAGTATGAGAGGGGGAGGAGGGGCAGAGAGAGAGAGAGGGGGACAGAATCCCAAGCAAGCTCCAGGCTCCGAGCTGTCAGCACAGAATCTGAAGCGGGGCTCGAACCCAGGAACCACAAGATCATGTCCTGAGCCGAAGTCGAAGGCTTAACTGACTGAGCCACCCAGGTGCCCCCCTTTTTTTCCTTTTTATTAATAGTACTTTACTGTTGTATGAATATAACATTTCTGTCTATCCATTCAGCAGTTGATGGACATTTAGATTGTTTCCAGTTTTTGGCTATTATAGTTGATGTTGCTATAAATATTTGCATACTTATCTTTGTGTCAACATGTATTGTAGTTTCTCTTGGGTAGATATGTACGAGTGAAATTGCTAAGTCACAAGGTAATTTTATGCTTAAGAAACTGCCAAGTTTCCCAAAGGGGCTATACCGTCTTACATTTTTTGATAGCAGTGTAAGAGGGCTCCAATTTCTCTATGTCCTCACCAACATCAGTTATTGATGTGTTATATTAGTTCCAGGTGTACGAATAGTGATTCAACAGTTCCGTATACTACTCGGTGCTCATCAAGATAAGTGTAGTCTTAATCCCCTTCACCTATTTCACCCACCGCCTCCCCTCTAGCAACCACTAGTTTGTTCACTGTATTTAAGAGTCTGTTTTTTTGTTTCTTTTTTCATTCATTTATTTCTTAAATTTCACATATGAGTGAAATCATATGGTATTTCCTTTCTCTGACCCACTTATTTCACTTAGCATTATACCCTCTGATCCATCCATATTGTTTCAAATGGCAAGATTTCATTATTTTTTATGGCCAAGTAATATTCCATTGTATTATACACCACATCTTCATCTATTCATCTAAGGGCATCCATGGGCACTTGGGTTGCTACCATACCCTGGCTATTTTAAATAATGCTGCAATAAACATAGGGGTGCACATATCTTCTTAAATTCGTGTTTTTTAAATTTTTTTTTAACGTTTATTTATTTTTGAGACAGAGAGAGACAGAGCATGAACGGGGGAGGGTCAGAGAGAGGGAGACACAGAATCTGAAACAGGCTCCAGGCTCTGAGCCATCAGCCCAGAGCCCGATGCGGGGCTCGAACTCACGGACCGCGAGATTGTGACCTGAGCTGAAGTCGGATACTTAACCGACTGAGCCACCCAGGCGCCCCTTAAATTCTTTTTTTTATTTTCTTTGGGTAAATACCCAGTAGTGGAATTACTGGATCATATGATAATTCTGTTCTTAATTTTTTGAGGAACTGCCATACTGTTTTCCATAATGGCTAGTAGTACCGGCTTACATTTCCATCAGTTCCTTTTTCTTCACATCCTTGTGAACACTTGTTATTTGTGTTTTTTATTAGTCATTCTGACAGGACTGAGGTGATATCTCATTGCAGTTTTGATTTGCATTTCTCTGATGGTAAGTGGTGATGAACACCTTTTAATACTATTGGCCATCCGTACATCTTCCATGAAAAAATGTCTATTCATATCTTCTGCTCATTTTTAATTCGATTATTTGTTTTTTTGGTATTAAGTTGTATAAGTTTTTTATATATTCTGGATATTAACCCCTTTTCAGATATATCATTTGCAAGTATCTTCTGCCATTCAGTAGGTTGTCTTTTTGTCTTGTTGATGGTTTTCTTCACTGTACAAAAGACTTTTATTGTGGTGTAGTCTCCATAGTTTATTTTTGGTTTTGTTTCCATTGCCAAAGGGGACCTATCCAGAAAAGTGTTCCTATGGCTGATATCAAAGTGACTGCTGCCTATGTTTTCTTCTAGGGATTTTATGGTTTCGGGTATCACATTTAGGTCTTTAATCCATTTGGAATTTTCTTTGCATGTATGGTATACGAAAAGGGTCCAGTTTCTTTTGCATGTACTGCCCAGTTTTCCCAGTACCATTTAGTGAAGAGTTTGCCTTTTTTCTGTTGTATATTCTTGCCTCTCCCATTGTAAGTTAATTGACCGTAAAACTGTGGATTTATTTCTGGGTTCTCTATCCTGTTCTGCCGATCTATATGTCTATTTTTGTGCCAGTACCATACTGTTTACTATATGATAAACTTACTGATTACTATAGCTTTTAAATCTGGGATTATGATACTTCCAGTTTTGTGCTGCTTTTTCAAGACTGATTTGCCTATGTGGGGTTTTTTGTGGTTCCATACAAATTTTAGGGTTATTTGTTCAAGTTCTATGAGAAATGCTGTTGGTAGTTTGATAGGGATTGCATTATATTTGTAGATTGTTTTGAGCAGTGTGGGACATTTTAACAGTATTGGTTCTCCCAATCCATGAGCATAGATATTTTTCCATTTGTTTGTGTCATCTTCAATTTCTTCATCAGTTTTTAACAGGTTTTGGAATACATCCTTTGTTAAGTTTATTCTTAAGTATTTTACTCTTTTTTTAAATTTTAAATGGGAGTTTAAATTTTTAAATTTTAAATGGGAGTGTCTTCTTAATTTCTCTTTCTGCTACGTCATTATTAGTGTATAGAAATGCAGTGGATTTCCGTATTTAACACTGTATCCTGTGACCTTACTGAATTCATTTATCAGTTCTAGTTTTTTGATGGAGTCTTTAGGGTTTTCTCTATATAGTATCCTATCATCTGCATATAGTGAAAGTTTTACTTCTTCTTTACTAATTTGGATGCCTTTTATTTTTTGTCTGATTGCTGCAGCTAGGACTTCCAGTACAATGTTGAATAAAAGTGGTGAGAGCGGACATTCTTGTCTTTTTCCTGATCTTAGAGGAAAATCTGTTTTTTGCCAATGGGTATGTTAGCTGTGAGATTTTCACATATGGCCTTTATTATTTTGAGGCTTATTTCCTTTAAATCTATTCTGTTGAAAGTTTTTATCATAAATGGATGTGGATGCTGTACTTTATTGAGTGGTTTTTCTGCATCTATTGAAATGATCATATGGTTTTTATTCTTTTTCTTGTTGATAGAATGTATCACATTGATTAATTTGTAAACATTGAACCACCCTTGCATCCCCGGAATAAATCCCACTTGATTGTGGTAAATGACTTTTTAATGTATTGTTGGATTCAGTTTGCTAACATTCTGTTGAGGAGTTTTACATCTGTGTTCATCAGAGATATTGGCCTCTAGTTTTCTTTTTTTTGTGAGGTCTTTATCTGGTTTTGGTATTTGGATAATGCTGGCTTCAGAATTTGGAAGCTTTCCTTCCACTTGTATTTTTTGGAATAGTTTGAGACAGTAGGTACTGACTCTTCTTTATTTTTATTCATTCATTCATTCATTCATTCATTCATTCATTATTTTTAAATGTTTTTTTTTTATTTTTTTTATTTTTGAGAGAGAAGGGGAGACAGAATGAACAGGATAGGGCTCTGAGCTGCCCATACAGAGCCCAACATGGGGATGGAACCTGAGCCGAGGTCAAACGCCCAACAGACTGAGCCACCCAGGTGCCCTGGTATTAACTCTTCTTTAAATGTTTGGTAGAATTCACCTGTGAAGTCATCTGGTCCTGGACTTTTGCTGGGAGATTTTTGATTACTGAGTCAATTTCTTTGCTAGCAATCAGTCTGTTCAAATTTTCCGTTTCTTCCTGATTCAATTTTGGAAGATTTTATGTTTCTAGGAATTTATCCATGTTCTCTAGATTATCCAATTTGTTGGCATATTATTTTTAGTAACACTACTCTTACAATCCTTTATATTTCTGTGGTGTCGATTGTTACTTTTCCTGTTTCAATTCTGATTTTATTTATTTGATTTCTCTCTTTTTTTAAATGAGTCTTACTAAAGGTTCATCAATTTTGTTGACCTTTTCAAAGAACTAGCTCCCAGTTTAATTGTGTTTTTAGTCTCTATTTCATTTATTTCTGCTCTAATCTTTATTTTTTCTTTCCTTTTACTGTCTTGGGCTTTGTTCTTTTTCTCGTTGCTTTAGGTGTAAGGTTAGGTTGTTTCTTGCCTTTTTTTTTTTTTTAATGTTTATTTTTGAGATAGAACATGAGCAGAGGAGGGGCAGAGAGAGAGAGCGAGCAAGACATAAAATCTGAAGCAGGCTCCAGGATCTGAGCTGTCAGCACAGAGCCTGACGCAGGCTCGAACCCACTAACTGCAAGATCATGACCTGAGCTGAAGTTGGACGCTTAACCCACTGAGCCACCCAGGCACCCCAGATGTTTCTTGCTTTTTGAGGAGATAGGCCCATAGTGCTATCAGGTTCCCTCTTAGAATTGCTTTTGCTTGGGGCACCTGGGTGGCTCAGTTGTGGCTCAGGTCATGATCTCATGGTTTCTGAGATCAAGTTCCACGTCAGGCTCTGTGCTGACAGTAGAGCCTGCTTGGGGTTCTCTCTCTCCCTCTCTTTCTCTGCCCCTCCGCAGCTAGTGTTTTCTCTCTGTCTCAAAAATAAATAAAAACATTAAAAAAAAATTGCTTTTGCTGCATTGTAAAGATTTGGACCACTGTGTTTTCATTTTCATTTGTCTCCAAGTATTTTTAAATTTCTTCTCTGATTTCTTGGTTGACCCATTTGGTAGCAACTATTTAGCCCTCATGTATTTGTGTTCTTTCCAGATTTGTTTTTAATGTTTATTTATTTTGAGAGAGAAAGAATGCATGGGTGTGTGAGCTGGTAAGGGGCAAAGAGAGAGGAGAGAGAGAATCCCAATCATGTTCTACTCTTAGCACAGAGACCAAAGCTGGGCTTGATCCGGGAACTGCAAGATCATGACCTGAGCCAAAACCAAAAGTCAAACACTTAACTGCTTAATCGACTGAGCCATCCAGGTGCCCCTCCAAGACTTTTTCTTGTGATTGATTTCCAGTTTCATACCATTGTGGTCAGAAAAGATGCATGATAGGACTTTAATTTTTTTAATTCGTTGAGAATTTTGAATTTGTTTTGTGGCCTAATGTGATCTATTCTGGAGAATGTTCCATGTGCATTTGAAAAGAATGTATATTCTGTTTTGGATGGAATGCTCTGACTATATCTGTTAGATCCATCTAGTTCAATGCATCATTTAAAGTCACTGTTTCCTTGTTAATTTTCTTCTGGATGATCTATCCATTGATGTTAGGCGGTGTTAAAGTCTGCTACTATTGGGGCGCCTGGGTGACTCAGTCGGTTGAGTGTCCAATTTCGGCTCAGGTCATGATCTCACAGTTCGTGAGTTTGAGCCCCGCATCGGGCTCTGTGCTGACAGCTCAGAGCCTGGAGCCTGTTTCAGATTCTGTGTCTCCCTCTCTCTCTGCCCCTACCCCGCTCATGCTCTGTCTTAAAAATAAAACATTAAAAAAAAATTCTTTTTAATCTGCTACTATTATCGTATTACTATCGATTTCTTCCTTTGTGTCTCTTAACAGATGCTTTATGTATTTGGGTGCTACCATGTCGGGTACATAAATATTTACAGTTGTTATATCTTCTTACTGCTCCCTTAATTGTTACTAGGTTTTTGTTTGTTTGTTTTAAGGATTGTAAGCAATCTCTATCCCCATCATGGGCTCAAACTCATAACCCTGAGATCAAGAGTTGCATGCTCCACCAGCAGAGCCAGCCAGGTGCCCCTCCCTTTATTATTATATGGTGTCCTTCTTTGTCTCTTGTCACAGTATTTGTTTTAAAGTCTGTTTTATCCAATATAAATATTGCCATCCCTGCTTTCTTTTTTATTACACCTGCATATTTTTCCATCATTTCACTTTCAATCTGCAGGTGTCTTTAAGTCTGAAATGAGTCTCTTGTAGGCAGCATAGAGGTGGGTTTTTTTTATCCATTCAGTCACCCTATGTCTTTTTACATTTACATTCAAAATAACTATTGATAGATATATGCTTATTGATATTTTGTTTCTCATTTTAAGGTCTTCTTTTGTAATTCTTTTCTGTTCCTTTCTTCTCTTGCTCTCTTCCCTTGTGAATTGATGGTTTTCACTAATGATATTCTTGGATTCCTCTTTATTTTTTGCATATCTATTACAGATTTTTTATTTGTGATTACTAATAGGTTTATATATAACATCCCATGCAGGGGTACCTGGGTGGCTCAGTAGGTTAAGCAGCCGACTTCTACTCAGGTCATGATCTCGTAGTCTGTGAGTTCGAGCCCCACGTCGGACTCTGTGCTGGCAGCTCAGAGCCTGGAGCCTGCTTCAGATTCTGTGTCTCCCTCTCTCTCTGCTCCTCCCCCACTCGTGCTCTGTCTCGCTCTGTCTCTCAAAAATAAATAAATGTTAACATCCGATGTATATAGCAGTCTATGTGAACTTGATGGTCACTTAGATTTGAATCCATTTTTTTAAATTAATTATTTTTAAATTTACATCCAAGTTAGTTAGCATATGGTGCAACAATGATTTCAGGAGTAGATTTCTTAATGCCCCTTATCCACTTAGCCCATCCCCCCTCCCACAACCCCTCCAGCAACTCTCTGTTTATTCTCTATATTTAAGAGTCTCTTATGTTTTGTCCCCCTCCCTGTTTTTATATTCTTTTTGCTTCCCTTCCCTTATGTTCATGTTTTTGTATCTTAAATTCCTCATATGAGAGAAGTCATATATTTGTCTTTCTCTGACTGATTTTGTTTAGCATAATACCCTCCAGTTCCATCCACGTAGTTGCAAATGGCAAGATTTCATTCTTTTTGATTGCCAAGTAATACTCCAGTACGTGTGTGTGTGTGTGTGTGTGTGTGTGTGTGTGTGTGTGTGTATGTACATCTTCTTTATCCATTCATCCGTAGATATACATTTGGGCTCTTTCCATACTTTGGCTTTTGTCGATGGTGCTGCTATAAACATTGGGGTGCATGTGTCCCTTTGAAACAGCACACCTGTATCCCTTGGATAAATGCCGAGTAGTGCAATTGCTGGGTCGTAGGGTAGTTCTATTTTTAATTTTTTGAGAACCTCCATACTGTTTTCCAGAATGGCTGCACCAGTTTGCATTCCCACCAGCAGTGAAAAGATACCCTCTTTCTCTGCATCCTCACCAACATCTGTCCTTGCCTGAGTTGTTAATTTTAGCCATTCTGACAGGTGTGAGGTGGTATCTCATTATGGTTTTGATTTGTATTTCCCTGATGATGAGGGATGTTGAGCATTTTTTCATGTGTCCGTTAGCCATCTGGATGTCTTCTTTGGAGAAGTGTCTATTCCTGTCTTTTGCCCACTTCTTCAATGGATTATTTGTTTTTTGGGTGTGGAGTTTGATAACTTCTTTAAAGATTTTGGATTCTACCCCTTTATCTGATACGTCATTTGCAAATATCTTCTCCCATTCTGTCGGTTGACTTTTAGTTTTGCTGATTGTTTCCTTCGCTGTGCAGAAGATTTTTATTTTGATGAGGTCCCAATAGTTCATTTTTGCTTTTGTTTCCCTTGCCTCTGGAGATGTGTTAAGAAGTTGCTGCAGCTGAGGTCAGAGGTTTTTGCCTGCTTTCTCCTCGAGGGTTTTGATGGCTTCCTGTCTCACATTGAGGTCTTTCATCCATTTTGAGTTGACTTTTGTGTATGGTGTAAGAGAGTGGCCCAGGTTTATTCTTCTGCATGTCGCTGTCCAGTTTTCCCAGCACCATTTTGCTGAAGAGACTGTCTTTATTCCATTGGATATTCTTTCCTGTTTTATCAAAGATTAGTTGGCCATTTTTTGTGGGTCCATTTCTGGGTTCTCTATTCTGTTCCATTCATCCACGTGTCTGTTTTTGTGCCAGTACCATACTGTCTTGATGATTACAGCTTTGTAATACAGCTTAAAGTCCGGGAGTGTGATACCTCCAGCTTTGGTTTTCTTTTTCAAGATTACTTGGGCTATATGGGGTCTTTTCTGGTTCCATACAAATTTTAGGATTGTTTGTTATAGCTCTGTGAAGGAATGCTGGTGTTATTTTGATAGGGATTGCTGAATCCATTTTAAGTGGACTTAATTTTTATCCTCCCTCAAAGTTTTATGTATATGTCATAATTTTTACCCTTTTATTTTTTTTTAAGTTTCTAAAAATTTTATTTGAGAAAGAGAGCATGGAACGGGCAGAGAGAGGGAGATAAAGAGAATCTCAAGCAGGCTCTACGTCATCAGTGTGGATCCCAATGCAGTATCAAACCCACACACTACAAGATCATGACCTGAGCCAAAGTCTGATACCCAACCAACTGAGCCACCCAAGCACCCCCACCCTTTTGTTTTTGAATCCCTTGACTTATTTTTCAAAATGTTTACTAGAGAGAGAGAGAGAGAGAGAGAGAGAGAGAGAGAGAGAGAACATCCAAGCTGGGGAGGGGCACAGAGGGAGAGAAAGACTCCCAAGCAGGCTCCAGGCGGTCAGTACAGAGCCCAACGCAGTACTTGATCCCGCAAACTGCAATATCATGATCCGAGCTGAAACCAAGTATAAGATGATCAACCTACTGAGTCACCCAGGTGCCCTTAAAAATGTGTTTCCATAACGAACTTTTCTAAATTCTATTTTATAGAGTTAAAAATTTCCTTTATTTCATCTTTGACCCTAATTTTTAAAATTTCAAGTAAAAAGAATAGATACATCCAAAAATTATATTTTTGCTTTTTTTAAAAAAATAGTTTCATTTTTATTTAATTTTTTAAAAGAGAGCAGTGGGGAGGGGGGGAGGGGGCAGAGGAAGAGAGAATCTTAAGCAGGCTCCACACTCAGCATGGAGCCCAAAGGACAGCTCAATCCCATGACCCTGAGATTATGACCTGACCTGAGCCAAATTCAAGAGGTGGACACTGAACCAACTGAGCCACTCAGGCACCCCAAGTTTCTATTTAAATTCTATTTAGTTAACATATAGCATAATGCTAGTTTCAGTAGAATTTAGTGATTCATCACTTACACAACAACCAGTGCTCATCACAAGTGTTCTCCTTAATACTCCTCACCAGTTTAACTTGCCCACTTCCCCTCTAGCAGCCTTGTTTGTTCTCTATAGTTAAGAGTCTGTTTTATGGTTTGCCTTTCTTTCTCCCCCACCTGCTTATGTTCATCTGTTTGATTTCTTAGATTCTACATATGAATGGAATCAATACGATAGCTTTCTCTGACTTATTTTGCTTAGCATAATACACTCTAGCTCCATCCAGATCATTGTACATGGCAAGATTTCATTCTTTTTTATGGTTAATATTCCATTTTGTGTGTGTGTGTGTGTGTGTGTGTGTGTGTGCGTGCGTGCACATGTGTGTATACACATACATACTACCTCTTCATTCATGAGTTGATGGACACTTGGGCTCCTTCCATAATTTGGCTGTTGTTGAAAATGCTTCTATAAACATTGGGGTGTATCTGTTCAAATCAGTATTTTTGTATCCTTTGGGTAAATACCCAGTAGTGCAATTACTGGATTATAGGGTAGTTCTATTTTTAACTAATCTCCATGCTTTTTTCCAGAGTGCCTGTACCAGTTGGCATTCCTACCAATAGTATAAGGGAGGGTTCCCCTTTCTCCACATCCTCACCAACATTTGTTGTTTACTGTGTTGTTGATCTTACCCATTCTGACAGGTGTGAGATGACCTCATTGTAGTTTTGATTTGTATTTCCCTGATTATGAGTGATGTTGAGCATCTTTTCGTGTGTCTATTTAGCCATCTGCATGTCTTTGGAAAAATGGTTATTGATGTCTTCTGCCCATTTCTTAACTGGATTATTTGTATTTTAGGTGTTAGTTGTATAAGGTCTTTATACATTTTGGATACTAACCCTTTATGGGAAATGTCATTTGCAAATATTTTTTCCAATTCTGAAGGTTGCCTTTTGGTTTTGTTGTTTACTTTGTTGCTCAGAAGCCTTTTATCTTGATGAAGTCCCAGTAATTCATTTTTGCTTTTGTTTCCCTTGCCTTTGGAGACATTATCTAGTAAGAAGTGGCTATGGTCAATGTCAAAGAGGTTGTTGTCTGTGTTCTCCTCTAGGATTTTGATGGTTTCCTGTGTCACATTTAGTTCTTTCATCCATTTTGAATTTATTTCTGCGTATGGTGTAAGAAAGTATTCCGATTTCATTCTTCTGCATGTTGCTGTCCAGTTTCCCAACACTATTCGTTGAAGAGACTTTCCATTGGATATTCTTTCCCGCTTTGTCTAAGATTAGTTGGCCAAATAGTTGTGGGTCCATTTCTGGGTCTCCTATTCTGTACCATTGATCTGTGTCTGTTTTTGTGCCAGTACCATATTGACTTGATCAGCACAGTTTTGCAATAGAACTTGGAAGTCCAGAATCGTGATATCAGCTTTGCTTTTCTTTTTCAAGATTGCTTTGACTATCTGGGGTCTTTTGTGGTTCCATACAAATACTAGGATTGTTCTAGTTCTGTGAAAAATGTTGGTGGTATTTTGATAAGGATTGCATTAAATGTGTAGATTGCTTTGGGTGGTATAAACATTTTATTATTTTTCTTCCAATCCATGAATATGGAATGTTTTTCCATTTCTTCGTGCCATCTTTCTTTCATAAGTGTTCTATAGGTTTTAGAGTACAGATCTTTGACCTCTTTTGGTGAGGTTTACTCCTAGGTATCTTACGGTTTTTGGTGCAATTGTAAATGGAATCGATTCCTTGATTTTTCTTTTTGCTGCTTAATTATTGGTGTATAGAAATGCAACAGATTTTTGTACGTTGATTTTGTATCCTGCAATGTTACTGAATTCATGCATCAGTTCTAGCAAATTTTTGGTGGAGTCTTTCAGGTTTTCTACATAAGTATCATGTCTTAATTTTGCTATTTTCTAAATTACATTGTAGTCAGAATTTGGTGTTGTATCAATTTTTTGAAAAATTTTAAGACTTGCTTTAGAGCCTATTTTTTTTTTTTCAATGTATGAAATTTATTGTCAAATTGGTTTCCATACAACACCCAGTGCTCATCCCAAAAGGTGCCCTCCTCAATACCCATCGCCCACCCTCCCCTCCCTCCCACCCCCCATCAACCCTCAGTTCTCAGTTTTTAAGAGTCTCTTATGCTTTGGCTCTCTTCTCTAACCTCTTTTTTTTTTTTTTTCCCCTCCCCTCCCCCATGGGTTTCTGTTAAGTTTCTCAGGATCCACATAAGAGTGAAAACATATGGTATCTGTCTTTCTCTGTATGGCTTATTTCACTTAGCATCACACTCTCCAGTTCCATCCACGTTGCTACAAAGGGCCATATTTCATTCTTTCTCATTGCCACATAGTACTCCATTGTGTATATAAACCACAATTTCTTTATCCATTCATCAGTTGATGGACATTTAGGCTCTTTCCGTAATTTGGCTATTGTTGAGAGTGCTGCTATAAACATTGGGGTACAAGTGCCCCTATGCATCAGTACTCCTGTATCCCTTGGGTAAATTCCTAGCAGTGCTATTGCTGGGTCATAGGGTAGGTCTATTTTTAATTTTTTGAGGAACCTCCACACTGTTTTCCAGAGCGGCTGCACCAATTTGCATTCCCACCGACAGTGCAAGAGGGTTCCCGTTTCACCACATCCTCTCCAGCATCTATAGTCTCCTGATTTGTTCATTTTGGCCACTCTGACTGGCATGAGGTGATTCTGAGTGTGGTTTTGATTTGTATTTCCCTGATGAGGAGCGACGTTGAGCATCTTTTCATGTGCCTGTTGGCCATCTGGATGTCTTCTTTAGAGAAGTGTCTACTCATGTTTTCTGCCCATTTCTTCACTGGGTTGTTTTTCGGGTGTGGAGTTTGGTGAGTTCTTTATAGATTTTGGATACTAGCCCTTTGTCCGATATGCCATTTGCAAATATTAGAGCCTAATTATTGCCAATTTTTATGAATTTTCCATATTAACTTGACAAAAAGGTGTATTGTTAGGGTGCAGAGACCTAGATGTTTATTAATATTATTAAGATGTGTTATTCAATACTCTACATCTTTGACTTGAGTTGAAATCTGTTTTAATGAAAGTGTGTCAATTTGATTTCTAAGGATTTTTGCTTTTATACTTTGAGGCTATTTTGGTATATACATACAGGTTTAGAATTGTGGCTTAACATTATTTGATATGTTCTTAAATTTTGTCTATTTTAATATTGATATAGCTATTCCAGATTTCCTTTGTTTAGGATCTTCCTGATCTATTTCATCTTTTTTTCCCCAACATTGTCTGACTTTGCTTTTGGTATGTGCCTTGTAATCAGGATATAGTTGGGTTTCAAAAAATCAAGTTTGACCCTTTTTAACTAGAGAACTCAAAAAATTTAGTTTTCTGGGTCTTCCATTCTCCCACACTCATTCTCAACACTGACTCCATATTTCCCCCCTCTACTTGGAGTTTATATTCTACATTAATAATAGTGCTATCACTATACTCCTACTAAACTCTTTTGGAGATCATTTTCATTTAGAGAAATGGATAAAGATAACATATATATTTTAATGTTTATTCTTGAGAAACAGAGAGCGAGAGAAAGCAACCATGAGCGGGGGAGGGACAGAGAGATGGAGAGAGAGAGAATCCCAAGAAGCTCTGTGCTGTCAGTGCAGAGCCCAATGCAGGGCTCGAACTCCTGAACTATGAGATCATGACCTGAGCCAAAATCAAGAGTCAAGATGCTTGACAGATTTGAGCCATCTAGGTGCCCCTATATATATATATATATATATATATATATATATATATATATATATATATATATATATATATTTTTTTTTTTTTTTTTTTTTTTTTTTTTTTTAATTATTACTTTTTTAAATGTTTATTCTTGACAGAGAGAGTGTGAGCTGGGCAGGGGCAGAGAGGGAGACAGACACAGAATCTGAAGCAGACTCCAGGCTCCTCTGAGGTGTCAGCACAGAGCCTGATGTGGGGCTTAAACCCATGAACCATGAGATCACGACCTGAGCCAAAGCTAGACGCTTAACAGACTGAACCACCCAGGTGCCTCTGTATTTTGGTTTTTAAAAGATTCTTCTTAGCTATAGAATATTCTACAGTTAAAAATTTTTTTTAAACATTTATTCAATTTTGAGAGAGACTGGGGGAGGGGCAGAGAGAGAGGGAGACTCAGAACCCAAAGCAGGCTCCAGGCTCTGAGCTGTCAGCACAGAGGCTGACGTGGGGCTCATACCCATGGAACGCGAGATCATGACCTGAGCTGAAGTCGGACACTTAAGTCAACTGAGCCACCCAGGTGCCCCTGGAATATTCTACAGTTTTAGCATACAATCCATACTTCAATACATTAACCCAAACTACCTACTGAAATCATGTTTAGAAAGAAAAAATGGCTTTTCTATGGTCTAAAAGATACAGCCTACTAGTTCAATTTTTCTTCTGAAAATAAGCCTTATACAAAGAACATTATACTTAAATTACCTCAACACAACTGTTTATCACAGGTCAAGAGGTTTTATTAGGTGTCAAAAAAGCAGAACTTTCATTTAAAGTGTACCACAGTAAACCAATTTGTTTCTGTTTAAAATGGAAAGTTTATTTGCTCAGTACACCAAATAGGATGCAAGCACTGTCATGACAAATATACAGAAATATGCAGATCAACATAAAACAGTAATTTAGTTTAAATGAAGGGAAACCTTTTTAAATGTTATGACAACATACTCCCAAGAATCTTTTCTTCAGTTAATTTAACTATACATTTCAATAAAATAAAGGGTAATGGATTAAGTGGAAGTTAGCTTGCGAATTTTTCTTAAAAATAAAACCCAACTCTATCAATCCATGCCAGTTAAACACTAGAACTAAAATTTCCAAGTAAGTGCAAAAGGAGATGAAGGAGTTAGTTACCTTTTTTGCTTCAACAGTCCAGAGGAAAATGGTTACTACAAATACAGCAGGCAAACTGTTAAGACTGACCGATCTAGAACATAGTGTTGTACTAAGTTTCAGTCTCAAATTGTGCTAAATGCTCATTAGTATGGCACATTTTGGTCCATGATATGGTTTTAATGCCAAGACAGATCCCAATTTGTTACAGAAACACATAGATTACTGTTGCTTTTTTTTTGTTTTGTTTTTAAATATATATATTTTAAAAAGCCAGGTATACTTCCACATACAAAGGCAGGTTTTTCCCAGGAGGAATTTACAGGAAGTAGTCTGGGGTGCGCCGGGTAACATGAGGCTCTCCACGACGAGGTGCTGGGTCAAACTGAAGGCTATATGTGGCAAAAAACAAAGCAAATAAAGGACTTGAAATTGCAAGCAAGTTAATAAAGAAGACACTGTGGTAGAGCAGTGCTGTTTCCCATTTTTACTATGTTGTTTACAACTATTCCGATTTTCTAATTGAGTCAATTTTGGCAGTTTGTCTTTCTAGGAATTTGTCACCATACAGTTACTCACTGTATTCTAATTCTTTTTATTTCAGTAGGGTCTTGCAGTGATTTTTGGTAATGTGAATCTTTACTCATTTTTGGTTGGCCTGTCAAGGCTTTTTAAATTTTGTTGGAAAGAACTTCTGGTTTTGACTTTTTTCTATTTGTCTACTATTTCATTTTACTTCCTTCCAAATGCTTGCAGTGGATTTAGTCTGCTCTTCTTTTTCTAGGGTCTGTAAAGTATAGTTAGGTTACTGACTTGAGATCTTTCTAAAAATCTGATTTTTAATATAGGCATTTACAGTTATTTATTTCCCTGCAAATACTGCTTTCATCAAATCCCATGAGTTTTGGCACATTTGGGTAGAATGTTCCATACATGTTAAAGTCTCCAACTACTGTTGAACTTACCTCTTTCAATTCTGTTCGTTTTGCTCCATAATTAAGTGCATTTGTTTATAACTGGTATATGTTCCTAATGGTTTGACTCTCATCATTGTGAAATGTCTTCGTGTAACAATTTTTATTTTGAAATCTATTTTTGTCTGATACTAGTATAACGAGGTCAGCAGTCATGTGGTTGCTGTTAGCAATGGTATATCTTTTTTTACCTATTTTCAACCTATTTGTTTTTAATCTAAATTATGTTTCCCGTAGACATCATAAAAGCTGGATCTTTAAAAAAACAATCTTGATAATTTTTGTCTTTTGAGTGCATTACTCAAACCACTCATTCACATTTAATACTGATATGACTGGATTTATACCTGCCACTTTTTGTCTTGTTTCTTGGTTCCTACTTTAACTGCTTTTTTATTAAAAGCATATTTTGGGGTGCTTGGGTGGCTCAGTTAGTTAAGCATTGGACTCTTGATTTCAGCTTGGGTCATGATCTCAAGGTTCCTGAGAACAAGGCCCATGTCAGGCTCTGGGCTGACAGCGCAGAGGCTCCTTGGGGTTCTCCCTGTGCCCCTCCCCTGCGCTATCTAAATAAATGAACATTAAAAAAAATAATAAAAGCATTATTTTCTAGTGTGCCATTTAAATTCCTTTAATAACTTTAGCTATTTTTCCTAAATTATTTTGTTATTGGTTGCTCTAGATCTTAACCATACATCACTTAACTTATGGAATTCTACTTAAGATTCATAAATTCTAGTGATTTAAGAGACATTTCTACTATATAGTAAGCTCCTTTCCATTTCCTTTTTTTGCTACTGATGTTATGTTACAATCTCCAAAATGCATTATCATAATTACTATTTCATATAATCTCATGCCCTTAAAGAAGCTGAGGAGAGTGTGTAGATTGTTAACCTTCTCATTTTTTAAAATATTAATTTATTTTTGAGAGAGAGAGAAAGAGTGTGAGCAGGGGAGGAGCAGAGAGAGACACAAAATCTGAAGCAGGCTCCAGGCTCCGAGCTGTCAGCACAGAGTTCGATGTGGGGCTCAAACTCACAAACCGCGAGATCATGACCTGAGCCGAAGTTGGATGCTTAACGGAGACTGAGCCACCCAAGTGCTCCCAAAGTTTATTTTTTAAGAGAGTGTGAGTGGGGAGTGGCAGAGAGAGAGAGGGGTAGAGAGGATCCAAAGCAGGCTCTGCGTTGACAGCACAGAACCTGATGTGGGGCTTGAACTTAGGAACCACAAGATCATGACCTGAACCAAAGTTAGACGCTTAACCGACTGAGCCACCCAGGAGCCAACCTTCTCATTTTTTATTCATATTCTTCCTTTAGACTGAAGTTATCATCAATTAAGAAACACACATGACAGTAATTGCAAATAACAGTATAATTTCATCTTCATAACTGATTTAAAAACCAGCTGCATGTGGGTACAAAAAATACAGATGTATTTGTAGTACAGTTGAACTTTTAAGAAATGTGAAACACAAAAGGGCTAAGAAGAGCCTTTCCTGGCTTCCTTGGATCACAGTCAACACTGGGAGACAAGAAGACTATGCATATATATTAACTATACCTACAACAGGAATAATTAGTGTAGCATTTGGGGGCATTCTTTTTTTTTTTTTTTTTTTTTTTTTTAACCACTTGAGAGTGAGCACATATGTGTGTGAGCTGAGAAGGGGGGCAGAAAGAGGAGAGAGAAAATCCCAAGTAGGCTCTGTGCTGTCAGCGCAGGGCCCGATGCAGGGCTCAATCCCACAAACATGAGACCATGACTTGACCTGAAATCAAGAGTTGGACAATCAACCAACTGAACCACTTAGCTGCCCTTGGGGCATTCTTGAAAACATTCTCAAGCCACACACAGACTGTGTTGGGTCAAACAGTTTATCCCCAAAATTCATATTCATTTAGAACCTCACAACGTGACACTATTTGGAAATCAGGTCTTTGCAGATGTTATCAGATAAGATGAGGTTATACTTGATTAGGTTGAGCCCTAAATTCAATCTGATGGTATCCTCAGAAGGAACACACAGAGGAGAGTGCCACGTGAAGACAGAGACAAAGACTGGAGAGATGCATCTACAAACCAAGGATTGCAGGAGCCAGGAGAAGCTAGGGAGAGGCAAGAAAGGATTCTTTACAGGGAACATCACCATGCCAACCCCCTGATTGCAAACTTTTAGCCTCCACATATGTGAGAATAAATTCCATTCAGGAACCCGCTTGGTGGTAATTTGTTACAGGAGCCCTAGGAAACTAATCAACAAAAGGGTATAACCCTCAATGGTACTAGGGGCTTAAACACAATCTCTAATCAATTACTGGCTAATAAACAAGTTCCTCTGACCCAGAAGTAACTCCTAGGAAGCCAGGCTTAAAATCCCAAACACATACATCTCTGACAGTCTGGAAAACTACACTTTATGTCATCCTTAAGCTTGTGCCCTCTCAGGACTAATTACACACACACACACACACACACACACACACACACACACACACACACTCAACATACTGGTGCTTTGTTGAACTGTGAGCTAAAATGTAAATTCTTTCGACTGTGAGAGCAACTTCTAAGCCACATACATTTCCAGCCATCTTACTAGTTTAGGGTGGGCCCTAAAATTTCACTGACCAAGGAGGCTTCAGCACAACCTCTGACCAATAGCTAGCCTGTGCCTACAGAGAGGGGACTTCTAAATAACTTTGTTGTGTAGTTTAACGAGGCTAAAAGATTAAAACCAGATAAAAATATGAGCAGGGTCCAGAGCGGAGTGACTGTGGAGTAGTTTCTGTACAAGGGATCTGGAAAGAGGAAGGGAACACACTATGGCTCAAATCCCACAGATTGTGGCTGTTATTACTGAGATTTAGATTTTTTAGAATGTTTCTCTATAGGTTGCATGCATTTAGGACAATATTCAAAAGCATGTAATAATTGTTTAAAATCACTTTTTCTAGTTAAATGGTTGTCTCTGTTGGGGAGAGGGTTTGCCAAGTTCCTTACTCCACTATTTGAGAAGCAGAAATCCTCTTTTTTTTTTTTTTTTAGAGTTTATTTGAGAGAGCAAGCAAGCAAGCATGTGCAAGCAGAGGAGTGGCAGGGAGAGAGACAGAATCCCAAGCTGGCAGCGCAGAGCCTGACGCGAGGCTCAATCCAAAGAACTGTGAGATCATGACCTAAGCCAAATCAAGAGTTATAAGTTTGACTGGGAGACACCCAGGAGCACCAGAAATCCTATATCTACATTTAAAGTTTTCCTTCTAAAAGCAATTATATACAATTTAAAAATTGTCTTTAACATCAAGTTACTTACAAGGAGTATTTTAAAGTGTCATCTAATTCCATGATAGCAGCCTGGTTCCCACAACGATAACAGTAATTGGGTGCGCTGAAAATGGTAACCACATTCCGATCATGACACCAATTGTATCCCTGCAGCATTAAAAAAAGCAACACAAAATATTTCATTATAAAATTATAATATTGACGCAGGTAAGTTTAGAAAACTAAATTCAAAAATTATAAATGTTCTTGGAGGAAACGTAGTCTTCTCTGCTACCTTATATGGTATCCATCCTTAACACTGTGCACCTGCACTGAATACTCAACTGTTGGGCACAGGGTTCCGTGACACGGAGGCTCAGTAATGGTGCTGTTCTACTTAGATCTATGCTTCAGCTCTTGGCTACGATGTGTATTAAAATTTCTCCCACAATGATGGAAGATTTCACATAACTTCCTTATAAATTGTATCAACTTTTGCTTTATATGTTTAGAATCTGTTTATTACTAGGTAAACAAAAACCTAGAATTATTTCTTCCCTAGATCACTAGGCCAGTTTTTATCAGTAATGACCTCTTTTTATTTCAAAATATACCTTTATCTTAGAGCTTATTTGATTCACATTATTAGTTGACTTTGGATAACTAATTGATATGCCAACATACTATTTTCCCTCTCTTTCTAGGCTGCACTGTCCTGTTTTACTTCTTAAGTTTTCCTCTCTATTTTTTCATTATGTTTTAGATTCATCCCAAGTTAACAGCTGAATTTTGATTATCTACTTCAGACTTTAAGTATTTTAGGGAAATAAAAATTTTCATCCATTCACATCTCTTATGATTACTGATAGAATTAGGTTTATCTTTTACTGTATGAATTTATAGTCCTTATTAACCATATTCTCACTCCTCCTGCCTCAATTGGGTTGAAGTTTTCTCTAATATCTTTATATTTTTTATTATTATTTTTTGTAATGTTTATTATTTTTGAGACAGAAAGAGAGCAAGCAGGGAAGGGGCAGAGAGAGAGGGAGACACAGAATCGAAGCAGGCTCCAGGCTCTGAGCTGTCAGCACAGAGCCCAATGTGGGGCTTGAACCCACGAACTGTGAGATTATGACCTGAGCTATAGTCGGCCGCCCAACCGACTGAGCCACCCAGAGGCCCCTTTCTCTAACATCTTGAAGCTACTCCCTACTGGTTTGAAAAGATAAAACTCTATTTCTATTCCTTTAGTATTTATAAAACAGTAACATCATGGTAGAGAAATCTGGTGGCCACTACCTTAACTGATTTAAGCAGATACCACCAACAAACTATAGGGTAAACAGATTCCATGACTTAAATATGATGCACTGAGAAGCATATCACATTATTCTGCAATATGCCTGCCAAAAATGCATATCCTGAATCATAAGGAAACATCAGTCTACAAAATAAAACTGCTTGTAGTCTTCAAAAATGTAAAGATTATGCACAACAGAGAATCTGAGGAATTATTTCTACATCAAAGGAGTCCAAACAGCATGACCTGGATTATACATAATTACATACATAATTAAATTTTCCTATCAAGAACATTAGTGGTATACTGAAAAACTCAAATGAAGTGTTTAGATTAGATCATAGTAATAATGCAAATTTCTGGACTGCAGGAACTATACTGTCATAATATAAGAGAAAAACCTTTATTTTTGCAAAATATACATGGAAATTTGGAGATAAAGGAGTACCATGTCTTCAATTGGCATTCAAGTAAGTTTAAAAGAAAGTAATGTGTGCATGGAGGAAGGGAAGCTGGAGGGTAGAGATAGAATGATAAAGCAAAGATGAAAATATGTGAAAATTTTTGTATTTGCAGAATCTGAGTGTAGGATACAAGGAAATTTTTTGGTAATATTTTTGCAACTTTTCTCTGGCCAACTAGTACTACCTGCTAAAACCAGCCAAATATTTTCTTCATTAATTTAGGTAATAGGGAGGACTATTTCATGAAGCCTTATTATAGAGATATAGATTTATTTGAAATAAAGATCATCCTACAGGAAAAGGACATACCTCCATTACAAGTTGGTGAGCTCGAGAAACCAGTGTGAGACCGTTGGCATGGTTAAATGTTTCAGAAATGTCTTGTCCAAATGTGTAGCCAGCACCACGTGGTGAAATACCCCACCCACCACGATCATCTGGATCTGACCACAACAGATCACACATTGGGCCCTAGCCAAGAAAAGTAAGTACATGTCATAAATTATTGACAGTTAAGTTTAACTCTTTTAGCTTTACTACAGTATGGTTGTATTTATTTTTAAAATTAAAACTAAAATTACCTCATGTGGAACTTCTTGTAAACGATCCAAGGCTCTTATATGATCCAGTGTATCTATGGATGGAGAGAGGCCACCATGAAGGCAGAATATCTGTTTATGAATTAAAAAAAAGAGAGAGAGAGAAAAAAAGAGTGTTTTGTTAAATGCTGAAAGTTAACAGAGAGTCAATAATGGTTATTATAAATGTCAATCCTAATAGCTCTTCTTTTCAAAAGTTTAATAATACTTGGAAAGTTTATAAAATACAGTGGAAAAGGAAACAAAAATCACATCATCAGAGACAGTTGATACTTTGAAATATTTCTTCTTGGGGTGCCTGGGTGGCTTAGCTGGTTAAGCATCTGACCTGGTTTCGCCTCAGGTCATGATCTCACGGTTCTTGAAATTGAGCCTGAGTCAGCCTACATTCTGACAGCGTAGAGCCTATTTAGGATTGTTTCTCTTCCTCTCTCTGCTCCTCCCAACTCACGTGCACGCCACCTCTCTCAAATAAACTTAAAAAAATTTTTTTCCCCTTATATTCCTAAATATTTTGTATACGGTTTTTTTTTTCCCTTCTCTAGCGGATGTGAGTTCCATTCTTGTGATTCATCATTACATTTTCTGACATATAAAATTTTTTCTCATATACCAAAGACTATCAATTCCTGCTCTTTTCAGCTTTCTTAAGAGTTCTCTAGTACATAATCGTGTTAGCAAAAATATTTGTTAATTTCTTCTCAATGTTTATTCCTTTTAATTCTTTTTATTGATCAGTGCACTGGTTAGAACTTCCGAAACAAAACTGAGAAATACAAATTTGGGGGGGTGGGTGGGTAAAATATCTATTCCCAGACCCATCCTCAAACTTCTAGGGAAGTTTTAAGAGGGCATTTTTCTCCTGATTTTGATGAGATTTCTGATGTTTTGCTGATTAAGTATAGTCAATGTAAGTTTCTTTATTCAATTAGTATTATTTTATTTTACTACTTAAATGAGTTTTATTTTTTGGTGCTTGCCATGTCTGGTTTGGTATTGAGGTTATACTAGCCTCAAAGAATGAATTTTGAAGCTCTCCATCTTTGCCTAACCTCTGGAACACAGATGCACCTTAAAGGTTTGGCAGAAATTTGCCTATAAAACTATCTAGACCTGGTTACTTTTCCAATTCCTTCTAAGTTTGGTAGTCTATTTACACTGGCCTAATTTCCTTAAAAACTAATTTGCCAAAATAAATTTCATGTATTTTTTCAAGTTCAATAGAATAAATCTGTACCCTATGTTATTGTGATTGTAAGTAAGCACATTCACATTGATAGTAATGCCTTCTCATTCCTAGTGGTTTTTTGGTACCAATTTCTGCTTTTATCTTTATTTCTTAAATGTTTATTTATTTTGAGAGAGAGGGAGAGAATCCCAAGCAGGCTCCGTGCTGTCAGCACAGAGACTGACTTGGGGATCGATCCCATGAACCATAAGATATGACCTGAGCCAAAATCAAGAATGCATGTATGAGCTGGGGAGGGGGCAGAGGGGGAGAGAGGGAATTTTAAGGAGACTCCACAGTCAGCATGGAGCCCAACTAAAGGCTTAATCCCACGACCCTGGGATCATGACCTGAGCCTGATCCTAAACTAAGAGTCAGATGCTCAACCAGCTGAGCTACTCAAGTGCCTGAAAGCATGCCCTTCTTAGTGAGAAGGTCTAATACACAATATTACTTCTTGCAATTACCATGAAAACAGGAATAAAAAGTTAACGGTAGTCAGCAAACTGTGTATGTGTGGAGCTAGTTTTAAAAAACAGCTTTGCTTTACTAGTACTGCACATCAGGGTCTTAAGCATTTATTTATGGTATTTATCTATAATAAAAAAAGCATACTGGCAAATACTTTGGCCAAAATATTTATACATCTGAGAACAACAGGGAAATCTTCTGGTTACAATGTGCATAAAACTTACCCCAATTCCATATTCTGAAATTTTAATTATAAGGAAAAGCAGAAAAAGCTAAGGAGATGTGGGTAGGATGTCACATGTAAATCTAAACCCTAAATTACTATCAGAAAATCTTTTTTTTTTTTTTTAATGTTTTTTTAAATTTATTTTTGGGACAGAGAGAGACAGAGCATGAACGGGGGAGGGGCAGAGAGAGAGGGAGACACAGAATCGGAAACAGGCTCCAGGCTCCGAGCCATCAGCCCAGAGCCTGACGCGGGGCTCGAACTCACGGACCGCGAGATCGTGACCTGGCTGAAGTCGGACGCTCAACCGACTGCGCCACCCAGGCGCCCCTACTATCAGAAAATCTTAAAAAAACAAAACAAAAAAACAAAAACACAGCTTTTCTTTTATTCCCCCCTCCCCCCACCATATAAGCACATACACACCTGTCCATCTACTAAAGCTGTAAGTGGAAGATAATCAAATAGATCTGTAAAATATTTCCAAACATTGGCATTTCCATACTTTCGTAGACATTCATCATAAAAGCCATATACTTGGGTAATTTGTCGGCTTTCATGGTTTCCTCTCAATATTGTAATGCGCTCTGGATAACGCACCTGGAGGAAAAGCAAAAAAAATTCATGAAATAAAGCATATTGTTACTAGTGTTAATCTTAAGCAAATTTCTGACCTATTTCTTTAAATGGCTCTTTTGTTTGCTATTACATTAAATGCTAATTCTTTTTCAGAGTTAAACATCTTCTCATTCTTTGACTGACCTTTGAAATATTTATGGTCCTTCTTCATTACTATTTATACCACCTTCATTGGAATCTTATTAAGTGACATTACTGTTAATAAAATTATATATTATGCTTGGTATTTAATGCCTTCTTCATCCTCAAATAATTACTAGTCTTCTAGGTCTTTCCAGACACTATGATATCTTACTGCTAAATGGATACCAAAGGTCAAAGATTTGAACCCAAGACAAACTACTCTATACAGCAACTTGTCTCTCTCCTTTCAATTTTTATTTCCCACGGAAAGACTGTATTTGCTAACAAAAACACAAAAATAGGCCCTTCCCAAATCTGGGCAAGATTTCAAATGTATTTAGTCTCCTCTTCATAAAAATACACAGAGACACACCTTATAAGCATACTATTTAGTTAGGAGTGTGTCTGATAAGAAGTATGAAAAAGCATCAGATTCTGTAAAGCAAATTAACCAAAAAGCTGCATATGCATACTTCAATTTATACGTATTTATTAACTAACCATTATGTGTCCAACATTAAGCTCAGTGTTTAAAAGTAGGTGCCAGGTCCACATAAATGCAGTATGTGACTTACGCTGTTTAGGGACTAATCTTACGAAGGAGCTATGAGACGTAAATACTTCAAGGCAATAAGCCACTATGGTAATATAAATTAGGAGTGGAAGAGTAATTTTCCTAGTACTTAAGAGTAGAAGGAACAAGGCTAAAAAAATGGCTGGAGGTTTCAAGAAAAATGTAGGACTTAAGCTGACTCTTGGCAGAAGGGGGTAAGAAATCAGAGTCATCTTGTGGGAAAATCTAATAAGGAAATAATGAAGATGGGCAGAGTGTTTTGAAACTCTCTGATTTGAAATAGAGTTTATGCTACCAACTACTAGCAAGCAAATTCAAGCTAGACTATAGAAGGCCAGCCAAAGGGTTTGATTCTGTAGGCAATGTGGAATCTCTGAAGAGTTTGGGGACAAAAAAGTAACAAGACGAAGTGTTAAATAACAGATTTAATCTCAAAGCATATGCAAGCAAGGCACATTTGGAGAGGTCAGAAACATTAGATACCACACTTACACTAGCTGAAGCTATGAAGTGATGAAGATATGTATTGTGTGACAGAAAAAAAGACACAGGAATAACAGACTTCTCAAGGCAAGAATTAAAACAAACTTATACTACCTGACTATGAGGGATACCTGACTAAAAAAAAAAATGGTCCTAAGACTTCAGCTGCGAATTACCAAAGGGAAATGATTTACCAGGAGTAGGCAGGACAAGTTAAATGTTAACATTTTCATTTTTCTCTTTTTTACAAGATGTAAAATCAACGGTTATATTTTAAGGGGCTATAAATTGAATGGATCGTAAAATAGAACAGATGCTATGCAATACTGTCATGCTCATCTTTTGCTGGTTTGAGGCTT
The DNA here is from genome assembly GCF_018350215.1 of Panthera leo. Taxonomy (NCBI): domain Eukaryota; kingdom Metazoa; phylum Chordata; class Mammalia; order Carnivora; family Felidae; genus Panthera; species Panthera leo. Next base: position 28,426,739 of record NC_056682.1, read on the forward strand.
GAAAACAAAATTGAATTTCATTAATCATACCTTTAATGCCACAAGAAGAGTCACAGTCTCCACTGAGTAATAGCCCCTGTCTACATAGTCGCCCATGAATAGATAGTTTGTATCTGGTGATTTTCCACCAATTCTAAAGAGTTCCATAAGATCATGGAATTGACCATGCACATCTCCACACACGGTAACAGGACAACGAACCTCTTGCACATTTGATTCTTTTGTTAAAATTTCCTTAGCCTGTTAAAAGAAAATATGGAGAAAAAGATACCTTAGAAAACCATAAAACTAAAACCACAATGAGACACCACACTACATATACTAGGATAGCTAAATTTCAAAGGTAACAACTGTCTCTCAGGATGCAGAGAAATTGGAACTCTCGCACACTGTTGGTGGGAATGTAAAATGGCACAGCTGCCGTGGAAAAGTCTGGCAGTTCCTCAAAACGTTAAACATAGAATTACCATGTGATCCAGCAATTCTGTTCCTAGACATATACTTAAGAGAAACGAAAACTTAAGTTTACACATGTTCATAGCAGCTTTATTCATAACAGCCAAAAAGTGGAAACTACTCAAATGTCCAGTAAATGATTAGGGGATAAATAAAATATGGTATTGCTCATTTGATGGAGTATCATTCAGCAATAAAAAGTACTGATACAGGCTGTAACTCTGAACATGTTAAGTGCAAGAAGTCACAAATGGGCATATGTTGTATGACTCTATTTACATGAAATATTCACAACAGGCAAATATACAGAGACAAAGATTAATGGTTGCCTAAGGCTGAAGGATTAGGGGATAAAAGCTAAGAGGTACAGTGTTCCTTTTGTGGGCAATGAAAATGTACTAGTATTGTTCTAATATTGTGGTAATATTTAGTATATCTGCAACATACTAAAAGTCAGTGAGCTGTATATTCTGAATGCACTGTATTTATTAGAAATATATCAATAGGAATTCCATCTCAAGAAATCTTTCATTTAAAAAAATAATCTTATTTGCATTTTTTAAAAGGTCAATACAGAAAAGTTACAAATCAATTATTCAAATGTTTTGTACTTCTTACACCAACTCATAGGCTAACATTCAACTTCCTTATTCCAACTATTTTACATTTGAGTCAAATTAAAACATAGCATTAGTCAGGGCTCCTGGATGGCTCAGTCGGTTAAGTGGCCGACTTCAGCTCAGGTCATGATTTCACGGTTCAGGAGTTCAAGCCCCGTGTCAGACACTACACTGACAGCTCGGAGCCTGGAGACTGCTTCGGATTCTGTGTCTCCCTCTGTTCCTCTCCCCTTCTTGCACTCCTGTCTCTCTCTCTCTCAAAAATAAATAAAGATTAAAAAAAACAAAAACACAGCATTAGAAGGCCTTGAAGGACAGGATTTATGTGTAAACAATGGCAAAATACGTACACAGGCTAAATTAAAGTTCATTAAGTCTCATCTACCCAGCAACTTTGCCTAATAGAAAAAGAGCCCAGAAACAGAGAAAATTAAAAAGGCCTCTTAAAGTAATAAAACAGATATGATAAAAGTTTATGTACCTCCCTACCAACCTGCCAGAAGTCTCTTAGGCCTTCTTTTAGGCCTAGTTACTTAATTATGTGCAAAATTTTAATAAGCTATTTATAGAGTTTCCAGATCTATGGTAGATGAGGAACAGAAAACCATGAAGAATAAGAGGGAAGAATTGGACCAACGAAGACATACAAAGTAAGGCGAAGGTAGAGAAAATGACATGGCAACAAAAGTCAAACACTAAGGATGAAGCTTACAGTAGGACCTGGTAGAGGAGAGCTTAAGACTGTAGGAGAGTAGAATTTTAGGGACAGACATCTCTCTGCCTTGGCAGACGTGATCATCTGGAGAGCGTTTAAAAACATGGATTTTCAGGGGCGCCTGGGTGGCGCAGTCGGTTAAGCGTCCGACTTCAGCCAGGTCATGATCTCGCGGTCCGTGAGTTCGAGCCCCGCGTCAGGCTCTGGGCTGATGGCTCGGAGCCTGGAGCCTGTTTCCGATTCTGTGTTTCCCTCTCTCTCTGCCCCTCCCCCGTTCATGCTCTGTCTCTCTCTGTCCCAAAAATAAATAAAAAACGTTGAAAAAAAAAAATTAAAAAAAAAAAAAACAAACAAAAAAAACCATGGATTTTCAATGTCTATACAGAAGTTTCTGCTGCTCTGCATCTCTGTCAACGCTTTAACATTCTTGCCAATGGGTCAGAAATAGTCTCTTTTAATTTGCAACTCTAACAGGTACACTTCTTTTAAAGTAGCTTTTTATGTTTACTGGTCATTGGATTTTTTTTTTTTTTTTTGGTGAAATACTTACAAAATTAGCCTAATTTTCTATTTGGTTGTTTATATTTTCCCTATAGAGTTGTACCAATTTTTTTTTTAAATTATGAATATTCACCTTTTATTGGTTTTACGCATTTTAAATATTTTCTCTCAATCTGGGGCTGGTGTTTTTATTTTGCTTCTAGTGTCACTAGTTAAGTTTCTTTTATTGTTTCAAAGACAGCCAAATCTATTTCTTTTCCTCCTTTATAGTTTCTGGTGCTTGGGTCTTGTTTTAGAAATTGTTCTCCACAAGTCCAAAAAGGCACTCCTGTATTTTTTTTTTTTAAGTAGGCTCCCCACCCAGCACGGAGCCCAACGCTGGGCTTGAACTCATGAGATCAAGACCTGAGCTGAGATGGAGTCTGAACCACCCAGGTCCTACAGCACTCCTGTGTTTTTATCCCACTTTGCCTTTGCACATTTAACAGATCTTGAACTCAGCTGGAATTTGTTATAACGTAGGGATTCATTTTTTTAAAAAGATTTTCTTTTTAAGTAATTTCTACACCCAAAGTGGGGTTCAAATGCACAACCCCAAGATCAAAAGTCGCATCTCTACCGACTGAACCAGCTAGGCGCCTTTGGGAACTTTTTATTTTTCTTAGTGGTTACTCAGCTAGTCCAGCACTATTTATATAGTGCCAGCCTTTTGTAAAGACCAACATTCTGTTTCCTGATTTCTTATTTGTACTGGAAACTGCCCTGTACACTTTCTCAGATTCCCTTATAATTCTTTTTCTTAGGAAGCTGCCTGTCGGGGGGACTGGGTGGCTCAGTTGGTTGAGCATCCAACTTCAGCTCAGGTCATGATCTCGTCATGGCCCATGAGTTCGAGCCCCACATCAGGCTCTGGGCTGACAGCTTGGAGCCTGGAGCCTGCTTCAGATTCTGTCTCCCTCTCTTTCTGTCCCTCCCCTGCTCATGCTCTATCTCTCAAAAATAAAATAAAACATTAAAAAATATTTTTAAAAAAAGAGAAAAAAAAGGAGCTGCCTGTCTTCTGAACTGTACTGCTGTCATCACTGATGGTACCCTGAGCTGGCTTGAATTTAAGGTGAAGTTGTGGACCTGGTTGGTCCTCATGCTGAGCCCTAACTATGCCAAGTTGCTCCTCTATTTCCAGGCATGGAATGACACATGGTGGGGATGTGGGATCTGGTTTATTGAGCAAGTGCTGAAGGCAGGATGCACAATCCGGAAACAGGTGGGGGTCATCTGGAGTGCACCTTGACCAGCGGGAAGAGGGAAATAAATTGCCAGCCTGGTTTTTCCTTTCATGGACTTCTCTGAGGTATGATTTATCTGGACTTGGCAGAAGCCTCACCTCCCAAGGTAATGCATCATATATCACATTGCTTCACAGCTTTCTCACCTGATTTTTGGGCTACCTGGGCTTGTACAGTCCCTGAATAAAGTGTCAGCATCTTAACCTTGCCTCAGATTCCCTTCTCACTGGTCTACTACCCCTGCATCAGTAACAGACTAATTTAATTCTATGAGAAATGATGGTAACAGAGAACTGAGAATCTCTTCATTATTCCTTTTATTCAAAATTATTTGGTTTTGGTCCTTTCATTAAACCTGTCATATGAATTTTAAAACTAATTTGTCAAGGCCTATTACAATTTTGTTGAGATTTTGACTCAAATTGCACTGAATTTATATATTTGGAGTAGGCATCTTTAGAATACGAAGTTTTTACACTGATATAGTACTGACAATTATTTCAGATCTCCTTTATTCTTCAGTCAAGTTTTTTATTTTTTTATTTTTATTTTTGAGAGAGAGACAGAGTGTGAGTGGGGGAGGGGCAGAGAGCAAGAGCAAAACACAGAATCAGAAGCAGGCTCCAGGCTCTGAGCTGAGGGCACAGAGCCTGATGCGGGGCTTGAACTCACAAGCTGTTGAGATCATGACCTGAGTGCAAGTCGGACGCTTAACTAACTGAGCCACCCAGGCACCCCTGGTCAAGTGTCTTTTAATTGTCTAATAATGTCTACTTGTTATTGCAGCTGTCATACATAATCCAAGATAATCTATATTTGATACTGTACTGGGATTTAAAAAATATCTCTTATGCCAGATTTTTACATAATACTCTTATAACTTAGAATACTTAAAACTTTATTTAAAAATTTTTTTTTAAATTTAGTTTTGAGAGAGAGGGGGAGAACACAAGTGGAAAAGGGCAGGGAGAGGGAGACAGAGGATCTGAAGAGGGCCCTGCACTGACAGCAGAGAGCCTAATGTGGGGCTCAAACTCAACAATTTGAGGTCATGACCTGAGCTTAAGTCAATCGCCCAACTGACTGTGCCACTTAAAATTTTATAGATTCTCTTGGATTTTTCATATACACTCCAGAATGACAATTTTTTTTTCCCTTATAAATCTTGTAATTACTAATGTCTTAGTCTGTTTGGCATGCTACAATAAAAATGCCATAGACTGAGTAGCTTAGAAACAACAGAATTTTACTTCTCACAGTTCTGGAAGCCTAAGAGTACGATTTCCTAAAACTTAGTAAGATCACACTCCTTTGACTTATAAATATCATCATTTCTTAAGTTAGAGGAAATTCTCTTGTCATGACATGGAATCTGCTCTATTTGAATTTCCTATTTCAGAAGTTAAAAGGCAATGGGAGATTAAGGAGTACACTTGTGAGAAGCACGAGGTGATGTATGGAATTGGTGAATCATTATATTGTACACCTGAAATTAATGTAACACTGTGTTAGACTGGAATTTAAAATTAAAAAGAAATTTTAATTACCTGAATTATTTTTAATTATGTTTGTTTTTTTGTTGTTGTCACTTGCATTCCTTGTGATTACCTTAACTTTCTGGAGGTAGATTTTTTTCCTGCTACATCTATTCTGCTTCTTTTGTATTAATACTGATTTTGCCCTCGATGTTTCCTAAATCTCTATTCATCTCCTCCTATGCTATCGTTTTTCAAGCTTCTTTTATTTAGTCCACATCACTGTCAGCTGTTTTATAATTTGAGCACATCTGGGTAATTTCTTCCTGTTCCTCGGGATAAGGTTTGCTTTTATTTTTACTTTGGGTCTTTTGTACAGTATTTCCCAAGCTATGTTCCATTCTTGCTTGCTGTAATTTGCTTGCCACGCTGTTCTCACTTTGTGGTTGTCTAAAAAAATTATTTAAATAATCTTGACGCCCAACGTGGGGCTCGAACTCATGACTGTGAGATCGAGTTGCACGCTCTTCCAGCTGAGCCAGCCAGGTGCCCCTGAACCACAGGTTTAATGTTGAGGTAGTTAATTTCAATTCTAGAATTGTTTGCTGACAGCTCACAGCCTGAAGCCTGCTTTGGATTCTGTCTCCCTCTCTCTCTGCCCCTCCCCTGCTCATGGGGTGTGTGTGTGTGTGTGTGTGTGTGTCTCAAAAATAAATAAAACATTGAAAAAAATATGCTTCTTTGGGGCTCCTGGGTGGCTCAGTTGGTTAAGCATCCAACTTTGGCTCAGGTCATGATCTGAACCCATGGTTTGTGGGTTCGAGCCCCATGTCGGGCTCTGTGCTGACAGCTTAGAGCCTGGAGCCTGCTTCAGATTCTGTGTCTCCCTCTCTGTGCCCCCCTCCCCTCTCTCAAAAATAAACATAAAAAAAATTTTTAAAAATGCTTCTTTTCCATTCATAAGATTGGCAAAAAAGACATTCACTTACTGTTAGCAAGCCTATTCTCATACCCTACTGGTAGGAATGAACATTTATACATCTTCTTTGGAAAACAATGGACAGTAGCTAACAAAATGTAATGTGATTTAAGGCAAAGACTGCTTAACCTCAATAACTAGTCTCCCCTTCCTTCTCCATAATTAAACTAATTATAGTCAAGGTAGCCATGCTCCCAGCTCAAAGACTCTACTTCTCAGCTGCCTTAGTTCAGGCTCCTACAACAAATACCACAGACTAGATGGCTTCAACAACACAAACTGCTTCCTCACAATTCTGAAGTTTGGAAAGCCCAACACCAAGGTGCCAGCAGATTCAATTCCTGGTGAGGACCTTCATCCTGTTTTGCAGAGGCATGCCTTCTTGCTGTATTCTCACATGGTGGTGAGAGAGTGAGTGAGAGAGTGAGTGAGAGAGTGAGAGAGTGAGAGAGAGAGAGTGAGAGAGTGAGAGAGAGTGAGAGAGTGAGAGAGAGTGAGAGAGAGAGAGAGAGAGAGAGAGAGTGAGAGAGAGAGAGTGAGAGAGTGAGAGAGAGAGAGGGAGGGAGGGAGGGAGAGAAGGAGGGAAGTCATCTCTCCAGAGTCTCTTCTAAATAAGGGCTCTAATCCCATTCATGGGAGCTTTACCTTCATGACCTAACTACCTCTCAAAGGCCCCCTCTCCAAAAACCATCACATTGGTAATTAGGCTTCATTTATAAATTTTGGGGGGGACACAAATAGTCCATAGCACCAGCCTCTATGTAGCTACAGATAGCAACGAGACTAAGTTCTGGTCAGTGAGATGTAAGAAGTATTATGTGATAACCAGAAAATTTCCTTAAAGAAATGAAGGCATGTCCTTCATCACTCTCCATCCTGTTTCCTGGAATGCTTTATGGGATGGCTGGAACTTCAAAAACCACCTCAGACCACAAGGACAAGAGCTGCTCCCTGGTAACAGCAGAAGAGAGTGCTGGAAGATGTGGCAAGGCTGAAAAAATACCCACAAAGATATAGTCACTTCCTAATCACCAAAACCTGTGAATATTATCCACGCATGAAAAAGATGTGATTGTGGATTCTGACAGGAGGAGCTTATCCTAGATTATCGCAACAGGCATAATGAGGCAGAGGGAGTTTTGGACGGACAGACAAGTGCACACACACCCTCATGTGAAGATAGAGGCAGAATGAAGTGATGCAGCCAAGGAATGTCACCAGCCACCAGAAGCTGTTAAGAGGCAAGGGACAGATTGTCTTAGAGCTTCCAGAGGGTGTGTGGCCCTGCTGACACCTTGATTTTGAACCTCTGGCTTCCAGAGCTGTGAGATAATGTATTTCTACTGTTTTAAGCCACCCAGTTTGTAATATTTTGTTACAGCAGCCACAGAAAAATAATACGGCAAGTGTCTGTGGTTTCCTAGTAACTTTGTAGGGCTACCATATCACCTCCAGATATGCATATATATAAGAAAAATATAAACTGCTACTTTGGTTAAACGCTTTTTTTGGGTTTTTTGTTACACATATGAAACCTAATGCTAATATTGATACAAAGGGCATTTGATATATAAACGAAAAAGGTAAGTCCTAAAACTACTTCATGATCACCTATTAAAATAAGGAAAACGGTCTAGGAACTCCACTCCAAGAAGCTGTTTGGCCAATTTTTAAGTGTTAGGTTCTCCAAATAGCTGGTTTAGATCACAAGGGCAAAATACTTATAGCAAAGTCAGCCAAGTCCTGTCAAACCACTAACGCATCAGGGAAGCAGGGGCATAGAGAAGGAAATTCCTCAATAGAAGAAATGAGTTTACAAAAGCCAAATCCCAAAGTCAACAGGATCCTATAAAACAGCTGAACATTGAGAAACAATCAGCAGAAGACCTTCAAAAGCAACATAACCTCCTGCAATGTAACTATCAACTGGAAAAAAAAAAAAAAAAAAGGTCAATGGCAACAGGCTTAAAATGAGAAAATCATTGTCATTTACTTAGCAAGCAAAAACTTGCTTTTCAAGTAAACAGGAGCAAGTAACCAAGATTTTGCAGAGTTAAAGAAAATCCTCAAGTCATATAACAGTAATTTAACAAGCTAATCACAAGTACAAATCTACTAAAGGAAACATTACCAAAAACAGGAAAAGTTATTTAACATTTGTAACTGCATAGGACAACAGTTGTTAAGATGATAATCCATTCACTTTGATGTATACCATACACAGCAATCACCTGACACATCAAAATACTCCTGAAGAGTAATGTTCATGTATACATGTAACACACATTTGTGAAGTGTGTGTTGTAGGCCAGGCACCAGAGATAAAAAGAGGAACAGGTAAACCCTCTAGCATCAACAGGCTGGTTTAGATGGGCTCCACCAAACAAAATAAAAATTTCTCATACAAAAAGATAAAAGGAGAAGCCTGGGAAAATATTTATAGCACACAAGATAACAGAAACATACGGACATCTATCATCTAAAGATATCTGGAGAACAAACTATGTCTTAAAAAATCACTAACTGGTAGTCAACATTAAGAGGTCATAGTTTTGAGAAACCCTAAGAAACTATACAACAGTGTCTGGGAAGATGAGTCTCTGAATTAGCCATCTTTGTTTGAACTGTTAAATGGAAGAGGGCTTGTAACTATTTTTATAGTAATGGACTTAAAATGTAATTTAAAGTTATACTTTTCTGTATTTTATCAAAAAGTTATTTTTAAGTCTAGGTAAAGAGATTTTGGTAATATTGAAGGCTTTCAACTTTTAAGACTTGTGTGGTGTCTGGGTGGTTCAGTTGGATGAGTGTCCGACTCTTGATTTCAGCTCAGGTCATGATCCCAGGGTCATGGTATCGAGCCCTGTATTGGGCTCCTTCCTGAATGCCTGCTTAAGATTTTCTCTCTTCCCCCTCTACCCCTCTCCCCTTCTCGCACACACTCAAATTAAACAAAAACAAAAATGTTCCAAGACGTGTAATATTGAGACTATGTTGAAGAAACTAATATTGAGACTATGTTGAAGAAACTTTATCTTTTGCTATTTCAGCGTTAATTGCTAATAAAGTATCAATCATACAACCCACATAAAGAAAAGCTCTTTTTGGAACTTAAATTTTAAGAGTATAAAGGGGTCAGGAAACTAAAAAGTTTAACAAAATCTCTATGTTAATGCTTCTGTTGTTGACCCACATGTAAGATGAAAGAGAGAGATCATGTAAGGGTAAGCAGGTTCACATTTCTACAAAGACATGTATCCCATTCACTTCAACTTGTTTTCAGTGACTATTAGTGTCCTATTAACTAATCATAAGGACTGATGTTAGAATATGTAAAACAAATTGCAATGCAAGTTTGCATACACATTGTAGGAATCACAAAGTCTATCTCCAGATTCATCTATGCCAATTGGATGTACTTAGCCCAGACTTTTAATTTGAAGTGACTCTAAGCAGTAGGGACAATAGCAAGTTCTATTCCAAAAGAGCCATTCTCTCCAGTGTTCTAAAACATTTCTCACGTATGATTTTGACTGTGGCTCCATTCTTTGTTAATTTCTACAAAATTTCCAAGCTAAGTTCTCCAGCTTTCCTTTTTCTTTTTTTTTAAAGTTTATTTACTTTTGATAGAGAGAGACAGAGAGAATCCCAAGTAAGGCTCCTCACTGTCATCTCAGAGCCTGACACAGGGCCCAATCCCATGAACCATGAGAACATGACCTGAGCTGAAATCAAGAATCAGATGCTTAACCGACTGAGACACTCAGGCGCCCCTCTCCAGGTTTCCTTTTGATTCTAGGCTACCAAATATTGTTTCTGCTTACATTAGCCTGGTAGGCCTTCCCAAGAGTTATGAACAATGTAGCCCATGTTTTTTCTTCTCTTTGCCTATAGTTAGTTAGAGATTATATGTATAGAAATCTTTCAGGAAACAGGGACTCCCATTCTGGTTCAAATCTGTGTAACCTTATATACTTTTCGTGATCTTGGGGTTGTGAGTTCGATTCCCTAATGTGGAAATAGCTATCCTTTTGCAAACTGATATTCTTTAGGGGTTGATTTTTAGCTGTGTGGTAAGTACATTATTTTATAATCATTAAAATACTGAAATTATCCCTTTTGGCGGTGGGGGCGGGGGGAGAATACAAACTGGGTTTATTTTTGTCACATTAAACAAGAAGCCTGGAGGTAGGCATCCTGGACTGGTGCAGCTTCTCAAGGGTCACCAGGACAGCAGACTCTTTCCACCTACCTTGTGATCTGCAGTGAACACAATTGTCAACTCAGGGTCACAAACTGGTGGTGCAACTCTAGTCACTGTATCTGGTGCCCTATTTCAGCAAGAAGGCAAAGGGACAAAAGACTAAAGAGTACATGCTAGCCTAGTCTATCTATCTTAGAAAACTTTCTCGAAGTCCCACTCAGCCACCCTGCTCCAGCTCACTGGCTGAGACATGTTCCCTGCTGCCCCAATCCATCACTGGCATGCAAACAGAATGAGGGTAGAGTCACTAAAAGGTGTAATTCCAATTACAACTGAAGGAAATTTTAAATTATCAATCATCTCCTACATGGGTCTGACAAACAGCTCAAAAATGTCTAAAATCACAAATGAAAGAAACTTTAACCAAGTTTACTTCACAAGACAGCTTCCCAATTATGTTCAGGAAAAGAAAAATCAAACTGAACAGCACAAATCATTAGAATGTTCATTCGGAGCTGATGTCTTCTATTTATTACTATTATTTATTTAAAAAATAAAAAAAACAACACTCGGCTGATGGTTCCAACTCTGAAAAGAAATTCTGCTTGATATACAACCCTTATCACTTACTGTCTTACTTTAAATATAGAAATAAAAAGCACCAAAATACAAGTATTATCTAAGTCAATTGTTCTTTTAAGGATATACGGTTATCTTAACCCAGCACAGGTTTCACAAAACTACCTGGTGAGTTAAGATATGATATAGAATGTATCTATGTTTCACAATAATACAGCAATACTCCCTCTACACTACATAGTAGTGAAGAAAGTACTTCTCAGGCCAGTGTGATATCCATCCCGCCTCTCAGTTTTAATCTCCATTGTATAGATCCCCTGATGTTTTAAACACTCTTGATTTTTAACTCCCACCCTTTCTTCAGGATTCCTGGCTCACCAAGTGATATTATTGTAAGATCACTTTGACTTGCCTACAGGGAAATCATGTGCTGGACTGGCAGAAGTATACAGTTCGCCTGATATTTAAAATTCTCCATGTAAAAACCTTTGTGTGCCAGGGCCCCCCCAAACCATCCCCAGGTCTCCTGGTGGTTCACAGGTTCGCAAAGAAGACCAACAGAACTCAATTATATAGTCACACTTATGGCTAGGTTTTATTACAACATAAGGATACAAAGTGAACTCAGCGAAGGGAAAAGGCACATGGGGGCAAAGTCCTGAGTAAATCAGGTGCAAGCTTCCAAGAGTCCTCTCCCAGGGGAGTCTCAGAGTACACTGAATGCCTGCAGCAATGAGCTGTGACAAGAAGTGTGAAATGCTGTCTACCAGAGAAGCTCATTAGACTCCGTGCTCAAGATCTGTAATTGGGAGTTGGTCACACAGGCACCCTCTTGCCAAGCATATACCAAAGTGAGGAAAGCATGTGCTCAGCATAAATCATACTGTTTGCATACAAAGTTTAGGCACAGGTGAGCCATTCGTAATGGGATGGTGGGAACCCTTCCCAAATTCAAGTTCCCAGACTCCATACAAGGGCAACCCTGAAATGAGGCCTTTCTACAGATAGTAGTCTCAGGACTGCTATGTCAACTCTTTTTATACACCTGTGATTGTATATGTAATTCTTATGAATGATTTTTTTAAGTTTATTTATTTTGAAAGAGCGAGCACGCGCAAGCAGGGGAAGGGCAGAGACAGACAGACAGACAGACAGAATCTCCAGCAGGCTCCACACTGCCTGAGCGCAGAGCCCCATGCAGGGCTTGAAGCCACGAACCCGTGAGATCATGACCTGAGCCAAAACAAAGAGTCGGATGCTTAACCAAATGAGCCACCCAGGGGCCGCCCGCCCCCCCCCCCCCCGAGTGATTTTTAATGATTTAACACCCAAACTTTAATTATCTCTAGGACACGGGTAAGACCAAGTTTAAACCTGTAAAGTGAAGGACTGTGGGGATGGTAAATGCCACTTGGCAGGAAGCTGTTACTGCTGCATGGAATGCTGTATACCCATCCATTTAAACTGGTTTCCTTTCTCACCCATTTAAGACATGTTCTTTCTTGTTGCTATGAACCAAATCTATCTTAGGAAGAGAACTGAGAAAACAAAAATTTGGGAATGATGTTTACATAAAATAGGAGGAAAAAATATTTTCCCTCCTACCCATGTTTTAGGAACGCATAGTATGTAAATGTACTAAAATCTCCCCTGCCCAACAGGTGAAATTCTATTTCTGTTTTTGTGCTGGTGCCCATCACCAGACCCATATTAATGAAAAGCTACTGTATTTGGTTTTGGCAGAGTCAGTATGCAAATTTTCTTTCCCCTCTATTTACACGTAAATAATTTGCTCTAAAACATAGGTAAATTCATCTTAAGTCTACAGAACAGACTGATCTATGAAAGAGATGAGATTAAATGAAGTTAAAAATCCTACAGACCTAAGTTAATATAAGCAGGGTGCCTGTCCTCCTATAGTTCCAAGATTCTTCCATAAATGACATCTGACCTATTTTTTATTCAAACATATAGTACTATATTAGTACATACAGTACTATATTAGTTTCAGGGGTACAATAGAATGATTCAACAATTCTACACATCTCAGTGTTCAAGGTACTCCTAGTCCCCTTTATCTATTTCACCCATGCCCTTACCCCATCCATCCCTCTGGTAATCATCACTTTTTTTAAAAAAAAAATCTTTTTTTATGGTTTATTTTTGAGAGACAGAGCACAAGTGGGGGAAGAGGAGACAGAAAGGGGGACACAGAATCCGAACCGGGCTCCAGGCTCTGAGCTGTCAGCACAGAGCCCGATGTGGGGCTCGAACCCACAAACTGTGAGATCGTGACCTTAAGCTGAAGTCGGACACTTACCTGAGTCACCCAGGCGCCCATTTGTTATCTGTACTTAAGAGTCTGTTTTTGTCTCTTTTGGTTGTTGTTTCTTAAATTCCACATACAAGTGAAATCATATGGTATTTGTTTTTCTCTGTCTTATTTCACTTAGCATTATACCCTCTAGGTCCAGTCATATTGTTGCAAATGACAAGATTTCATTCTTTTTTATGGCTGGGTAATATTGCATTGCATTTATACCATACATCTTCTTTATCCATTCATCTATTGATGGATACTTCAGCTGCTTCCATGTTTTGGCTATTATAAATGATGCTGCAATAAATATAGGAGCGCATATATCTTTTTGAATTAGTGTTTCTGTTTCCGTTGGATAAATATTCAATAGTGGAATTACTGGATCATATGATCATTCTATTTTTAATATTTTGAGGAAACTTCATACTGTTTTCCATAGTGGTTGCATCAATTTACCTTCTCACCAAGAGTGCACAAGCGTTCCTTTTTCTCCACATCCTCACCAACACTTGCTATTTCTTGTGTTTTTGACTTTAGCCATATAGTTACAAGCTTCTTCCATAAATGATAAATGACAGCTGACTTTTTTTTAAATACAAGGAAATGAACTTTTCCTTTCAGCTCAGCAACAGTCAATCTGTCTGTTTGCCAAGCAATTTCAAGCCTGGAAACACACATAAAAATAAGTCAAATACTCTGTTGAAATAAAAAGAATGAGGTATGTGTATGCGTATAGGTCATGATATATTGTTCAGTAAAAAAAGTTTTACGATGTTATATCTATGATCCCATTTTAATAATAACATTATACCAAAAACACTCCCCTCCCCAACAGATGTTTTTTGCCTCTCAAGAACAAGGTCTGGAAAACTATGTTTGTCTCTGAGGTAGGAAGGCAGTGGTCGGGGAAGGTGGGTGCAACAGTGAAGAGCATTTGTGTTCTTTTCCCTACATTTCTGTGTTAAAATTTTTAAAAAGTCCTTTTTAAATCTGAAAAATAAAATTTTAAACTTCAAAAAAAAATCCAGATGGCAAGAACTTAATTATAAAAACAACCAGAGAGCTATATCCATATGATAGAAATTTATTCAGCCAATAAAAGGAATGAAGTACTGATATGTGCTACAACATGGAAGAATCTTGAAAATTTTATGCTAACTGAAAAAAGCCAGACACAAAAGACTACATATTGCATGATTTCATTTATATAAAATATCTAGAATAGAGACATTTTATAGAGACAACCTATAGAGAAAGTAAATTAGTGCCTGCCAAGGGATGGGGGAAGGGTGAAATGGGGAGTAACTGCTAATGGGCACAGAGTTTCTTTTTTGGGGTGACGAAAATGTATGAAATACTGCTGTAGCCCAATGGGGTTAGAAAAAATTATTTAGTGGATATGAATCCTACCCCAATAATTTCTCTTTAATACAGGCAATTCTCACTTTGTATTAGTTCCTATATGCATGAATTTCAGTCACCATGGTTTAGTTAAATTAGGCCCACAATAACAAGGTTCAAATTTAAGTTACCACAGTATATTTACTGTAATTAAAAATTCTGCTGCTAGGGCACCTGGGTGGCTTAGTCGGTTAAGCAGCCAACTCTTGATTTCAGGGTCGTGAGTTCAAGCCTCATGCTGGGCTCTGTACTGGGTGTGAAGCCTACTTAAAAAAAAATTTTTTTTTTTTTTTTGCAGGGTGCCTGGGTGGCTCAGTCAGTTAAGCGTCCAAGTTGATTTCGGTCATGATGTCATGATATGTGGGTTCAAGCCCTGTTTTGGGCTCTTTGCTGACAGTGAGGAGCCTGCTTGGGACTTTCTCTCTCTCTGACCCTCCCCTGCTCATGTGCTCTCTCCCTCTCTCTCAAAATAAATAAACTTTATTATTATTTTTTGCTGCTGGTATACAAGTTACTATATAAGCAAGAGGTGCAGCATCACGATCAATAACAATCACATCACTTCTTTCAAAACTTTTAGGGATGGGTCATAGCACATTTGTTCTTAGGTTTACACCCAGAGAGCAAAATGTACAGCTATGTTGCCTCCTTATCTTCTAGCAATAAACTCATGTGACATTTTACAAAAATGGATACTCAAAAAGAGGGATTTGGTCAACAATGATGAAACTGCAGCAAAGAAATGAAAAGTGGTAAAATTCAAAATGAAATTCAAATAAAAAATATATCAAAGAAATGGCTATGAGATATGGATACTGCTGCTGCTGGAGAGGCTCTAAATACGCAGCTAGAAAATAAATAGTGACATAAATAAATAAGGAAATTTATTGACATATATGAAGAAAGTGGTTGTGATGAGGAGAATGAATATATCCCAGAGGAAGTGATGCTGGCAAAAATCTCAGTAAAGAAGCTCTCAGAGACATCTTGCAACATGGAAAACACAAAGGAAAAAATGTTGGTAGCTGATCCAAACTTAAGGTAGAGGCGCCTGGGTGGCTCAACTGGTTAAGCATCTGACTCTTGATGTGAGCTCATGTCATGATCTCAGTCTGTGAGTTTGAGCCCCACGTCAGGCTCTGTGCTGACAGTGTGGAGGCTGCTTTAGATTCTCTCTTCCCCTCTCTCTGCCCTTCCCCCACTCACTCGATCTCTCAAAAATAAACATTTAAAAAAAATGCAGGGACACCTGGGTGGTTCAGTCAGTTAAACATCCCACTTTGGCTCAGGTCATGATCTCATGGTTTGTGGGTTCGAGCCCCACATAGGGCTCTCTGCTGTCTGGAGCCTGCTTTGGATCCTCTGAGCCTCACCCCCTTCTCCCAAAATAAATAAATTAAAAAAAATACATATTTTTTTTAAATGCAGATTTTTGGACATGCCAAAACATAATCAGTTTCTGGGATGGAATTAAGGAATCTGAATTTTTTTCTTTTCCGAGTGTTTCTTATGTACAAAGTTTAAGGAGAAGCTGAACCATCTGACTACACAAAAATGCTAAAATGTCCGGTAAAAATTACAAGAATAGAGAAAGAATATTTTAAACATTAAATGGTCAACATTCTGCATTTTCAGAGTTTACAGAATCAAGAAAAGAAAATGTTATGAAATTACAACAAAGAACGTACCAACTCAATTTGTAGGAAAATACCTCATATCCTACACACTCTAAGATTCTGATAAATCTACCCATGTTTTCTTCATGTATTTTGGCATTATTTTCCCCCTAATTATTTATTACAAGTTCTTGTCACCTAAAATTTGTTACGAAGTAAAAATCTGTATATGTTAAGAACCTTCCCCAAAGAGAGGTCTGGCATCTGCTCTTGCCTACTGGGAGGTGACTGTTAAGCCCCAGAATGTCCTGCTTCATGAGAGTGTCTCTGCCTGGGGGCTGTGACCACTGGATGGTCTAACAAGGTGATTCACGATGAGGGCTTTGGGTGACCCGGTGCCAGTTCTGCCTCTGGAGACAAGACATCAGGCCCTCCTGAACTCTGCCCTGTGTGTCTCTTCCCTTGGCTGATTTTAATCTGTATTCTTTCCCTGCAATCACGAGTACATTCTGCGAGGCCTTCCTGTGAATTACTGAACCTGAGAGAGCGGCTGTGGAACCCACAGGACGTGTCACTGGTGTCAAAAACGAGGGTAGTCTTGGGAATGTGCCCTCTAACTCCTGCAACACACTTTCAGATCACAAAAGTAAATCATCTAATGAATAATTTGCTAGGCTTTCTCTGACTAGTCTGTTCAAAGAGCCTCCTAAGCTCAAGCCCATCACTCTCTTCTATCCTCTGCTTTTCTTCCTACCAAGAATCACCGTCTGGCATTCTATTAAATCTGTTTATCATCAGTCTCCTCTTCTGTTCACAGCTGAACCTCCAGCACTTTGAACAGCGTCTGGCACACAGGAGTGCAACTAAAATTTGCTGAATCTATGGTGTAAAAAATACAATGCCAGCATTTATTCGACCATTCTTTTCTTTTCTTTCTCATTTCTCGAAGAAGTGTCTCTATTGCTACTAAAGCAAAGGCAAGACTGCAGAGCCAACTCTGCTCCTTATCTAGGTCGTGTGGGAAATCTTTCAAAAGTAGAAGACACTTTGTAAGTATTTTCCTCTCTAGAAATGAAATGAGAAAAATTAAAGAATAGGCTACATATTACTTTGGCACATTAAAAAAATTACATGGTAAAAGGTCACTTCAAAAAATATTTCATGTAAGATGGAAGAGGTGAGGGTACGATCTCACCTTCCCATCCTATTCCCCAAATAAAATGACCGCCTTTGTATAAAATATCATTTAACAGATCTTCAATGGAACTTTGCATGCTTTCATTGTGCTATATCACAATGCCATTGTAGTGCAAGTCACTTATCTTAGACTGTACCTCAAGATTATCATTTAACTCTTGCTCAAAAAAGGGCAGTTTGCAAGGCATAATCAACTGTCCCAGACTACGAGAGACAGCAAACCAAGTCTGGGCTTGAGCTCCCCACCATTCCCCAGAAAAGAAACCAAATCAGTAATGAACTGACCTCATTCCCTAGATTAATATGATTCTTAAAGAAATTTAGACTTGAAAAGATACAAGAAGCATAGACAAGATTTAATCATTAGTAAAGGAATAGTCTGGAAGAAAATATTTCTTTATGTAAGTTATTTTAAAGAACCAAGATTAGGATCACATTTAACTATGTTTACATGAAGAAGAATCAGTATAAGCATATCACTTCAAAACAAAATTCCTATTTAAAGTAGACTCAAATTCTTACACGCAATAGATTACATCTATGATTTTAATGCCATTCTTAGAAAAACTAAGTTCAGAAAACAGATACAGTTTAAAACACAGCAATTGTTTTGGCATTAATTTTATCTTCAACTTCTGGTATTTGGTTTCCTTTTACCAAAGAAGGACTTCATTCAGCAAGTCCCTCATAGTATTTATCCAGAAGAAAAGACCGTGAAGAAAAAATTCCTACAGCCTCTTCACATTAGAATAAAAGGCACCTACTACAAAGAAAACTATTCCATGTGAAAAAAATATGTAATGTAGACATCTTCATTTTATCTACCTACAGAGATGATTTTACACATCATATAGAGTTGGGAAATGAACTGATTTTAAAAAGTCTGCTTTCTAATCATTAGCATTTCGTGCTAGTCTAGTTTGGTTTAGTTTCTTTACCTGCCTGCTATGAGAGGCTGGCTTAGATAAGCATGGAAAATGACGACTGGTTCGGTCAGCAAAATTGGGTTTTAACCTCATAGTCCACTGTAATGAGGTCATTCTGTGTTACAGTTAGAAGGGAAGGAGCTACTTTCTACATCACTGCATTTTAGACTCTATCAAATGGACCACCCGAGCTTAAGAGAAGTTAAAATGAAGCACCAGTTAGGCTTTCTGATTACTAAGACCACTATTTTTTAGCTACAACCTATCAAAGAAAAATGTAATCCAAGAGATTTTTCTTGCTCACAAAAATCATTCATTTTTATGAGACTCTAATCTTCATTAAGATGGTTTTAAGCATTCAGGAATTTAAGCACACTATTTCACATTAATGAGGTAAGTAATATCCTAATATTTCTGTTTATTTCAAGGCTGAGGCCACAACCCAGAAACATATCCATTAGTTTAACATAAGATTTACATATTTACACTCCTACACAAACCTCAAAAATTAAAAAAAAAAAAAAAAAAAAAAAAAAAAAGCTTATTTATTTTGAGAGAGGGAGGGGCAGAGAGGGAGAGAGAGAATTTCAAGGAGGCTCCCTGCTGTCAGTACAGAGCCTGTGCTCTGTGGGGCTCAATTTCACAAATGGTGAGATCATGACCTGAGCCAAAACCAAGAGTCCGAAATTTAACCGACTGAGCCACCCAGGTGCCCCAAGCCTCAAAATTTTTCTAAGTAGGCACTTTGTAATCATCAGAATAAAGATCTGCTAGCACACAGCTAAATCTCCTTACCTACTTACAGTATCATTGCCCGGGTTCTTCAGTATAAAATAAAGTTTACTGTGTAAAAGAGCCTAAAAAGTTCCTCTTCCTGAGATGCTACCAAGAGTTAAATATAGTTCTAGTCACACAATGTCCTGAACAGCGCCAGACTGGCTCTCCAGGCATACTATCTTTTAAAATTACTGTACACACTGCTGTTGCAGAAATGAATCACAGAAACTGATTCTCTATGCACATTAGTCAAATTTGCAATTAGCTTCAAAAGCTGGACTGTTAATTTAAGAGCTAGTCCTCTCAGAAGATGTACCTTACTATTTTATGCAAATAATTTTCTTTCTATACAAAAATGAACCTGGAAGGCCAGACCACATTTTTTGTAGTTCTTCCCCATTTGGCACTGGATGGCCTTACTTTTGGATGGATGGATCTTACTTTTGCCATTCTCTCAAAATAGGGCTTTTACCAGTCCCACTTTGGTTTCAATTTCAGCTGACTCCTTCAGTGTTTAAGCAACCTGAATTAGAACAGGAATTTAATTTTGAGGGAAAAAAATCACCACTATATAAAGCAATGTCCTATAGAGTATTTTCATTAGACTCCAAAAGATTCCTATTAAAAAACAAAAAACAAAAAACCACGTAGTCACAAAGAATTGAACCAAAAGATGGTCTGTATAACTAGGTTTAACATTTTATTTTTCTTTTATAGTCCTTCTTTATGCCTGCCATTCTTGACCTGGACAGGTAGAGGAAGTACTAAGTAGACCAGGCAAGGAGTTTAAAGTCACTTCACAAAATTGTTACTAATTCTAGTACTTTGTGCTTCAGATAACAGAGACTACATGAAATACAGAAACTATATTTTTCAGGGTTATACAACCACTACACATAAAACCTCACATCAACACAGTCACATCAACACAGCTATTTAATTTGCATCTTTTCCCAAAAGAAAATGAGATGACAGATTTAAAACGCGGTAAAACGGGGGCACCTGGGTGGCTCAGTCAGTTAAGCTTCTGACTTCGACTTAGGTCACCATCTATCTCACAGTTAGTGAGTTCAAGCCCTGGTTGGGAGCCTGCTTCGGATTCTCTGTCTCCCTCTCTGCGTGCTCTCTCAAAAAAAAACAAACATTAAAAAAATAAATAAAAAATAAAACAAGATAAAATGGCTATTTTTACTTGGCTTTTTCTAAGATTCACTCACTGAGGGCTTCTTGCTTGTCAGTACTTTATCTGTAGTATCTTTAAAAAATTTTTTAAATGTTTATTATTTATTTTTGAGAGAGAGAGAGAGAGAGAGAGAGAGAGAGAGAGAGAACACACACACGCAAGCAGGGGAGGGTCAAAGAGAGAGAGAGAGAGAGAATGAATCTGAAGCAGGCTCCAGGCTCTGAGCTGTCAGCACAGAGCCCAACGCAGGGCTAAAACCCACAAACCGTGAGATCATGACCTGAGCTGAAGTTGGACGCTCAACCAACTGAGCCACCCAAGGCGCCCCTATCCGGGTAGTATCTTAATGTTACTCTTGTCTTACAAAACAGGAATTAGAGGTGCAATGAGACTGGGTTTAATACCAGAGTTCATTGTAAGTAAATACCACACCTGTCAGGAAAAAGAATGTTAGGGGTAGAGATATAAAGTGGGAACCAAAGACTAAGGTTAGAAGACAGAATACATATGCCACCAAGAAATACCACAGTGGCCATGAGAGGGTTGTAAAACTAAGCATTGCTCAAAAGGGTGGTGAGAAAGAAATACTATATTACACTTCTCCATTCCATTGGCAATTCCACCTAAGGGATAGAGGCCACAGATAAAAGGCTGGGTTATTTTCACTTAAAAATTCATGTTTAGTGGATATGAGCTTTTTTTTTTTTTTTTTTTTAAGTAGTGGGGTAGCTAGGTGGCTCAGTCAGTTAAGCATCTGACTTTTAATTTCGGGTCAGATCACAATCTCATGGTTCATGGGATTGAGCCCCACACTGGGCTCGTGACCACAGCAGGGAGCCTGCTTGGGTTTCTCTGTCTCCCTCTCTCCCTGCCCTCCCCCTCTTGCCCATGAGCTCTCTATCTCTCAAAATAAAAAAAAAAATTAAAAAGAGTGAGGAACTTATAAGCTTAAATATACCTATAAGGTCCTAGAGATCTGTAGTCCAATTTATTTAAGTGCTGAAGTACAAATAATCTCTCTTAACAAATACAGAAAACTTCCTCAGATGATTAAGACTGAAGCGTGATTGAGGGGGTGATTGAGGGGTGCCTGGCTGGCTCAGGGGGAGCCTGCGACTCTTGATCTCGGGGTGGTGAGCTGCAGCCCCACGTTGCATGTAGAAATTACTTAAATGAATAAAATAAAATAAAGTGACTTAAGTGTGCTTGAGAAGTGGTACAATACTCTTCTCTATAAACGTATCTTAAAATTATTTTAGTCAAAGGGAAAAACTGATTCAACACCAACTCTGTTCACAACTTCAAGTCTGTATCTAATACAGCAGGGTTAACAGACTCAACTAATTTCAAAACTAGGTATTTCAAAATTGAATGTTGACACTAGGCCTTGAGAGAAATTTAAAATGGAAATTTTAAGACTCGTGAAATTATAGATTATCAAATAAGAAAACAATGTCGACTTGAAGCTATAAGTAATGTTTGTTTCAGAAAGAAAAAAAAAAAACACCACTGGGCTGGCAGTTCTATTTACAGAAATTCTCCGGTGTTAAGAGTTATAATTATTTAATACACAACAGTCCTTGGCAACCTTACTTGTTAAAAACACTGTTCTAGATTATTAGCTATTACTCCTCCATCTGTAAGTTGCATAATTTAAGAGTGCCCTATGATTTCCTTCTTCAATGCATTTCTGAGGCGTCCTGATTTCCAAACAAAATGATCAAACAACTCTTACAGGTTATGCCTTAAAAATACAAACCCCACAGCAGTAAGAATAAATAACTTTGTTACTCTTTCCTATAGGACTTTTTCTACACAAAAACGTGTGAAAATTTAGTCTCGATTATAAAAAATGAATAAAAAAATTCCAGACTTTAAAATGGAGAGTACGAAATGATCCCAGTGGTTAAGAAAACAATGGATACAGAATTCTGAAAGTTGCCCAAGATCACTCAATCAAGAACAACTGTCAGCAGTTAACCCCCTGCATATTTTATTATTCTTTGGGATAGGGGGAAAACAAAACAAAAAACAAACCCACTTTAGATAGAATAGAAACGGAAATAACTTTTTGAAAAGGGTTATTGTGCACCAAAACACGTTCCCATTTATCATTTCAAGTAATCACCGTTGCCAAACTTAAGACATGCTGTCTCGTTTTTTGACAATAAACATTTTGCTTCCAAGGCCACTCAGTGCGAAGACCAGTCACCATCTGTTTCAACCACAGTCAACCTCTATTTAAAACATCAGCCCGCCATTACAGCCATCCCTCCACAAACAAACGCGTGACACATCCCAGGTTAGTGATTTTTTTGAAGGCCGATTCACCTGAGAAAATTCCTACGTCTACTAAAAAGTTCATTAATAGTAATAACATCCAGGTTAACTTTCGGTGCATTTTCAAATGAGACTGCATTAATTTGCCTGCATTCTAAAGCGCCGAGATCGCCAGTCCCCACGTGAAACGTTAGGGTCAGTAATCCCCAGAAGAGCGGCGGTGACCCCAATAAAATCTAGGGCGTGGATTCCTGATGCCACGTTTCCCCGCCCATCTCCACCGGACTCCTTAGGCCAGCGAAGTGAGCTTCCGGACGGGGCCCTAGGGTGGGCTCAGAGGAGAGGTGGAGCCCGGGGAGGCCCCCTGAAGCCAGGTCATGGAATGGCCCGTCCCGCCGCCCGGGTGGACGTCCCAGCCGGGAGACGCAGCCCGACGGGGACCCGGACCGGCTACGCGGGGCACAGGGCGGACAGGCCCGGGAGGGGAGGGGCCGCCCCCACCCAGCCAAACGCTCCCACATTTCTTTTTTCTCTCTTACCTTTTCGCACAGCGTCCGCACTTGGTTCTCGTTAAGCTGTTTACACTCGTTCAGCTGCTCGACCCACTGGTCGAGCTCCTTGGTGAACGCCTTGTCGTCCATGGCGGCCCGATCCCCCTTCCCTGCCGCCTCCCTCCCCCCTCCCCGCCCCTACCCACCCCTACCCCGGGCGCCGCTCCCCTCTCTCGCTGCCGACGCCGCCGCCAGCTCCCAGCGGGAGAGGAGGGAGCCGGGGAGGGTGGCTGCGGGCCCCTCGCCCCGCCCAAGGCCAGCGGGCGGCTCCTGGCGCAGGGCCTCGAGACCCTCGCCCGCCCGGCTGCGCGCCCCTGGAGTCGGTGAAGGGCGAGGGAAGTTTAGGGGGGAGTGAGGCGCGGGTCTTCGGCACAACACCCTACAGAGGCTAACCATCCGCCGCCTCACGCCCGCCCGCCCGCTTCTCCCGGCTCTTTCGCCCCCTCTCTCGCTCTTTCTCTCCCCTCCCTCTGGGTTTCCGTCATCGCCTGGGCATTTCCGCCGGGAACAGGCGAGCTGGCGGCGCCGGCGGGGCTAGGGACGCGGAGGGTTGCAGCGCCCCCTTGTGGCTTGGAGGACAAATGGCCCGTGGGGGTCAAGGGTGGCTCCTCTTTTACCCTTCTTACTCACTTGGGGTCCAGACCAATCTCTTCCGGTTCTCCCTTCACATCCTTTTCTCTGGGAATTTAGACCCACCTTAGTCTCCGGCAGGGCTGTTTCAGCGCTCTGGAGAGGAATTGGGAAACCTGTGCCTTTCTTCAGCTGCATTGTCTCCCCAGAGTCTAGCACTCTCCCATAGCAAGTATTCAATATTTATTGGGTGTATAAATGAATTCTTTCTAGTCTTATCTCTGCAACTAAGTAGCTGTGGACCCTAATATCTTGAAGCCTCCCTTTCATGAATTTTCTGTATGACAACAATCTGTGTCCCTTCCAGCTCCAGCATTCTTTACTGCATTTACTGCAGTGTTTCCTGAGTTCTAATGATTTGTACATTCAACAAATATTTATTGAACAACTGTTAACTGCTAGATCCCTCGTACAGCAGGTGCTAAACAGCCATACTGACTATATAGAAGGCACATACTACTGCCAACTCAACCCAAGTGAAAGAAGAAGGCAAGTTTCCTATCTTGGCTTTGCCAACTTCATAGGTGTGTTCTTGCATCCAGTTTCCCCCAGCCTCAGATTCCTCATCTGTTAAAAGGGCTCAGTAAGGTCTACCTTTTCAGGTTGTGAAGAAACATTTACAAGTGCCTATCCAATAGTACAGTAAGGGGTTAACATGTTAGTTGTCTTTTCCCTCCTGGGCAACAGTTACAGAAAGCTTTTGGAAGGTGGCATTTGGGGGCACCTGGGTGGTTCAGTCGGTTAAGCGTCTGACTCGTGATCTCGGCTCAGGTCATGATCTCACAGATTGGTGAATTCGAGCCCTATGTTGGGCTCTGCGCTGACAGCATGGGGCCTGCTCAGGATTCTCTCTCTCCCTACCTGTCCTCCCCTACTCATGCTCTCTCTCTCCTTCAGAATAAATAAATAAACTTAAAAAAAATTTTTTTTAATAAGGAAAGGTGGTATATGAACTGCAGTTTGAACCTTCTCCCCGAGCAAAACCTTGAAGTTGCCTGGAGAAGAGGAAAAAATTACAAATATATATATACATATATACATATATTTGTATATATGTATATATGTATATATGTATATATATATACATATATACAAATATATGTATATATATATTTGTATATATGTATATATGTATATATATATACACACACACATACATAATTACGCACACATATGTATATATATACATATATATATAATTGTTATTATTTTTGGTAGAGAACACATGTGTGAAATGTGGTCTGGAAAGCTACTTCTTTCAACAGAAATAGGTCATATGATGGGAAATCAGGCTGGAGGAAATCTTGATCTCAAGTGACTTGTAAATAGTACTAGACCCATTAAAGAACAAAACATGAAAAGGTGATGAAACAATACTGAAGAGAAGGGACACGTGTATGATTGCAGTAGATGTTGCAGTATCTGAGGACGTTAGTCTATTATCTATAAAGGCTTAAAGGAGGCTGAGTTTCAGCCAAACCTGGAAAGCTCAGATTGCAAATGTGAATGGTTATTTTCAAAGTTCCTAGAGAAAATGGATTGAGCATTAGAAAAACATACCCAGAGGAGAAATGGGAACCATGGATAGTGTTTGGGGAGGCAAGTACTTGAAGTGCAAGCAAATGTGTTTGGAGTTAATGTGAGAGAATGTTCTTAGAGTTGGGGGTAGGGAAGAGAGTTTGTGAAAAGAGTGCTTCCGAAAAGTTTAGTCAAGTTATGCTGTCAAGGAAAAACGAATGCTTTTTTGAGTCCTTCCTAGAGACCATGCATTTCACTTGTATCTTCTCATTTAATCCTCCAATAATCCTATTATCCTCCATTTTACACATAAAGAAACAGATACGTAGGGGTTTAAAAACACGTCCAAGTCACGCAGATAATAACTGGTGGAATAGGAATGAATACCCAAGTCTGTCTTGCTGCCATTCCTGTACTTTCTGTTCTATGACCTCAGCAGTCTGACAGGAGTAGGGAAGGCTGGACATTGGCAGACCAGTCAGGAGACTTGGTGAGTGCAATATCAGTTTTTGGTATTTTGGTTGTAAAGGCATCTTAATTAAAAATAAAAGCCATAATCCTTAAACATCTTTCTTTCTTTGCACTTTTCTTCTGTCACATATGTATGTATGCATGTATGTATGTATGTATATGTTGTGTGTTCCATCCTGCAGAAAATAACCATCAACCTCTAATCCTTGCTAATTACTCGCCATGTAAAACTGCATTTAATCTTAAGTTTGCAAGCCAGTTCTAAATTTCTTTGTTTACCAGAAATGTTCTTGTTTTTATTTGCCAACCCCTTTCCTTTAGAAAAATTAAAAAAAATTTTTTTTTAAGTTTATTTATTTTGAAAGAGAGAGCAGGGGAGGGGCAGAGAGAGGAGGAGAGAGAAAGAATCCCAAGCAGGCTCTGCACTCACAGTGCAGAGCCCAATGCAGGGTTCAAACTCAGCAACTGTGAGATCATGACCCGAGCTGAAATCAGGAGTCCGAGGCTTAACTGACTGAGCCACGCAGGTGCCCCTAAATTAATTAATTAATATTTTCATTTTTATTAAAAATTTTTAATGTTTATTTTTGAGACAGAGAGAGACAAAGTGTGAGTGGGCAAGGGACAGAGAGAGAGGGAGACACAGGGTCCAAAGCAGGCTCCAGGCTCTGAGCCTTTAGCCCAGAGCCTGATGCAGGGCTGAAATCCACAAACTGTAAGATCGTGACCTGAGCTGAAGTCAGACGCTCAACTGACTGAGCCACCCAGGTGCCCCTAAAAGTTTTTTTTAATGTTTATTCATTTTTGAGAGAGAGGGCTGGGGGGGGGGGTGGTGTGAGAGAAACAGAGAGAGAGGAAGACACAGAATCTGAAGCAGGCTCCAGGTTCTGAGCTGTCAGCCCAGAGCCCGATGTGGGGCTCCAGCTCATGAACCCCAAGAAGATGACCTGAGCTGAAGTTGTTCAGTTAACCAACTAAGCCACCCAGGCGTTCCTACCTTTTTCCTTTTGATCAAAGAATTTTAAAATCATTGACTTCAGCAGATCCTTTCTTTGCCTTAAAATTACGTGTTCGGGGTGCCTGGGTGGCTCAGTCGGTTAAACATCTGACTTTGGCCTAGGTCATGATCTCATAGTTCTGGAGTTAAGGCCTGCATTGGGCTTCAGCACAGAGCCTGGAGCCTGTTTCAGATTCTGTGTCTCCCTCTCTCTTTGCCCCTCCTCCTCTCACACTCTGTCTCTCTGTCTCAAAAATAAATAAACGTTAAAAAAAAATTACATGTTAGATATAGGGCACCTGGGTGGCTCAGTCAGTTGGGCGTCTGACTCTTGCATTTGGCTGAGGTCATGATCTCATGGTTCATGGGTTCGGAGCCTTGTGTCTGACTTTGTGCCAAGCATGGAGGCTGCCTGGGGTTCTCAATCTCTTCCTCTCTCTCTCTCTGCCCTTCCCCTGCCTGCTCTCTCTCTCAAAATAAACAAACTTGAAAAAATAATATTACATGTTATATTTGTTCTTACACAACTGACTAGGTTCTTTTATTTTTTTTTTTAATTTTTAAAAATTTTTTAATGTTTAATTATTTCTGAGACAGAGACAGAGCATGAGTGGGGGAGGGGCAGAGAGAGCGGGAGACACAGAATCTGAAACAGGCTCCAGGCTCTGAGATGTCAGCACAGAGCCCGCCGCGGAGCTCGAACTCACGGACCACGAGATCACGACCTGAGCTGAAGTCGGACGCTTAACCACCCAGGCACCCCTAGGTTCTTTTAAAATATATAAATATTGATAATTTTCTTGATTTAAATGGTTTTAATATGAATCATTTATATTTATATTTTGTAATATTGTAGGAGGTTTTATGCTACATTTAAAATTATACACTGTATTGTTCTAAAAAATATTCTTCTAAACCACCATAATTCTCAAAAGATTAAATAAGTATCTTTACTTCTAGTTAAAAAAAAACCTGATGATCAGAATGTGAAGATGATATTGTTGAAATTGACACAGGGAATTCTGTGTCAGAATCTCCGTCAATTATGATGAAATTACAAACATAAAGTCAAATTGGAAATGCCTTATTTAAATTTAAAAACTACACATTGCTATTAATAAACTATTAATAAAAATATCACAGTTCTTATCATTATGACTTTGATACCATAGTTTTCATACTAGCTAACACTGGTATAGCAGAGATTGCTGTAGTCTAGCTGATATCCACTGTACAATTCTGTTTGGAGTAAAAAAAAGGCCCTGCTTAAAAAAATACCTAGGAGTGGGTATGTGGTGTAATTTTGGCAAGAGATATAAGTAGAAGTAGCTGAGAGGGGCTGCACAGGAAAGCTTGTAAGGGAGTAAACTCAAAGTGCTCTTGCCTGGAACTCATTGTAGGAGATGGAACAGCCATTTTGAAGCCAGTAGAAAAAAAGCAAGAGATGAAAGACCACATGTTAGGGGTAGCTAAGAAGAAAGATAAAAAGAACTTGGGTTCCTAATGACAATGAGAAACCAGAATAGCAGCTCTGGACTGTCTATTTCCAAACGTATTATGAGTGAAAAAACATAAAACAAAAAACAAGCTTCATATCTGTTTAAGCTTCATTTGGAGGTTTTGTTACATCTAAACACAAACCTGGCAGATACCTCCAGATATTACTCATTTTATGCTTTGACTAAATGATAGGTGGAAAATAATCTGATTTTTTCTGACAATTAGTGAAGTTGAGCAATTTTTCATATTTTTTGACATTTAGATTGTGTATGTGAATTGGGTGTTCATTATTATTATTTTTTTAATGTTTATTTTGGAGAGAGAAGGACAGAGCACAAGCAGGGGAGGGTCAGAGAGAGGGAGACGCAGAATCAGAATCAGGCTCCAGGCTGTGAGCTGTTGAGAGGCTCAACTGCAAGGACTGTGAGTTCATGACCAGAGCCAAAGCCAGAAGCTTAACTGACCAAGCCACCCAGGTGCCCCTTGAGTGTTGGTTATTTTATTGGGTTTTTCATTTCCTTATTACCGATTTATAGACTGTCTGATATACATATTTCAAATATTTTACAAAGTGTGTTACTTGGATACAAAAATTTAAACATTTTTTTGGTTGTGGTAAGAGTATTTATTTCAGGCAGTACTCTAAGTACTTAAATTACTACCTCATTTGTTCCCTTCATTACAACCCTATGAAGTAAGTGCTATGATTACTGTTCTAATTAACCAAATGAGGATCCTGAGGGAGAGAAAATCAGTTACTGGCCCTAGGTCACTCAGTTGGAGCCGGGAAATGAAGCCAGGAAGCCAGAGCCTACCGCCTCCAATATCTGTGTCATACTCTGTCATTATCCTGTCAGTAATTTGCTTAAGTCTGTTGAAAGAGGCTCATCTGCCCCAAGATTTCAAGAATACTTTATTGTTTATTTCATATACCCAAATAATTTCTATAGATCTCCTTGCAATATAAATTTTTTTGTGATTTTTGCTATTGCGGTAAAATATACGATTTACCACTTAAACCATTTTTAGAGTGTTTTTTGTTTGTTTGTTTTTCAAAATGTTTATTTTTGAGAGAAAGAGAGTATGCAGGTGTGTGAGTGGGGGGAGGAGCAGAGAAAGAGGAAGAGAGAATTCCCAGCAGGCTCTGCACTATCTCCGGGGAGCCCAGTGCAGGGCTCAATTCCATGAACTGTGAAATCATGACCTGAGCCAAAATCAAGAGTCCAATGTTTAACTGACTGAGCCACCCAGGTGCCCCTGATTTTGTTTTTGTTTTTTTTTTTTAAATAAGCTCTTTGAGAACATCGTATACACTGTATGTTAGCTAACTTGACAATAAATTATTAAAAAAATTAAAAAGTAAATTAAGCTCTTTGCCCATTGTGGGTCTTGAACTCAAGGCCTTGAGATCAAGAGCTGCATACTCTATGGACTGAGCCAGTCAGGTGCCCCCATTTTAACCATCTTTAAGCATACAATTCCATGGCATTAAGTACATTCACAATATTAGGCAACTCTCACCACTCTCACCTCCGGAGCTTTTTCATCACCCCTAAAAAGAAACTCTGTACCAATCAAACAATAATCGTCATCCCCCTAATATACATAGACTCTACTATTATTTATCATAAACCTCAGAAGAGCCCTCACCCTGACGCCCAAGGAAGTTTTTGGTGCTTATTCTAATACTCTTGAGTTATCTGGATTATTCATCTAATATGCATTTTCCCAGATTATATCATATCCATTGATTCTAAGATACTGGTTTTTTTTTCATACTGTAACACACTTGAAATCAAATCCCATCTTACAGTCAGTGACATCTTAGATTCAATAAAATCCCTTTTAGAATTGTTTATAGCCAAAGTGCTGTGTTTAAGTTAGTTTGGTCTCTCTCCAGTCTTTATTTCAGTATGGGTATATTATTCATTTAACAATTAATTTTGTATCAGCTTGCCTATAGTTTTACTCCCATGCTTCTTGATTTAATTTTCTTTTTGATATGTAGAACGTTACACAAGCTTCCAAAAGTAAAATTTATCCAGAAAGGTGAATTTGGGAAAATGTCCTTCTTTCCCTTCCCCCTTTCACCCTGTTCTCTCTATAGTAACCAGCTTCATTGTTTTCTGCTTTTTCCAGTGTTCTTTTATACAAAAATATGCGTGTATTTCTTTCTTTCTTTCTTATCCCCTTCTTTCTTATCCAAAAGGTAATATGTTAGGTATTCTTTTGTACTCTGCTTTTTTCAATTTAATATTTCACAGGAAACACTCTTCATTGGTTCATAAAGATTGTGTTCATTGTTTACAACTGTATAGTCCTCCACTGGTGTATGCGACATAGTTTATTCAGCTATGCCTAAATGGGAATTTAGGTAATTTCCCAAATTTTGTGATGACAAACAATACATTTGCATTTTTATATTATTGGATGGAGATTTATCATCCGGATAAATTCCTGAAAGTAAGGTTACTGGTTACAAAGGCATATGTAGTTTCCTCACATGTCGACAACTTCTGCTGTACAGAGATTGTACCACATAACATTCCCACAGTGTATGAGAGTGCCCGTTCCCTGCAGCTTCTCCAACAGAGTACCTGGTCAAGCTTTTAAAATTGTGCCACTATGATAGGTGAGAAATGGTATCTCGATGAGTTTTTAATTCACATTTGTGCTTTTTTCATTTTTCTCCCAAACTAGGTTACTATGACTGGCTTAATTGTGAATAATTCCCTAGGTCTGTAATAGGGATGTATTTTCCCCCTATTTCAAGGGCTCTGCATACAGTTATCTGAACAAAATTGGGGTTTGGTCAACATCAAAGAAATGCATTTCTAACTAGAGATAATGACTGTTGAGTAGGCAAAGGAGAGTGTGTTCAGAAACACAGAGGGTAGATCTACCCTAAGTTCACTTATGCATGTTCTCTCACATGATACTTGAAAGAAATTTAGATGTAAAAATACGGTGAGTAACTAAGAAACACACTGGTACATTTATTAATGCTGATGCTGACTGGCAAGGTAGGGAGTAAATGTCAAAATTTGGATAGATTATTTTTCATTTTAAAAATAATAAAATTATTGGGGTCCTTGGGTGGTTCAGTCAGTTAAGCGTCTGACTCTTGGTTTTGGCTCAGATCATGATCTTAGGGTTCTTGGGTTCAAACCCTACATTGGGCTCTGTGCTGATAGCGCAGAGCCTGCTTGGGATTCTCTCTCTCTCCTCCTCTCTCTGCCCTCACCTGCTTGTGCACACTGTTTCTCTCAGAATGGATAAATTAAAAAATAATAAAATTATTTAAAAAGTGGTGTTGAGATAAACTCTGAGTCATGATCTAAAAGCTGTGAGTGATTCAGGGAACCTAGGTAGCTCAGTCAGTTAAGTGTCTGACTTGGGCTCAGGTCATGATCTCATGGTTTGTGGGTTCGAGCCCCGTGTCTGGCTCTGTGCTGACAGCTCAGAGCCTGGAGCCTGCTTCAGATTCTATGTCTCCCTATCTGTCTACTCCTCCCCTGCTTGTACTCTGTCTTTCTCTCTCTCTCAAAAATAAAAATAAATAAATAAATAAACATTAAATATATTCAAATGCTATGAATGATTGGAAACTGGAAACTGGAGTGGCCCCAAGTAATAAAAAATGGAAGTAATGGATACAAATGACCACAAAGTAGTAATCGAAGGGGAAGACATTAATGCGGGGATTATGTCTTACAACAGTGAGCATAGAAAAACAAGATACTGTGGATAAGAATTAAATACAATAAATAAATATATTAAATATTGACAGAAGCAAAAGATTTCACTTGAAAGTGCTTGAGATGCTGATTTTGAGAGCTGTCTTTGGAGACAAATGTAAAATAAAAACATGGGAGAACATTTGAGAGTATTCAGGAACCATCTATGAGTCAATGAATACTTAGGGATTAAATCACATGAAAATGTTCCATGTTTCTACACAAAAAGCCATTGATAACACAGAAAGCCAGACAAGCAAAAGTTACTCTGGGTAGTACTATCTATCATCTATCTATCTATCTATCTATCTGTCATCTTTTCATTTCTTCTATGGCCTTGTTTAAATCTACTAAATCTATCACAGGCCAATAAAGTGAAAAATCTCTCATAATAATCCTTTTTTGTCTATTTCTGGGTTTTTAAAATTCTTTTCCTAAAAGGTTTTCTAATTTAAAGTATACATTAATGGGACTCCTGGATGGCTCAGTTCATTAAGTGTCTGACTTCGGCTCAGGTCATGATCTCGCGTTTTGTGAGTTTGAGCCCTGCATCAGGCTCTGTGCTGACAGCTCAGAGCCTGGAGCCTGCTTTGGATTCTGTGTCTCCCTCTCTCTCTCTCCCTCTGGCTCTGCCCCACTGCCCTGCTTGCACTCTGTCCCTCTCTCAAAAATAAAGAAAACATAACAAAAAAAAAAAAAAAAGAAAAAGTACACATTAATGTTGTGTATAGTACATTAATATGTCATGACTTCATAATATTAACTTTATAATAACTTATTACTCTCAAATTTTATCTTAATGTAATTTTGATTGTTAATATTATCACCAGTTTTCTTTTCTACAGGACAATTGGTAAATCTTTGTCCAATATTAAACTGTGAAGTTTATCTTTCCACTTATAACATCTTTTTTATGCAACAGTGGCATAATATGAATGGGCTAACCAAGGAGTTAAGGAGGAAATTAAAAAGTACATAGAAGCCAATGAAAATGGTAACACCAAAGCCCAAAACCTCTGGGACGCAGCAAAGGTGGTCATAAGAGGGAAGTATATAACAATCCAGGCCCTCCTAGAGAAGGAAGAAAAGTCTCAGATACACAACCTAACCTTACACCTTAAAAAGCTGGAAAAAGAACAGCAAATAAAACCCAAAACCAGCAGAAGACAGGAAATAATAAAGATTAGAGCAGAAATTAATGCTATCAAAACCAAGAAAACAGTAGAACAGACCAATGAAACCAGAAGATAGTTCTTCGAAAGAATTAACAAAATTGATAAACCCCTAGCTGGTTTGATCAAAAAGAAAAAGGAAAGGACCCGAATAAAATCAAGAATGAACGAGGTGTTGTTTACACACCAGAAATACAAAAAATAATAAGAGAACATTACAAGCAATTATATGCCAATAAAATGGGCAATCTGGAAGAAATGGGCAAATTCCTAGAAACATATAAACTACCAAAATTGAAACAAGAAGAAACAGAAAATTTGAACAGATCCATAGGAGTATGATAGGAGTATATTTGTTATACTAATGAGGTGACTCATGGTTGGCCCCAAAATAGCTACAGGATGGGAATTGGTCACCCAAAACACATGTCATATGACAGGTTAGCTAACTTTGGGCCAGCCTGACCTCAGAGGAGGTTGGAGCTTCAGATTGAGCTCAACCATGTGATCAATTATTTGATTAAAATGTCTATGTAATAAAACCCGAATAAAAACTCTGGATATTGAAACTCTGTAGAGATTCCGAGTTGGTGAGTACATCGGTGTGCAGGGAGGTGAGGTACCTGGGTGCCACATGGGGAGAGGGCAGAGAAGCTCTGGATACCCATCCATTGGCAAGGAACTTCTCTGCACATTTCTTAGTTTGGTTGTTGCTGATCTGTATCCTTTATCATCAAACTATAATTGTAACCGTCATGTTTCAATGAATTTTGTGAGTTGTTCAAGCAAATTATTGAAACTGAAAGGGTCATTGGGAACCCCTGAATTTGTAGCCTGCTTGGGATACACTTGAAATTTGTGGCTGCAGCCTGAAGTGGGAACAGTCTTGTGAAGGATTTTGCACTTCACTTGTAGGGGTTGTGCTAAGTGTCAGAATTGAAATGAATTGCAATATACCTATTTACTGTCATGGAATTAGTTATGGAACAGTGCAACACAGTAAGTTTTTATCTTAATACATCTTTTGACAGGTGAACTTACGACATTTACTGTCTTGGTTACAACTATATTTAACTTATTGTCATCTTAACACTTTAAAAAGTAGTTAAAGTTGCTATAGTTACATAATTTTTTAAATTCATGGATGTAACTTATATCTTTTCATAGTTTGCTGTGGAAATTAGCTGCCCACTTTCTTTTGATTCTCAGATGCACAGGTAAACTTAATCCTTTTATTTTACAGTACATTGTCAACATGTCTGTGCAAAATCCTTGTTTTCCCCTTTCATCCTGGATACAGGATCTCGTTTCTCTCCTTTGAACAATATTCTTTAATGTATTTGACATATATCCTTAAATTATCCATGTAAAAGATACAGTATTATGTCTTACGTGCATATTTGTATTGTGCTATGCATTTATTTCCAACTTCACTAAATGATGACCATTACTGTATTTGGCTTCTAAGTTTTCTTTTCAACATTTTTAAAAGTTTATTTAAGAGAGACCAGAGAGAGCGTGAGTGGGGGAGGGGCAGAGAGAGAGGGAGTGAGAGAATCCGAGGTAGGCTCTGTGTTGTCAGTGCAAAGCCTGACATGGGGCTCTCTCAACCGTAAGATCATGATCTGAGCCGAAATCAAGAGTTGGTCACTTAACCAACTGAGCCACCAGGACGCCCTGCTTCTAACTTTTTTTTTATAAAATGTTTTTTAAATGTTTACTGATTTTTGAGAGAGAGACAAAGTATGAGTGGGGCAGGGGCAGAGAGAGAGACACAGAATCTGAAGCAGGCTCCAGGCTCCGAGCTGTCAGCACAGAGTCTGATATGGGGCTCAAACTCACAAACCATGAGATCATGACCTGAGCCAAAGTCAGACACTCAACTGACTGAGCCACCCAGGTGCCCCTAAATTTTAATATATAGTATTCCACTGTATGACTGCACCATAGTTGACCTATCTCTAATGATCTTATCCCCCTTTCTGATTTTTGGGTTTTTTTTTTTTTTTTTTTTTTTGCAATTCTGATGAGTATGAAGTGGTATTTCATTATAATTTGCATTTTGCCTCTAGTAGTTAGTTTGAATATCTCATTATACATTTGTTGGCCATTTGGGCTTCCTCTTCTGTGATTTGCCTGTTCAAATCGCAGCAGGCTCAATATTCTTGTTTTGTTTTATTTCCGGGAGTATGTTGTATATGTTAATCCCTAGTTTTATTTGTGTCAAGTAATTTCCCTCATTCTGTCATCTCTCTGTGAAGTTCTTTGAATAGAAACTGTTGTCAAATCCATTTTGTTTTCCTTTTTGTGATTTTTGGGGCTTAAATCATTTCTTATTCCTATGTCTACATTTTAGCTTATTAGTTCTTAGTATATGTTTGTTCAACGTGAAAAGCTGGGGTCTAGCCAAAGATATAATCATGGGGAAACACCACACAAATTCAAACCGAGGAACACTGTATAATTTATAAATTTCCAATGTGTCAAGGTATAAATATCAAGGAAACCCCGATGAAACATTCCAGACTAAAGAGAACTGGCCATGAAATACAATATGTGGTTCTAGCCTAGATCCTTTTGCTGTAAGACCCACTACTGGGACAAATGGTGAGAATTACATGGGGTCTAAGGATTCGACGGTAGTAAGGTATTGGTGTTAATTTCCTGATTTTAATGATCATACTGTTATGTAGGAGAATTTCCTTCTTTATAGGAAACACACACTGAAGTATTCAAGGAGTGGTGAGGCGTCAAGTCAGTAACTTACCCTTAAACAGCCCAAAAGTAAAAGTTTTTTCAACTTTTCTATAAGTTTGTGACTGTTTCAAAAAATTTTTTTGTTGTTCTTCAGATCCAAATAGAGGTAAAATCAGTAACCTTAACCTGAAAACAAGGTCATTCTGCAACAATAGGAGCCCATTTTCCAATTCTTTAAATAGGAAAAATTATAATGCACATCCCAACCCCAAATCTCCAATTTCCTAGAAATGTAACAAAATATGATTAATTACCCATGTACAAACAAGAAGCTATCATGTTTGAATGTAAAATGCTTAAAACATGGCTTTCTGATCACCAAACAAAATGGTTTCAATAAACAGTAGTTTTGTACATAGTAGTTTGTGGGGGATAAGCTTAGGAATCCCCCGGGCTTACACCAATGGGTTAACAAGGCATAAAGAAATACAAAGCCATGGGGTGCGTTTAAGCGTCCAACTTCAGCTCAGGTCATGATCTTGCGGTTTGTGAGTTAGAGCCCCATGTCGGGCTCTGTGCTCTCAGTTCAGAGCTTGGAGCCTGCTTCGGATTCTGTGTCTCCCTCTCTCTCTGCCCCTCCTCCACTCATGCTCTGTCTCTACCAAAAAATGAATAAAGTTAAAAAAATTTTTTTTTAAAAAAGAAAGAAATACAAAGCCATAAAATGCTCACACCTGAGTTTGGGTAAACCAGATTGGCACTCCAAGAATAGGGGGGTGCAAAGACACCCCAAGAATAGGGAGGCACAAAGGTGCCAGGAATAGGGAGGTGCAAGGGCACCCCAAAATAGGGAGTGGGTGCTGACCCCCAAAAATAGAGAGCGAGAGGCAAAGGCCTGAAATAGAAATGGCACAAAGGTGCCCAATATATAGGAATAACAAGATTAGATATTCAGGGTGAAA
Source organism: Panthera leo (assembly GCF_018350215.1). NCBI lineage: Eukaryota > Metazoa > Chordata > Mammalia > Carnivora > Felidae > Panthera > Panthera leo. The sequence goes on from NC_056682.1 coordinate 28,463,489, forward strand.
GCACCCCAAATTTACTACTATAGGAGAAAAGCTACTTTCATAGACTAGGGCCAGGTTAGGTAAATTGGTGGACCATGGACCACTGTGCTGCAGGCAAAGCATCCCGGAGCAGAGATGGTTAACAAAATAAAAGGTGCCTTATTAACCCTGAGGTTATTCCCCCTAGCTGTCTCATCCCCAAGGCTGGCAAAGATAAACAGGCATGGCGCCTCCTGTCTGCTGTTAACAACCATCTACCCATCTGCCCAGCGCCTGGATTTTGTTTTATATTGACCCAAACCCCAAACACAGTATATCTTCAAAATCCCCTTTTCCCCCTCACATCCCCAAGTTAATGTTCCTAGTTTCTTTGCCTCTTTGTACATGCCCATCACATTTGCAAGCCTTCTGATCTGAATAAATACGGGGCAAGGACCCTTATTCAAGGCTCTTGTCTTTTCCTAGACATTAGCCATCTCTCGTTTTAATCCTGAGTCTGCTCTTTTGCTGGCCAAAAGAGAACTTTAGACTTAGAGTCTACAACAGCAGTTATCTTGTTTATCTACAATTTTCTTCAATATGCTCTCATCTGGCATGGCACTCATGACATTCCAGGAAAACCAAGGGCTACACATGAAAGATGAATGTGGAAAAAAAAACCTTTAGGACAAACATGCAATAGTGGAGAAAAAGGTTCACATTGAGTATTAGCTGTGATATCAACACACCTATCCTATTTTTGACACCATAATGTTCTGTCTATGCATTTGGAATGTCATAAGATTTTTTATAAATCAAGTGTGGGGGACATATTTTTTCCCAATATTCCACTGGCTGAAAATATATCAAGATATATATGTATATAGTGAATTTGGGGTATTAAAAGCACAGCAGCGGTATTGGGGAAATGAAAATCAAAACCACAATGATATATCATATATCCATTAGGATGGCTACTATAGACAAACAATCCAGCAATAACAAGTGTTGGTGAGGATATGGAGAAATTGAAATCCTCTTGCACTGCTGGTGGGAGTATAAAATAATGGAGCCACTATAGAAAACATTATGGTAGGTCCTTGGAAAATTAAAAATAGAATTACAATGTGATTCATCAGTATCACTTCTGGGTATACATCCAAAACTATTAAAATTTTTTTAATGTTTATTCTTGAGAGAGAGAGAGAGAGAGAGAGAGAGAGAGAGACTGAGCATGAGCAGGGGAGGGGCAGAGAGAGAGAGGGAGACACAGAATCTGAAGCTGGCTCCAGGCTCTGAGCCATCAGCACAGAGCCCCAGGGCTCGAACTTATGAACCCCAAGATCATGACCTGAGCTGAAGTCGGACTCTCAACCAACTGAGCCACCCAGGCGTCCCTACATCCAAAACAATTAAAAGCCGTTTTGAGATATTTGTGCACTAATATCCATAGCAGTATTATTCATCATAGCCAAAAAATGGAAGCAACCCAAATGTTCAAGGGATGAATGGATAAAGAAAATGTATTACATATAATGGCATGTTCAGCCTTAAGAAGGAAATAAATTGTGACACATGCTACAACATGGATGGACTTTGAGGCCTTTATGCTAAGTGAAATAAGTCAGTCAAAAAAAGGACAAACATTGTAAGACTCCCATTTCTGAGGTATCTAGAGGAGTCAAAATCACAGAGACAAAGTAGAATGGTGGTTGCCAGGAACTGGAAGAGACAGGGGAAAGGGGGAGTTGTTGAATGGGTTTAAGGTTTGTTTGCAAAATGTGAAAGTTCTGGAGATGGGTGGCACTTTCTTCAAAACTGACTTTGTCCCCACTTTTTCTCTTCAAATGCTGTCCTGAAGCCTTTTCTGCTCCATACCCCCTATGGGAGGCTGGCTCTCTACCTTCCTTCCCTCTCACCTTTTCAAAGCTATCCCAAGACTATTTACTTCTGTGATAGTTTCCTGGACCTATACCCATCCTCAAACCTTTCTCACAGGTCAACTATACAAAATCAATCAAAGTAATGTTTCAAGTATGTCATCTATTGCAAATGCACACATATAGCCTGCTGAGCCCGCTGTGTTACCTGTGTGGTCTTCCACCGATTTTTCAGGGCAAAACATTGGGACAGACTAAAAACTAGTTTTCTCACCCTGCTTTTTGGGTTCCTGATCTAGGAGCCTGCAATAAGAAGTTTCTCCTACAACCTTCTGTGAGTACTCATCAAATGGCAAAGTAAAAACAATCTGTTAGTGAATATCCTGGGTGTTACTTTTTTTTTTAAAGATTTTTTTACAGATTTTATTTCTTGGGGCGCCTGGGTGGCTCAGTTGGTTAATCATCTGACTTCAGCTCAGGTCATGATCTCACAGTTTGTGAGTTCGAGCCCCACATCACACGCTCTGTGCTGACAGCTCAGAGCCTGGAGCCTGCTTTGGATTCTGTCTCCCTCTCTCTCTGCCCCTCCCCACTTGTGCTCTGTCTCTCAAAAATAAATGGAAAAAAAATTTTAAACTATAAAAAAAAGATTTTATTTTTTAAGTAATCTCCACACCCAATGTGGGGCTTGGACTCACAACCCCGAGGATCAAGAGTTGCATGCTCTATCGACTAACCCAGCCAGGTGCCCTTATTTTTTTTTAAGTAGTCTCTACTCCCAGTGTGGGGCTTGAACCCATAACCCCAAGATCAAGAGTTTCATGCACTACTGATTGAGCCAGCCAGGCACCCCATGGGTGCTCCCTTTAGATGTCAGTCATAGTAAAAAAAACCAAACCAACCCCAAGATTTGAGGGTGGGAATGACAAAAATTTTCTTGCTTTCCTAAAGACAAAATGAAAATCCATTCCACTCAGTATAAATATACTCCAAGTTACAAATAGCAAATGTGTATCATGCATCTTTTATTGCTGAGCTCAGCCATATGCTGGACATTTGGAATTAAAGAATCAATGAGACATTTCTGGCTTGAAAGGAGCTTACAGTCTTTGTAAGAGTGGGAGACGCATGCAAGAAACCAGCCATTAAAACAAAGTGAGATAAATAATGTGAAAAATGCTTCTGCTTGGTGTTAATAGGTCTTAAGAGGAAGACTATATAATTCATCCTACTGGGATTTAGGAATACTTGTAAGAGTAAGGCAACCCAAAGATGAGTCTTGAACAATCTTTTTTGAGTTATACATGTTGAAAAGTTGAGATGTCTTTATTTTTAGAAAGAGAGAGAGAAAGAGACAGCATCAGTGGGAGAGGGGCAGAGAGAGGAAGAGGGAGAATCTCAAGCAGGCTCCATGCTCAGCACAAAGTGTGATGTTGGGTTTGATCCCACGACACCGCGTCATGACCTGAGCTGAAATCAAGGGTCAGATGCTGAACTGACTGAGCCACCCAGGAGCCCCAAGAGGTCTTTAGACAGAGGAGACACACGTGAATGCATAACTTAAAGCATTCCACTGACATTATGTGTGTGGGTCTATGCAATATGGGGAAGTAAGAGGGATACACATCACACCATCAGTCTCCTATGGAATGATTTAAGTTGATGAAGAGGAACAAGAGACTTAACATCCTTGACAAGATCTCAATCTGGCATAGTAACTTGGCATTATCTGTTGGCCGAACCCTTGGTTTACCACAGGAGTGAAGGGAAGTACAAGCACATCCTATAGAACATATCCCTGGTTAAAGTATTCCTGGCAGGACTCTTCCTTTTTATTTTTATTTTTAAATTGTGAAATACATAACAAAATTTACCACTCTAACCATTTTTTAACTTTACAATTCAGTAGTAATATTCTCATTAATATTCAGACATGGTTTTAAAACACCTTGGTTGGGAATCAGTGGATTAGGAGTCATCAATTACTTGACTTAGAACTTCCAACATGAAAAACACACTCACTTCTTAATATAACTAAAATATTAGCCAAAGGATTATAATTATTTGTATGCACATAGAGCAATTATTTTTTAATTGAACATGCAAAAATCTAAGATTACTGTAATGCTTTCTGCATATTCTGTAATTCAAAATTTAAAAGGGATTATGTATTAAGTACACAAATTGATGTATGGAATTAAAAATGCAGGTAACATGTCAAAGAAGAGAAATTTAAGACAGATCTTACATTCTTTTAATCCAACAATACTGGAAACTTTTAACTGACGTTCACAAAGACGACCTGCGGTATGAAAATATCTTGAAGGGTCCTCTGAATGAATTCATTATGAAATAAGCAAATAATGCTTTCCTTCATGGGACTGACATAAAGATTAGTTGATGCATGCACAAACAGAATAGCATACTTTTAGCACAAGTCACATGATCAGTAATTGTTGACTAAATGTAAATGAAATCTTTAACCAAACATGTTCAATTGACTAGTTTTCTCAAAACAAATGTTTTCACATAAAAAAATGAACCTGTCATAGACCTAAGTATTATTCTTATCAAATAAAGGAAAATACACTTTAAAAATGAAAGGAGTTACAAATCCCAAGATATATGCAGCTTCCTGTGACAAATTAGAATGCAATGTATTAAGAGATTAAGAGTTCCAAAGAATATTTCAGAGGAAGCTTCTTACAAATTAAAGAACCAGAGGGGTTCTTTAATGGTTACAAGATTCAGAAATAAGATAGTAACAATAAAGCAGGCGGCAGAGTTTACACCTCAAGAAATGAGTAGGATTTATAGCCTTACAAAATTTTCGTCTTAATTTCTAACAAGTTCTTTTAAATCTTATTTCCACATTGCATTACTAAGCAACAACTTCTTACTTTCTCAGTTTCTTGTCATTAGCTAAGAATCTGTAGTCACTGCTCTTATAATTATATTCATCAGAGAAAATTTAATTTTCTTCCTCCACAATATGCTATTTTTTAAGCTGCATGAAAAACTGGGAGTTTATCATGGTACTCAAGCACTGTCAATATTGTAAACATTGAAATCAAACTATGCCTGTAAAAAAAAAACATTTAAGTTTTAAAATGCCACATATACCTGAACATATTTTTTCCCCTAAAATTACACCCGTCAAAGGGAGTATGTATGTGGCGCCTGGGTGGCTCAGTTGGTTAAGTGTCCAACTTTGGCTCAAGTCATGATCTCATGGTTCGTGGGTTCGAGCCCTGCATCGGGCTTTGTGCTGACAGCTCAGAGCCTGGGGCCTGCTTCAGATTCTGTGTCTCCCTCTCTCTCTGATCCTCCCCTGCTTGTGCTCTGTCTCTCTCATAAACAAACATTAAAACAAAAAAGGAGTATGTATGGAGCCTTACTCTATTGCAAAGACTTAAGTCATTACTTTAAAGAATGTCTTTGGGGAAGAAATTAGCCTGAAATGACCTCAGTGAAAAGTAATTTTGATATGTACACAGATTTAAAAAGCATACACCTCAAACAACTTGTAAGTAAGGACGATCTGCCTTGGAAAATTCTGTCATTGGCTCTAATGATGGCAAAGACATTGATGTCGAAGATACATGACAGGATACAATGAAAACTGTTCTACAAAATGAGCTAAAAAAAGCATTTTAAATATTTTTATATAATATCCAATCGGTATTTAAACATGTATCTGTATGTCTAAAAAGTTTATATATTTATTTAAGTTCACTAAACAACACTTTTGGGAATCTCATTGGGGAAGTGGAGGTAGAGTCTTATCTTTGGCTAGATTCAGAACTTAGGTTGTAGAGGCACTTTTACATCAATGGAAGGCAGAGTGATATAATTAAAACAAAAGAATATAGAAGTTAGGTTGATTACCTCACTGAATATTTCAGCTTACATACGTGTCACCCAGTCATTCTCCATTCCATTACTTTGTTTCTTCCATATTACTTCTCATGATGTGATAAACACACGTTTATTACTTGTGTCTCTTGAACAGCAGGAGAACTGCATGAAGGCAGGGACTCTGGTTTATCCTATGAAACTCCAGGCAGTAAAGAAGTTTGTAGAGTGAGGGGAAAGGAAGGAAGGTGATAAAGGCAAAACCAGCTGCAGTGGATGGAGGGCTCCAGCACTTCAGTCATCTAATTCAGCCAGTTCTTTGTGGGTTGTTATTCATGTAATGGCCATGTGTAAGCCAAGGACCAACCATGTATTTGCTCATTAGTCAAGAAACAAAATAGGAAAAAAAACCCAAAACACTGAAACTAGAAGGAATTCAGTTTATTCAGATAACTCTTAAGTTCCAAAAAACAGTAATATTGACAAATAAGCAGCGTTTTTTGTTTGTTTACAATGTTTGCTCAAATTTTAATTTGCTCCTTTACTTTTAGGACCAAAGCACATATTTGAGAGGGGGAAAAAAGAAAATGCTACAGTTTTTCATGCTCTGTTTCAAAGTGCAGATTTTAAAATGTAACTGAATGTTTAGATATGTGTTTTTCATTTTTTTGGAAGAAATTAAAACTCATGAAATAAAAATATCACAAGACAGTATCAACAGAATCTGAATGTTGTTTAAAGAAAGCATCCTTTTAACATTTAACTTCTTGTTTACCTAATAGAGACATTTTTGGTAATAAATTTGTAACATCTTTCAATAACCAAGCATAAATCAAGTGACTGAGACAAAGTCATTTTTTGAATAAGTGTTAGTATTACTGTTTTAATACCTGTTCAGGAGTTCAGAATTTTAGACTATTTTCAAATAAAACAACTGTATGGACAACAACCCCCTTCCCCCACCTGTATTATTTTGATATTACTTTAATTCTGTAGTCTCCAGATTCCTTCTTTCTTTCTGTTGCAGTCTTGGCTGGACTTTTCCTCTTTACTTTCCCCTTGTTAGAAAAGAACCCTAAGTAATCTGAATTCTCTCCTATTTGGTTACTCTGGGAGGCTTACCCCGGGAGTTCTTACTGTTTTTCTAAATTGAAAAATTAGTTATTCTATGATAAATTTGGCTGAATTATACTCTTTTTGGAGGCCTGTGCTAGATAGCATAAAAAGTTTGCTCACATAAAAAGTCTGAGAAAACTCTGAGGCTCTGCTGTCTGTTCATTAGATTTAGTCAGTGCAAAGTCTGTGTCACGTTTTTTGGGCCCACTAGCACTTGGGGAAAGGTCAGGTCGAGAGGGATCTTTCTAGCTGGAATCTTACAGAAAACAGGAATGGATGTCAGTGGGCAGAGAGAGTGCTGAAGACCATAGTTATACACTACACCCCTGTTCTACGATGATTATTACGGAGACATTTTTTGCTTTTGTGGAGTGCTGGAAAAAGAAAAAAAATCTATGACCACAGGATTAAAAAACTCTATGTGCTGCATTATTTAAATCACTAAAATACAACTAAACTAATGGCATTAGCTAAAGAAATTAGTCCTTATTATTTGCTACAAAATCACTTTTAAAAAAAGTTTGGATTGTGAAATACAATACAAAAGAAATAATCTTGTGGAAAGGGCTCACTAGAAAAGGTGCTAAATGTGCTTTAATTTCAATATGATATAAAACTACTTCAAATATAAAAACTTAAAAAATCTCTACTCAAGGACAAACACAGAAAATATGCAAACGAAATTCCCTATTAAAATATAGATTGTAAGTAAAAATTGAAAATATTGAAATTAAAGGAATTTGTTGCATTAGACACAGGTTTGTAAATTATATGAAGTATCAAGAATTATAAAATTATTGGTCTGATCGATCAATTAAAGTAAAAAAATCCTTTTTTAATCTAAGGTAAATGGCACAATGTTACCATAAACAATATATCAAAAAATATCAGACTTTACAAAAATCTTATTTTAAAGATTTTACTACTATTGCTTAACTTTAATCATATTAAATGTTACATTTACTCTCCTTACTCCATTAGACTAATCTCAAAAGAATCTTTATATAAGCTGTTAACAGTTGTGATAGAAACACTTCAAAATATACATTTCAAAATACTGTTAATGTTTCTGATATTGAAACATTAACCTATTGAAAATACTAGCCTATTGAAAATATAGGTATTGAAAATAGCCTAGTACAGTTCACTAAAATATTGCACGGAACTAATTTTGGTATTTTAGATGTCAGAAATCGATTTCCAATTGCATTCTATGATACGCTGTTACATTTAAACATTTTATAAAGGGCTATATGGTTTATATTTCCTACCACATTTACATATATAAAAAACCGTTAAGTAAAAAATGCTTGGAAAAACTTGTTAAATCCCCTTTATTTCAGTAGACAGAAGACTTTTTTTCATTGTCCTGGCTGAAACGGTTCTTGTTGCCATGGAACTGGAAGAAAAACCACAAAGATTTGAGATAAGTTAACAATACAGACTAATGGCACACAATAGTTTAGTGGAAGACCTGAGTTAAGTTAGAACCAAGATATTAGTCGGGGCGCCTGGGTGGCTCAGTCGTTAAGCGTCCGACTTCAGCTCAGGTCACGATCTCGCGGTATGTGAGTTCGAGCCCCGCGTCAGGCTCTGTGCTGACAGCTCAGAACCTGGAGCCTGTTTCAGATTCTGTGTCTCCCTCTCTCTCTGACCCTCCCCTGTTCATGCTCTGTCTCTCTCTGTCTCAAAAATAAATAAATGTTAAAAAAAAAAAAAAAAAAAAAGAACCAAGATATTAGAGTTCAAACTGCACATCTGCCCTTTGATAGCCATGGGATCCTGAAAAAGATATTTAAGGGTCTTCAAGAAGTACTTTCCTTATCTGTAAAGAACAGTAACATCTCTTCATCCCTCATAGGTATTCTGAGAGATTTAAATGGAGTAAAGGATTCACTGTGACTTGCACACAGGGCTCACTTGGCCCCTTCCCTTAGTTCCATTTATGGTGCTGAATACAAGCACCATGAGCAAAAACATCAATAAATGAGTCACAAGGATTTTCACACCTTTAGAAGGACGTAGTTCCTGAAAGCCTGAGAGGTGATCTCTAGATTATTTGCACTCAGGAAAACTGAGTGTTGTGCTTATTGCCTAACACTGTTAGAGTTGCTTTTGAATAATTGTTTCTTTTCCTTTTATTTTCACTTGATTAATATAACTAAGCAGGTTAACAATTAAGATTTTTGAGAATCAAAGCTGGACTTGATTCCAGAGAGATCTTTTTATTTAAGAACACAAGAAAGCTCAAACTGAGAACCTCTGTGAAACAATTGTATTCAAGATTTTCTTCTTCTGAAATGAAAATTTCTACTTTAATTCGTAGGTTTGCCACATCTACTATAGGTTGGGTGTTTAGCCTTACAGGAGCGGCAGCACATCAAGTTAATCAAAAAGGAAAAAGCACATGGGGCGCCTGGGTGGTTCAGTCCGGTGAGTGACTAACTCTTGATTCCAGCTTGGGTCATGGTCTCACGTGGGATGGAGCCCTGCATCTGGCTGTGTGATGATGGTGCAGAGCCTGCTTGGGATTCTCGCTCTCCCTCTCTCTGCCCCTCCCTAGCACGTGTGTACTTCCTCTCAAAATAAATTAAAAAAAAAAAAGGAAAAAGGGCAGTCATATACTTCCCCACTTCCATTCCTATTTCTTTCTCCTCTCCTGTATAGTTTTTCTTCAGGTTCTGTTTTAGATGAACAATTTCCAGTCCTGTTTAAATTCATTTGGTGGGCCAGGTGGGAAGGGAAAGACACAGAGATAATTAGAATACCATATAATACTCACATGCTGTATCATGTGAGAAACGTGCATAAATAGTATAAGAGGAACTGTCATATGGGAGAACAGCAAGAAGTTCAATGTGGCCTCAACACAAAGGTAGAAGTGGTGGGAGATGAGGCTGCATATACTGTGAAGGACCCTGCATTCCAAGCTAAAATTTTTGAAATTTATCCTACAGGTCACAGAGCGTCAGTAGTAACTCCAATGATTTTTTTTAAACAAAAAAAATTTCCTTTTTTGGTTAAATGTTTATTTTGAGAGAGAAAGGGCACGAGGCAGAGGGGCAGAGAGAGAATCCGAAGCAGGCTCCATGCTGTCAGCACAGAGCCAGATTCAGGGCTTGATCTCACAAACCATGAGATCATGACCTCAGCCAAAATCAAGAGTCAGACACTTAACTGACTGAGCCACCCAGGTGCCCCTATTATCATTTTTTTGAAGTTTACTTATTTTTAGTAATCTCTACATAGCCAACATGGGGCTTGAACTCATGCCCCTGGGATCAAGAGTCGCATACTCTTCTGACTAGCTAGCCAGGAGACCTGGGAAATAACTTTTTAATTTGAAAAAAATTCTCTTACATTTCTCTATTTAAGACCTTAAAAGATTGTTAACTTTACTTATGATACACATTACTTCTGATGGTAGAATACTGGGGTGTTAGTGAAAAATTGTAGTTTTTGCAGAATTATTAATAATTGTTTTTAAAATTTGATTTAATACTGGTGTATATAAATTTTAATTTTAAAAATTTATGTTCTAATTATGATATTAAAATTTTTTTTTTAATGTTTATTTTTGAGAGAGACAGAGTGCGAGTGGGGAAGGGGCAGAGACAGAGGGAGACCCAGAATCCGAAGCAGGCTCCAGGCTTCAAGCTGTCAGCACAGAGCCTGACACGGGGTTTGAATTCATGAGAACCTTGAGATCATGACCTGAGCTGAAGTCAGATGTTAAACCAACTGAGCCAACCAGGCACCCCTAATCATGATATTTTATAAATAGAATTGTGCTTAAGAGAAAAAAATTACAACTTCTAGTGGCAAATTACTAAGTTGTTTCACGTATGCCCAAGTATTATATTAGAATACCAAGAGAAAGAGGGGCGACTAGGTGGCTTAGGTGATTCAATGTCCCAACTCTTGATTTTGGCTCAGGTCATGATCTGAGGGTCATGGGATCCAGCCCAGCATCATGCTCCATGCTGAGCATAAAGCCTGCTTAAGATTCTCTCTTTCCCTCTGCCCCTCTACCCAGCTCACTCTCTCTCTTAAAAAAAAAAAAAAAAAAAGAGAAAGGTTGCTTTATCAGATTGAAATGTCTTTGCCAAATTGGTTTTTTACTCTTTTTTTCCTCCACTTATCAATATAATGTATTTTCACAGTAGGAAATCTAGAAAATATAAAAAGCACTCTCCACAATCCCCCGATTTATTATGCAGAAGCAAACAAATTAAAATGTTGCATTTCATTTCAGTATTTCTAGGCATTTTTTTTAAGTCTATTTATTTTTAAGAGAGAGCAAGTATGGGCATGAGTAGGGGAGAGGCAGAGAGAGAGAGACACACACACACAGGGAGAGAGAGAATCTCAAGCAGGCTCCATGCTGTCAGCATGGTGCCCGACATGGTGCTAGATCCCAGGACCCTGGGATCATGACCTGAGCCAAAATCAAGAGTCAGATGCTTAACTGACTGAGACACCCAGGCACCCTTAGTCATTTATTTACACAGGTATATTTATATGACATAGTTTTTAAAACTGCCATTGAAAATGTTTATAAACTCTGTGATTGTTGCATTGTATTTTGCAGTGTGGATTAACTATAACTTACTTAACTATTCCCCAAAGTTGGGTTTTACTAAAGGACATATTTGTGATATTACTAGTCTTTGACAGCCAGATTCCCATGTGACAACATAATTCAACTGCCGAAGATAGGAACAAGACTACAAATCTACACAGAAAAATGACTGCTATATATATCACCATCTGTTGTAAATTCCATTTACATGAATGTACAAAAATAAAAGTAAAAACTCAATAAAGTGAACGTTAAAACGTATAAAACTCACCGTAAGTCCAAGGAACTTGTGGAAGCACACCTGAATCAGGAGGGTAAGGGTATGCAGCTTGTGGGAACGCTTGATGGGGAGCATACTGTGAAAAAATCGGCTGCTGAAAATGATAAGAAACAGGCATTTGAGATTGAAAATGCCCATTCACTGGCACCAAGTCGTTTGCTTGTGGCTCCCCAGAAAAGTAACCAGAATATTGAGAGTACAAAAGATTAGAATGTGCATTTTGGACGGTACTTGCAATTGCAGTCAACATCGCAGAAGGAGGCGGCTGTACTTCGTATGATGTTATCCCATGGTATGTCTGGGTAATGGAGCTGCCACTGCTGTTGCTGTAATGATAAACACACCATGTGTAGTAAGGATATGAAGTTCCAAACGGGTGCTGAGAAGAATTATATATTGGGGTACATGCAGACTGTGGAAGTTCGTTCCAACATGCTGCAGCATTCTGAGTTAGGACTTTGGAATTTTCATTATTCTGTTGTTCAGAAAAAGATTGTTCTGTGGTTTGATTTACACTGAGGGTTATGTTCCCAGATGCTCCAACAGGTATAGTATTGGGACTGAATGTATCCTTCATGCATTTTCCTTTTAACTCAGTTTTTGCAGGCTGTGTTTTATTTACTTGAAGAACAGGAAATTTGTCCTGGATAAATTTGGATTCTGAAGGATTGGTGCATGCAGAATTTTTAATAGATGAATTTAATATTTCATGATCTTGAAGTTCAAAGACAGTGTTATTTGTTTCTAAATTGGCAGGGATGTCCCTAAATATGCCATCTACACTTTTTTGTTCACAACTCGCAAAACAACAATCTTTCTTATCACTCTTTGTTTCAGCAGCACTAAAATTCACATCCCTTTTCTTCATGCTACTTAAGTTTCCCTGTTGTCCAGTGAAATCTTCTGAAGTATGAGATGAAATATTAGTTAAATCTATTTTGCCCTCTGACTTTGATATGCAAGTGTCTTTTAAGTTCTTTAAAGGTAAAAGTGAGCCAAGTAGTGATCTTTCCATTTCAGCCTTTTTTGGAGATACATGGTTTCTTTTCAGATTGTCAGATGAACTTGGTCCTATTTCACTTTCACTTTCGAGATGAGATCTTGTAGTCCTATTAAGTGTAACACATATATACAAACAACTTTAAATATATGGAGTCCCCAATTTTAATATAAACATGTATGTGAAATTTTTATTCAGAAGAATTCTTAAGATTTACATTTTCTCTATCAGCAGTATATATGTAACTTATTTACCCAGTTTTACTCCCTTGCCTTGAATTTAGCTACTTTTCCTGCTGACGGTGATAATATTCCACGTTTCAAATGTATTTCTAATATATTTTGAAATATATATAGTGCAGTCAATATTGTAATTACTTTATGCATTGGACAATTCCTAGCAGAGGTGTTTAGAAGTAGGCAACTATGTCCAATATTTTACTGTAGTTTTGCATACATATACCTCCAACTGTTGATGATCTTCGTTACTTGTAAATGGTTATATGCAACTGATGAAACTACCAGCTGTGCCCTGCCCCTGCCAAAGACCACCTTCTGTCATCAGGAGCTACTAAGGTATTTTGTCTGCTCAAGGTTGAGAATAGGAAACACAGACCTCCAGAATACCATGCCAATTTAATATCCTTGACATTTCTACCTAAATTTAGACAATTTCAAGCAGGCTGAAGGAAGTATCCACTAGGGAAATGTCTAGAGTCAGATAGCTAATATAGGTCCCCAGGATAATTATATTTTTTTGGTGTCTCACCAAATTCTTTGAATTGCATGTGGAAAAGAACATGTTGAAAAGAAAAAAGTAATCACTGCTCCCCAGTCAAGAGAAATTAATTTTTGGCCTGGAATTTATATATCTAATTCATGAAACTAAAAGCCTCGTAGTTTACTTAATCCAGCTTCTCTCAAAGGCAGCTGAGTGACAACCTACATCATCATCCAATCCCATGTAACACTTTGACATTTTGCAGAGACTACAGTTTGGACTTTATCACATTTCCAATGAAGTTTCAGTAATGTCTCAACCCTATAGATTGACAGCAGCCTGTATGGTCATTCTTTTATGTACTCTCTTAGAGGATATTCTTCCATGAAGACAGCACCCTGTATTAAACTTATCTTTGAACTTATTTTCTGCTATGTGAGACAAAGTTCGATTCTCTGAGTAGCAAATACCACCTAGATTTAGTTACCAAAACTAAGATGATTATAGAAGTGGTTTATGTTAACCCTTTACAAACCTATTCATCTTTATGCCACTATGCAATTATTTCAAGAGTCTAGAAAACGATTCTAGAAATGTAGTAAATAAAATGTGTATCGAAAAGAGCAAAACCAAGTAAGACAGAAATGAGAATGCTAATCTTTTGTATTCCATATTACTCATTCTCCTTCATAAAACAGAAAAAAAACATGGAAAAAAAATGAAGCTTGTCATAAACTGAAAATATTACAGAGCTGAATGAAATAAGAGATGGTCCACATGTCCAGTGGGACCATTTCATGTCAAAATGAAAAAATATAAACAGTGTAGTGAATTTTTCATAAAAATAATTCAGTTCAAAAATAATAAAAATAATTCATTAAAGGTTTTAAAGCATCCTTTCATGAAAACAGTTGTGTATTTATAACATACGTACGCGTGTTTATGACCAAATTCTTAGTAATATAATTCAGCAATTTCTATCTTTTAACCAATTTTGAAATGATTGGTCTGTAACAATTACAAGTTTAAAAAACTCAATCTAATCACTTGTTATATTATTTCATCTCCTTTTTTAGCCAACCAGCTACTAATCCCCATCAATTCTTTAAGTAATGTCTGTCAAGTATGAATTTTACTTTCTTCCTCTAAAAAAAATCACTCTTCTCTAACTTGCTACTTCTATCTCTACTCAGAACTTCCTTATCTTTAAATCACTTAAAAAATACATTTCACAGGACATTACCCTTTAATACTTACAGAATGAAGTTCAAAGTCTTTAAATCTTAATAAAGCACTGTATAATCTGAAACCTTATTCTCCCCCTCCTAAATTTACTCTTGTCCTTTAAGTTACAGGTATGATCCAATAGAGGTATGTACATAAATGTCTTAGTATTGTTCCTTAGTATGTGCTTAGTTCTGTTTAGTTTTTCTTTACGTAGGTCTGCTGGCAACCTACCTGGAATCCTTGAATGTTGCCTTTTCTCTGTTGATTTTTGTGACATCTTTTATGTCAACCTGTGTTTAAAAGTTACAAAGAGAACCGACATTGGCAATGTTATAAAATACAATACATACATATTTTCATCACAGGTACTTACAATTGCTTGTTTGGTCATCATCTAAAATGCACTGTCTAAAACAACATTCATTAATGATCCTCCTACCTTCAAAAACCAGTGATTCTGTTGGACTTCCCATTATGTCTTAAATGTTTGGAGAAACTTTGAAATAAACAATTTACAATATTTTTTTTATCCCCATATCTCACAACAGATCTTGGGGTCCATTTATCACTGCCTTTTTTTTTAAATACATACTCTTTTTAGTAAACCGGTTTTTAAGCTCCATTGTTAAATAATTGCCAGATATGGACTTTCTTTAAGTTTATTTATTTTGAGAGAGAGCGTAAGTGGGGAAGGGGCAGAGAGAGGGACAGAGAAATCCCAAACTGGCTCTGTGCTGCCAGTGCAGAGCCCGACATGGGGCTCCATCTTATGAACCATGAAATCATGACCTGAGCCGAAATCAAGAGTTGGATGCTTCACACACTGAGTCAACCAGGTGCCCCTGGACTTTCTTTTTTCAGTCTGTCAGACAGCACCCTCTTGTAAGCCTTGGGTGACTTGCTACTCCCAACTGTCCTCAGAATCTCTACCCTTTAAATCACTGAAAAACACATTTCACAGGATGTTACGCTTCAATACAGAATGAAGTTCAAACTCTTTTTGCCTATATTTTAGACATTCTATAATCTGAAACAGTATTTGTCTCCATCTTTAGCTTACTACTTGTCCACTAAATTAAATTTTTGTTCCAGACTTAATTTGAAACTCATTTCTCAAATAATGTCAATAAACATTGTATCTTTGCTCATATTATTTTCCACAACTTAGATACCCCCGCTTCATTTTAATCTTCATCAAATACCATTTTTTCCTAATTTAAGGCAATGCTTTGGCCTATGCTCTTCCATGAAATTAAAAAACACAATTTTTTTGTTGTTACTTTTCTTCTCAATACTTACAATACCTTTTTATTATTCTCATTTTACTCTTGATGTGGAGTATTACTGTTGTTTTGGATGTATGCTTACAAACTGGTTGTTTATTAAGCATTTTCCTA
Source organism: Panthera leo (assembly GCF_018350215.1). Classification (NCBI taxonomy): domain Eukaryota; kingdom Metazoa; phylum Chordata; class Mammalia; order Carnivora; family Felidae; genus Panthera; species Panthera leo. Next base: position 28,479,504 of record NC_056682.1, read on the forward strand.
TAAACACAGTGAAATAAATGATTGGTTTCCTGGTGTCTAGAATTAGTTTAACTAACAAACACAATTACAGTAAGCTGAGAAAAAAATCCCATTTTTCATTTTGCATATAGGTTTCTCTTCTGAACTGAAATTCCCAAAAAATTATTTTAAGAGAAGCCTCTGAGGGTAGAGTAGAGGCAAGTATCAGTTTATTATGGGCCCTGGAGCTAGACTGCCTGGTTTTATATCTGGGCTTACCCATTTACTAACTCTGTAACCCTGGGAAAGTGACTCGACCTTTCTATGTGTCTGTTTTCATACCTTTACATAAGGTAATAACAGTACCTACATCATAAAGATTTTGTGAAGAATAAAGAGTTAATACTTGTGCATTTATTACAACAGTGCCAGGTATAAAATAAATATTTTCTATAATTTGTTAAATAAAACTTGTTTATGTAGGACTTCTTGTAACTCCTTTATAATCATCTATTGAAAAATATCTGTCCTGGGGTGGATGGGTGGCTCAGTCAGTTGAGCGTCGGACTCTTGATTTTGGCTCAGGTCATGATGATCTCATGGTACTGAAATTGAGTCCCATGTCAACGTGGAGCCTGCTTGAAATTCTCTTTCTCTCTCTCTCTCTCTCCCCCCGCCCTCCTCTGACCCTCTCCCTCCCTCGCATGCTCTCTCTAAAGTTAAGAAAAAAATCTGTTCTATTTTTCCATGTGGATGATAATGGTCAAGAACACAGGTTCCATTAGCCAATTTTTAATACTTACTACATCAAGTATAGCCTTGTTATATAGGAGTTACTCAATAAATTACTAACTTACTCACATTCACATTGGACTATTCCTTAAGAAGTTATATAAATTTACATTTTTCCAAGAAATGTTTTCCAAATTAAAAAATTTAATTGTACGTTTAAAAATAAGTATTTGCAAGGTATTTCTCATATAGAGAAACATTTCACTTTATTATAAAGATAATAAAAACTGTTTCATCCAATTCTTTTTTTAAAGTAAGCTCTATGCCCATTATGGGGCTCCACCGTTGGTGAATGCTCCACCGACTAAGCCAGCCAGGCACCCCTAATCCAATTCTATAGTTAGTAAATTCATTTTGCAAGGTAATATTCAAAGCATTCTCAATTTTTACCAATCTGCAAACTACTTGTTTGAAGAGTAGACTTGTTCTCAAAAATAATACTTACTTACATAGGCTTTTGTTTTAAAACATTTGTTACCTTTTGTTTTTTACAGCTGGAAACAGTAGTGTTTTTCTGTTGTTTTTGAGGGTCTCCACATTTGTCTACAGTGATAGATCGTTTTTCAGAAGAACGTGAAACAGTTTTCATTATGCACTCTGAAATTGAGGGCACCTTCATATAAATACTAGATTTATTGCTATCCTTCCTAGGTTTTACATGCACATTCGTTTTTTCTTTTCCCTGCAGTTGGGAAGTCTTCTTTCTGTTATGTAGCATTTGGCACAAAATAAAGGAAATGGTTAATTCAGCATTTTTAGTACATATTATCTTCATATGTTCAATAGTTTTCATGACTTTCATAATATGGGCCATTTTCCCTAAATCTTTCCGAGGGGCAGCCATTATATTTTCGAGCAGTGCAGAAAACTGGTTGTGGCTGTATTCCAACTCTGTCATTGTGCTTCCGTAATTTATGGATGCTATACATGGCACAAAGTCAATATATGTGGAAACGGAATACTGAGACTTCTTTAGAAGTTTTTGTATTTCTGTAAGTTCCTGAAGTTCTCTTGAGAGCAAATGAAGAGCGTATGAGCAATTAACAGCTTCACTATATTTGTAAATAATATCCAGATCTTTCTTAAGTTCAGAAATAGCAGTCTCTATGACTTTCCAAAGGCAATCTGTTGAGTTATCTTTAAGAAATGAAAAAGAAGCCATTTTTTCCTGGCAGTGAACCAGCTCAGGAAGAAGTGACAAATCAAACCAAAGCATACCTCGAAACCTCTGTTTGTCTAGTTTCTTTGCCATTGAGTTTTTAAGAAAGTGAATGGTTTCTGAAAGCATGACAATTTCAATATAGGTTTCAATGGCTGCAGGCTTTAAAATTATGGCCCCATGATTGTGGTTTTTCACCATGTCCAAAACGTTTTCTTCTGTGATAAAAATGTTATCTATGTTCTCTTCTTGCAGCATCTGAAAGTATTTTTTTAAAATTTCTAGGTGTTCGGTACATCTCAAAGTGAGGTCCTGTAATTTCTTAGAGTCTGCAAATTCAGCTTGATCTAGTATTTCGCTAATACAACAGATATCTGGGTGTGAAAGCAAAGTACTGTTAAACCCACAGTTTTCTAGGGTAACTGGTGCTTTGTTTATTAGATCATCTGACTTTCTGGAAGCAATCTCCATATTCTCAAGCGCAGTATTAGAAATTTGTTCACTGCTTAAATCCTTAGACAATGTATCATATATCTTTTTCAACTTAGAAAAAGCACACTGATTCATTTTGAGTAGCATTTCTCTATTCTCTCCTGAGTATATTTTGCTGAAAGATTCTCTCTTCTCTTTCCAAATAAGACTTTTTGCAGCATCAAAAAAGATATGTTCCAGACCATAAAGAGATATTTTAATACTTATTGCCTCACTGCTCTTAATAAAATTAACTTTAGAGGTGATCATTTCTATGATAATCCACAAATGGTCTTGTTTTCCTGGATAGGAATCAACTTTAGGAGAGTCCCCATACATACCAATCAGCTTTAAAGTACTTTTTCTTAAGGTTTCTAGGTCTCCTAAACTATCTCCAAAGTTAACTCCACAGGTAAATGGAACAGAAAGAGAAAAGTCAAAGCAATCAGAACAACGCTTCATTACTGCTTCACACTCATTAATCTGTCGTTTGTATTTTAAGAATGCATAGTATGAATTATTTTCCCTTTTGGTTTCCTCAAATAATTCAATTAACTGATCATGATAGTTTTGTAACTCACAGAATGCATTATACTTCAATCTTCCTTGAAAAGCAGGATAGAAGTTGGATTGTTGTTGAAATCCACGTGGTCTACCAAGCAGCTCACTGTACAGTGTTTCATCATACCAGAGCAAGCTTCGGTAGGTTGGTTCACCTCCTAAGAGCCTTTTTTTGTTTTCAATGAATTGAATAGTTTCCATCATCATTTGGAGTTCTACCAAGGAGTCAACAGCACATGGCTTTAATTTGTGTCTGCAATTATTCCACAGGTTTTGTTCTACTAATAGTTCTCTTGAAATCAGGATTTGTTCGAGAGAACATTCTTGGTTTCTTTCAAAAGCTTCAACAAATAAAGGGAGAATACTTTGACAGGCCTTAGTTTCTTCCAGTAGAATCTGCAAAGATGATGTTTCATCTGCCCTTCTCAAAATCTGAGCTAGCCTGGCTGTAAGAGCTGAATGATTAGCTGAGCAATGTTTCTCTTTTAATCCATTCGTGTATGATGCAGCCTTATTCTCAGGAGTAGAGACTTCGGAAGTTTGAGAGTCAGTATGTAAAACAGGAATAGGATTCATTCCTATAATGCCTGGTTTAGAATTACAGGCTATTTCCGAATGCAATGCAGAGTCAGACTGAGGGTCATTACTAACTTTAACTCCCCCTTCTTTCTCTCTTTTGTTAAGATGATTAGAAACTGGGTTATTCAAAGCGACTGCCTCAGTAATGTTTTCAACGTTTAGATGAGAATCAATCAAGTTATTTTTAATTGTTTTCTTGCTTAAGTAGGAGGATTCTTCTAAGATCTTGTTCTTTTGATTTTTGAACGGAGTCTTAACAGTGCATCCTTCAGTCATGCTTTTTTTGTGAAGTGAATCTCTTGCTTTTTCTGCTTGTTTAACTTTCCACATTTTTCTGTCCCAAATGTCTTTATTTGCCATACACTTTTTTGAAGAAGAACCCTTCATATTATCTTTTAAGAGCAAATAACTATCATTGGAAAATAGTTCCTTCATTGTATTTTTCCTACAACTTTTACTTTCTTCAGTTACTAATCTGAGACCCAACTCAGAATCCTCAAGAACATGTGATTCATTCCCATCTATATGGAAGCAATTACTTGAAGAACATTGTTCTGTCTTTAGAAGTTCCTTTCCATCACATCCTGGCTGGCAGTGTGGTACATTGGTGGATGTTGTAAAAGAATCTACAGCAAAAACTCTCTGTTTATCCAAATAAGATTCTGAAGATTCTCCTTCACTGTCTGTCACTGCTGTGGTTGATAACAATTGAGGAATACTGTCAGACTTTTTGTGTGTTATCAGAGTTAGATTTAATGGGTCCTTAAGGAAGTTTTCTGGAACAGTGCCTGGTTTGGAGCTCTGATTAGCAGCTGTCCGTTCTTCTACAGGCAAATTTACTTCCAGGTTGCCTTTACAATCAGATAAAATAAGGTTATCTGGTGTGCAGACATCAACGTTTAAAAGGTGCTTGATATCTGATTCTAAAACTGAAATAACTATGTCAGTTTTTACCTTTGTGTGTGTTATACAGGTTGCATTATAACTTGTGTCTGTGCTAAAACTTACTTTGTCTTCTTTTATGCAACTTAATGATACTGAATTACTCTTATTTATTACTTTATTAGTCTCGGAATTGTTTTCTGCATCCTTAATATTGTGTGCTGAGTGGTTCTCAGGATTTTCATATTTATTAATGTTTGATAAAAACTTTATGCCAACTTGATTTTCTTTTTCAGTTATTTTCTCATCTGGGCAGGCTGGGGAAAATAGACATCCAGTTTTTCCAGAAAACAGCTGAAGTTCTGATGATCTTCGATTTCTCATCCGGCTCTTGTTATAAGCGGAATGACTGGCACTTTGGGATGTGGAGCACAGGGCTAACTGTGACTCAGGATACTCGAAATCACAAAATTCCCTTACATGAATGGTGGTGTGACTTCTGGAGACACTGCTGGCCATATTTCTCTTAGAAATGCACTCTGCGATTCTCGCTCTACTTGCTTTGTAAGACTTGGGCTTTGATACATGAGTTAATGATTTATCCACTTCAAATCCCAAAGCTCTTTTCTCTCCTGGTTTGCCGTATTTTCTTTTTGACAAAAAATGTTTAGTGGAATAATATCTTCTTTCAGACACAGAGCTATAACCTTGAAGGTCACAACTTTCCCAGAAATTATTGCATATTATTGCATATGATTTTGGTAATGGGCCTTTTCTTTTTTCTCCTACTTTAGCTATAAGTTGCAAAGACGTGTGAACTCTTCTATGAGCTTTTTTTAAATGAAGAACAGCTCTGTCAAGTCTTCTGGAAAGACGTTTGCTTTTGCATAAAGATGCTTCACTATTTAGAATATCAAGGACACTCCTGATGTGTTTTTCCGACTTTGAAAAGGTTTTAATTCGTCCTTGGGATAATGAAGAAAAATGTTCAGAAGAGTCTAGACTGGTTAGTCTCCTCTTCTTCCCATAAATTTTACGACGTCTTACATCCTTATGTGGTGTGTTCTGGTCCCTAAAAGGCATACGTCGCTTTCTTTTGCTAATTCTTGATTGTGTGTCCTTTTTACTTGTAATATCATTACAATCAGTTTTTGACCCTGTCAAGGAACATCTGCTTTCATTATTTAATGCTGTGACATTAGAGGGTTCAGTAGGCAAAGGTCCACTGTTTTGTTTTTCAGACACATGATTCACTTGTGTATTATGACTCACATCAAGAGAAAGAGCAATTTCAGACTTATTCACTAGTCCTGATTCTTGCCTTCTATTACCAAATTCATCTTCACATGGATAACCTGAATTTTCACCAGAGCAGTGGGAATACATTTCAAATCCTGACACTTTCCCCTCCTCATTTATTTCTGGTCCTGTGGTTTTAGTTATGTATTTGCAAAAATTATCTTTCAATGCAAGGGATTCAAAAGTGGGATTGAATCCTGGCATTAATGTATTAGTGATTCTAATTTGTAAATCAGGAAGTAAAAGTGGATTGAGCTCTCCTTTGTTTTTTTGTGTAGAGGGATAAAAACAAATACTTTTCTTAGGGTAATGCTGATCACTATTCTCGTTTCTTCTGGAGCTTTTCCTAACTTCCCTCTCCCCATTATTGCTTCCTAGTAGACCTTCCCAATCAATACGAGACTTCAGAGTTTCATATATGGCCCTAAATTCTTCACATGGATCATTTCTATGGCTATGTTGTTGAATTAGAAAAGCATCATCACACTGTTCCAATCCTACTTCAATCTTACTTTCCAATTTGAAACTCTGAAGAACTGAAGTATCACTTACTGACTGATGAAATGAGTCATGTAATTTATTGTTATCCATATCCATTTCACAATCAGAAACCCTATGTTTTACTAACAACCCAAAATCTAGACTCTCAGAAGAACAAGTTTCTTTAATCTGGTATCTTTGGTGATCTTCACGATCTGTGCCCAATGTAGGCACCGTAGCACCAGCTGTCTGCACTGCAGTACTTGAGGCTTCATGTTCTGAAGACCCTTCAACTTTGGGAAATGCTGTGTAAGCCAAATGCTCTACAGTCCTGCCAGTATTTGGAGCATCTTTTTGTTGTGTGGCAGTCATAGTGTCTTCATTTTCTAACAATGTAGCTTCTGTTGACACATGTCTTTCCCCCGAACTCAAATTAAATGTACAACATTCTTCAGAACTAAGAATTTCTACATTGTTGTAATTTTTATTCTCCCTTCTTTCATCTATGTTGGTGTAACTTTGGTTTGTATGAAAACCCTGCTTCTCCTCTCCATATATATTTTCTCTGCTTTCTGTAGACAAGGCAATGTCTTCCTCTTTAGCCTCATTTTCATTTTCTTTATCATTATCTCCTTGTTCTCTGAAATCAATATTCAGGTGTGTATCACTGTGCAACTCTGCATTACAGAACAGAGTATGACCTTCATCAATTTGAAAAGTTTCTCCACAGTCTCTTTGTATGTTCTCTAATGACACTGGGTCATTTTCATTTCTTCCATGGACACATACATATTCTCTAGTTATGTTATAATCTGAGTTGTCATGAGTTGGTTTAATGTCATGAGATGAAATAATTGTATCAATTGGCAGTTCTTTGACCTGGGGAATGTCTTTTGCTTCCTGGAAAGCATCAGTCACAATGCTAACACAGTTTTGATTTGGTTTTCCCAGTTTTAGTTCCATTAGTTTTTGAGAAACTGCAAAACTTGTATGGATGTTATCTTCATAATCTAAAGAGAGTTGAGGATGCTTCTGTGAAAGGCTCTCCACTCTTTGTAATTCCAAACTTAGATGATCTAGCTCATATTCATCCTTTGTGGTAGATGTGGAAGATTTTTGTATTTCTAATTCTTGAGCAATTAATATTTGATCACAATTTTTCCCATAAGAATCAAGACTCTCATCCTCTTTGTATTCTTGGTACAAAGAAATATAATTATCTACTGGACTGACTTTTGCTTCCTTAGTAAAATCAATTTCCTTCCACAAAACCTGCTTTTCTCCATGTTTGGAATTATTTTCGGGGCCAGTGAAGTCTCTCATTTCTCCAATATTTTGGGTGTACTCATGTATGCTTTCTTTCCTTTGGAGAGGAAAAGCTGTAGACATTTGCTGACCAGTCTGAGATACAGTTTCTAAATTAGAAGACCATGACTCCAGAGAGATGTGATTACTGTGCCCTTTTGTACAAATATTCACTGATTCATAAGAGTTATGTGCTTCACTGTTTTCTTCAATTAAAAGTGGGATGTTGCTTCTCAGTTCAGATCTCTGGGCTTCTTCCTCATTGTGTTTTTGGTTCTCAACTTCTGAAACTACATTTGGCAAACACATTGGAAAGGAAAAATTATCTTGGCCCTTACGCTGTCCTGCTGGGGTAATTTTACTGGGAATTGTATAATCATAGTTGTTAAAGTCCAAGTTGTGAGCTTGAGATTGTGAACCATCAAAAGAAATTTTGAAGCTAGGGGCATCCAAACAATTAGTAAGAACAGAATGATCACCAGGCACAACTTCAGATGAGGAGGCAGAATTATTTGGCATGGATGATAGATTTATTTCTGAATTCACAAAATCTAAACTCTTCTCAAGTGGCAAAATCTCATTTAAATCTGTAATATTATTATGTTTTCCTATGCTTTCTTCTCTCCTCATCAGTCTTGGGTCTTTAATGAGTTTTGAAGTAATAACTGTGCTTGAGCCAGTATTGTTATGAAGGGGGAAAGCAGCAGAAAGACCACTTAAAGTATTTTTGAGATGTGCCAAATTTAACATGGGGTCACCATTAACACTTTCTCTGGTATCACTGGGAATAAATGAAAGACCTGAATCATATATATGAGAAGTGTCTCTACATTCTGCTAAATTGTGCTCCATCTGTCCACCGTACGTTTCATATACAGAAATGTTTCCATTTTTCACATTTCCATAGGAATTAGAAATATTTGTGTTGGAAGGATTTATCTCTGAATTTAGTGAGCCGCAAGAACAGTTTTCCTGAACAAATGGATCTACAGGTTTCCTGAAATGTTCAAAGACGACAGTAGCATCTTTTCCTTTTCCAATTCTTTTGGCAACTGTACAGTTATTCAGAGAGCAGGTTCTTTCTGTAGAAATAATAAGAAAATTAAGAAAAAATAGGAAGGAAAGGGTTTCTACATTCAACCCTTAATTCAAATAAACTATGTCATAGGTGGTTTTTTCTTTTTTTCTTTTAATGCTTATTTATATTTGAGAGAGAGACAGAGAGACAGAGCATGAATGGGGGAGGGGCAGAGAGAGAGGGAGACACAGAATCCAAAGCAGGCTCCAGGCTCCGAGCTGTCAGCACAGGCCCGATGTGGGACTTGAGCTCACAAACCATAAGATCATGACCTGAGTTGAAGTTGGATGCTTAACCGAGCCACTCAGGCACCGCAGTCATAAGTGGTTTTAAATGAAAGTTCGATAAATAGCCTAATGCTGATTAAAGTATGTGTCTCAGAAAAAGCAAGGTGAGAAGAAGATGAAAGACAAACCAATAAAATATAAATGATGTACCAGGAAACTGTGTCCTAGAGGCCTTACGAAGAAAGTATTTACCATAAATTTTTTTGAATTGTGACAAATACAAAGAATAGAAAAATTAAAAAGGAATAAAAACACATTGCTCAAAGACTAGGTATTTCTTATATTAATTTCGTATATTCAGATACTTAATAATAGAATCTACATATTAATAGGCAAAATTGTCTCCCCCTTTTATCTACTGTTACCTTGAGAAAGAAAACAGGAAAGAAACGGGAATGAGGTGAGGAAACAGATCAAAAAGGACCCAAAAAATCCTTCCCAGGAGCAAAAGCAAAGCACTACCCCTGTTCCACTAAAATAAGTATTCCTGCAAGTAATATATACAAACAAAAATCTTGACAATGAAAGCAAATTTTCTCTTATAATTTATAGAAATTTATTCCTGGGGCGCCTGGGTGGCGCAGTCGGTTAAGCGTCCGACTTCAGCCAGGTCACGATCTCGCGGTCCGTGAGTTCGAGCCCCGCGTCAGGCTCTGGGCTGATGGCTCGGAGCCTGGAGCCTGTTTCCGATTCTGTGTCTCCCTCTCTCTCTGCCCCTCCCCCGTTCATGCTCTGTCTCTCTCTGCCCCAAAAATAAATAAAAAAAAAAAACAAAAAAAAAAACGTTGAAAAAAAAAAGAAATTTATTCCTAAAATTTCACAAATAACTACATATAATAACAAAGGAACTTATAAGAATGCATATTTACCAAGTAAGCCATTCATAAATTCATAGATAACACCATAAAAATATATTTATTAAAACAAATTAATGATGAGAAATTGTGAGATTTATGACATATACGAAACTATAATCATATTACTGGGAAGTACCATGAAATTCTTTTTCACGATATATCGAAAGATAGCTTTGTTGAAGATTTCTAAATTCTATAACCACTTGTAATTATATACATTTTAAGGTTTATTTATTTATTTTGAGAGAGAGAGTGCAAGTGAGGGACAGGTAGAGAGAGGCAAAGAGGAAGAATCCCAAGCAGTCTTTGCGTCAACATTGCAAAAGAGTCCGATGCAGGGCTGGAATTCACAAACTGTGAGATCATAACCTGAGCCAAAGTCGGATGCTTAATCAACTGAGCCACCAAGGTGCACCTGTAACTATACTTTTTAATTATAATAAGCTATAGTAGAAATCTGACCATAACAGAGATGTAGTTCTTAAGAGGAGGAGCTGCAGTGGACAGAAGAAAAGGTGGATCCCTATACTCACTCCAAAATAAAATTCATTGAAAAAAAAAATAAAACCATGAAAGTATTAGAAGAAAAGACAGAGAGATGGTTTTATAATCCTGAGGTAGAAAAGTACTTTTTAAGAATGCCTGGAGATCAGAAAACTAGAAATTAAGAAATGATGTCAATTACATGTAAATTAAATACCTTAGTAGGTCAAAACTCATGATAAACAAAACTTGGACAAACTGGTACGAAGTATTTTCTGAACGAGCAAGCTTTGTACATCATTACACATATATTAGAGTGCATAAAGAGTATACAGACACATTCAAAAGATTAATAAACAGATACTGCAATAGAAATGTGAGCAAGTGTAAGAACAGGAAAATCACAAATAAAAATTGTCAACAAACACAAAAAGATGTCCAACTCCACTAAATAAACAGAGCCATATTTAAAAACTGCTTAGACTGGCAAAGACTACAAAGAATAATTAATATTCTGCAGATGTAATAAACACTCTTATACTGTTCATGGGAGTATGAACCGGTACTAATTTCCTGGGAAGTAAATCTACAGTTTTCAGCAAAATGTAATACATAATACCCAGTAAATCTATTTTTAGAAATGTTTTACTTATTTTTTGAGAGAGCACAGGCAGGGGAGGGGCAAAGAGAGAGGGGAACAGAGGATCTAAAGCAGGCTTTGTGCTGACAGGATGACAGCAGTGAGCCTTGTGTGGGGCTTGAACTCGTGAACCACAAGATCATAACCTGAGCTGAAGTCAGATGCTCAACTGACAGTCACCCAGGTGCCCCTCCAGTAAATCCATTTTTATGCATTCATTATTCTGATATACTTGCATAAATAACATATACACAAGGATTTTTAGTACCATAATCCAAGACAGCTGGAAGCCAGAAACCTAACTATCAATATGAGACTGGTTAAGATTTCAAGATCTACTACAAAGCTACAGTAATCAAAACAATATGTTACTGGCACATAAAGAGACACACAAGCTTCCAGTTATAGAATGAATATGTCAAGGGAGTAAAAGGCACAGCGGGCAGAATACAGTCGATGATATTGTAACAGCGTTACATGGTGACAGATGGTAGCTACACTTGTGGAGAGCATAGAATACTATAGAGAAGAGCTGGATCACTATGTTGTACACCTGAAACTAATGTAACATTGTGTGTCACCTATAGGCAAATTAAAATATTTGAGAGAGCAGAAGCAGGGGAGTGACAGAGGGAGAGGGAGAGAGAGAGAATCTTAAGCAGGCTCCATGCCCAGTATAGAGCCTGACATGGGACTCAAGCTCACAATGGTGAGATCATGACCTCAGCTGAAATCAACAGTAAGATGCTTAACTGACTGAGCCCTCCAGGCATCCCTCAAATAAAAAAAAAATTTAAAAACGAGACTGGGTAGGGGTGCCTGCAGGGTACAGTCAGTTAAGCCTCTGACTCTTGATTTCGGCTCAGGTCATGATCCCATGGGTTTGAGCCCCGCATCGGGCTCTGCGCTGACTGCATGGAGCCTGCTTTCGATCCTCTCCCCTCCTCTCTGCCCCTCCCCTGCTTGTACTCTCTCTCAAAATAAGTAAACTTGAAAAAATGGGACTGGTTAAATAAATACGGCATATCAAGAATTATAAAAGTACTGTATGTATGTACTATACAAATACACTAGAAAAATAATGTTATGGAGCTGTTACAAAGATTAAGACAGGGGTGTCTACGTGGCTCAGTCAGTTAAGTGTCTGACTCCTCATTTCGGTGCATGTCATGATCTCACGGATTTTTTGGTTCAAGCCCTGTGCTGGGCTCTACACCATGAGTGAACTAACAGTGTGGACCCTGCTTGGGATTTTCCCTCTCCTCTCTCTCTGCCCTTCCCCTGCTCACACACAGTCTCTCTCTCTCTCTCAAAATAAGTAGACTTAAAAAAAAAAGATTAAGACAAATTAATACAAAGCAACATGGGAAAAGAAACTTAAATCAGTTTAATAACCTGAATTTCATAAATGTATGGTAAATGCATATTAACATATACATAATATTAATTAATAAAGTACTTAATGGGAATGCCAGGTATGGTTTTTCTGATGTCTTATACACATTAACTAATTTAATCTTCATAACATTCCCATTTTATTGATAAGGAAATAAAGAATTATTTGCCCAAGATCACAATTTATAAGCAGCAGAACCTTAATCACTAGGTTACATTATTCATTTAAACTGGATGAAGGCGCTTTAAATTTATTCCCATTTTTAGCAGTCTCACCAAACAACACATGAAAAAAGGAGAACAAAAAACCCAACATCTTCATAATATAAGAAACTGTAAGAAAATGAAATTACAATCACAAAGCAAACTACCAAACAGTTATTAGCACCATGTATTCTGTGATGATGGAAATGTTCTTTATCTATGCTATCCAGTACAGTAGCCAATAGCCACATGTAGTTACTGAGCACTTGGAATGTGGGCAAGTACATAAACAAGGGGTGGTGTGAATGAGGAATTAACATTTTTATTAATTTTAACTAATTTAGGTTTAAATAGCCACATGTGACTAAAGGCTATTGTACTGGATAGCAAAGATCTAGACTACTCTGGAGGGAGAGGAGTACACTGATAGCCAACACATGTGGCCTTGACTTTGGGCATAATACGGGTGTTCCTCAAACTTTATCAGTCTGAAAGGCATCATTGTTTATTGCTTTTTTTCCTTTTTTTCAAATGAGGTATAATTGATGTACAGTATTATATTAATTAGTTTCTGATGTGCAACATAATGATTCAATATTGAATACACTGCAAACTGATCATCACAGTAAGTCTAGTTACTATCCATCATTCTTTGATTAAAGTAATTAGCTATAAGATTATGGGTGGGTGAGAGTAGAAAGTAGGGAAAGATCCTTATTTTATTGCCTCCATTTTAAGCCATCTGGCTGAGGGATAATGTGGATAGAATGACTAGGCAGAAGCTCATCAAGAAAACAGAAAATTTAAAAAAAAAAATTTTTTTTTTAACATTTTTATTTATTTTTGAGACAGAGAGAGACAGAGCATGAATGGGGGAGGGTCAGAGAGAGAGGGAGACACAGAATCTGAAACAGGCTCCAGGCTCTGAGCGGTCAGTACAGAGCCTGACGCGGGGCTCGAACTCACGGACCGCGAGATCATGACCTGAGCCGAAGTCGGACGCTTAACCGACTGAGCCACCCAGGCGCCCCAAGAAAACAGAAAATTGAGCAAACTTCAAATCAGCTAGGTCTAACAGACATTTACAGAACACTCTACCCAACAAAAACAAAACTTCCCCTCTTCTCAGGTATACATGGAACATTCTTCAGGACAGACCACATGAGAGGGTCAATAAATTTAAAAGGATAAAGATAATACAAATTATATTCTCCAATTACAATGGAATAAAATTAGAAATCAGTAGCAGAAAAAATTTGGGGGAAATTCACATGTACACATAAGTGAAATAAAACACTTTCTAAAAAACCAATGGATTAAATAAGAAGTCAAAGGGAAATTAGAAAATACTTTGAAATGAATGAAAATGAAGACACAACATACCAAAACTTATGGGATGCAGTTAAAACAGTACTTTCAGGGGTGCCTGGATGGCTCAGCTGGTTAAGCCTCCAACTTCGGTTCAGGGCTTGTGAGTTTGAGCCTCACGTAGGGCTCTGTGCTGACAGCTCAGAGCCTGGAGCCTGCTTCAGATTCTGTGTCTCCCTCTCTCTCTGCCCCTCCCTTGTTCATGCTCTGTCTCTCTATGTCTCAAAAAGAAAAAAAAAAAAGAAAACCAGGGATATTTATAGCTGTAAATATGTACATTATCAAAGAAGCAAGATCAATACCCTAACCTTCCACCTTAAGACACAAGAAAGAGAAAACTAAACCTAAAGCAAAAAGGAGGGAAATAATAAATGAGAGAACAGAAATATAGAAAAAATAATAATGAAACCAAAAAAGTTGGTTCTTTGAAAAAGATAACAAAACTGACAAAACTTTAGCCAAGCTGACCAAGAAAATAAAGAAGGAAGACTGAAATTAGTAGAATAAGTTAAAGAGAGGATACTACTACTGGCTTTACAAAAATAAAAAGGACTATAAAGAAATACTAGGAACGACAGGATGCTAATAAATTAGGTAAGTTAGATGAAATGGACAAATTCCTACAAAGACACAAACCACTAAAACTGATGCAAGAAGAAACAGAAAATCTGAATGACAGTAAGTGAAGAAACTGACTTACTGATAAAAAACTACCCCCCCCCCAAAAGCCTGAATGGCTTTAATAGTCAAGTCTATCAAATATATAAAGACGTATTAATGTCAATTCTTCACAAACTCTTTCCAAAAAATGGAAGAAAAGGAAACCCTTTCAAACTTATTCTATGAGACCAGTATTACTCTGATACCAAAACATCACAAGAAGGCTACAGATTAATGTATCTTATAAATATAGACACGAAAATCTTCAAAAATTTAGTAAACTGATTCCACCAACATATAATAGGAATCACATACCATGACCAAATGGAATTTACCTCAAAAATGCAAAGTTTACTTAATATCTGAAAATCAATTAGTGTGACACAGCACAGTAACACAGTGAAGACTAAAAATCATGTGATCATCTTGATAGATGCAGCAAAAGGATCTGACAAAATTACTACCCTTTCATGATAAAAACATTCAACAAACTAAGAATAGAAAGGAATTTCCTCATGATAAAAGACATCAAAAAACTCCATAGCTAACATCATACTTACTGGTGAGGGATGAATACTTTCCCCTAAGTTTACAAATAAGGTAAGAATGTCCACTCCTACCATTTCTATTAAACATTCAACTGGAGGTCCTAGCCAGGGCTATTAGGCAACAAAAAGAAATAAAAGACACCCAGATTGAGAAGGAAGAAGTAAAACTAACTCTATTTATAAATGACTTGATCTTTTATATATAAAATCCTAAAGAAATCACTGAAAAACTATTAGAACTAATAATGAGATCAGCAAGACCATTTACAAGATCAATACACAAAAATAACACTATTGCTATATACTTCAAAGAGGAACATAAGAAGTGAAATTGAGCAAACTCTACTTACAAAGGTATCCAAAAATACAATACTTGAAATAAATTTAACAAAAGAAGCATAAAACTTACACCCTGAAAACATTTATTTCCTCCACCAGGGTAGCTATAAACAAAAAGTAAGATAATAACATAGGAAGTGGAAAATCCTAGCACTCGTACACTACTGGTGTAAATGTCACTGGTGCAGCCACTTCGGAAAACAGTTTGGCAATTCCTCAAGTGGTAACAGTGTTATCATATGACCCAGCAATTCCACTCCCAACTATATACCCCAAGAGAAATGAGAACACAGGTCTGTACCAAAATTTGTCCAAGAACATTCACAGCAAGATTATTCATAATTGCTAAAAGATGGAAACAACCCAAATGTCCTCAACTGATATAGTTTCTATTTAATGTAATATTATGCCATAAAAAGGAATGAAGTATTAATACATGCAAGAACCTTAAGAACAGTTAAATGAAAGTCACTACTCATGAAAGGCCACTTTGCTTCACATATTTATGAATTCCCTTATATGAAATGCCCAGAATTGGCAAATACAGTTGACCCTTGAACAATATGGGTTTGAACTACATGGGTTCACTCATAAATGGAATTTTTTTCATGTAATATATTGGAAAATTTTTTGGAGATTTGCCACAATTTAAAAAATCTCACAGATGAACCACATAGCCTAGAAATGCCAATAAAAATTAAGAAAAAGTTAGATATTACTGTAAGAATACAGTATATAGAATATATAACATACAATGTACACATTAATCAATGTTTATGTTCTGGGTAAGGCTTCCAGTGAACACTAGGCTATTAGTAGTGAAGTTTTCAGGGAGTTACAAGTTAAACATAGATTGCGACGCTGGCACCTCTAACCCAAGGGTCAGTCGTACTAAGAGACAGAAGGCAGATTAGCGACTGCTTAGGGGCAGGCCTGAGGAGAAAGGGATATGATGGCTTTTCAAGAGTATAGTTTCTTTTTGAACCGATGATGATAACATATCACACTCACTGAGCTGGCAGAAACAGACATTTTTTTAAAAAGTGTATGTGTTGGCAAAGATATAGAGTAATTATGTAACCTGATGCAACCACTTTTGAAAACTAGTTGATATTATCTTTGGATTAAGTTGTACGTTTCTGATGTAGACATTATATTACTCTATACCAAAACTCTTGCCCATATGCACTGAGACACTTACATAAATGTTTAAAACAGCAATGTCTGGAATATGAAGAAAACTGGCAAGTATCCAAACATCCCCAGAGGAATAGTGTGTAGTCAAAAAACAGAATAATGTGTGTGTGTGAATACATATACATGAAGAAACTCAGGTATGCGTATCAGCATAGAAGAATCATACAAATGGAACGTCTGGGTGGCTCGGTCGGTTAAGCATCTGGCTTTGACTCAGGTCATGATCTCACGGTTCATGGGTTAGAGCCCTACAGTGGGCCCTGTGCTGACCAGCTCAGAGTGTGGAGGCTGCATCAGATTCTGTGTCTCACTCTCTGTCCCTCCCCTGCTTGTGCTCTATCTAATCACTCTCTCTAAAAATAAATAAATAAACTTCAAAAAAAAAAAAAAAAGAAGAATCACACAAAGATAATACTGAGCAAAAGGAGTCACAAAAACATCTGTAGTATAATTCCAGATACATAAAATTAAAAAGTTAAAGCATAACTATTTTGCTTACAGTTTGATAATGTATTAGAAAATAATATTCAGAAGTTCTACTACCAGCACACATGCTACGGAAGCATAATAATGTCTGTATCTTACCAGCCCTCTTAGGAAATCCTGTTGAAAGGAACCTCAAAGATGTAATAAGGTGTCCACTATCTACTTTTTGGCCAATAAATTTTACAGTTACTGTTGCATATGGAAGACAATGCCTAGGTTTATCTACTGGCTTTGAAAGAACATTGTATTCATAGAAGTATACCTGAAAAACAAAGGAAAAAAAACATTTTAAACTAATTAGTGTTAGCAGAATTGAATAAGCTCATATTTTAAAAAGTTATGTAACTAACTTCATGTTTGTTATTTATTCACCTGCTTCCATATACCCACTTCTCCCCACATTCTTTAACTCTAGTTTTTTTTAAGGTATAAATTTTTTCTCCCAACCACACATATTTTCTTTGGTATGTTATTAGTGTGGGCAGCAGCATAAACAGTCTGTTTTTATTTTTTCTTCTTTTTTAAAGAAAATTTTAAAATGTTTTATTTATTTTTGAGACAGAAACAGAGCGTGAGCGGGGGAGGGGCAGAGTGTGAGGGGAGAGAGGGAGACACAGAATCTGAAGCAGGCTTCAGGCTATGAACTGTCAGCACAGAGCCCAATGAAGAGCTTGAACCCATGAATGGTGAGATCATGACCTGAGCTGAAGTCGGACGTTTACCCAACTGAGCCACCCAGGTGCCCCAGAAACTATTTGTTTTTAAAAAGAGATTTTTTTCCATTAAAAGTTCAACGTTTTAGAGGTGCCTGGGTGGCTCAGTCGGTTAAGCGTTCAACTTCAGCTCAGGTCATGATCTCACGGTTTGTGAGTTCGAGCCCTGCATCTGGCTCTCTGCTGTCAGTGTGGAGTCCCCGTCAGATCTTCTGTCCCCTTCTCTCTGCCACCTCCCCTGCTCATATTCACTCTCTCAAAAAGAAAAAAAAAATTAAAAAAAGTTCAATGTTTTGCATATGCTGTTAACCCTAAGTTTTATTTGGAAGAGAAAGTTAATTAGGAAAATAATAATTGCTTGATACATTTTACATGTGGGAGCATATACATACTTCTAGAAAATTTATCTTCATTTAGTCATATAGATGATGATATGCAATGTTTACCACATATAATTTAATATTCTACAGAAGAGGAAAGGTCTACTAAGTATCTCAGCAATTTATGATGGAAAATTACTGTTTCACATGTAATGATGAACATATAAGCGTTTTCTCCTGTTGTGATTTCAAAATAGCTTGTTATAAAAAAGTTGGCATGTTTTGCAAGTTAGGAATTAATCTATGGAACAACTAAATAAAAGAAAGCAGCCACTGTATTTTGAACAAGGTTAAATGCAAATTTGGAAACTTCTTTACTACATTCCCAAATCACAAATATTAAAGAGCTTTCATTATTTATTTAATGTCTTACTATATTGAATAAAATAAGGGATTTTCATTTAATATTTCAAGAAGCTGTTTTAAGTTGTGTATCATATAGTGTGAAGCATGTCACTTTCAAGTAGTCACATGAACCCAAAAGTTAACATACTGCTGAATTGCAGGCTTGTAACTCAATGGCATCTTTCAGAGAAGGTATACTTCTTGACATGTGGCAATCAAAGTTAGGAGAAGGATCCAAAGAAACTTTGTTTTTATCCAATGAAGGCCGAATTTTCTTCACTTTTCCAAAGAGAACCTAAAAAAAAGGCAAAAAGCAGGTCATAAAAATATATTAGAACATTTTAAACTCCCATACAGAACATAAATTAAAGCCGTCTTTTTTAAGGGAAGAAATACAAATGGATAATCCATATCCCACATGAATAAGATGACTTACTGTATTCATATCAATTCCCCTTCTAAATTAAACTTAGGACTATAATACCTGTAATTAAAATTTTAGAAAACCTATTTGTAGAAATGAATTTTAGTCTAAAAACTTATTTGGAATACTAACAAACAACAGCCCAGAAAATTTCAAAAAAATGTTTTTAGAAGAAAGTTTTGGGTCAGAGGTAACAGAATTATGGAACAGGGCAGGCGACTTGCACTTCAAAGGTATTAAATATATTTAAAATTTTTTTTAATATTTACCTATTTTCGACAGAGTGAGAGAGAAAGCATGAGCGGGGAGGCACAGAGAGAGAGGGAGACAGAGGATCCAAAGTGGGCTCTCTGCTGACATGGGGCTCGAACCCACGAAATGTGCGATCATGACCTGAGTCAAAGTTGGACGCTTAACCCACTGAGCCACCCATGTGCCTCAGTATTAAGTATTTTTTTTAAAGGATGGTATTACCACAAAAAAAGGCAGTGGGGAAAAAGAACAAAATAAAAAGCCCCAGGTAAGTCCAAGCATCTATAAAAATACAGTATAATGTTAAAAGTACCATTTGAAATAAGTGAAATGAAAACATATAATAAATAAGTATAAAACAATTGAAAGAATTAAATTACCTTAACATATACACCAAAATAAATGCCAAACCGGTTAAATATTTAAATAATGCAAACACTGTAGAAAGTCAGTATTTATCTAATCTCAAAGTGAGAATTATTTTCTAAGCATATGTGCCATGAATCCATAAACCTAAAACATAAAACTGTAAAATAGTACAAAACATTTGTACATCAAAAACAAATGAGTATACTAAAAGACAACCTACTGAGTGGGGGAAAATATTTGCATGTAACATACCCGATAAAGGATTAGTATCCAAAATATATAAAGAACTTCTAAAATTCAACCCCCAAAAAACAAACAATCCAGTTAAAAAATGGGCAGAAGATGTGAACAGACATTCCAAAGAAGACATACACATGGCCAACAGATACATCAAAAAATGCTCACATCACTCATCATCAGTGAAATGAAAATCAAAACTACAAGATATTAACTCACACGTCAGAATGGCTAAAATCAAAAACACAAACAACAACAGGTGTTGGCAAGGATGCCAACCCTCTTAAACTGTTGGTGGGAATGCAAATGGGTACAGCCACTCTTGAAAGCAGTATGGAGGTTCCTCAGAAAGTTAAAAATAGAACTACCCTATAATCCAGCAATTTCATTATTAGGTATTTACCCAAAGAATTAAAAAAAGACTGATTCAAAGGGATATGTGCACCCTGATGTATAGAGGCATTATCTACAATAGACAAATCATGGAAAGAGCTCAAATGTGCATCGACTAATGAATGAATAAAGAAGAGGAGGTGTACACACACACACACACACACACACACACACACACACAGAGGAATATTACTCAGCCATAAACAAGAATGATATCTTGCTATTTGCAATGATATGGGTAGAGCTAGAGAGTATTATACTAAGTGAAATAAGTCAAAGAAAGACAAATAGTATATGATTTCACTCATATGTAGAATTTAAGAAAACAAAAATGACCATGGCGGGGGGGGGGGGGGGGAAGGAAAGACAAGAAACGGACTCTTTTTTAAAAAAAATGTTTAGTTTTATTTATTTATTTATTTTGAGAGAGAGAGAGACAGAGAGAGTGAACAGGGGAGGAGCAGAGAAAGAGGGAGAGAGACAATCCCAAGCAGGCTCTGTGCTGTCAGCTTGGAGCCCGGTGTGGGGCTCAATTCCATGAACTATGAGATCATGACCTGAGCCGAAACCAAGAGTCAGACACTTAAATTGACTGAGCCAGCCAGGTGCCCCCAGACTCCTACCTATAGAGAACAAACTGATGGTTACCAGAGTGGAGGTGGGTGGGAGGATGGGTTAAATAGGTGGTGGGGATTAAGGAGCATGAGCATTAAGGAGTGCTCATGTGGTGAGCACTGGCTGTTGCATGGAAGTTGTTGAATCACTAAATGGTACACCTGAAACTAACATTACACTGTATGTTAACTAAATGGAATTTAAATAAAAACTTTTAAAAAATGGGCAAAAGACATGAACAGACTTTTCTCCAAAGAAGACATACAGGTAGCTAAAAGACAGATGAAAAGATGCTCAACATCACTCATAACCAGGGCAATACAAATCAAAACCACAAGGAGATATCACCTCACAACTGTCAGAATGGTTAAAATAAAAAACTCAAGAAACAACAAGTGCTGGTGCGGATGTGGAGCAAAAGGAATCCTCGTGCACTGTTGGTGGGAATACAAACTGATGAAGCCATTCTGGAAAACAGTATAGAGGTTCCTCAAAAAATTAAAAATAGACCTACCCTATGATCCAGCCATCACACTACTGGGCATTTACCCAAAAAATATGAAAACACTAATTCAAAGGGATATATGCACCCTTATTCTATAGCAGTATTATTTATAACAGCCAAACTATGAAGCAGCCCAAGTGTCCATTGAAAGATGAATGGGTAAAGAAGATGCGGTATATAATCATATACAATGGAATAGTATCAGCCATTAAAAAGCATGAAATCTTGCCATTTGCAACAACATGGATGAATCTAGACAGTATAATGCTAAATGAAATAAGCCAGTCAAAGAAAGATACCAAAGAACTTCACTCACATGTGGAATTTAAGAAACAAAACAAATGAACAAAGGGAAAAAAGAGACAGGCATTTGGCTGGCTCAGTTGGTAGAACATGCAACTCTTGACCTCAGGGTCATGAGTTCAAGCCCCATATTGGGTGTGGAGTCTAGTTAAAAAAAAGAGAGAGGAAGGCAAACCAAAAAACAGACTCTGGGGGTGCCTGAGCGACTCAGTTAAGCGTCTCACTTCGGCTCAGGTCCTAATCTCCTGGTCTGTGGGTTTGAGCCCCACATCAGGCTCTGTGCTGACAGCTCAGAGCCTAGAGCTTGCTTTAGATTCTGTGTCTCCCTCTCTCTCTGCCCCTCTCCCACTCATGCTCTGTCTCTCTCTCAAAAACAAATGAACGTAAAAAAAAATTAAAAAAAAAAAACCACCCCAGACTCTGAACTATAGAGAATAGATGGTTACAAGTGGGGAGGTGGCGGGGGGGGGGGGGGGGGGTTGGTGAAATAGGTGAAAGGGATTAAGAGTACACTTACCTTGATGAGAACTGAATAATATATGAAACTTATGAATGACTATATTGTACAGCTTAAACTAATATAACACTGTATGGTTTTCATACATACATACATACATAGTTAATTTCCAGTATGTATACTGGAATATGTATACATACATAGTTAATTTCCAGTAACTATACTGGAATTAAAATTAAAAAATTAAAAATAAAATATCACTGTTTACCAACAAATCTTAAGGATTCTTAATTAATTAATTAATTTTATATAAAGAGAGCACACAAGTGGGGGAGAGCAACAGAGGGAGGGAGGGAGGGAGGGAGGGAGGGGGAGAGAGAGAGAGAGAGAGAGAGAGAGAGAGAGAGAGAGAAATCCCAAGCAGTCTCCACGCTCAGCATGGAGCCCAACATGGGGCTTGATCCCATGACCCTGGGATCATGACCTGAGCTGAAATCAAGAGTTGGATGCTCAACTGACTGAGCCACCCAGGTGCCCTGGGAAATATATTTTAATAATAATTTATAGATAGCATATGTCATAGTAAATTTTATAGATCAATTTGGCTAGGGTATAGTGTCTGGATGTTTGATTGAACATTAGTCTAGATGCTGCTATGAAGGTATTTTGTTGAGATGATAAAAAAATTCCCAGATGAAAAATCAGTTCACTTTAAGTACATTACCCTGGATAATTTGGGTGAGCCTTATTTAATTGGCTAAAGGCCTTAAGAGTAAAAAGGGAAGTGTCTCAGAGAAGAAATTTTTCATCAAGACTTCAGCATAGAAATCTTGCCTTATGGATTTCATACCTGCCAGCCCAGAAATTGTGAATCAATTCCTTTATGTATAAAACATATACATAAGACTAAGATGTAGCATATACACAATATATTAATATATTAATTTGGATCAGGGAAGATATTGGCATTGAGTAGGATATACAAAGAAACATTTATGTGGTCATGTATGGAAAACAAAACAAGTATAAAATTTAAAAAAACGAATACAATTAACTGATAAAAGGTGGATGAACATATAATTCATATGACAAAAAGTATACATTTTATTTGAAGTCAGGAATTCAAGGGGTGCCTGGGTGGCCCAGTCAGTTAAGTGTCCAACTCTTGATTTTGGCTCAGGTCATCATCTCATAGTCATGGGAATGAGCCCTGTGTTGGGCTCTGTACTTAGCGTGGAGTCTACTTGGCAATCTCTTTCTCTGCCCCACTTCTGCTCTCTCTCTCTCTCAAAATAAATAAATAAACGTTTAAATTCAGCAATTCTAGGGGCGCCTGGGTGGCGCAGTCGGTTGAGCGTCCGACTTCAGCCAGGTCACGATCTCGCGGTCTGTGAGTTCGAGCCCCGCGTCAGGCTCTGGGCTGATGGCTCGGAGCCTGGAGCCTGTTTCCGATTCTGTGTCTCCCTCTCTCTCTGCCCCTCCCCCGTTCATGCTCTGTCTCTCTCTGTCCCAAAAAATAAATAAAAAAAAAAAAATGTTGAAATTCAGCAATTCTATTATTGTTATTTTTTAATATAATAATACATTCATTCATAATTTAAAAAACTAAATATAATGTGGTATCCTGCATTTGGGTACTAGAAGAGAAGAAAAACAATAGAAAAACTGGCAAAAGGTAGTCTGTAGCCTAGTTAACGGTACTGTACCAATGTTAGTCTCTGTTAGTCTTTTTATTTTATTATTTTTAACTTTTACTTTTTTACTGAAATATAATTGACAAATACAGTATTAGTTTCTTAGTTTTGACAAATGTGTCATAGTGATGTGAAATGCTAACAATAGGGGGATGCTGAGTGAACTGTGTACAGGAACTTTCTGTATTTTCTTTGTAACTTTTCTGTACATTTAAATTTATTATAAATTGGAAAAGTTTATTTTTTAAAAAAGAAAACATTAAGTGATAAAATATTGTCCAGAGAAAAGCCTAGCTCACACAATATGCTTTAATGAATTGATAATGTCTACAAATCAACTAGAAAAAAAAGAAAACACCAAAACGGCAAAGGATATAGCCAACTCACTAAATATTATTAATGAATATATGCAGAATGTTTAAACTCAGCAGTGACTGCAAAAATAACTGAATCATCAATGAGAAACTATTACATATAAGACTGGCAAAGACTTTTTTAAAAAAGTATACTATATATAACAGATGTTCTGACACACTGTGGATAGAAATGTCAATCAGTACAACCTTTCTCAGGATAACTGGGCATTACATATCAAAAGCTTTTACAGCTCCTAATCTTATTCCTAGGTAGGAATTAACCAATTAATTCACAGCAAATAATCATAGGCATAAAAATATACCTACAAGGATGATCAAAGTAGTACATAAAACACACACACACACAAAAGCAAGTAACTTATATCCCCAAATTTTAAAATTTGTTGTGCAAATAATGGTAAGGCTATATAGTAGAATACTGGGTAGTTATTCAAAAGGTTATTAGAGAAAAATACTTATTTAATGCAATTAAAAATGTTTACCTTATAATCAGTGAAAAAAGTGATATAGTATGTAAAGAATACATTTTAATTACAATTATACATGCATATTTGCACACATAAACAGAAGACTAGGTATAGATATACAAGAAAATTAACTGGTTATTAATGAGTTCTTTGGAGCTTCTTAGTATGCACCAGATTTTCTAAAGTCAGGATGTATTGTTTTAATATAAAAATAAATTATGCTTTATTAATTTGATAATATTCGAGGCCTAAGCACATAAGGAATTATTCCAAAGGAAGCATTGGTTTTATGTGTACACACATCCTATATTACAAATCTGAGGATCCTGACTACCTACTCTGAATTTAGTAGTCCTGGCAAAGCTAAATTTAACCATAAAAGTCTATCTTAACCAATTTGTTGATGCTTAAGATTTGGAAAGACTTATTTTTTTCAATTTTGAGTAATTTTAGACTTTCAGAAAAGTTGCTAGTTTTGAAACTAGTTCAGAGGTCCTATATATACGTGTATCCAGTTTTTCCAAATGTTTTTTTTTTTTTTTAAAGTTTATTTATTTTTGAGACAGAGAGAGACAGAGCATGAATGGGGGAGGGTCAGAGAGAGGGAGACACAGAATCTGAAATGGGCCCCGGGCTCTGAGCTGTCAGCACAGAGCCCGAAGCGGGGCTCAAACTCACGGACCGTGAGATCGTGACCTGAGCCGAAGTCGGACGCTTAACCGACTGAGCCACCCAGGCGCCCCAGTTTTTCCAAATGTTAAACCTTAAATAAACATGGCAAAACTAAACACTGCTATGTTGTAATCTGCAATTAATGTAACACTGTGTCAACTATACTTCAATTAAAAAATAAAACAAAAAGAAATTAACATTGTGTAATACTATTAACTAAAAGAGTAGGAATTTAGTGGGGCACCTGGGTGGCTCAGCTGGTTAAGTGTTTGGCTCAGGTCATGATCTCACAGTTTGTGAGTCTGAGCCTCACATCAGGCTCTGTGCTGACAGTGAAGAGCCTGCTTAGGATTCTCTCTCTGTCCCTCTCTCTCTGCCCCTTCTGTGCTCTCTGTCTCTCTCTCAAAAATAAATAAATAAAAACTTAAAAAAAATTAACAGTAGGAATTTAGTAACTTTAGCTTAAGTCAGAATTCTGTAACCAATGTTTTGTGAAAAAAACACTTAAAGCACTGTGGTATTAATTATGGTCTAAACAAGAGGAAGAAAGAGAAAAGCGTCATTTAAGACAGAGAAAAAAATAAAGACAAAGATGATACAGGCTGAATTTGCTTACTTGGGAGTTTTGTTTTATGCTGCATACCCAACTAAAGTCAGAAATAGGGGAAAATTTCAAATGACGATGATGACAATAATATACGTATGATTTATTTTATATAATGCAACTTAAGAACACTAATAATTCAGACTGAAAGGAGAATATGTCTGGGTCAATTTAAAGCAACTAAATATAACATTTAGTATTTGTTTTATGCTACCTACCTTAAAAATTATAATACTTTCTACAGTAATGCTTTTACTGTGAGCATAATTCAAAGCAATGTCAACATGTCTAAATACATAAATTCCAAGAAGAGGATTTCCTAATATCTTGAATGTAGATGCTCTGGTACTTATCCCATTTTGATATATTTCAGCCACATCATTCTGAGTAAGTGCTAAAAAGCAGAAATGTTCTTCAAGTTCTCTGCCATGTCTTCCACTCTCACGCATCTCTGACCTAAAGCAAAACAAACTGTGTGTAAGTTAAGTGAGAATATTGACAGAATTTTCAAGGAGAAAATAAACATTTCGACTTACTGCAGTTACAAAGCAAGAGAATCACTGATAACATTCAGAAGCACCACTATTCTGGGGCGCCTGGGTGGCTCAGTCGGCTGAGTGTCCGAGCTCGGCTCAGGTCATGATCTCACGGTCTATGGGTTTGAGCCCTGCGTTGGGCTCTGTGCTGACAGCTCAGAGCCTGGAGCCTGCTTTAGATTCTGTGTCTCCCTCTCTCTCTGCCCCTCCCCTGCTGGCACTCTGTCTCTCAAAAATAAACATTTAAAAAAAGAATTTAAGAAGCACCACTATTCTATTGTAACAAGTTAGGCTGAAAATCATCTAAGGAAAGAATTCATGAAGTAGATAACTACTCATCCAGGATTATGGACTACATTCCGTATAGCCCAGTGATAATAAGGGCTAACATTTCTTGAATGCTGCTAATATGCCCAATATGTTAAGACTTAACTTTTACATGCATTTTCGTAATTTTTTTCTGAACCCTTGAGCAATTGACTATTGTTATTTTTTAATTGCTGCTGTTATGCCCATTTTTTCCCTAGTCTCCCTAGCCCCTGTTATACTCATTTTAAAAATGAGGAATATGAAGTTCAGAGAATTAAACTTGCCAAAGCAGCAAGATGACAGAGTTGCAATTATATATGGGAACTCTTGTCTGTTAAGTTCCAGAGCTCAGAGTCTCACCTATTTGTGCTATGGATGAAAGAACATACATTTTTCTTTTTTTATAAAGATTCTTTAACATGCATTTCCTAAGTACATATAGAGACACATGTATGGTAAATTATTAGGGACATTCTCTATTTCTCAGGGATTCATATAACAGCTGGAAAAAATAATCTAGGATTTGATTATAGTGTACTCCTATCACAGAAGAAAATTATGAATCCTACTCAAAACTGATTGTAATCTTAAGTACATACATTTTTTTTAATAATTTTTTAATTTTTAAATTCATTTTTGAGAGAGAGAGAGACAGACAGAGTGTGAGCTGGGCAGGGGCAGAGAGAGAGGGGGACACAGAATCGGAAGCAGGCTCCAGGCTCTGAGCTGTCAGCACAAAGCCCGACGTGGGGCTTAAACTAATGAACCACGAGATCATGACCCGAGCCAAAGTCAGGCGCCTAACCCACTGAGCCACCCAGGTGCCCCTGAAGTATATACATTCTTGCAATTTTGACTGTACTCTGCAACAAGAACTACTTAAACATAGAAAACTTGTATCTCCCAATTGGCAGATTCGAAAGGGAATTTTATATGGCTTGTTCAGATGTAGCAGCAGCAACAACTGCCAAGTCAGGTGATATAAAAAAGAGGTTTGATCACTAGAATAGAATGGAAGTGGGATTCCAAATGATCATCACAGTGGAGAACCTCAGAACCTAAAAAGTAATGTGTATACCACAAAAAGAAAATTATTCTTGAATACCACATGCTCCCAACAGTTCTCTGGAATGGCACTCACAGAGTCTGTACAAAGTATACCAAGCACACTGGCATATTGATGTTGATTTTATTTGTATGAATAACTGTTTACATTACACAGGACCAGAAAACACATGGCAACAGTTACAAGCAAGACTGACTGATTATATCATGACCACTCTGTCCCAGGCCCTGGAAATGGCAACCTTAACTTTCAACTCCATGTATCATCATCTCCTGCTCTTGCTTTCAACTTGATATCAGTAGATTCTATGAAACACTAAGATCTCCATGTTGATAAGGTTTAATTCTCACAGAAGAATTATTTTTTTGTTTTCCCAATTTCTCAACTGGTTTTTCCTAGAATCTGGAACATCATAAGCTTTCTGAGCATACCTAGAAGGAATTCCCACATGGGCGTACTAACAACAACAGCACAAAGGATGGGAGGAAGGAAGGAAATGTTCATTGTTGCAAGGTTCTTAACACTACACACAAATATAACGTTATATGAAGGTATACCGCGTAAATCCTAGAGCAGGGTTTCGCAGAAGTGGCACACACCATTGACATTTTGGGTCGAATAATTCTTTGTGTTACCTAGTCATCGTATCAGCTTAACATTATATCCTCTTAAAGGTCTGACTAAAATGTAAAAATATAACCTAGTAAAGATTTGACCCAGGACTCTAAAAACCTTTATAAAGTAGAAAATATTCCCAAGTTTTGTATTTGTTATTTTTTTATTGTTGTTTTTTATTTTAGAGAGAGAGGGGGAGAGAGAGAATCATAAGCAGGCTCCACGTTTGACATGGGGCTTAATCCCATGACCTTGGGATCATGACCTGAGCCGAAATCAAGAGTCAGACGTTCAACTGACTGAGCCACTGAGGCCCCACTTGTATTAGTTATAATACTGATAAATACTTCCTTGTTTTCAATACATGTTTTCAAAATTACATTTGAAAAACATTTAGGATTACATATGATTTAGATAAAGGTGAGCAATAGAAAATTAGTCTATAGAAGTTTTTTAAAAATAATTTAATTCCACTGTAGTTTATAGTGCTGTATTAGTTTCAGCTGTACAATATAGCGATTCATAAATTTCATGTATTACTCAGTGTTCATCAAGATAAGTGTACTCATTTAAAAATGTTTATTTATTTATTTTGAGAGAGTATATGTGCACACATGCGTGCATGTCGGGGAGGGTCAGAGAGAGGGGTAGGGGAGACAATCTCAAGCAGGCTCCACACTCAGTGTGCAGCCTGACGCAGGGCTTGATCTCACAACCACAAGATCATGACCTGAGTCGAAATCAAGAGTCGGACATTTAACTGACCAAGCCACCCAGGCACCTCAGATGAGTGTTCTCTTAATTTCCTTCGCCTATTTCACCCATCCCCCCACCACCTCCCCTCTGGTTTTTGTTCTCTATAGTTCAGAGTCTGTTTTTTGGTTTGTCTTTTTTTTTTATTTGTTTCTTTGTTTTATTTCTTAAATTCCACATTATGAATGAAATTCTATGGTACCATTTCTCTGACTTGACTTAATTTGCTTAGCTTTATACTCTCTAGATCCATCCATGTTGCTGCAAATGTAAGACTGCACTCTTTTGGCTGAGTAATATTCCATTGTATATACACCATATCTTGTTTATCCACTCATCTTTCAATGGATACTTGGGCTGCTTCCATAGTTTGGTTGTTGTAAGCAATAAGCAAAGGCTGCATATACCCATCTGAATTAATGTTTTCCTATTCTTTGGGTAAATACCTAGTAGTGCAATTGCTGGATTGTAGGGTAGGTCTATTTGTAACTTTCTGAGGAACCTCCATACAATTTTTTCAGAGTGGCTGCATCAATTTACATTCCCACCAACAGTGCAAGAGGGTTCCCCTTTCTCCACATCCTTGCCAACACCTGTTTCTTGTGTTGTTGATATTAGCTATTCTGATAGGTGTGTGGTGATATCTCAATTGTAGTTTTGATTTGCATTTCCTGGATGATAAGTGATGTTGACCATCTTTTCATCTGTCTGTTGGCCAGCTATATGTCCTCTTTAGAGAAGTGTCTGTTCATGTGTTCTGCCCATTTTTAAATTGGATTATTTATTTTTCCAGTGTCTTTAGAAGTTTTTTAAAAGGCTGGTTCTTCAGAGTTATCAGACACTAGGAGCTATGTCAATTTATTAAATGACAGAAGCTCTGAGTCTCAAGACTTCCATTTCAAATACCACAGGTTAAATAAATTTGAATAGTCTTTTGTGTTTGTAGTAACATGTAATCAAATAAGAATATAAAGATCTAATACATACAACGTGACTTATTACTGAGAGAGAGAAGCTGAAGAGACCCCATTTTTTTAAATGTTTATTTATTTTTGACAGAAAGAGAGAGACAGAGCATGAGTGGGGGAGGGGCAGAGGGAGAGGGAGACACAGAATCCGAAGCAGGCTCCAGGCTCGGAGCTGTCAGCACAGAGCCCGATGTGGGGCTCGAACTCACAAACTGTGAGATCAAGACCTGAGCCGAAGTCAGACACTCAACTGACTGAGCCACCCAGGCGCCCCATGAGACCCCATTTTTAGAAAGGATCTGCCTCTGCTGTTTTTCTGCGAGGCCCCATTTACTCATGTTCTATATTTTTGCATCTCAATAAACCAAAGAAGCTATGTTCCCACCCTAAGTGGGAAACAAGAAGGTTAATCATTCTAGGAGTTTTGTCCTAGGCCCCCAAACATCTGATTACATCTGAGACTCAGATCCTAAACACGTTCCAGGACATTAGCTTCAAACAAACCTTCGCCAAATTTTGGCATCAAAATCCTTACCTTTGGGGTGCCTGGGTGACTCAGTTGGTGAAGTGTCTGACTCTTGGTTTTGGCTCAGGTCATGACAATTGGTGAGTTCAAGCCCCACATCGGGCTCTGTGCTGGCGGTGTGGAGTCTGCTAGGGATTCTCTCTCTCCCTCTCTGCCCCTCCCCTGCTTGTGCTCTGTCTCTCTCTCAGAATAAATAAACACATAAAAAAAAAATCCTTACCTTCGATGATCAGAAAATAACACCTATTATTCACCTGTCACTTGCCTTTGATTAAATCCTACCCTGGACTCCTGTAAGAAAATATACCTTCTACCCTTTTCCAGTATAAATGCTAACCCCAAGGGGTAAGACTCATTCTCCATCTGCTGTATTCTGCCTGTTACTTAATGCTATTCAATAAACTCTTTTTTTCACTTCCTGGCTGACATTTGATTTCCATCCTGCCCAAAGCCAAGCATCCTCTTGGATGGTCCTGCAGGACCCCTCTCCAGGGTTGAGGACCCAGCCTGCCTGCATCATTACCAAGAAGCAGGCAGATTCTATGCCAACATGATATTTATATTATCTTAAATATAAAAAATACCTAACAGTTAAGAATAATTTTCCAGAAATATTTTCTTCTGTTTTTATGCCACAATGCTGATGAGGGAGAAGTGTCACAATCTGTCAGCCCCTGTATCCTACAGATACTTAAAGCTCTGAAGTGCAAAGTTCAAAAACAACTCAGTAGTCAAATGTTAAATCTGCAGATATACTCTTGGTTGTGGGTTGATCATTATTTTTTTAGCCACTATTTGATTATACATTAATTAAATAAATGTAAAAGACTTATTAGCTAAGAAAATTCACATGGATAGAGATGTATAAGTTAACACAGCACAACAAATGAATGGTAGAAACAAGATATGATCTGGGTATCTTTTGGAAGACCATGAACTTAGAACTGATGGTGTGCTACCATGATGTTTATCTACTGAAATTAACTACTACAGAGTACAAGGTATAAGTGCCTCAGACAGAATGCCCAAGTCACAGTTAATTACATTATACAGAACAGATTCCAAGATACCGTGTATATAATAGGTAGTGAATTTTTTTGAGTAAATGAAATACTTTAAGTATATCATTATCTCAAAGTTTAAGTGGAAATAAAAGAATGCTATTTACTTAGCTACTAGGGTATGTGGAGGAGAGAATGAGAGTATTCAGTTAAGTATGTGCTTTAGGAAATACTTAAATAAAATGAAGTAACTGGTTTTGGAGGGCTGGAAAAAGAATTTAAATGTTTTCAAATCCATCAGATTGCTGACAGGTGATCAATGTCTAGCTGGCAAAAAGCAGAATACATGAAATGAAGCATAGTCAAGCTAAGAAAAATGGGGATTTAACTAAGTTTACAGAAGTACATCTTTGATTCAAGGGTAGTGATGTCACAAAGACAGTGGAGTAGCAGACCCCACCCTCTGGCCCCCTAAGAAAAGATCAACAATTACATAGCTACCTACAAACAAAAACAGCTCTGGCAGAGCTTTGGCGTTCACTTAAGAAACTGCAGCAACATGGTGGCACAAAAAAAACTGAGAGTAATTGCACAAAAAGGGAAGGACGAACAGCTTCAGTGTGCCTGTATCAGCGCACAAATCAAGCTGGCATTTCTCGGTCCCAAAAGGGTATTTCCCAGGTAAAAAAGAGTTCCCCTCACCAGAAAAGTGAGAGTGAGGTGAGTAACCAGCTTCCCTACCCCTCTGGGGCACTTCACGAAGGATCAAGGATCTGCTTTGGTTTTACCCAACCAGAGAACGGCAAAGCTGAGACATACAGAGACTGCTGGGAACAAGGAAGAAAAGGAGAGGCTACCTGTAGCAGCCATACAACAGGAGCAACCACCTTCCTACTGACTTGTTCAGCAAACACTAGCAGCTTTCACTACTGAAGAAACCAACGGCCACAAAGCTGTGGCATACCCCTGCAAATTTCACTAGTTTCAGACCCACCTATTTCTATTTGCTGACACCAGCTGCCCAAGTCTCTCTACCCACTTTCTGCCAGCAGCCAGCCAAAGACCCTCTGGCTCCGAGAGTGTAACACACCCATGCAGACTCCTGCAGCTGACATTCACCAACATGCAGGTGCTCAGGGCAAGCCCCCTCCAGTTGTGTACTTATATGCTACTGGGTAAACAGCTGTCACCAGCCTAAAATGCTGTGTACACACCATGCAGAGATCCTGCAGCCACATCAGACCACATCCATAGTGAAGGCTCCTACGGCTGCATGTGGGGCCAGATTAAGCCCTGTCTTCTGTCGCTGGCCTATAGCCACTCCCAACTATGCACCTGCATACCCTCTGGCCCAATCTCCATCACTGACCTCCACATTGCTATGTGTCCAGGGCAAGATCCAACCGACATGGTAGTGAACACAGCCAGATCCAGCTGCCGGTACACATGCTGGTGGCTGGCCTGTGCTGCCTGTCCTGACTTCCACCATTACATGTGTTAGCAGCTGACCCCTGTTACAACATAGGCACCTGCAACTGAGTGTGTGCGCATGACAGACTCAGGCCACTACTGCTGCTTGCTCTGGTCCCTAGCTGACAGACCAGGAGAAGACATGAGAACCCCAAGAGCTCATGCAGGTTATGTGAATGTCTGGCAACACTCACCAAGGACCACAAAACTGCCAATACTCTGCAGGCCAAGACCTAATCCAATGAGTTCCCATCCACCCCCTCAGATCTGGAGCTACCATAAGCCGTGGTACCCTGCCCCCACTTGCAGGTGAAGTCTACACTTACCAACATTCAATGTATAAAGTCTGGAAGAGGTGACCACTTCTTCAAATTCACAGACACCTATGCAAA
This sequence comes from Panthera leo, assembly GCF_018350215.1. Lineage (NCBI taxonomy): Eukaryota > Metazoa > Chordata > Mammalia > Carnivora > Felidae > Panthera > Panthera leo. Next base: position 28,512,975 of record NC_056682.1, read on the forward strand.
GCTAAGAGGATTATGAAGAATCAGGGAAACATGACTCCACCAGAGGTATCTAGTAAACTTCTAATAACTGGCACAAAGAAATGGAGATGAAGAATTTGCCCTACTAAGAATTCAAACTTTCTCTACACATTCAACATAGTATTGAAGTCCTACCTAGAAGAATTAGGCAAGAAAAAGAGATAAAAGGCATCCAAATTGGAAAAGAAGGCATCCAAATTGGAACTGTCACATTTGCAGATGGCTTGATATTATATACAGAATATCCTAAAGACTCCACCAAAAAACTCTCAGAACTAATAAATGAATTCAGCAAAGTTGCAGGACACAAAATCAATATATGGAAAATTGTTACACTTCTATAAGCTAAAAACAACTATCAGGAAGAGAAGAGGGGTGCCTGGGTGACTCAGTCAGATAAGCATCTAACTCTTGATTTTGGCCCAGATCATGATCTTATGGTTGTGAGATGGAGCCCAGTGCGGGGCTCTGTGCTGAGCATGGAGCCTGCTTAAGATTCTCTCTCTCTCACTCTTAAAAACTGAGAACAAACTGAGGGTTGATGGGGGGTGGGAGGGAGGGGAGAGTGGGTGGTGGGTATTGAGGAGGGCACCTTTTGGGATGAGCACTGGATGTTGTATGGAAACCAATTTGACAATAAATTTCATATATTGAAAAAAAAAAAAAAAGATTCTCTCTCTCTCCCTCTGCCCCTCCCCTGCTCACATGCTCTCTAATGAAAATAAAAAATAAAAAAAAATTTTTTGAAAAACCCCATTTACAACTACATTATAAAGAAGAAAATACCTAGAAATAAATTTAATCAAGGAGGGGAAAGACCTGTACACTGAAAACTATTAAGACACTATTATCACTATTAAGACAAAGTGAAGAACTCACAAATAAAAAGATATTCCATGCTCATGAAATTAGAAAAATTAACATTTTTAAAATGCCCATACAACCCAAGGCAATCTACAATTCAATGCAATCCCTACCAAAATTTCAATGGCATTTTTCATAGAAATAGAATAAATAATCCTAAAACTTATACAGAACCACAAAGACCCCAAGTAGTCAAAGTAATCGTGAGAGAGAAGAACAAAGCTGGAAGCACAATGCTCCCTGATTTCAATGATAATATAAAGTTATAGTAATCAACACAGCATGGTACTAGCATAAAAACAGACATATAAATCAATGGAACAGAATAGAGTCTGGAAATAAACCCAGGCATATGTGGTCAATTGATTTATGACAAAGGAGTCAAGAACATACAATGGGAAAAGGACAGTCTCTTCAATAAATGGTGTTGGGAAAACTGGACAGCTATATGCAAAATAGACTACTTTCTTACACCACTCATAAAAATTAACTCAAAACAGATATAAGACCTGACTGTAAGACCTGAAACCATAAATCTCCCAGAAGAAAACATAAGCAGTAAGCTCCTAGACATCAGTCTTGGCCATGATTTTTTGGATCTAACTCCAAAAGCAAAGGCAACAAAAGCAAAATAAAGAAGTGGGACTATATCAAACTAAAATACTCTGCACAGCAGAAAGAACCAACAAAAGGAAAAGACAACCTACGGAGTAGGAGAAAATATTTACAAGCCATGTATCTAGTAAGGGGTTAATATCCTAAAATACATAAGGTACGTAACAACTCAAAAGCAAAAACACAATCTGATTAAAAAATGGGCGGGGCGCCTGGGTGGCTCAGTCAGTTAAACATCTGACTTGAGCTCAGGTAATGATCTCGAGGTTCATGAGATCGAGCCCTGCATCGGGCTCTGTGCTGACAGCTCAGAGCCTGGAGCCTGCTTCAGATTCTGTGTCCCTCTCTGTCCCTCTGCCCCTCCCCCACTCATGCTCTGTCTCTCTCTCTTTGTCAAACATAAATAAACATTAAAAAAATTTTTTTTTAAATGGGCATAGAACTTCAATGGACATTTTCCTAAAGAAAATCTACTAATGGCCAACAAGTACATGAAAAGGTAGCTGCTCAACATCACTAAGCATCAGGGAAATGCATATCAAAACCCAATGAGACACTGTCTAATATCTGTTAGAATGGCTATTCTCAAAAAGACAAGATAAAGAGTGCTGGTGAGGATGTGGAGGAAATGGAACCCTGATGCATTGTTAATGGGAACATAAATTGGTGCAGTCACTATGGAAACCAGTATGGAGATTCCACAAAACATTAAAAATAGAACTACTATATGATCAAGCAATCCCACTTCTGGGTATGTATCTGAAGGAGATGAACTTGCTATCTTAGAGAGATATCTGTATCCACCATGTTCACTGCAGCATTCCTCACAATAGCCAAGACATGGAAACAACTTAAGTATCCATCAACACATGTATTGATAAATATGGGGTACACACACACACCCACACCATAGAATACTATTCACCAATAAAACAAAGGAAATCCTTCAGTTTGTGACGTAAGAATGGACCTTGAGGGCATTATGTTAAGCGAAGTAAGTCAGAGAAAGACAAATACCATTTGATCTGACTTACATGTGGAATCTAAAAACATCAAATTCATAGAAACAGAGAATAGAATGGGAGTTGCCAGGCCTAGGGTTTAGGGGAAATGGGGAGATGTTGGTCAAGGGTACAAACTTTCAGTTGAAAGATTAATAAGTTTGGAGGATCTATGGGACAGCATGGTGACTACAGTTAACAATATTGTATTGTATATTTGAAAGTTGCTATGAGAAAAGAGCTTTAATATTCTCACCATAAAAACAAAACAAAACGGTTTATGATGTGAGGTAAAAGGAGTTAACTAACCTTACTATGGTAAACATTTCATAACCTATGTATTAAATCATCACATTATATACTTTAAATTTACACAATGTTATATGTTAATCATATTTCAATAAAGCTAGAGGGAAAATGTTTTAATATTTATTTTGAGAGTGTGAGTGGGGGAGGGGCAGTGCGAGAGGGAGAGAGAGAATCTCAAGTGGGGGTCAATCCCACAAACTCTGAGATCATGACCTAAGCCAAAATCAAGAGTTGGATGGTTAACCCACTGAGCCACCCGGGAGCCCTGGAAAAAATAATTTCTAACTCACACAAGAAGTCTGGAGATGATAAAGGCAGGTATTAGTTTTCTATTGCTGCTAGAACAAATTACCACAGACTCAGTGGATTAAAACAAATCAAGTTTATTTTATAGTTAAGTAAGACGTAAGTCCAATGTAGGTCTCATCAGGTTAAAATAAAGGTGGCATTTGAACTGTGTTCCTGTCTCAGGCTCTGGGGGAGGATCTCTTCACTTGTTGGCAAAATTTACTTGCAGACGGAGCACTAACATCCTATTTCCTTTCTAGCTATTTGCTGAATGCTGCTCCCAGGTTCTAGAAGTTACCAGCATTCCTTGAGTCATAACACCTTTCCTCCATCTTGAAAGCCAGGAAAAGCAGGCTGAATCCCTCTGAAATTTTTCCTGTCTCCTCTCTGACCCATTCTGCCTTCCTCTTACATTTCTAAGAGCTCATATCGCGAAACTGCGCTCACGCAGGTAATCCAAGATAATCACCCATCTGCAGGTTTGTGATCGCAATCAGATCTGCAAAGTCTTTGTTGTTATGTAAAATAACATATTCACAGATTCTAAGAATCAAGATGTGGGCATTTTTGGGGATGCACTGTGCTGCCTACTGAAGGCAGATTCTGAATTTACTCAGTTCCCCCAAAATATTAAGGATTCAAGTTTCTTTGCTTTGACTCTCCTTACTGCTGTCTATAGCTTTACTTTTATCTTTGGCTCCTCTAAGTCTTAAGAAGGCTGCCAAGCAGGAACTAGACCTATAGCTTCCTTGCTTGCGGTCCTTAATAGAGACACTGCCTTCATCTCAGGATTTCCAGGCAGGTCTCATACAGTATCCTAGTGAACCATACAGACCAGGCCTGTACATCAGTAAACCAATAAAGGAGAATAGGACAAAAAAAAAAAATAGTTTAAATTATGTAAGATGATTTGGAATTGTTAGAAAGACTATAGTCTACTAACTTGGTTACCCTTTGCACACACCCTTCTTCTAACACATACACTTTCAAAAATGCTTAGGCTCACACAAAACCCTTCAACCTACCTCACAAAAAGGGAACAAGCCAAAATGTCATCCAGTTACTGCATCTAACTTCAGATCCATGATCTGACTAACATGCCTTCATTTCCAACAGGTCTGGATATAGATCCCTATAGTTAACATCCATTAAGGTAATACAGCTATAAGATTATTATCTACACCCAAAATACATTGGTAAAAGGAAAAAAATAGGGTAACTACAATTAAATTCAGAAAAGTAAACCATGATACAGCAGTGGTCAGTGTTAACTGGCCCTTAGCACACAGTATGTCCTTTTGAAAAGAAGCAGCTAGTATTTTTTACCCTCAAAATTCTAAAGGCTAGTAACCATAGCAAGATCACGGTTAGACAATGGTTGCAATTAGGACTTTGTCTCCTGGCAACAAGCCTCTAAATCTTCCCATCTTCCAAGGCTCTGAATTTGGAATGGCCTTTACCTACTGCATTCCAATTAGAAACTATCCATTTCTTCCCCCAAATTGCATTTAAAAAATACCTTTATTGTATAAACCTGAGTAGTTTCCATTTACCCAGTAGAAAATCCTTAAAGAAGGTATCGGGAAGGTTGAAAGTATGTGCTCTATAGCATACTTATCTCCTGTTAAATCTCTTTTCTAATCCCAAATTCAAACTAACTTCAGAAAAGATGAATTCTTTACCTCAATCTAATTTTATGAGGCTGACCTGTGAAACCACATGAGGAAAGAATCTTTCTTACCAAATCTGTAATCTGAATGTTTAAGGTCTTTTGGGTCTAAGTAGGACACTGTCAGGGCACTTCAATATCCTCAAATTTCTGTATAATTTCCTTCCAAACCACAGCCTCAGGAAGCAAATGGTTATGCCCCAAAGTATAAGGGAATATCACCAACATCTCAAGTTGGAACCCTTACTGCCCTCTCTCCAAGTTAAATCCATAGTATACAATCTCTTACTTGCAAGTACCCCTGTCCCAGTACGAAATTCAGTATCAGCTGGAATGCTGTTGGCCTCAAGCACAGAAACTTGTTCAAACTGGCTTAAAAATAAGTTGACTTCTTATAAAAAGAAATTCAGAAATCTTGCAGCTTTTATCAGGGTTGACGGATTCTGTGGCTCCAGATGTCATCAAGGATCCAGGTTTTTTCCATCTCTTTATCCTGCTGTCCTCAGCTTTAAGGTCGTCCTAACACTAGTCTCTTTATTACCTCAGTGGTGCTATCAGTAGCTTAAGCAAAATGCTTCCTTGTTCACATCAGATTGGCTTCTCTTTCCTAGAGACCCCCACGTCAATCCATCTTCAGTGTGTTACTGACCCAAACTGATTTAGTTCAGCCCACCCTTGGAATCAATTACCGTTAAAGTAAATGAAGTAAACCACAGACGGCTCAGACTACATCTGGGGTGAGACAGAAATGGAGATGTCAAGTACTAATTCAACGATAACATTAAGTTGGGTACTGACAATCTTTAAAATGATATCCTTTCAATAAATTTGAAATGTTTAAAAGTAAGTAATATTAAAACAAAAAGGGTCAAACTGATACAAATAAGGCAATGGCCTTAAGAATAATTCAGTTTCTCTTTTACCCACTAATACCAGCTCAAGTTTAATTCTTTAAAGCATCTCTTAAAATTCTTAAGAATAATCAGTCCCTCATCTGTGCACCTGTATGTTTATGATAACGCTGTATTTTATATTTAGCTGAATGTGTTCTAAACTAGAATGTGAACTCTTTAAGGCTGAGGAAAAAACACTCATTTTCTCTGAGGGTATCAAAAATAGTGTCTGACACAATAGGCACTCAGATGTTTAATGAATGATCGAATACATAGATGTTTAGATTATTAGCACTTTTACCTATTTCAGATTTAAGAAGTGATAGATGGAATGGAGATAAGAAGTGGAAATTAGTGTCCTTTTGGAGATACTTGCTTTTGCTGAGCCCATAGACATATTAACTCCTCCAAGGTGAGTGATAAAAAGAAAAGCCAAAAGCAGTCAATGTTACTATACCTTTTCTTTTCATTCTATTATTTTCTTCTGCTAACCATTCTTTTTTAAAGTTTATTTTTATTGTTTTAATTTACATCCAAGTTAGTTAGCATACAGTACAACAATGATTTCTGGAGTAGATTCCTTAATGCCCCTTACCCATTTAGCCCATCCCCTCCCATAACCCCTCCAGTAACCCTCTGTTTGTTTTCCATATTTAGGAGTCTCTTATGTTTTGTTCCCCTCCCTGTTTTTTATTGTTTTTGCTTCCCTTCCCTTATGTTCATCTGTTTTGTATCTTAAAGTCCTCATATGAGTGAAGTCATTTGTCTTTCTCTGACTAATTTCCCTTAGCGTAATACCTTCCAGTTCCATCCACGTAGTTGTAAATGGCAAGATTTCATTCTTTTTTGATTTCTGCTAACCATTCTTATTTATTTTTCCTTTTATTTTATTCCCACTTGTGCCTTAAGGTTAATTAAGGGCCCTTTAAAACCTATGGAGTTTTAAAAAATGAAATAAAAATTTGTGCTCACTTCAGCAGCACATACACTAAAACTGGAATGATACAGAGAAGATTAGTATGGCCCCCTGTGCAAGGATGATATGCAAATTGGTGAAACATTCCACTTAAAAAAAAAAGAAAGAAAGAAAAATTTAACTTAATTTAACAATTAAGTGCCCACTGTGTTGCCAGTTTCATGCTATGGACATAAACACAAATGAGATAAAACTCACAATACAGGAGAATCTCACAAAACCAATATTTGTAGTAAGAAAAATGAGTATAAAGTACTATGGGAAACAAATGAGTTTGTCTAACTGGGCAAATACCTAAGAAACCAATAAATCTATATTGTTGGTTATTTGCAATGTTCTTACATGTCTTGTTGCATGGTTCTAATTTCTCTGCTAACTTTAAGAGGTTGTAAATTAAGTGTTGGGCAGGGGGGCATTACAAAAAAGGGTAAAATTTTAAAAAGCCTAAAAGAACCAAAATCAAAGAGCAATACCAGGAATTAATTTTTGATCAAACTATTACTTCAATTTGGAAGTGGCAGGATATATCCAGTCCATTCTACTTTTGCTCAAAACTGTGGTTTCTAGATGAAAGAATATGCTATCAACTATATCTGTCATTCCCACCAATTCTCTCAAAGTGATACCAGGGGGTATGTATGTTTGAGTCAAGAGTAATTAATTTTAAAACAAAAAAAAACAAAAAACATTCCAAAATGAGTTCTAAGTATGGGTCTTGCATCAAACTACAGTTAGGTTTTACATTAAATGCAAATTGATAAAGGAGAAAAATTCAGAAAATGAAAAAGCTATATTGTATTCACATAAGATCTAGACCTATAAATGCAAAATGTTTATGAGAAATTGCATATGTTTTTCTTCTTTCTTATCAAAACAACATAATGGATTATGCCTTCCCAAAAAGTACAAGTAGTACTTTTGAAAAATTAATATCAGAAAGAGTTGTATACCTGAAACTAATGTAAATACTATGTGTTAACTATACTCAAAAGTTTTTCAGAAGAAAAAAAATAGTGGCTCTAGTGGAATAGCTGGAAATAGCCAGATATAATCTTGCCAAATTAAAACATCAACTAAGTCTCTGAATGGTTGAGTCAAGGAAAAAAAAGTTATTTTTCTAAATTCTTTTTAAAATTTTTTTAATGTTTGTTTATTTTTGAAAAAGAGAGCACAAGTGGGGGGAAGAGTAGAGAGAGACGGAGACACAGATTCTGAAGCAGGCTCCAGGCTCTGAGCTGTCAGCACCTGACTCAGGGTTCAAACTCACAAGCTGTGAGATTATGACCTGAGCCGAAGTTAGATGCTCAACCGACTGAGCCACCCAGGTGCCCCCATTTTTCTGAATTCTTTAACTGCTGTTTTATATTATGCAGGAGGCACAAAGAATCTATAAAATGGCTGCTCAATAAATGTGCTGATATATGCTTCTGAAAAATTTATCAGGATTAAAAAACTACAAGTGTCTGAAATCTGGCTACGTTAACCTGTAAAATTTATTAACCAAAATATCACACTTAGCTCTTCACTATTACACAAGGCCATGAGAAGCCAATAAAATAATGAATAAATAATCTCTGTACTTATTTTTGTAGTGGTACTTACCAAATCTCAAATGGTAGAAATTACTAATTTATATAAAACTTTATAGTAAAAATGAAAAAAAAATCTCAACTTTTAGGTCGTAATAACTTACCTCTTAGAAGTAAATTTTTTTTCCAGATCCTCATTGTGAACCAGTTTTGTATCCCCAAACTGCCATGATGATTGTAGATCACAGCCTACATCAAGCCGGCACTGGTTAAGAGTATCATGTATGAAACTATACTCTCTAGTGTTGGTGCAACAAGGTGACAAGTAAGCTAAAGATAAAGAAAAGGGCAAGTGGTTATTTGACTTTAAAATTACATCTTTGTACATCTACACAATGACATATAACTATAATATCAAAACCAGAAAAATAATATCGGTACAATCCACAGATCTTAAGAGTTTATCAGTTTTACATATACTTGTATTTGTGTGTATAGTTCTATGCAATTTTACCATATATATAGATTCATGGCAACCACTATAATCAAGATTCATCACCACAAAGATCTCCCTTACTGTTTTATAAACAGAATCATACTGAAAACCCTATTCCCCTTCTCTGCCTCTAAGTCTTGAAAACTACTCATCTGTTCTCCATATTCTATACCTTTGTCATTTCGAGAATGTTTTGTTAAGTAGAATTTTGTATTTGTGACCTATGGACATTGGCTTTTTTCATTCAAGATAATCCCTTTGAGATCCAACTAAGTTGTTATTTCAGTAGATGGTTTCTTTTTATTGCTAAGTATTCCATGGTATGGATGTACCATAGTCTAACCATCCACTCACTGTAAACCTAGGTGGTAGCCAATTTTTGGCTATTCTAAATAAGGCTGCTATGAACATTTGTGTATGGTTTTTGTGTGGACCTAAGTTTTCACTTCTCTGGGATATGCCCAAAAGTGCAATTTCTGGGTTATATGATACTTGCACGTTTGGTGTTTTTAAGAAACTATCAAACTGTTTTTCAAAGAGTGGCTGAGCTATCTTACATTTCCACTGGTTATATGACTGATTTGGTTTCTCCATATCTTTGCTAACATTTGGCATTGTTATTCTTTTAATTTTAGCTGTTTCATCAAATGAGTAGTGGTATCTTATTGTGGTTTCCATTTCCTTAATGGCTATGATGTTGAACATCTTTTTATATGCTCATTTGCTGTCTGTACATCCTCTTTAGTAAAATGTCTGTTCATGTTTTTTTCCTTACTATTGGAATGTCTTTTTCTTACTATTGAATTTGCAAAGCACTTTACATGTTCAAGATCTGAGTTCTTCTCAGATACATGATTTACAAGTGTTGACGAGGACGTGGAGAAAAAGGAACCCTTGTGCACTGTTGGCGGGAATGTTAGTTCTTCAAAAAATTAAAAACAGAAATACCATACGATTCAGTAATTCCACTACTGGGTTTTTACCCCCCAAAATGAAAACACAAATGTGAAAAGATACATGAACCCCTATGTTTAGCACATCATTATTTGCAATAGCCAAGGTATGGAAGAAGCCCAAGTGTCCAATGATAGATGAGTGGATAAAGATGTGGTATATAGGGGTGCTTGGGTGGCTCAGTCGGTTGAGTGTCTGACTTCGGCTCACGTCATGATCTCAGAGCTCATGGGTTCCAGCCCCGCGTTGGGCTCTGTGATGACAGCTCATAGCCTGGAGCTGCTTTAGATTCTGTGTCTCCTCTGCCCTTCCCCAGCTCACGCTCTGTCTCTCTTTCAAAAAAAAAAAAAACCATTAAAATTTTTTTTAAAAAGCTGTGGTATATATATTTACAATTTAATATTACTCAGTCACAAAAAAAGGATAAGATCTTGCCATTTGCAACAACATGGATGGACCTAGAGGATATTATGCTACATGAAATAAGTCAGAAAGAGAAAAAACAAATACCATATGATTTCACTTATATGTGGAAAATAAAAAACAAAAAGTAAAAATCAGACCCATAAATAGAAAAACTGATGGTTGCCTGAGGGAAGGGGGGGTGGAAGGAAGAGCAAAATGGGTAAAGGGGAGTAGATATGGGTTTCTCATTATGGAATAAATAAGTCATGGGGAGAAAAGGTACAGCATAGGGAATATAGTCAATGGTACTTAACAGTGTTGAACATTGTATGGTGACAGATAGTAGCTACACTTGTCGGGAGCACAGCATAATGTAGAGTTGTTGAATCACTATGCTGTACACCTGAAACTAATGTAACATTGTGTGTCAACTATACTTAAAACAAAAAAACAAAACCCTACCTTTTCTCCCACTAAGCTTGTCTTTTCACTTACCTAACAGTCTTTTACAAAAATTTTTAATTGTGATGAAGCCAATTTATCAACTTTTCCTTTTTTTTTTTAAAGTTTATTTTTTTTTTTAGTAATCTCTATACCCAGTGTGGGGCTCAAATTTATATACCTTGTGCTTTTGACATCACTTCTGAGAACTGTTCTAGATTCTTCAGATATTCTGTCATGTTTTCTTCTAAAAATTTTAGTTTCACATTTTCCATTTAAACCCATGATTCTTTTTCCACGATTTTAGTTTCAAGTAATCTCTACATCCAGTTTGGGGCTTGAACTCACAATCTTGAGATCAAGAGTCGCATGATCTACAAAATGAGCCAGCCAGGCCCCACCCATGATTCAACTGTAATTATGTTTTGTGTGAAGTAGGGAGAAGTTCATTTTCTTGCCTATGGATGCTGTCCAATTGCTCCAGCAATATCTGATGAAAAGACTACCTTTCCTCCATTGAATATACTTTCATAAAAATTAATTGAAAGAAAATCAAACAAGCGTATTAATGTGGGTTTATTTCTGGAGTCTCTATTCTGTTCCACTCATGTCTATTCTTCTGCCAATGCTACGCTGTCTTGATTACTGTAGCTACAGAGTAAGCTTTTAGTATTGAGCAGAGTAATTACACTTTGTGTTTCTACTTCAAAATTGTTTAAGCTATTCTAGTTTCTTTGCCTTTTCATGCAAATTTGAGAATAAATTTATTTACAAAAAGACTTGCTGGGATTTTGAGAGAAATGGCAATAAATCTAAATTTGCGGAGAACTGACATCTTCATTATGCTGAGTCTTCTAATCCATGAATGTAAGTACACCTCCCCAGTAACAGATTCTCTTTGATTTCTTTCATCAGCATTTATTGTTTAAAGCATAAAAACACCATACATGTTTTTGTTAGACTTCTACATATGTATTTCATGTTTTGAGCTATTATAAATGGCATTATGTTTGATATTCGTGTTAATTTTCATGTGCCCCTTGCTAATCTATAAAAATTTAACTGATTTCTTCCATTTTTTAAAAATTGAGACATAGCTGAGTTGGTATACAATAATATATTAGTTTCAGGTATACAACATAGTGATTCAACAATTATATACTTTACAAAATGCTCACCACAATAAGTATAGTTACCATATGTCACTATCCAAAGTCATTACAATATTATTAATTATATCCCCTAGACTGTATTGCTCATTCCCATGACTTAACTTATAACTGGAAGTTTGTACTTCCTAATCCCCTTCACTTATTTTGCCCATTCCCCCAACTTCTCTCCCCTCTGGCTACCCTTAGTTTCTTTTCTGTATTTATGAGTCTATTTCTGCTTTTTTCTTGTTCACTTGTTCTGTGTTTTAGATTCCACATGTTAAGTGAAATCATATGGTATTTGTGTTTTTCTAAGTTATTTCACACAGTATAATACCCTCTAGGTCCATCCATGTTGTCACAAATGGCAAGATTTTATTCTTTTTTATGGCTAATATTCCTGTGTGTATGTGTGTGTGTGCACATATACTCCATCTTCTTTATCCATTCAACCATGTATGGACACTTAGTTGCTTCTATGATTTTTGTATTTTAATCATGCATCCAGTGACCTTGCTGGACTTACTAGTTGGGGACTTTTTTTTTTTTTTTTTAATTCCTTGGGTTTCCCTACGTTATCTTCAAACAGAAAGTTTTATTTCTTCTTTTCCAATCTCTGTTTTTAAATCAATTTCATTCACTTTTTGCACTGGCTACAATTTCCAGCACTATGTTGATAAGAATGGTAAATGAGAATGTTCTTGCCTTCTTCTCTTACAGAGAAAACTTCAGTTGTTCATCATTAAGTGTGATGTTAGCTACAGTCATTTTTAATATACTCCTTATCAAGTTGAGGAAACTGCCCTGTTCTTAGTCTGCTGGGTCTTTGTCATGAGTGTTGAAACTTGTCAAATGCTTTCTTTGCATTAATTAATATGATTATGCAATTGTTCTCTATCCTGCAAATATAGATTCACTTTCAAATACAAAACCAGGCTTGCATCCCTCAAATAAATTTTCTTTGGTACTGTGGTCTAATTCATTTTATATACAGTGCTGTTGAATTCGCTTATATTTTGTATAAGATTTCTGCACCAATATTCATGATGGATATTGGCATGTGTTGTTCTTTTTTTGTATTGCATTTGTCTGCTTGTAATATCATAAAATTATTTTCTATTTTCTGGAAGAGGTTCTGTGGAATTTGTATTAACTCTTTTTTAAATGTATAGCATTCTGGGGCATCTGCGTGGCTCAGTCGGTTGAGTGTCCTACTTCAGCTCAGGTCATGATCTCATGGTTCATGAGTTTGAGCCCTGTGTTGTGCCCGCCGCTGCCGGTGCAGAGCTCACTTCATATCCTCTGTCCCCCTCTCTCTCTGCTCCTCCCCAGCTTGTGTTCACTCTCTCTCAAAAATAAAATAATTAAATTAATAATTAATTAATTAAATGTTTAGAATTCTCCAGTGAAACCATCTGGGTCTGGAGATTTCTTTTCCAACAATGTTTTGTTACTTTGTAGTTTCGGACAAATGGGTCTATTTCATCTATGTTTATGTAGTTTCGGACAAATGGGTCTATTTCATCTATGTTTATGTAAGTAGATCTGTTCATAGTATTCCCTTATTAACCTTTAATGCTGTGGGTCAGAAGTGATATCCCATTTCATTCCTGATAGTGGTAATTTGTAACATTTGTCCCTTCTGTCAGTCTTGCTAAAGGTTTGTCAAGTTTTTTATTTTTTCAATCAACCAACTTATTTTTCATTGATTTTCCTTCTTTGCTTGTTTTGGGCTTGTTATTCCGTTCTTATTTTCTTAAGGTGGAAGCTGAAGTTACTGTTATGAAATCATTCCTATTTTTAAAAAATTTAACTCCAGAACAGTTAACATACGGTGTTAACATATAGTTTCAGGTGTACAATATAGTGATTCAACAATTCTATACGTTACTCAGTGCTCATCAAGATAAATGTACTCTTAACTTCCCTTCACCTATTTCACCCATCTCTCTACCCACTTCCCCTCTGGTAACCGTCAGTTCTCTATAGTTAAGAGTCTAGTTTTGGCTTGTCTCTCTCTCTCTTTTTTTAATAATTTTTTCAGTGTTTATTTTTGAGAGAGACAGAGTATGAGCAGGGAAGGAGCAGAGAGGAAACAGAGAATCTGAAGCAGGCTCCAGGCTCTGAGCTGTCTGCACAGAGCCAGACAGGAGGCTCAAACTCCTAAACGGAGATTCATGACCTGAGCCAAAGTCGGACACTTACCCGACTGAGCCACCCAGGTGCCCCACTGGCTTGTCTCTTTTTAATTTTGTTCATTAATTTTCTTCAATTCCACATATGAGTGAAATCACATGGTATTTGTCTTTCTCTGACTGACTTATATTGCTTAGCATTATACTCTCTAGATCCATCCATGTTGTTGCAAATGTCGATTTCATTCTTTTTTATGGCTGAATAGTATTCCACTGTGTGTGTGTGTGTGTGTGTGTGTGTGTGTGTGTGTGAGTGAGTGTGAGAGAGAGAGAGAGAGAGAGAGAGAGAGAGAGAGAGTATTCCACATCTTCTTTATCCATTCATCTATCAATGGACATTTGGGCTGCTTCCATAATTTAGCTATTGTGAGTTATACTTCAATAAACACACAGGTTTTTGAATTAGTGTTTTTGTATTCTTTGGATAAATACCCAGTTGTGGAATTACTAGATCATATGAAATCCTTTCTATTTTCTAATGTTAAGTATTCAGTGCTATAAATTTGTTAGCAATGCTTTAGCTGTGTCCCTAAAATTTTGCTATGTTGCATTTTCATTTTGATTCAATGCATTTTATTTCTCTTGAAATCTCATGAATATTTAGAAATGTGTTATTTTCCATGCGTCTTGAGACCTATTACTTTCTATGAATTTCTACTTTGCATATGGTCCAAGAACATATTCTGTATGACTTCAATTCTTTAAATATGGGGAGATGTGTTTCAGGGCCCAACATATTGTCTATCTTGATAAGTGTCAAATGAGCGTTTGAAAAGAATATCTACTCTGCTGTTGTTGGGTGAAGTCATGTATAAATGTCAATTAGATTCTGTTGTTTGATGGTGTCAAGTTCTTCTGTATCTTTGCTGATTTTCTGCCTTAATAGTTCAGTTCTACCAATTGTTGACAGAGGCATACTAAAGTCTCCAGCTGTAAATCTGAATTTGTCCATTTCTTCTTTAATTTCTAATAATTTTGAATCATGCATACTGAAGCTCTGTTGTTTGATGTATACACATTAAGGTTTGCTATGTCTTATGGGTAGATTGACCCTTTCTCTCATCATTATGCAACATCCCTCTTTGTTCCTGGTAATTTTCTTTCCTCAGAATTCTGCTTTATCTCATATGAATAAAGCTAGTCTTGCTTTATTTTGGCTGTTTCCATGGCCTTTCTGCCTATGTTACTTTAAAAAATGTGTATCACTATATCTGCAGTGGATTTATCAACATTATATACTTCAGTCATCTTAAAAAATATATTGTATCAAAAAAAAAAAAAGAAAAAAATATATTGTATCATTCAGGGCCCTTGTTTCTTTCTTCTCAAGTGCACATGGAACATTCTCCTAGATAGCTCACATACTGGGTCACAAAACAGCCCTTCCTAAGTATACAAGAATTGAAATCATACCATGCACATTTTCAGACCATGCTATGAAGCTTGAAATCAACCACAAGAAAAAAGTCTGGAAAACCTCCAAAAGCATGGAGGTTAAAGAACACCCTACTAAAGAATGAATGGGTCAACCAAGCAATTAGAGAAGAAATTAAAAAATATATGGAAACAAATGAAAATGAAAATACAACAATTCAAATGCTTTGGGATGCAGCAAAGGAGGTCCTGAGAGGAAAATACATTACAATCCAGGCCTATCTCAAGAAACAAGAAAAATCCCAAGTACAAAATCTAATAGCACACCTAAAGGAAATAGAAGCAGAACAGCAAAGACACCCCAAACCCAGCAGAAGAAGAGAAATAATAAAGATCAGAGCAGAAATAAACAATATAGAATATAAAAAAACTGTAGAGCAGATCAACGAAACCAAGAGTTGGTTTTTTTGAAAAAATAAACAAAATTGATAAACCTCTAGCCAGGCTTCTCAAAAAGAAAAGGGAGATGACCCAAATAGATAAAATCATGAATGAAAATGGAATTATTATGACCAATCCCTCAGAAATACAAGCAATTATCAGGGAATACTATAAAAAATTATATGCCAACAAACTGGACAACCTGGAAGAAACGGACAAATTCCTAAGCACCCACACACTTCCAAAACTCAAACAGGAAGAAATAGAAAACTTGAACAGACCGATAACCAGTGAAGAAATTGAATCAGTTATCAAAAATCTCCCAACAAATAAGAGTCCAGGATCAGATGGCTTCCCTGGGGAATTCTACCAGACATTTAAAGCAGAGATAATACCTATCCTTCTCAAGCTGTTCCAGAAAATAGAAAGGGAAGGAAAACTTTCAGACTCATTCTCTGAAGCCAGCATTACTTTGATTCCTAAACCAGACAGAGACCCAGCAAAAAAAGAGAACTACAGGCCAATATCCCTGATGAATATGGATGCAAAAATTCTCAATAAGATACTAGAAAATCAAATTCAACAGCATATAAAAAGAATTATTCACCATGATCAAATGGGATTCATTCCTGGGCTGCAAGGCTGGTTCAATATTCGCAAATCAATCAATGTGATACATCACATTAATAAAAGAAAAGAAAAGAACCATATGATCTTGTCAATTGATGCAGAAAAAGCATTTGACAAAATTCAGCATCCTTTCTTAATAAAAACCCTCGAGAAAGTCAGGATAGAAGGAACATACTTGAACATCATAAAAGCCATTTATGAGAAGCCCACAGCTAATATCATTCTCAATGGGGAAAAACTGAGAGCTTTCCCCTTGAGATCAGGAACACGACAGGGATATCCACCCTCACCGCTGTTGTTTAACATAGTGTTGGAAGAGCTAGCATCAGCAATCAGATAACAAAAGGAAATCAAAGGCATCAAAATTGGCAAAGATGAAGTTAAGCTTTCACTTTTTGCAGATGATATGATATTATACATGGAAAACCCAACAGACTCCACCAAAAGTCTACTAGAACTGATGTATGAATTCAGCAAAGTCGCAGGATACAAAATCAATGTACAGAAATCAGTTGCATTCTTATACACTAATAATGAGGCAACAGAAAGACAAAAAAAGAAACTGATCCCATTCACAATTGCACCAAGAATCATAAAATACCTAGGAATAAACCTAACCAAAGATGTAAAAGATCTGTATGCTGAAAACTATAGAAAGCTAAGGAAGGAAATTGAAGAAGATATAAAGAAATGGAAAAACATTCCACGCTCATGGATTGGAAGAATAAATATTGTTAAAATGTCAATACTACCCAAAGCTATCTACACATTCAATGGAATCCCAATCAAAATTGCACCAGCATTCTTCTTGAAGCTAGAACAAGCAATCCTAAAATTTATATGGAACCACAAAAGGCCCTGAATAGCCAAAGTAATTTTGAAGAAGAAGACCAAAGCAGGAGGCATCACAATCCCAGACATTAGCCTCTACTAAAAAGCTGTAATCATCAAGACAGCATGGTATTAGCACAAAAACAGACACAAAGACCAATGGAATAGAATAGAGACTCCAGAATTGGACCCACAAAAGTATGGCCAACCTAATCTTTGACAAAGCAGGAAAGACTATCCAATGGAAAAAAGACAGTCTCTTTAACAAATGGTGATGGGAGAACTGGACAGCAACATGCAGAAGAATGAAACTAGACCACTTTCTTACACCATTCACAAAAATAAACTCAAAATGGAAAAAGGACCTGAATGTGAGACAGGAAACCATAAAAACCCTAGAAGAAAAAGCAGGAAAAAAACCTCCCTGACCTCAGCCGCAGCAATTTCGTAGTTGACACATCTCCAAAGGCAAGGGAATTAAAAGCAAAAATGAACTATTGGAACCTCATGAAGATAATAAGCTTCTGCACTACAAAGGAAACAATCAACAAAACTAAAAGGCAACCGATGGAATGGGAAAAGATATTTGCAAATGACATATCGGACAAAGGGCTAGTATCCAAAATCTATAAAGAGCTCACCAAACTCCACACCCGAAAAACAAATAATCCAGTGAAGAAATGGGCAGAAAACACGAATAGACACTTCTCTAGAGAAGACATCCAGATGGCCAACAGGCACATGAAAAGATGCTCAACGTTGCTCCTCATCAGGGAAATACAAATCAAAACCATAGTCAGATACCACCTCACACCAGTCAGAGTGGCCAAAATGAACAAATCAGGAGACTATAGATGCTGGAGAGGATGTGGAGAAACAGGACCCTCTTGCACTGTTGGTGGGAATGCAAATTGGTGCAGCCATTCTGGAAAATAGTGTGGAGCTTGCTCAAAAAATTAAAAATAGATCTACCCTATGACCCAGCAATAGCACTGCTAGGAATTTACCCAAGGGATACAGGAGTGCTAATGCATAGGGGCACCTGTACCCCAATGTTTACAGCAGCACTTTTAACAAGAGCCAAATTATGGAAAGAGCCTAAATGTCTATCAACTGATGAATGGATAAACAAATTGTGGTTTATATACACAATGGAATACTACGTGGCAATGAGAAAGAATGAAATATGGCCTTTTGTGGCAACGTGGATGGAACTGGAGAATGTTATGCTAAGTGAAATAAGTCACATAGAGAAAGACAGATACTGTATGTTTTCACTCTTATGTGTATCCTGAGAAATTTAACAGAAGACCATGGGGGAGGAGAACTCCCCCATTGACTCTAAAAAAGTTAGAGAGGGAGGGAGCCAAACCATAGGAGACTCTTGAAAACTGAGAACAATCTGAGGGTTGATGGGGGGTAGAAGGGAGGGTAGGGTGGGTGATGGGTATTGAGGAGGGCACCTGCTGGGATGAGCACTGGGTGTTGTATGGAAACCAATGTAACAACAAATTTCATATTAAAAAAAAATAAATAAAAATATATTGTGTCAACCAGTTTTTTTAATTGGTATATATCATTTACACTTAATATAATTGGTATGTTAGGGCTTAAGCCTGCCATTTATCTGTTTTTCCTCCACTGTTCAATTCTTGATTTCATTTTCCTGACTTCCTATGGGTTACTCAAACATTTAAAAAAATCCATTTTGATCTATTTTTATAAAAATCTTTTAATTCTGATGTAACTGTAGATTCACATGTAGTTGTAATATATAATACAGAAAGCACCTATATTCCCATTCGCCCAGTTCCTTCCAAAGGTAACATCTCACTTTATAATTATTTCCTCTATATACACTGAGAATCACATCAGAGAATGTTACAACTTTTTTTCCAATTGTCAAACATAATTATAAAACTCAAGAGAAGGATGGCTCATTATATTTCCCTGTATTTTGAATCTTTCCTTAATTCCTAATGTTCCCAGCTTCCTTCTTCTGTTGCTTTGTTTAGAGAACTTTGTTCAGCCATTCTTTCAGCCATGTGTTGATGAAAAAATTTTAATTTACTTCATCTGAAAATGTCTACTTCATTTCTATTCCTGAAGGATATTTTTGCCAGGGATAGAACTATGGGTTGACAGTTCTTCTCCTTCTATACTTAAATGTTATGCCACCTCCTCTAGGCTCCATGGTTTCTAATGAAAAATCTTCTGTCATTCAAAAAAATTTTCCCCTATAGGGGCACCTGGCTGGCTCAGTTGGTTGAAGCACATGACTCTTACTCTTGGGAGTCATGAGCTCAAGCCCCCTGTTGGGCATAGAGTTTACTTAAAAAAATTTTTTTCCCTTATAGATATGTGGTTGCTCTAGTTGCTTTCAAGATTTTTCTGTCCTTAGTCTTCAGAAGTTTGATTATGCTGTGCTATAGCATGGACTTTTTGGGTTTATGGAACCTTCAGCCTTTTGACTATGCAGGTTTATGCCCTTTGCCAAATTTGGGAAATTTTTTAGCCAATATTCCTTCAAGTACTTTTCTACACTCTTTCTCTTCTTCTTTGGGGACACTGAGGACAAAGATGTTAAATCTTATATTATTGTTCCACACATTCCTGAAGCTCTGGTATTTTTTTCTGTGTGTGCATGTGTATGTTCTCCCGTGTCATTCAGGCTGAGTAATTTCTATTGTTATTATCTTCAAATTCACTGACTATTTCCAATGTCTTCTTCTCAACTCTTCTCTGGATCCATCCTTTGAGTTTTTATTTTGATTATTGTATTTTTCAGTTCCAAAATTTCTACTTGGTTCTTTATTACATTTTGCATTTTTTTGTTGAGATTTTCTATTTTTTCATTTGTTTCAAGAGTGTTCATAGTTGCTTACTGAAACACCATTATAATGGCTGCCTTAAGAGCCTTGTCAGATTAATTCCAACATCTGTTTCATCAGAGTATTGGCATCTATGGATTACTTTGTCTCATTCAAGTTGATATTTTTCCTGGTTGGTAGAAAATGAGTGATTTCAAAAAATTTTATTTTGGTCATTTTGGATATTGTTAAGATATTCTGGATCATATTTAATCTTGGGTTTTACCAAGCCTCTACTGAAATTGAGCTAACAGGGGAAACTGCCAGTAAGAAAAGGGAGGGACTGATTTCTTTACCACCAGATTGGACTGAAATCCTGGCTCCCTAAAGAGTCTCCAACAACACTGTGTGTGTGTGGGGGGGGGGGGGGGGTGCTTTGTTACCATGAGAAAGGGGTAGAAGTCACTGCTCCTGACTCAGCCTCCAATGACAATGTGGGAAAGGGACAGGTGTTTTGTAACTGACAGGTGTGATAGCAGTCCAGGCTCCATACTTGGTCTTCATGGACTCTATTCCAAGTGAGAAGGGGTGGCTCATCACCACAGGGCAGGGATGGAAAACCACTGACACTGCAGGGGAGGGGATGCCAGGGAGGGGAACCTGTTACTGCCATGAAGGGGAGAGGAGTGGATAGAAGTCTAAGCCCTCCACTTAGCTTTTGCTAACAAAGGTGTACCGACTATATTTCCCCCCCTAGTTTTTTGTAGGAATAAGGGATATACTGTCAAATAAGTTTCTATTTTTCTAGGATGTGCCCTTCCTAGTCCTTTTCAAGGGAGAAGACACTTTTCTTGGGGCTTTCTGTGTCTATTCCAGCTGGTATTCCTGGACTGTTGGCATATGATCTGAGACATGGAGGAAACACAAACATAAAATCCAGAGAACTTACTGCAGTGACATTCCTTGAGTCCCAGGGTTTTTAAGTGGTCCATCTTCTCTACACCTTCCAAAGTCTTCTACTATTTGTTTTGTGTATAATGTCCAGCAATTTTAAGTGTACTTAGTGAAAGGGATAGGAGTCATGTCTGTTTCATTGTGTGTGAACCAAAGGTACATGTGTGTTTAAGGAATTAAAGGCATGACTTCATCTAATTTTATATAGTCAAAACAGAAGATGAACACAAACTAAGAATCAGAAAAATGCAGTAATAGTTATAAAATAACCCCGCCTTCCTTGGAAATAGTAAATATTACCTTTCCCAGCTGCCCTCCTGATCTTGGGAATAGTGAATTTCTTCAAAGGATTGACTTCTACACCAGCAAGTAATAAAGGCTCACTGGTTGAGTTCATTTTCCATAGTGTCTTGTGTTTAGCAATATCTTTCATTTCCATTTTGTTGGTGGCCTAAAATCAACCCGAAATTATTAAACAAAAGGTCAATTAATAAGTAAGAGGCAATGGCAGTAAAACTTTAAAATTTCTTACATGGAATTGAACACACTGTCTTGGTCACACTCACAACAGTTTCCAATCACAATTTGTCAGGTCACCCAAAATAAAAAATTAACAGCTTTAGCTTTTACATAATGTTTTAAATATTTATTTTGTTAGCTTCTAATAAAACTTTTCTCTGTAATTTATAAAACTGTAATGGGGTAACTAAAAGTGTGTGTTCCTGAAAAGTTTAATAACTTCCAAACAATTAAAAAAAATGTTTATTTAATTTTGATGGGGTAGGGACAGAGAGAGAAGGAGACAGAGGATCTGAAGCAGGCTCTATGCTGATGGCAGTGAGCCCAATGTGGAGCTCAAACTCACGGACTGTGAGTCATTACCTGAGCTGACACCAGATGCTCAACTGACTGAGCCGCCCAGTCACCTCTGAACAACAATTTTTTATTAACATTTGGTAAAATTCTTGCCAAATACTATGTTTTTAAAAAGCATTTTGTCTATACACTTCTGTGAACAGAATGAATTCTCTAAATCAGAATCTCTGCCTGTGGGAAAAACCTAAAGTTGTAAACCAACTACTACAGGACTATCCCTACATTGGATTGCCTAAACAGTCAATCATTGGCTAATGTTCCATAGTATCACTCTATAAATGGATTAAGACCTCATATATTGTCATACTATAAAAGATTTCTTTTCCTCCCTTCTTTCTCTCTCCAACCCTCCCTCCCCTCCCACCCAACACATACAGTTAATTCTTAACCTTTCAAGCAGAACTCGTACTAGGTATTGAAGGAAAGTTATGGAGTCTACACACAGAAATATATGTAGACATGGATTTTTTTCATACCATTTCATAATATGGTTCATGGACCTCCTGATAGCTATTAACTGCTTAGTTCCAACTTAGCTCATAATCTACATTAAGAGCTGCCAAAATTCTACAGAAGGATCATAAAGGATAAAATTCTACAGAAGGTTCACAAAAGATTTTCCCTTCAATCCCCACTCCACCCTTTATGGGAGATAATCTTACAATCTCCCAAACATGGATCAGAATAGGGAATCTGAATAGACAGAAATCTCTAGAAACAGAAAATCAGCCTTTCTCTCATCTAGCTTCACTGATAGACACCAGTGGTGTTGTCACCTAACAAGAACACCCACAAGATACACTATCTTGAGTCAGGGCACCTGGCTAACTCAGTTGGTAGAGCACGTGACTCTTTATCTTGGCATTGTGAGTTTGAGCCCTGTGTTGGGTGCAGAGATTATGTAAAAATAAAATCTTTAACAACAACAAAAGAAATACTGTTGCCAAGATATACCAGCCTGAGAGATAGCTGTCAAGATAGCCATATTCATCTGGTAAGGGGGAGAAGGAAGAATAATTTATTTAATGACTTAAATTACAAGAAAACTTTTCACTTAATCGTGATCTATACCTACTGTACACAAAGGGATACTACCATCACTTGAATATACTTGAAGGGCCAAGTGCTGCAACAATCCTCAATACTGCCTTTAACTATAGTTAAACTGTATTTTCAGGAAAGGTGGATACTATTATAGCTGTATGGTTTCTTATACAATGTTCCTCTAGTACAATTTACTAATAAAGTGGGCCTCTGAAATTCACTGGTTTTGTTCCTTAGTGCTTAGGATAACACTAAGTCACAAATTAGCTAAGTTAAAAACTGTAGTGAAAAATGAATATTCAGGGCACAATGGTATTCGATGTTCTTTAAAAAAAAAATTTTTTTAATGTTTGTTTATTTTTGAGAGACAGAGAAGAGTATGAGCAGGGGAGGAGCAGAGAGAGACGGAGACAAAGAATGTGAAGCACGCTCCAGGCTCTGAGCCATCAGCACAGAGCCTGATGTGGGGCTCAAACCCACAAGCTGTGAGATCATGACCTGAGCATCTGAAGTTGGACGCTTAACCGACTAAGCCACCCAGGCGCCCTTCAATGTTCTTTATTAAGTTGCACCCAGCAATTTTTCAAGTAGGAATAATACTTGAAAAACTTCAGCCTAAACAACTTAGCCATATTAAAGTGATAACAAATTCATATAAATCTTTATATTCATATTCACAGTCCCATAAACATATCCTGTTCTGTAGTATATAACAGGATATGTTTTTACATATGTATGCAAATGGTTGAGTGTCTGACTCTTGATTTTCACTCAGGTCATAATCTCGTGGTTTGTTAGATCAAGAACCACATCGGGTTCTATGCTGACAGTGTGAATCCTGCTTGGGATTCTCTCTCTGCCTCTCTCCCACTCATGCTCTCTCTCTCAAAAGTAAATAAATAAACACTTAAAAAATAAGTATGTATATTATGATCAATGTTAAGCTAACACACTTGAAGATTATACAAAATAATACATTCTAGGAAAAAAATTATTAAAACTGATTTAAGAAGGAATTACAAGAATTCATCATCTTAGTACTGTCAAGAAGAAATTAAATTAGAAGTTACAAACTGATTCTAAAAGTAAAAATGATATTATGGGGCTCCTGGATGGTTCAGTTGGTTAAGCATACAACTCCTGATTTCAGTTCAGGTGATGATCTCACAATTGTGAGATCGAGCCCCATGTTGGGTTCAGCACGGAATGTGGAGCTTGCTTGGGATTCTCTCTCTGCCCCTCCCCTGCTCGTGCTCTCTCTCTCTCAAATAAACTTAAAAAATAAAAAAATTAAAGTAAAAATGATATTAATATATCACAAACCATCTGAGTTCACCCCAGAAATGCAAGGGAGATTTATCAATAGGAAATATGTACATCTCATTTACTACATAAACCTTTTAAAAGTATTTTGCCTATACACTAAAAAAGAAAAATCAAGTGATTCTCTCAATAGACTATGATTATCTCATAGACTTATGATTTTTTTTTTTTAAAAACATCTTAGGAAAGAGGAAGCGACAGAGAAATTGGTAACGAACACCAAAAATTTATAGCAAATTGCTAAATATCAGGAGCACTACCTTTTCAATTAAGAATAAAATAAGAATGCCTTTGTTTCCTTTATCTCTGCTTCCCTGTAACAGTGGGCTGGTGGTGCTCACAAGGGCAAATGGCAAGAAATAAAAGGTATAAAGGCAAGTTAAAGGGAAAAAAGAAAAGGGCTTGGGAATTTCTGGGAGTAAAAGAGTGTTTCAGCTTGTAAGAGAAAACTTAGATGAAGTTTTAGATGAAGAATGAATTTTACTTAGAAAGGCAAAAAAATCATAATGTTTCAAATTTTGGTTCTACCATTAATTAACAATGTTATATTAGGCAAAATGCCTAACTTCTCTGAGACTGATAATATCAATAATATTTCACATGGTTGTAGCACCTGTATGCTATAATGGACACAATTAACTATTTGTATATTCCTAAAGTCTATCTTATGGAACCAAGTTACACTATTTGTCAAGAAACACAGGACTGCAAAGATAACCTGCTTAGAAGTCAAGTGATGTTGGTTCTAATACTAGCTCTTAATAGCTCTCTAATACTAGCAACTACTCAACTAACCTCCAACAATTCACTAACTTCTGCAGTGTGTTACTCTGTGTGCATTATGAATTGTATTACATTTTTCAGGGACAAGTAATGGCCAAAGAATAGATATCTTTTATGCCAAATAGTCAGGCTAAATATTTGATCCTCTTGAAGTCCATTTTAGAAGAATATTTGTATTGGGTTTCCGAAGACCATCATTAAACATTAAGGACTTGCATGTTTGGGAGATTAGAGATTACTAAATAAACCTGCAAAATCTTTAACCTGATTGTCAAAGAGTCTTAATAACAGAACCTGTTTCAAGTGAAAAACTTAGCCTTAGAGTTTCTTTAATGAGACTCAACTGCTATCAGTTGAGTCCTTATACAAGGTAACTCAGGATGACTGCAGATACACAAAAGCATTAATGAGAAAGTTTTTTTTCAGTTCTCTTTCAAACTTTTGTATGAATCAGCTTGTTATTAATTTATCTTTAAAATCTCTAAAACTTTGCTGTTCTTTAACAACAACAAAAGCAATGCCTCAGTTTCAGGATTTTCTGGCAAATAATACTGTTCTAACTTATTTTTACACTTACCTTCTATTTGTGCCAAATAATACTGACTTCCTATTCATTTTCCATCCCAAAATATACTTAAGTAAAAAATAAGTCTACTTTAGAATATTACAGAAGTTACTGTAATGATGATATGCAGATATGGCAAAGATCATTCATTCCTCTTCTAGTAATCTCAAAAAAGAGTTCCTGATGAATAAAGAATACTCTCAGAACTTAAGTCACAAAAGTAATTTCTGAGTTCTTCTGCAGAGTTCTAAATGGTTCAGACTAAGAATTATTTGATAAGCAAATGGTTAAATCAGATCACACATATGATAAACTGCATATACAATTAGTGAAATTAAGCCAAGAATCCCTTAGTTAAGACTATATAATAGAGAAATAAAATACATTTTTGTCATATCTTTCATTTTACAGATCAGGGATTGGCAAACGCTGGCCCACTATTAGTTTTCATAGGGACTGAAATTTAAATGACTGGAAAAAAGTCAGGAATAGTATTTGTCGCTTAAAAAATTATCTGCAACTCAAATTTAAGGGTCCATGGTAAGTAAATTTTACTGGGACACAGCCACACCAATTTATCTATTGTCTATGGCTGCTTTACTATTAGAAAAGCATAGCTGAGTAAATGTGACAGACACTCTGGGGCCCACAGACTAAAATATTTACTACCTAGCCCTTTACAGAAAGAGTTTGCCAACCCCTGTCAGAGATGAAGCAACACAACTAATTGGGACAATAAAAACTAGGTCTTATGACTTCCATTTCAGGGCTCTTTCTCCCATACTCCCATTGTCTCAATTATCTCTCTACTGTATTATGAATTTCAAAGTGAGTGAATCCCTACTCACTTTGCTTCTCTGCATCTTGCCCAACAGCATTTAAACAGGCTCAAACCTGATCATTTCAAAACCAAAATAGGATTCTACCAGGGTTATACATGTCTTTATCTAGATCACCTTACTTCCTCCTCAATCTACTTTGATTTTCAACTCCACCTCAACAGCAATCTTCAGTTACCTTTTTCACATCAGTCTCTCAGTCACGTAAGCACACTTCTGGCTCATAACTTACTTGGCCTGTTTACATTTGATACTCTTGACCAATCTGCCCCACTCTTCCCTGATTGCTGTGACTTCATAATCCTGATTTCAGGTGGTCCTTTCTCAGTCTCTTAATAATTCAACACTAAAACATTATTGTTTTAATGTTTCCTTCTATAAGGGAAATAAGAGAATATTCTCTTTGAAGATTTTTTTAGTAGTATTTATCAAACTAATTTTAGCCAACAACAAAAACAAAATCTTGTGGTTTTAATTTGCATTTCTTTCATTACTAGTGAGGTTGAGTCATTTTTTTCCTGTCACTTGTTCCTCCTATCTTTTTCTCCATTTTTTCTTTTTTACAAGTAAGATGGTTTTTAATGATTTGTAAGGATTTTATACACAGAGATATTAGTTTTTGTCTGTCATAATAAAGGTTGCAATATTTTTGTCTTAATTTCATTTATGGCATTTGTATCCCATAGCAAAATTTTAATTTTTGTGTAGTTTAATTTCTCAACCTTTTATTACACTGGATTTTTAACACCATCAGTGTAGGAGAGTTCCAGTTGTTCCATATTTTCAACTCACATAATACTGGCCCAGACTTTAATTCCTGCCGATTCGGCATTTGCCGATCTGCAAATGCTATCTCACTGTGGTTAGTTTGCATTTGTCTGATTTTTCATAAGACTGTGTATATTTATTGGTCATTTGTGTTTTCAAACCCGTGAAATGCCTGTTCATGTTTTTTACCCACTTTTTTATGAGGCTATTTATTCTACTCTATGTATTTGCCAAAAAAAAAAAAAACTTTTTTTTTTTTTTTTTTAATTTTCTTAACGTTTATTTATTTTTGAGACAGAGAGAGACAGAGCATGAATGTGGGGAGGGTCAGAGAGAGAGGGAGACACAGAATCTGAAACAGGCTCCAGGCTCTGAGCTGTCAGCACAGAGCCCGATGCAGGGCTTGAACTCATGGACTGTGAGATCATGACCTGAGCCGAAGTCGGCCACTTAACCGACTGAGCCACCCAGGCGCCCTCAAAAAAAAATCTTTTTGAGATATGAGCACTTCATCAATCATATTTGTTGCAAATAATTTCCCCTCACTTTTTAAACTTATCTTTTCACTTTTTTGAAAAATATTTAATGTGGTTGAATTTATACACTTTTTCCTTATATTTTGTTTTTGCTTTTGATAAACTTTAATAATTCTCCCCAAGATCATAAAGAATATCCTCTCTATTCTCTTCTATGAAAAGTTTTATAGTTTTGCCTTTTACCTTCAAGTCCTTAAATAACCTGAAATTCATGTTAGTC
The DNA here is from genome assembly GCF_018350215.1 of Panthera leo. Lineage (NCBI taxonomy): Eukaryota > Metazoa > Chordata > Mammalia > Carnivora > Felidae > Panthera > Panthera leo. The sequence goes on from NC_056682.1 coordinate 28,540,773, forward strand.
TGAGGTAAGAAGGGCTCAATTTTTCCATATGAGTATCCAGGGTAGCATTAGAAAAATCTTTCCTTTCCCTATTTATCTCTGGTATCTCTGACATTAATCAACTTTCCACATATGTATGATTTCTAGGCTCTCTGATCTGTTTTATTGGTGTCTTTCTGCATTCCTGCACCAACACCACACAATAATAAATCTTGATATATGTTAGGATAAAACCAAAAGAAAATAAAAAACAAATCTTGTTTTTTGAAACACCTTTGCTCTTACACACATATTTTAAAATAAGTTTGTCTAAAACATAAAAGACTCTTAAATATAGAGAACAAACAGAGGGTTGCTAGAGGGGCGGTGGGAGGGGGATGGGCTACATGGATAAGGGGCATTAAAGAATCTACTCCTGAAATCAGTGTTGCACTATGTGCTAACTAACTTGGATGTAAATAAATGAATAAATGAATAAATAAATGAATAAATAAATAAATAAATGTAAAGTAAGTTTGTCTAATAAGAAATCTTGTTTAGGTTTTAACTGGAATTTCACTGATCTACTACTGATCAATGATATTGTTTTATGAGTCTTCCTCTCTTGAACATGGGTTATCTTCCTATTTATTCATGTCCTTTATATCTTTCAATAAAGATTTCTTTTTTCCACAAGGGTATAACATGTTTTAAAGAATTTATTGTAAGTTCTGGGGTGCCTGGGTGGCTGAGTCAGTTAAATGTCCAACTTCAGCTCAGGTCATGATCTCATGGTTCATGGTGTTTGAGTCCCACGTGAGGCTCTGTGCTGACATCTTGGAGCCTGCTTGGATCCTCTGTCTCCTTCTCTGTGCCCCTCCCTTGCTCTCTCTCTCTCTCTTTCAAAACTAAATAAACATTAAAAAAATAAAGGATTTATTCTAAGTTTGTCATAATTTTTAAATCACTACACATTATCTTTTTAAAAAGTTGTATTTTATTCACTGCTAATGTTTAAAGTGGTGTTCATGATAATGACAATATTTATCTGTAACACTTATTAGGAACCAGACACTTATCTAAGTGCTTTAGGTATATATTGATCCACTTAATCATCATATCCCTATAAGATTCCCTTATTTTAAATTAGGGAAAAAAGTGTAAGTTAAATAATGTGCCCAAGGACAGAAAGCTAGGAAGTGTTTGTTGGAATTTAAAGCCAGGCAGTCTGACATTGGCATGAATACACTCAATTGTTAGGCAAAATGACTTTCACTGAAACTGATTTCTGTACACTGACTGCCAGCAACCTTGCTATGCTTCTATTGATTCTAATAATTTGTCTTCATGAACAATCATAACCTTTCTGAATGAGGAAGGGCATATTATAATGATTTTCAGCATGTTTCTTTTTTCCAATTATTATACCATTTATTTCTTGTGCTTGCCTTACTGCGCAGGCTAGAAGTTCTAACGTATGTCAAATATAAGTGATAATGGCAGGTGCCTTGGTCTTTTCCCTGAACCTAAAGGGGAAGTTTTAAATCTTTTACAATTGAATGACAAATTCTATTTTTTTTTTTTTTTGAAAGACATCCTGTATTGGTTAAATTTTCCTGGGTATAAAATTCTAGACTGACTGCTATTTTCTCTCAGCTCTCTTAAGATACTATCCCACTACTTCCTGTGACCCACTGCTCCTGTTAAGAAATCACCTCCAAAAGCAGTGTGGAGGTTCCTCAGAAAATTAAAAATAGACCTACCCTATGACCCAGCAATAGCACTGCTAGGAATTTACCCAAGGGATACAGGAGTACTGACGCATAGGGGCACTTGTACCCCAATGTTTATAGCAGCACTCTCAACAATAGCCAAATTGTGGAAAGAGCCTAAATGTCCATCAACTGATGAATAGATAAAGAAATTGTGGTTTATATACACAATGGAATACTACGTGGCAATGAGAAAGAATGAAATATGGCCTTTTGTAGCAACGTGGATGGAACTGGAGAGTGTGATGCTAAGTGAAATAAGCCATACAGAGAAAGACAGATACCATATGGTTTCACTCTTATGTGGATCTTGAGAAACTTAACAGAAACCCATGGAGGAGGGGAAGGAAAAAAAAAAAAAAAGAGGTTAGAGTGGGAGAGAGCCAAAGCATAAGAGACTGTTAAAAACTGAGAACAAACTGAGGGTTGATGGGGGGTGGGAGGGAGGGCAGGGTGGGTGATGGGTATTGAGGAGGGCACCTTTTGGGATGAGCACTGGGTGTTGTATGAAAACCAATTTGACAATAAATTTCATATATTGAAAAAAAAAAAAAAAGAAATCACCTCCAATATAATTGTCACTCATTTAAGGGCAAATCTTTTTTCTCTGACAGCTTTTAAAATCTCTTCATCTCTGGTGTTCTGCATTTTCATTATAATGTTCTAGTGTAAATATTTCATGGACTTGTATTTAAGGTTTGGTATCTTTGACATTTTTGTGAAATTTTCTGCAACTTTATCTCTGAATATTGTTGTGGCATTGTTCTATTTCCTTAGAATAGAAATTTTAGTTACCTGTGTTTAAACTTCTACACCTTTATTTTTCATGTTTCTTAACACCTAATTCATGTATTTCATCTCTTTTTCCTAGGTTGCATTCTCAATAAAGTTGATTTAAAATCAATAGTTGATTTAACACACACACACACACACACACACACACACACACACAAAACAAAGAGTGATATAATATCTGGGTTACTTGCTTTAAAATTATCCAGTTAATAACTGCTGAAGCTTGAAAATGGGTACTTGGGGACTCATTATAGTATTCTATTTTCATATATTTTGGAACTTTCCAGAATAAAAACAGAAGCATAAAAGTGGCTAAATGTGCATAAATTATCTTTAAAAATTTGTTTTAATGTTAACTTATTTTTGAGAGAGAGAAACAAAGTGTGAGCAGGGTAGGGGCAGAGAGAAGGAGATACAGAATCCAAAGCAAACTCTAGGCTCTGAACTGTCAGCACAGAGCCTGATGTGGGGCTCGAACTCACAAACTGCAAGATCATGACCCGGGCCAAACTCAGACGGAGCCACCCAGGCACCCTGAAATTATCTTTAAAAGAAATCGATAACGTTAGCTGTCTATGGAGAAAAGAATACTAGGTGGTTTAGGAATGTGGAGGAATTTATCAGTTTACATTTTTATTACCTTAAGTTTTATCTTCATAAATTTATAAACTCTTAAAAATGAAAATAATTTGTTCACTATTGCAACAAAAAATATAAAATACATAAGAATAAACTGAAGAAATGATCTGGGCTGATAGGAAGACTTCTAAAAACTCTGAAGGTCATAAAAGACTTGCTTAAAGAGGGAATGAGCATACTTTATTTTTGAGTAATACTTATTATGGTGAATATTTAAAATTGTCCTACATTAAGCCTCTAAAGTTGATTCAATCTTGAAATTGACAAAAATAATACTAAAGGTTATATGGAAAAGAAACAATCAAGGAAATTCTGAGAAAGTTACTGGAGGAAGAAAACTGGACTATTAAATATTATAATTTATTCAATAATTATAGCAATTATAATTAGCTGGGTAATATCACTCAATTAAATTTAGGTTTTATTAATGAGAGAGGATAGTAAATAATAGGCAATTTAAAACTGTAGTTATCGACACAAAAATAAACAATGGAATACCAGAGTCAGAAAAAAGACCAAAAGTCCCCAAGATTTTGCAGATGTTAATAATGGTATTTCAAATCAGTGAGGCAATCTACAGTATTCAAACAGAACCTAGCCATATGGAAAACAAAAACACAAATTTAAAACTACAATGAAATTTTTCATACCTCTCAGATCAGAAAATATTAAAGTCTGACAATATCAAATGCTTAAAAAGGTGCCAGAGCAAGTGGAACTCTCATATACTTCTGGTGACTGTGTAAACTGGTACTGTCACTTTAGAAAACAACTAGGCAGTATCTAGTAAGGTTGAAGATGTGGATTATCTTCTGACCTAGAAACTCCATTCTCTAGGTATAAATACTCAAGAAGCAATTCACAAAGTGTGATCCGAAAACTTCTGGGAGTCCTTAAGAGCATTTCAAGGTGTCAGCAGGTCCTCTTTTCCACCTACATATCTGTGAGGTCATATTATCTTCATATTCTTCAACCAAAACAACAAAAACTGCAGAAGACTAAATGCAGAAGCAAGTGTGAGAATTCACTTCTTTTTTTTTAAGTTTATTTATTTATCTATTTATTAAATGTTTGTTTATTTTTTAGGGGTGCCTTGGTGGCTCAGTCAGTTAAGTGTCCGACCTGGCTCAGGTCATGATCTTGTGGTTCTTGAGTTCGAACCCTGCATCGGGCTCTGTGCTGACAGATCAGAGCCTGGAAACTGCTTCGGATTCTGTGTCTCCTGTTCTCTCTCTGCCCCTCCCCGGTTGCACTCTCTCTCTCAAAAATAAACATGCTGTCAGCGCAGAGCCTGATACTGGGCTTGAACTCATGAACTGTGAGATCATGACCTGAGCTGAAATCACAAGTCAACCAAGTGAGCCGTCCAGGGTGCCCCACACCTGATTTCTATTAGCCTGATTTGCAGTAATAGAAAACAACAGCACTTTTTTGGGAAATAGTTATTTTTCATTAAAATATTACTTATGTCAATATGATGGATGTGTTGCTATTTCTAAATGAAAAATTAGTATGGTTAAAAATTTCTTGCTTGTAACTAGGTACAGGAGATACAATCCTCATTAACAAAAGTTCTTTATGGTCTTAAATTTGAAGGGTGATTAAAGGGATCCTATATAAAGAATACATTTGGTTTTGTCCCAGCAAAGAGTTTCAAAAACCCTTGGAATGTCCTAAATGACAGGAGTGACTTTGTTATGCTAAAAGGTGACTCATGGTGGGCCCCTACATAGTTTCAAAATCGGGGCTGATCACCAGAAAACCGTGTACGTGATTAGACAGCTAGGACTTTCAGTTGCTCCACCCGGGAGAAGGATTAAGAATGAGTTCAATCACATGTCCAATGATTTAATCAATTGCACCTCCTTAATAAAACCCCAATAAACACTGGACACTACAGCTCAAGGGAGCTTACTGATTGGTGAACGCAATGATGTGCTGTAAGTGTGATGCCTCCAGACTTCACGGAGGGAAGACATGGACTGTTAAGGACCCTCCCAGGACTGCATTCTATGTATGTCCTTTGTAATAAAACTAATTTTAAGTACAGTGCTTTTTGAGTTCTGGGTGTTGTTCTAGTGAATTATTGAAACTGAGGGGGTTCGTGGGAACCTCTGAATTTGTAAGCAGTTGGGTCACAGGTATGGGCGGCTTGGGGAACCACTTGCGACTGACATCTGAAGTAAGGACAGTTTTGCGGAAGACTTAGCTCTAATGGGAGTCTGACACTAAATACAGATGGTCAGCATTTGAACTCGATTGTATTGCACTGCAGTTAGGGTGGAAATGTCAAATTTTAAAACCAACATCTCTGACAACCATTATCCTAGAGAAGCTCCTGTACATGTACACCTAAAAGCAAACTGAGGAGTGTTCAGAGCAGCATTGTTGCTGATGTCCATCACTAACCAGCAGGATGGATAAACTGTGGTATACAACATGCCAGGGAATACAACATGAATGAAAATGAATCGACTACAGCTACATGAAACGTAATGTCAAAACAAGTTGTGAAAGAGTAAAGTAGGATGCCATTTATATGAAGTTTAAAAAATGCGAAACTGAACAACTTAGGAAAGAAGAAATATGATAGATAGCAGGCAAATCATCAGCTCAGTGTGTAACAACCTTGTTAGTTTCAAAGGAAAACTTTCAATTCTATACCAGGTGAACATATAAGTGAGGGTAGAAAAAAATACACACAGAGGGTTTAGACAAATTCGTGCTTCACATACCTACAGTAATATCCTCCCTCTTTCCGACCACTCATTCACGGGGTTTCGTTATGTGTGTATGACTGAAGACTGATATAACAATTGTGTTATATCATTTCTAGGCAACATATTTTTTTCAAATTTCAATGTTTCTGATTTCAGGACATTTATTAAAATCAATATGAATTTTTTAAAAATTAACAACTACCAATTATGAACTTTAATGTACTATTTACTATTTCCCCCACCAAAGATTACTATTAAGTTGACAATAGTATGCCAAAGTATGGCAATCTACAACAGAAAAAATATGATAGACATGTTACAAAACTGAGTGGCAGGCAGCTGAATGGTGCTAACAAAAAATATGTGACCACCAAACATTTGCTATTTTTCAATAATCCCAAAACTCTCCATTTAGCATTCCATACTGTAACTATTACACTTCATAAATTTCCTACAGTAAAAAACAAAAAATTCCTAAAGTATCAAACTGGCACTCATCCTGACATAATACCCAGCCCATTACTGACAAAGAAAACAGAGGCCTGAATGTTTCAGGAGGAACTTGTACAACCAGAATTATATTACTATATTGAAACTTGGCTTTTAATGATTTATTTAAATGAGCTTAAAATTTTTTATCAACCTGAGTTCTTAACTTTATTAAAGAATAATAAATTTTAAAATAGTAATATAATTAGACTGTGTTCGTTCTAACTGGAACCATCTCAGTGTTCTAAAATTCACTGATTAGGTGAAATGTAGAGAAGGTGAAATCAAGTCTTTAATTTGACCACTGCTATCAAATGATATAATAACAATTGGTAGACAAAGGATGCTTTGATCAAATATTGTTGTCTTTGATAGTTTTGGCTATATGAATATTCCAAATATGAAACTGGTATAGACAGAGATGATGACTGTGCAACCAGAATACAGCTGCTCGTATTGGTAAGACTGAAGTTTCACAACTCAGGTAACACCAGCAAAAACAGGACTTGGGTAGAAAGTTATAGAATCCTTAACTCTTTTACCCTGCCTGGCTCACATGATGTCAGTACTTGGGTAAGAGAAAGTCTTTGGCAGGTGTGCAAGGGTTAACATACATGCAAGTATTAACATATACCCTTTCTTAGAAAACTACTGGAAGATGTGCTTTGGGGTGGGAAAAAAAAGAATGAATCTAAAATAAAGATGACGTGGGATTAAAAAAAAAAAAAAAAGAATGAACCCAACCCAGAGTAGTGACCTTAGGATGGATGAAAGTGGCACACAATTTCTAGGAAACCCTCAGTGTAGACTGAAGCAGGACAATGGAGGGCTCCAGAACAGAATTCCCCACACACCTGGAACTAATATAACATTGTACATCAACTATACTTCAATTAAAAAAAAATTCTCTAACTTAAAAAGAAAAAGGAACTTATGTATCTCAGCACCCCAAAAACCATTACTGGCAAGTACTAGCACATTTGCAGAAAAAATGTTACATTTAAAAGCAGGCTAAAAAAGCTATTATTAATTCTAAGGAGAAAAGTTAGACAATCACAGTTGTAGAAAACAATATGTAGATCATAATAATGTGAGCACTGATTTCTAACAAAAAATTATAAATATGTTGGAAGGATGGAGGTAGGTAGTGAGATGGTGGTGGTTAGGAGTTATGTTCTTATCTACAATGATGACAAAATCAATGGATAATTTCTATCATTGATAAATCAAGAAACACTAGTAAAAGCATATTACCTAGAAGTGTGGAGGTGAATACCTAGGAAAGTAACTACAGAAGTTGAAGGTTGCTGCCCCTAGGAAGTATAACTAGGAACAGAAGAGAATGGGACAACAGACAACTGTCTTTCATTATATATATTTAGTATTATGACTTTTTGAAATTATGTGCAAGTAGCAATGCTTCTATCAGATGAACTACACTTTTTTGTTCTTGTTTTGTTTTTATCCTGCTTTGGTATCAGAATAGTACTGGCTTCATGGAATGATTTTGAATGTGTTCCCTCTATTTCACTATTTGTAAGATTTTGAGAAAAATTGTCATTAGTTATTTTCTTTAATGTTTGGTAGAATTCACCAATGAAATCATATGGTCTTGGGCTTTTCTGTGTTGGGAGGTTTTTGATTCCAAATTCAATTTTCATTCTTATTATAGGTATAAGAAGATTTCCTATTTCTTGGACTCAAGATTCATGACTCAGTCGTGTTAACTTGTACATTTTTAGGAATTATATGCTTTTTTCCCTAAGTTACATGATTTGTTAGTATATAATTGTTTATAGTAATCTATTATCACACTATGTATTTCTGTGTTTTCTCATATTGGTTTTTGAGTCTTTTCTCTTTTTTTCTTAATGTAGTTAAATCATTGCCAATTTTGTTTATTTTTTGGAAAACTGATCATTACTTGAAAAGTTAAGTTATTGTTTATTCTGGTCTCTATTTTATTTATTTCTGATTTTTCTTTGTTATTTCCTTCCTCCAGTAAATTAGAGTTAATTTTTTTTTCCTAGTTCCTGTGGTGCATATATGTATTTTAGATCATGTATTCAGAAGTATGCTTCAGGTAAAACATTTTCTTATTGGAAAAAAATAACTTTAACTGAGGGTACTCACTTAAGATAAAGCCTATCAGAGGGGAAGTGGGTAAGGGATGGATGAAACAGGTGAAGGGAATTAAAAGTTCACTTATCATCATAAGCACTGAGTAATGATTGCTGAATGAATTGCTGAATCACTATACTGTACATCTGAAACTAATATAACACTATATGTTAAGTATACTGGAATTAAAATAAAAACTTAATAAAATGAAATTATCTTAACAAAAAACCCACAAAAGTTAATATTTTAAGAAAGTAGAGTATTTTATACTTCATATTAGGATAAAAAATAACTTGTAAGGCTATGCCATTACATGTAGCAAAAACTTTGCTAGGAATCAGAATATCTAGGAAGAAAATTCTAACACCTTTCACAGAGATTTGCATAAATGGAAAAATCAGAAGTTATCTGTGAATTCTGGTATCACATGTCAAAAAGTTCTTACCGATCTAGGTAACATCTTGAGAAATATGAAGGAAAGTTTGCTTTTGTTGGTGGTGGTAGTTATTGTTATACAAATGTTCCAAGTCCTTTTACACTTACAGCTTTTTTGTTTTTTTTGAGAGAGAGTGTGTGTGCGTGCATGTATAGGAACAGGAGAGGGGCAGAGAGAGAGGGAGAGAGACAATCCCAAACAGGCTCCCTGCTGTCAGTGTGGAGCCCAATGTGGGGCTTGATCTCATGAACTGTGAGATCATGACCTGAACGGAAACCAAGAGTCAGATGCTTAACGGACTGAGCCACTCTTAATCCTTTTCCACTCTTAATCCTACTTGGTTATTTGTATCATTCAGTTTTTATAACATTTTTATAATTTGACATTTTTATAAGTGAAGTGTGTGCTTTGATTTGGAATTGGCTAGTTCACTGAATACTATATAGAAAGTGGTGATATTTTGTATATGAAAAGAAATTAAGGCTAACAGAACAGTAACTCTAAGCTTACAAAGAATATAAAATAAATATTCAGAGGTTAAAATATTGAAGAAACAGGGATTAGATAGTTAAAGTGTGAAGAAAGTTTTAAAAAGTCCTTTCTCACTAGACATGTGCCTGGAAAGGACATGTTCTTGGCATCTCCCTATTTCTCACTGTGAGTAACATCTTTTTAATGTAAATATGTAACACTGAACTCAGGGTTTGGGTTATCATACAATTCTTCACTAAACAGAATGCATGAAGAGACAGTCTGAGATACTTTAAGCAGGAACTGACCTGTTTCTACTGGAAGAAAATACCATGGGTCATAAAGTAAATTCAGCAGGGGAAAAAAAAAAAAAAAAAAAAAAAACCTGGCAAAAACACAGCAAAAGTTCAATAATAATTATGCCTTGAGTTATTGGTACTATCCTTTTTACTTTCTGTTTTTGTATTTTTCTACCATGTTATCTCAAAGGGATTGCATTAAAATCCTTCTAAGATCCTAGGGGAGCCTGGCTGGCTCAGTCTGAAGAGCATGCAACTCTTGATCCTGGGGTTGTGAGTTCAAGCCCCACATTGGGCCTAAGAGCTTACTTAAAAAAAAAAAAAAAGTGTTCTAAGGTCCCGTATTATCTATAGAAGGGTGAATATACTGATTAACTTTAGACTTAGTTACACATACATGTTTTAATTTCTACGCTAACAAGACAGAGGGATAATTAATTCTGGTTTGGTGAAGTCTCAACTCATTGACCTATTAACATTGACAACTATTTTTTCAATAACTGCTACCACTGTGCTCTGCTAATCTGCCTCCTCCCAATCTGCTGGGGAGTAGAATCTCTTATGGATTTCGTAACTTTTAATTCACTCTTAATTATTAAAAGTCTGATTTAATTAAAATAAGAAAATAAATTTATAATAGAGAAAATGAACAAAAGACCAAAATTGCTTCTTTGTAACAGCGAAAAAACCCCGAACAATAACTGTGCTGAGACTGATGAAGGAGGAAAAAAAGATACAGATTCAAGGCAATTCCTTTATGAATCCCAGTAAGATTTCTTTCTTGCAGTTAGATAAAAATGATTTTAAAATTAACGTGGATGAGTAGGTACTTGAAAGGCATGGTTTATTTATTAAATGGGGCCAACATAAATTAAATATTTGTAATGAAATAAGATCCTAATTGAGAACATAATACAATATTTCAAGTTGGATATGAATGTACAGTATAATCATTCATTATACTCTCTAGAAATGCGAGGCATTTCCAGGGAAAGGAAATCTAGAACCTTAGGGAAATTATTAATGAAATAAGTGACCAGGACAAATCCAGCTGGTAAAGAAGCTGGTAAAAAAATAAACAACAAAAAAATCCCACTGGTTAAAGAGAAAGAGATTATAATAAAACTAAACAGCACAATAGTAAAGATGGAATGGGAGCCATGTCAAGAAGAGACTGTAGGCGCCTGGGTGGCACAGTCGGTTAGGCATCAGACTCTTGATCTTGGCTCAGGTCATGATCTCACGGTTTGTGAGTTCGAGCCCTGCATCTGGCTCTGTGCTGATGGCACAGAGCCTCCTTGGAATTCTGTCTCTCCTTCTCTCTGCCCCTCCCCAACTTGTGCGCGCGCCCTCTCTCTCTCAAAATAAATAAATACACTTAAAAAATTAAAAAAAAAAACACAAAAGACATTGTAGTCAAAAAGGTAGAGACAGTGCCTGCAACACAGACACAGTGACTAGTACTTGTTTCTGGTAATGTGGAGTTTCCAAGTGAGAGTGAAACATTACACTGAGACCAAAGGCAGAAAGATCCAGCCCCATGGAAAGGAATGGGGTGGTGACAGAAAAATGGAAGGTCTTCAAGAATTCCTTCTGATGCCATCATAAACAAACAGAACACTCTGAGGGAAAAATGAATACTGGAGGAATTTTGAAAGATCTCCCAAAAGGTGAGGTTGAATTGATCATAAAAGAGCAAGATTATGATCTGTATCGTGGTAAGAAAAAAAGCTCATACCAAAAAAACCCAAAAAGCAAAAATATAAAGCCTAATGATTCAAGGGTTAACACCTAACTTCACACAGATTTTCAATAAATGTCTGTTGAATTAGTGAGGCGGGGGGGGGGGGGGGGGGGGGGGGGGGGAGACTGAAGAGGTAAAGTTAAATGATCCATTATTTTTCATGGACTAGAAGCTTGTAACCCCTTAAAGGGGCAGAGGATGCCCCTTAGCGGCTACCAGTAAAATCTATTAATTCTCTTGTTTCACTTACAGAATGTTGTTGACTTTTGTCTATCAATTTTATCAACAGCATCTGGCTGAGTATCAGATCGTTTATTCTTACTGATTTCAGATTCAACATCTATGTAGCCATTTTTTTGTGACCCATATCTCATAAGATAAATTTACAAGTTATCCAGAGGTTTACATGTCAACACTTTGTGAAGACACAATAAAGAAAGCTCAATTTCATCCTTGTAGTGTCTCAGAAATCTACCCTGAACTCTCTCTCTCAAATTCTTCTTTAACTTGAGGTTTGGCTTAGGGGGAGGCAGTGATATTGGGAATGCCTACATGAAGAACAATGATAATCACAAATAGTCGTTTTGTTGTTGTTTTTTTAAACTGGCCCTTAGGAGCATCTGGCTGGCTCAGTCAATGGAACATGTGGCTCTTGATCTTGGGATCATGAGTTCAAGCCTTACCTACACTGGGTGCAGAGATTGCTTAAATGAATAAACTTAAAAAGACCCCAAAAAACCCAAACTGCCTCCTAGTCTTATACACAACAGGCAGAAGTTACTAAACAAAAGATGCTTCTAGATCATTTTTCATATAAAATTAACAGAAACTGGAAACAAAATAGCAAAGGAAGCTCATGTAGTTTTCTTACACTTTCAATTGTATTTAAGATGGACATTAGGACTATCTTATTTCTTTTCTGATAATCTTTGTTTATTCTGCTATTGTCAAATCCCAGAATCTTTTAGGAAAAGCACCATGTGAAGCTTATCAAATCCTCTTGGAAAAGATGAGCCATCTGTTGAGTCCTATTTCCCTGGAGGTCATTACTGTGAGTCAGAGACAAGGGCTTATAACTACACAGTAATTCCAGTAGCTACCTTGACTCACTACAGAAAATAACAAGGAAGATTAAAAAAAAAAAAAAAAAAAAAAAAAAAAAAAAAAAAAAAGCAAACATAATTCCCAAGAGAACAACTCTCCTCCATTGATAACTTGTTTTACTTAGGTTTAAAGAGTTAGATAAGCAGAACCTGTGTGCTTCTGAAAATCAGTGCCCACATCAACCACTTCTCTAGAAAGATGTGGTGTATCAAAAGAAAATGTCATACATTAGAATGCACTATATATCTAAACTCCTGGACATTTAGAGTAAAACTGTACTAATTTGAATGATTATGGAAGAATAAAATCTTACTACCCCGGGGGTGGATGTAATAAATAGATTATGAAATGTTACCAAATAAAAACCTGAGATTTACCCAAAAAAATTAAGAGAAGCTCTCAGGTTTGTTTTGAAGACTTTGCTAAGACTGAACAAGCAATTTTTTCCCCAAATGCAAAAAAAAGTCTGGAACTGATCACAGTGACTAGTTAAAACATTGGCAGAAAAATATCTTAAAATCTCAGGCCCAGTTACAAGTAGCTGAGGCTAACCTGGCTACAGAGCTCAAACTCCTGCAACTTAACAGTCCAACTTTTCACTTTCCTTCCAAATTGTCTTTATGAAATTAACTTGAAAAAGAATGGTTTTGAAGTATTTATGACATAGTAAGGAAAGGACTCCATACAAGAAGTCAGCAGACTTGGATTTCTTGTCCTGATTCTGCCACTCACTAAACACCTGCTCCTAAGCTTTACTCTTCTCATCTGTTTTCAGTAAGGCTTAAAGCTGAAAACCGTAAAATGTTTTGCTTCCTCCTATTCCTATCCCACTCTCTACCACTACCAAGCTCTATTTATTTACATTTTCTCTGTGGTTCCACACACAGGTACGTGCAAAAAACTGTACTGTGTATGCAAGCTGATGTCATAAAAGTTTGGCAGTTTCAGAAGTTAAAGAGCCTTGATACCCTTACTTTTAAACTACTTAGAAAACTTATTTCCTCAGAGTACATCTGTGTATGACTATGGCACTTTTATTTTTTTAAATGTCAACAGTTGGCCCAATTTCCATCCTCTGACATGTTTTGTTTTCAAAATCAAACAAGTATCATTTAAAACCCATCCAGTTAATATGTGGGTGACCACATGTGACAATAACACTTTTGATTAAAAATGGAGAAACAAAAACAATCTGGCTACAAAATAAATGTCTTATTCTGCTTAAGTACTAGCTCAAAGGTAATTCCAAACCTCAAATAACACAAATATTCTAAGCAATATCTGCATATTGGCCTGACCTTCCAATTTAGTTATTCAAAGATTCAATACTTATGGTAAATTAAGGTCAATTTTGTATGGGTCAATGTTCTCCACTGGACTATAATTTACCCATTTTTAAATCTCCAGCAGCAATCACAGATCCTCATAAGTACCCAATAAAATTTCCTGCAAAGGATACTTTAGTATTTCAATGTGTGGAAAAATACACATATTCCTCACATATCTTTTTTATTGTGAAATTATTTATAAGTCAATTATAAAGTAGATTACTGACAGTGAGTTTAAAAAATCAATACAGTATTATAAGTACCAGCAGTAACAAAACCATTATTTGAAATACTTACCACTCCTCAATGGAATCTACCATCATACAGTTATGATCAGGACTCAGTCCATACATGAAAAATGACAAAGGAGTATCTACAAAAAAAGAAAAGGCAGAGGTGAAGAAAATTATGGTCACATTCTCCGTCATGAATAAACTCTTTTTTGTTCTGCCATTTTTTTCCTCGTGAATTCTGCTTTCCTTTTAGTCCTGTTTCATTTGGGGGGAGGGTAGGTTCCGTTTTCTGCATGTCTCAGTACCTTCTCTATTACACCCTTGCATTCTTTTCTCCTCTCCTCTTCCTAAGTCTTTCTCTTCGCTTTAGTACGTTCTCATCTGCTATTCAGAATCAGCTCACCACTTTTATGCAGCCATCTAGCAGAGAAAATGACATTGTGACATAGCAGATGAGCTTGTCCTTGGACTTTTATATATAGCAAAAAACACTAAACACAAACACTGATAGTTTTATACCAAAAGTTTAATTAAGTCACTATAAACAGTTATGGTACATGCTATGCACCATCTAGGTACTTTATATACAGTATCTCATTTAATCTGCACTGATTAGCAGTATTACCATTTTTTCCAGATGAGAACAGGGAGAATCAAAAAATTTAAGAATCTTGCCTAAGGTTATCCAATTGCTAAGTTGGTTTTCAAGTCCAATCTTGATATCTGGATTCTAAACCACTAAACTATCCTAACCATTTTTTAAGTTTCTTTCTAGAGACATTTAAGCCATAACTCTAATTTTATGCACCATGGAAACAATAAGCAATTATAAAATATGTCCAAATCTTAATGACCTGTTTATAATTAGCTTCAGATTTATGTCTTGATTTCAGGATAATAGACTTATGCTTTGATTTCAGGATAATATTAAAATATAATTTATGCCCTGATTTCAGGATAGTACTACTGGTTACATAATAATCTCTATATGATGCTATTCCATACCTTAAAATGCTACACCTTCTTTAAGAAAAAGTATGTTTTTATTACTGATACATCCAGCAAAATTTTGAACTCCAAATTCTAGAGTTTTTCTATTTTCCAAGTTAAGCATTCAAGAAAATTAAAAAAAAGTATTTAAAATAGACATTGTAGGAGCACCTGGGTGGCTTAGTCAGTTAAGCGTCCGACTTCGGCTCAGGTCATGATTTCACAATTCACAGGTTCAAGTCCTGTGTCAGGTTCTGTGCTGGTAGCACAGGACCTGCTTGGGATTCCGTCTCCCTCTCTCTCTGCTCCCCAACCCCCAAATAAATAAATTAACCTTAAAAAAATAAAATAAAATAGACATTGTAGATCTACTTTTGAAAAGAAAACGTCATTACTACACATTTTAAAACTCTGTAAAAACAAAAGAACATGTTAACCTTTACTGATAATTTTGCCAATGTTTTAGTGAAGTGCTTTAATGAAGTGTTATTGCCAAAAGGACCCAAAGAAATAAAAGTGGAAAAAATACACAGAAAAAATCAGAATCAGTATAGTCACAGAATATCAAGGTAATAAGGATAAGAGACTGACATATAAAAATAAAATGACAACTAATTTGGAAACTAAAAATTCTGAGAATTTAATGATGATAGTCTATCACTCACAAATTCCCACGATTGGAGCTAGCATTCACATAAGAATATCAATAATGGTATGAAATATTTAGTAATAATTAGATGGATGACATGTACATTTGGAAATCAACGATTAGTGCATTTGCTTGTCTACTGTAACTGTACTAAGTTAAAGGATAATTTTTAAGTCAGTACACTTAAGAATCCAAAGCAAACTTGTAAATTAAGACAACGGGGGTGTATAAAAAACAAATACGTATGAAGATGTAAAAGTTACCAATACTCTTAATTTGATCATAGAAGTTGCTTAAGAAAGCACAAAACACAAAAACCCTTGCGCAGAGCCGTTTCAGACTTTCTGGAATAGCAAAACAGTGGCAAACCCCTGAAATAAGGGGAAAAACTGGCTATGGGACACTGAAATTAAAAAGCAACACCAACCTAAGGCACCTGGGTGGCTCAGCTGGTTGAGCATTCGACTTCAGCTCAGCTCATAATCTCACAGTTTGTGAGTTTGAGCCCCACATTGGGCTCTGTGATGACAGCATGGAGCCTGGAGCCTGCTTCAGATTCTGTGTCTCCCTCTCTCTCTCTGCCCCTCCCCTGCCCCTGCTCACACTGTCTCTCTCTCTCTCTCAAAAATAAATATTAAAAAAATTTAAGTTTAAAAAAGCAACACCAACTACAAATTTAATAAAGAAGGTACTGATTTGGTAAGCCTTTCCACAAATTCATGGGAGGCATTTCATTAAAAGAGAAACGAAGGGATGCCTGGGTGGCTCAGTTGGTTACACGTCCCACTCTCGGGTTTGGCTCAGGTCGTGATAACATGGTTCATGAGAACTAGCTCCACGTCGGGCTCTGTGCTGACAGCATGAAGCCTGCTTGGGATTCTCTCTCCCTCTCTCTTTGCCCCTCCCCAGCTTGTGTGGGTGCTCTCTGTCTTTCTCTCTCTCTCTCTCTCAAAATAAATAAATAAACATTAAAAAAATAAAGAAAAACTGCCTTCAAGACTTTTCTCTACTAGAACCTATGTAGTACAGTAACTCTGAATTTAATCTGTAGAGGAATGTATGTTTGTATGGGTATGGTTGAAAATATTCACTAAAGTTTCTATTAAATATGAGAATTCTTGGGGCGCCTGGGTGGCGCAGTTGGTTAAGCGTCCGACTTCAGCCAGGTCACGATCTCACGGTCTGTGAGTTCGAGCCCCGCGTCAGGCTCTGGGCTGATGGCTCGGAGCCTGGAGCCTGTTTCCGATTCTGTGTCTCCCTCTCTCTCTGCCCCTCCCCCGTTCATGCTCTGTCTCTCTCTGTCCCAAAAATAAATAAAAAACGTTGAAAAAAAAATTAAATATGAGAATTCTATATTCATTGATATATGTCAGATTTTCTTGTTTAGAACTACCCATTTACCAAGAAAAAGGGAAAAGACCTCAATTTCACCTCATTTTTAACCTGTTTCGGGAGAAGCTAAGAATGTATTATGTAAGAATTCAAATGGCAGAGAGGTCAACAAAACTGTTTAGTTGTGAGAAAAAAATCCACATGGGGGGGTGCCTGGGTGGCTCAGTCGGTTAAGCGTCCGACTTTAGCTCAGGTCACAATCTCGTGGTCTGTGAGTTTGAG
This sequence comes from Panthera leo, assembly GCF_018350215.1. Taxonomy (NCBI): domain Eukaryota; kingdom Metazoa; phylum Chordata; class Mammalia; order Carnivora; family Felidae; genus Panthera; species Panthera leo. The sequence goes on from NC_056682.1 coordinate 28,558,135, forward strand.
CCCCGCGTCGGGCTCGGGGCTGATGGCTCAGAGCCTGGAGCCTGCTTCTGATTCTGTGTCTCCCTCTCTCTCTGCCCCTCCCCTGCTCATGCTCTGTCTCTCTCTGTCTCAAAAATAAATAAACTTAAAAAAAATATCCACATGAAATGTCAACTTTCTATTCTTTAGGAACTTGTATTTAAGGCCAGAAAATACAGAAACAGGTCAACTTAAGAAGATGAACAAGCAACACGTGTTTGGGTATAAAATTATATTGGAAAATTAAGTAAGCTTGTTATGAATTTGTCAAATTGACACATATTAACTGGAGCACCAGTGGATGGTGAACCAAGGCTCAACAACAGACCACAAGAAGAACTGAAGAGAAATTTGTTACAGGTCCTGGAGGAAGTAGTGGACACACCTCAAGGGACTACACAGGAGATGAAGGCAGAGTGAAGATGCAGAGGCAGGACCTGGGCACATGCCTTTATTAGGGTCTGTGAACGGAGTGCTTTGGGGTTCGTGGGCTAAGATGGATTGGTCAACTCAAAACAAAAGAGCAGGGTTTTGGTAAGCTGCACAGGGGTCTTAACCAAGGGGCGCGTAAGGGAAAGGCAGTGGGAGGCAGGAGAGACAGGTGATCAAAAGGGCTGCTGGGGAAGTCATTTCAGAAACTTCCATTTACTTGTGACTCTGAGGGCTAATATCTAGGGCATGCATTTGCATGAGGGAGCTAGGGTCAGTTTCAGGTCACCAAAGGCTGCCTGGCCAAACAAAATGACTGCTGAGGCAGCTGTACTGTGGAGGAGCTTAGCTAAACTCTCAACAAAGCTTGAAGTGAAAAGAAGCAGGGAAATGACCAGTGTGGCAAGATTTGGGTAAAGAATCTATTCCTCGTAAATTCAGATATTTAGGTGGCTGAGTTTTCAATCAATTTTTATAGAGGTCTGAAAAAAGCTTTGTGTTGAAAAAGATTTTAACAGACACCTCTAAAAAATACTGTTCAGTAAGTCTGTTACCGAGTTATATACTATACATTCCAATTATAGTTGCCTAGATACACAAGCACCAGCAACTAATGTTCACATTCAGGAAATTACCTGTATTTCTGGTCTTAGTGAACGAAGGGCAGTGATTCTCAAATTGGGGTCCCTAGACCAGCAGCATCAGTATTACCCGGGAACTTGCTGGCAACGCAAATCTTCTGGGCTCATCCTAGACTTTCTGAATCAGAAAATCTAGGAATTAGACCCGGCAATCTGTGATTGGACAAGTTCTCCAGGTGATTCTGATGGTTTGGGATCTACTGGTAGGTAATTCCGAGGAAAGCATCCAATCAGCTACATAAGAATAGTTTCTCCCCCCCACCCCCCATCTTCTTTTCCATTTTTAGTATTAGCAAGCAATTCTTTTCAACCAGAGTCACTATTAGGAGAAAGAAATGTTCTGACTTAGAAACGTCACTTTCAGGCCTAATGCTCCTGGCAAGGAAGAATCTGAAAGAAATTTTTAAAAAGACTGTGGGTTTGCTCTTTTGGGGTGGAAAGGGAGGTAGGCAATCAATTCATTTAACAAGTATTTATCAAGCAGCTACCTTGTTCCAGGTACCCAGCAAGAAGGAAAGACAAGGAAGTAAAAAGAACTCTAAAAGCCACCAACAATTTTAATTTGGGTATCTTCAATGTAATTAACACAGGATGCCTATTCCAGGTGTGTACACAGGCAAAATACCAAATGAGTAATAAGTAATAATTATTTTTACACTGAAGCAATGGACTAGCAAAGCAAAAAACAAACAAACAAACAAACAAACAAACAAGGTTCATTCCTGATGATCTAGAGTTGGTGGTTCTCAAACTTTAACATATATCAGTCACCTGGAGAGCTTATTAAAACAGATTACTGGGTCCCACATCTCTAGAGTTTCCAATTCAGTATGTCTATGCTTGAAGCCCAAGAATTTCTTTTTCTTTAAAAAAATTCTTTTTGACATTTATTCATTTTTGAGACAGAGCACGCAAGCAGGGGTGGGACAGAGAGAGAGGGACACACAGAATCTGAAGTAGGCTCCAGGCTCTGAGCTGTCAGCACAGAGCCTGACGCAGGGCTTGAACTCACAGAGCATGAGATCATGAGCTAAGCTGAAGTCGGACACTTAACTGACTGAGCCACCGAGGCACCCCAGAATTTTTTTTTTTTTCTAACAAATGACCAGGTAATGCTGATGGTCCTGGGACCACATTTTGATAACCACCAATCCAGATGATCAGGCATCATTAAATTTGGGCACTCCAGGAAGGAAAGGTCTAAGAATTACCAGTTCATTTCTCAAGGCCTTCTCATTTGTATTTATCGCTAAGATTTAGTCTGTCTCCCTGAGGGCAAAGAGAACAGGAGGGACGGATTATCTTTTAAACTATGTGGTTTAATTATTTTATCACAACCCAAATTCAGTTGACTATGTTGCCTTAATCAATCTACAGTATGAGGGTTTCTTAAACTAGAAGCAAAAGCCAGTATTCAAACATTTCCATGGTTTTGTGGTGACTCAGAAGTCCTAATTTTGTTTTGATGTCCTATAGTGTATGAACGGATTTTTCTAAAAATTTGGGGGCAGGCTCTCCCTTCAGTCCCAAGGAGGATCCTGTATCTATTTAATTATACACAGTCAAATGAGAGTAAAAAGTAATTTATATGCTTTAAAGACTATCCCAAGAGTCTAGGCTATGGGAAATAGTACTCCTAGTCCAGCTGCTTTTCATCAGGGGAATAATTAAATTTAAGGGGCCCCCAAGGGTTAGGACTCCCCTGCTTCCTTTCCCGTTGGAGTCCAGGAGCTTTGGTAAAAATAGATCAGGTTCCACAAAGAGGCCACGGTCATCCTGGCCACAGAGAAAGGTGAGAAAACAAGTCAACTCTTCATTAACTCAATCCTCCAGTCCTAGCTCTTCCTTCAACCTTCTCAAATGCCCAAATTCTAACAGGCTTAACCAAAAAGAAACACTCTACCATGAAGTAAACTAGCAAAGGATACTTTGCAACCTATTTTACATGGAAAAAAAACTGGATTACCTACACTCCTCCTATATATCAACCTTGTTTTATAATTTATAGGTGAACATAATGAGAGATTGTTACTACTTAGTGAGCCCAATTAATAAACACAAAGAATGCCTTCCTCTAAGTTACTGTATTGAAAACGAGTGAAAAGCAAATGAAACAGCAGGAAAGTTACCCCCTTGCCAGACTAAAGCCACTTCTTTCCTCCCTATGCAGATATAAACAGAGAGATGATTGCCTGACCAAAGTTCTGGAAAGCAGATGTGTTGCTCGAAGGGTATAAAATATGGATGTGTATTGTGCTACCAGGCTGTCAAAGATGAAGAGATCAATCAATAGAACTCCAAACTGAGTCCATTCTCTGTGTGGCAGAAGAAAATTACATACAAAAGGAGTTAGGGAATTGTAAAAGCACAGGAATGAGATTAGTAGCTAATCTATTACGGCTATGAGATTTTAAAAAACATATTAGGGAAATACAAAGGCATAATCAGATGACTAAAGATAATGACATACAATTTTCAAGGGAGTTAAACACATGAAACTCTTGGAAGAGAAAAAATAATAATAAAGAGCTCCTTATTTAATCCTTGTAGAAGACTTATCAGTTATTTTCCCCAATAACAAAGTAATCTCTAAAATTGGTCTTACCTAAAAACCCACACAATTCATTTTTATTAATATAGGTATACAGGTAATAGATGAAGCATCGTTTGATAAATTTCTAAATAGGACTGAACCAACAATGAGTCAACTTTTCCTCTTGCATTGGATTGTTTTCTAGTTAAAAACCAACAGTATTCCTCAGATAGCCCTTCAAAGTCAATGAATAGTGTACTGAATCATTCTTGCTATTCAAGGTGTTGTTTTCATTTTAAAACATTAAGCTATCTTTCTGTGTTGGTCCAAAAAATTCAACATCTTGTATGGAAAATACAGCCATCAATTATTAGTTACCTATTCTGGTCTGCTGAACCTAAAAGAAATGCAAGGTTGAGGCCAGAAAGATAAGGCAAAAAAAAAATTTTAATGTTATTTATTTTTGAGAGAGAGAGAGAGAGAGACAGAGAGAGAGAGAGACACACACAGAGAGAGAGAGAGAGAGAGAAAGCAGGGGAAGGACAGAGAGAGAGGGAGACATAGAAACCAAAGTCGGCTCTAGGCTGTCAGCACAGAGCCTGATGCGGGGCTCGAACCCATGAACTGTGAGATCATGACCTGAGCTGAAGTCCGACGCTTAACTGACTGAGCCACCCAAGCGCCCCAAAGTAAAAAAAATTTTAATGCTGGTTTATTTTGAGAGAGCATGTGTGGGCATGTGAGGGGCAGAGAGAGAGGGGGAGAGAGAATCACAAGCAGGTTCTGCACTGTCAGTGCAGTGCCTGATGCAGTGCTCCATCCCATGAATAGTGAAATCATGACCTGAGCCAAAATCAAGAGCCAACGCTCAACTGACTGAGCTACCCAGGTGTCCCAAAAGATAACTATTTAATATTGGATCATGTATATCTGTAAAGGAGTCATACCCAGAAAACACTAATATGCAATTATAATTCTTAAATAAATATATCTAATTATATATCCTTCTGATAGAAGAGGCATGATGTTCATTTTAAAATTAATTTTTTCCATATTTAAGTTTAAATTTGAGAAGCTAACAACTAACAATAATAATATGCACCCTTATCCTATCAAGAATGGATTTCAATATAATTTGTCTATTTCTAACATCATACTCATTTTAAGAGTCTACCTGACTGTAATAACAAGACTTCTCAAAAATTCTGTAGAAGCCATGTCTGAAATACTAAAATAAACCTGGTGAGGATTACACCAAGTAGACTGGAGAATTCCAATAAACCTGTAGGCAAAATTTGAGTATTATCGAGTCTCCAGAAGAAAACTAACCAGAACACCCTACGCAAGGAAATGAATTTGCATCATTTTTCTTGGCTTTTCTGATGCTAGTCTTCTGTTAGACTAAAAATTTTAGTCCCATTTTTAAATAGTCCACAAATATGAGGTGAACGAAACAGACCAATTTGCCATTAGCTTTCTTCAGACTCAGAAAATCTGCAGCAAATAATTTTCCTTAAAAAATTTAGTGTAAGTAATTTAGATAAATTGTTGGTTTTTTGCAAAAAAAATTTTTTAAAGTAGGCTCCATGCCGGTGTGGGGCTTGAACTCATGACCCTGAGATCAAGAGTTTCATGTTCTACCTACTGAGCCAGCCAGGTGCCCCCAGATAAATTATTTTTAAAGGAAAATTATTTGATTCATTCATGACTTAGATCAGAGATAAATAGTTCTGGTGGCAGTATGGTAAAGCCAGATCACCTAGTTCCAAATCCTGTTCTGCCCTTACTAACTATGCTACTTTGGACCAGTTACCTAATCTCTCTGTGCCTCAATTTATTCATATATTAAAAATAGGAAAATTAACAAATATCTACTCAAGTTAATTCAGTTGATCAATACTCCCCTGCTGTATGAGTAACTAAATTAATATATGCAATATATACAATTGACTTACAGAACAAAGCACTATTCAGTGTTGGTTATTATTATTAGTATGTGTTTGATCACATAATGAGATAAAATTTTTAAATTCTTACAGTTTAATGTTAATCATCTAACATTCATCCTCTCTTTTTCAAATATTCATATGATTTATTGACCTGTGAAGCCCTATTCTCTTTTTAGCTTTAAGAGAGAACAAAACTAGGGGTGCCTGGGTAGCTCAGTCGGTTGAGCGTCCGACTCCTGATTTAGGCTCAGGTCGTGATCTCACAGTTCATGGGATTGAGCCCCATGTCCAGCTCTGCACTGACTGTGCAGAGCCTGCTTGGGATTCTCTCTCTCGAACTCTCTCTGCCCCTACCCTAATTGTGCTCTCTCTCAAAATAAATAAACTTTAAAAAATCCTTCAAAAAAATGAGAACAAAAATATATAAAGTGCATGTACTTGTATGGGCTAAATATCTCAGATAGGCAGGCACATAATAAACTTGGAAAAACTAAAATACTAGGTTTAATTGATTGAAACGGGCTTTAAAGACAACTGCAAATATAAAAGGCTGGGTTTTTGAGAGAGAAAGATGGATTTGTGAAACTTTTCTTTAAAAATTTGCTCTTTTGCTCTTTGAAGTTGCTTCTTATTCCTTGACTATTTCATTATACACAATATACCCCACAGAGTATAAAGGATGTATAAACCTGGAGACTGTTGTACTGGGCAGGGTGAGTCAGTCAGAGATAGAGGAATGCCATGTGGTTTCACTCATATTTAGAATTTAGTAGACAGAACAAATGAGCAAGGGGAGGGGGGAGAGAGGGAGCAGACCAAGAGGCAGACTCTTGTCTGTGGAGAGGAAACTGGTGGTTGTGTGGGGGGTGGAGTGGGTGATAGGGATTCGCGAGGTGCACTTGCTCTGATGGGCACAGGGTGTTGTGTGGAGGTGTTGAATCGCTATATCGCACACCTGAAAATGGTGTTGCACTGTGTGTTAGCTAACTGAAATTTGAATAGAAACTTAAAATGGTGCACCTGGGTGGCTCAGATCCTGATGTCACAGATGTGTCAGCCACATCAGGCTCTGTGCTGACAGCTTAGAGCCTGGAGCCTGCTTTGGGTTCTGTGTCTCCCTCCTTCTCTGCCCCTCCCCTGCTTGTGCTCTATCTCTCTCTCAAAAATAAATAAACATTAAAAAAAATTTTTAAGGAAACTTAAAAAAAAGAAAGCATAAATCCAAGGTCAAAGGGCTTACAGACTTTCCTGACCACCATTATGATATGTAATTCTACTAGCAAAGAATTTGATTTTATAAAAGCTCAGTCCCTTTTGAATTTGTTCTTTTATTTATTTATTTTTTTTATTTTATTTGAGAGAGAGAGAGAGAGAGAGAGGGAGAGAGAGAGAGAGAGGGAGAGAGAGAGAGAGAGAGGGAGAGAGAGAGAGAGAGAGAGAGGGAGAGAGAGAGAGAGAGAGAGGGAGAGAGAGAGAGAGAGAGGAGAGAGAGAGAGAGAGAGAGAGAGAGAGAGAGAGAGAGAGAGAATCCCAAGGAGGCTCCACACTCAGCACAGACCATGACCCTGGGATGAGGACCTGAGTAGAAATCAAGAGTTGGACACTCAACTGACTGAACCACCAGGTGCCCCAGGATTTGTTCTTTTATACTAATGGTACAAAATTATGGCAATGTTTTCATCTACTGATATTAGGAAATATTTGTTCATGTCTTCCTTCATTTCATTTTTTGCTCATAGTTTCTGCTAAGACCTGTCATTAAAATGCTTACATGAACTTGAAATGTCCCTCTAAAAGCTTTACTTGTAAGCCACAGAGTATAGAACACTGGCTTATCAAAAAAGAGGCCACTACAAGGTCCAATAACTATAGACTAATGAAAGCAGCAAAGGACTGGCAGTCAAAACCTAGGTCTAAATCCCAGTTCTGCTAATATCCAGCTATTACGCTTTATAAACTGGGAACATGTTCCTGTAAAACTACTTCAAGTTTATTATTGCTAAATTTGTTTTGGCAAAACAAATTTAAAACTCTAAATCTTTTAGAGTCTGATGAAGCTATATATTTTCCTCAGCAAAAATTATCACAATCCACACATTTTTTTTTGCAAACAATCGGGGCTTCAAGTAATCACCAAAGTCCATGTGTCCTAAATTAAGAACCTCTAGACAAGAGGATTACAATGGTTTCTGCTGATTTAATATACAAAAATGCCATTTATTCATTCCCCTCCTTTTCTCTCTCTCACACACACACTTTGCAGTTTTGCTGTTCAACCTATAAACACAGCAGTGCTAACAAGCTTATGCTTATAAAAGTGAAAAAGAAATTAAGTTTTACCTTCACTGGCAAAAAGTAAGTATGCCCCCCAACTCGAGGTGTGTGCGCCAGTTTCAGATTGTATCCTGAGAAGCTAGATACTCAAGTCAGTGATTTTCTCTCTTGCGACCTTGTCCTCCATATCCTCAAGTTGAGTTACAGTAGGTTAAACTTGTCAGAAACACTTAAAAATCAAAATGGCTTTATATATATAGGGTCTAATAAGCACTACCAAAGCCATCCAATATGAAAATGATGTTCTGATAAGGATTTAATTGTTCACATATATCCACAGCCATACTAATGACAGCAGCAGCTGCAGCTTTGCCAAAGTCTCAGCTGTGGTAATTAAAGACAGACTCTCAGGAGCAACTAACTATCGTTAGTTTCACAGGGCAGTAATTACAAAGGCTTTGCATTATGTGGATTATACATTCCAAGGATATAGAGTTGCTACCAGACTTCAGAGACTATCTTAAACAGGCAAAATTGCTCATTAAAGCAATCATCAAATTTACTCTATTAATGAGTTTAAAATTCTCTTAAGTTTGGGGGGAGGAGCCGAGATGGTGGAACAGCATGGAAGTTTTTTTGTGGGTCTCGGGTCCATGAAATACAGCCAGACGAACACTAAACCATCCTGCACACTTAGAAAACTGATCTGAGGATTAACACAACAATCTGCACAACCTGAACCACAGAATTCAGCAGAAAGAGAAAAAATTCATTTTTATTTTCATTTAATAAAAATATTTTTCTTTAATTTTTTTCTACTATATTTTTTACTTTTGTGTAAATTTTCAAAAATTCTCTTAAGTTTGTTCAGCTTACTATGCATCTTTACTTCACCTTGTAAAATAGAGCTATTTTTAAAAAGTTATTTTTAAAAAAAAAAAAAAAAAAAAAGTTATTTTTTGACAAGCTAAGCCTACCTCTGGACTAACTTCATATAACTGAAAATATCACAAAGTAAAAACAAATCAGCCTAGAATATCACTTATAAACACACAAAAAATCAATGAATAAAACACTGGTATTCTGGAAATATTTTTTAAACCAAAAAGTTCCTTTTTGATAAAAGTACGTAACAAATATGAATGGAAAAAGGTAAGGGTTAAAGGAAAATTAATCCCAACTGTGCAACACATTTAGGGTTTGCAGTTAATCAGATTCCATCACATCTAACGGGATAACAAGCAGGCACTTCATATTCCTTAAAGCATTCTTCTTCAAAGCAAAGACATTTACAAATAAATAAAAAATAGGAACATAGCAAAAGCTGACCAAAGCAACACATTTACCAAAAATCAGAATTGCCAATTTTCTAAAATTAATCTTCAGGTATTGTAAAAACGGTGATTGTTATCCCTAATTTAAAAATTTTGTAATCCAAGTAAACTATATCATGTTTAAGTATAATAAAAAATAACTCTATAACTTAAAAGTGCCTTAGTAGCTGTTGTACTGAGAGAAAAGGTAATCCTTAAGTCACTTGCAATTGAGTACAAGTACCATTATAATATATTTTATTAACAAAAGTAGTCTAATTATATTTTACTGGTTGTAGAAAGCATTTTAAAAATGTAAACATAATTGACATATAACATTTATTAGTTTCGGGTGTGCAACATAATGATTTCATATGTATATACTGCAAAATGATAAAACCTTTTTAATGTAGTAAACTATAAAAATAAAATGAGGCTGAAATACACACTAAAATTATCACTAGTGTTAAATTTCCAGAAAATTTAAATAAAACTTATCATGCTTATTTTTCCTGTTGATTAACAACTAACCTCTAAAGATAATTGCAATTTTCCCCTAGTCATACGAATTCTTCAATAATTTTTTAAAAGTTTTATTTATTTATTTATGAAAAGTAATCTCTCTACACCCAACGTGAGGCTCACACTCATGACCCTGAGATCAAGAGTTAGATGCTCTTTTGATTGAACCAGCCAGGCGCCCCAAATTCTTCAATAAATTTTTAAAAAGAAAATACGCATAGGTTTTCAAGACATTTAGGCACGGTCTCCAAAATTTTGACATCTTTATGATTAGACTCAGATTTTAAAATATCTGGGGAATAAGATAAAGACAGTTTTCTATGTGTGTGTTTAAATTAGAAGCTTTTAAGAAAATGAGCAATGACAAAGCACTGAAAATACCTATAAATACTGATTTCAGTCCTCCAGTTCCCTTGGCCTCTTCTGTTAAAATGTCCTCCTTTCCAATGTACACTGACATATTTTGAATGAAGTCTAAAACCTTTTTAGATTACCTAATATATTTTCTAAAATGTGAATTCAATGACACTTTTCTTAAAGCTTGTACCATTTCTATTGGTACCTCCACACATACACACTTGGCACATAAGTGACAAAAAAACAAATTCAAAAACGTAAATAAGCGAATTACAATTTTGTGTCACTTCCACTTTATATTTTGAAATAGTCCCACACTCATCTGTCACCCCAAAAGGCAAGCATTGCACTTACGTGTTGGGGTGCTTTACATTGCACTTGGAGCCCACAATTTTTAAAACTTGAGGAGCACTGGAACTGGAAAAGCCCAGGAACTGTCGACCTTTCCACTTTCTGTGCCATCCTTACTAAACTGCTTTCCACACAGCCACCAGGGCGGCCGTGTACCTCAAACCGAGCATTCCAAATAAATTCAACCCCAGAGCGGAAACGATGGAAACTGCCTTAAAAGACTGGAGTAGGAATGGGCTTATAGGAATGGGCTTAGGCAGTGGCTCATACTAAACTACCTGAGGTCAGGAGGCTTTTTCTGCACCCACGCCAGGGTGGGACCCGAAAAGTTTCAGTACGTTCAAAGAACTGAACCAAGAAGCCAAGAATGATCAAAGCGAAGCAGTCTCGCAAAGCCTCCACTCAGCCCTTACAACGGCCAAAGCGCCTCGGACACGCGGCGGCCGCCTCCCCGGGCGCGAAGGTCCGCCCGCCCGCCAGCCCGATCTGCCGTCGGGGGATGCTCACCTCGGGCTCACCCTGCACGCCCGCCTCCCGAGCCGCCCTCGCCAACCCGAGCTCCACGGGCTCCTGCAGCGAGACAGCGGGCGGCCAGCGCCGGCGGGCATCGTCCGAGCGCGCGGGCTCTGCTCCGCCGCGATGCGGCGCGCGGATGCCCCGGGTGGCCCGGGCGGCTCAGCGCCTCGCGACTTCGCGAGAGCAGCCGTCACCCGGGCGGCGTTCCCCGCCTCCAAGCTCGGGAGTCGCTGGGTTGTGCGTGGGTGCCAAGTTGCGGCGGGAGAGGGCGGCAACCCCCACCCCCGCCCTCCCGGATCCTGAAGCCCCGCCGCGGTCCCGCCCCGCCCCCAGGGAAACCGCACGGAGGCTAATCCAACCCTGGCGCCTGGCCCCGTGCGAGGCACACAGCATTCGCACTGCTCCCTTCGACTTTGTGGCAACTGAGAATCAAGAGGTCGGGGATCCGTCCAAACTGTGGGGTTTCCCCTCCCGGTTACCGGTACCTGAATCTCCGTGGTGTCGGGATACCTCTGCACGGGGGCGAAGGACGCGCGAGCGTGGGAAGTAGCTCATCCAAGGGAAGCTAATATTTAGCCAGTAACCTGGCCGGCGGAGGCCCACCTTTGGGCTCAAGTTAAGAATCCCTGAACTTCATGATGAGTAACATGCTTTCCCTAATTCACCAAGAACCTTGCCAGCTTCTAAACGGTCGCCACCTCATTCCCCACAAACCTTAGGCAGCCTTCGTTGTCCAGTCAGTTCCTCAGAATCGAACTCTTCACAGCGAAACAAAACTCCTGGCACTTACTTCCCAAGAAACTTCAGGAACAAGCGGTGCTCGCAGGCACGTGCGCACGCGGAGGCGTCCGTCCGCAGGGGCGGTCGCTTCTGCACGTGCGCATTGGGTGGAGCAAGAGGTCCTATTGGGGAAGGCCTGAAGAGCGAGGGGATGGCGGACTGGGTGGACGTGGACTTTGTAGACTAGTTCGGTGTCCCAACGTGAAACGTGTGCTCAGTGCATACTCCGTTTGCACATGATAGGCTCTCAACAAACGTGTGTTGAATGACTACGTGAATGTAATGTGTTTGCTACTGACATCCTTTCGACTCAGATGGAGAGCTGGGTTTTCTTCCATAAACTGAACAGAATGGGCCTTGCTTAAGTAAGCCTCCAGGTATCCTCAGCTCTACTGAAACAGCCATTCTGGTACATTTTTTTTGTTCACTTTATAATTTAAAAATTTTGGAAGGACTTTATATATGTTCCACAGGTAATGGCCAGCTGCCTTTAGCTAGAACTTGAGCCTGGAGGTGGCAAACACATCACAAGTTTGGAGGATCTAAATTATGTCTTTGTAGCATGGCCTCTTAACAGTCCTGATTCAAGGGTTATGTAGATCACAGAATACAGGTACTCCAGTAGAGGAACTTGGATTTAGTTTTGCAGTCCATGCTTGAAGCATCCTGCACGTTCATGGGTAAAGATGTTGGGACAAGGAACCCAAATGGTACAACATTTCATTTGCCAATAGCCACTTAATTTAAGGCAAATTTTAAATGTATTTTGAAACTGTAATGTAGCATGTCATGAGATAGATATTTTAAAAAAAAAAAATCAGTGTAGGGGCGCCTGGGTGGCTCAGTCGGTTGAGCGGCCGACTTCGGCTCAGGTCACGATCTCACACTCCGTGAGTTCGAGCCCACGTGGGGCTCTGAGGTGACAGCTCAGAGCCTGCAGCCCGTTTCGGATTCTGTGTCTCCCTCTCTCTGTGACCCTCCCCCGTTCATGCTCTGTCTCTCTCTGTCTCAAAAATAAATAAACGTTAAAAAAAAATTATAAAAAATAAAAATAAAAAAAATCAGTATACAGCAAGGTTTTTGTTCCTTGGATTGAAGGTCTTACCTTAAATTGAAAGGGGAGTTTCAGGGATCTGTGAATACACTAAAGTGATATGAAAATGAAAATGTTTAAGTTCAGTTTAGTGAGAAAAGGTTCTGTATTTTTATCAGATTCTCAGATGTGTGACACTCCCCAAAGTGGTAAGAACTGCTTTATGTTTATGTGCCTATAAAACATTGGTATTTTAAGAGATTATTTTAAGTTCCAGTTTTGCTCCATTTGTGAAATAAAATTTTATTGCTCTTTTTATATTCTATTTTGACAATAAACAAAAGTTCATAATTGACCTACTTCTCATTTTCTCCTTCATTGACCCTTATCCTTACGTTTGTTTTTATTTTTTTAAGTAATGTCTACACACAAGGAGGGGCTCAAACTCATGACCCTGAGATGAGGCGTTGCAAGCTCTACTGACTGAGACAGCCAGGTGTCTCCCTTATCCTTCCTTTTACACTTAAGAGTTACGGTACCCAGCAATTGTACTCCTAGGAATTTGCACCCAAGGACATGTGTAAGAATTTCATACCAACACTATTCATAATAGCCAAATATTGGAAACAACCCAAATATCTATCAAATCAAACAGTGGCACATTCATCCACCTTTCATTAGCAGCATCCATCATTTCATTAACAGCAGTGAAAACAATAAACTACAGTTAGATGCAACAACATGAATGAAATACACAATGGTAAGGGAAGGAGGTCAGTCAGAAAATAATACATATTGTGTGTTGCCATTTATATACAGGCCAAAAATAGGCAAAACTAAACTCATTCTAGGGATGCATATTTACATGGTTAAAGTATACAGAAAAGCAAAAAAAGTGTTTCCCAAGAAAGTGTGCTGCAGGATTACAGGTGATTTTTATTTTCTTTTTTGTGCTTTTCTGTAACTTCCAAATTTCTTACAATGGACATATGTCATTAGTAGGGAAGAAAATAGGTGTTATTTTTTAAAGTTGAAGTATAGTTGACATGTATTAGCTTCCAGTGTACAACATACTGATTTGCCAATTTTATGCGTTATGAAATGCTCACCACAGTAAGCATAGTTACCATCTGTCACCATTCAAAGTTATTATAATATTATTGACTACATATCCTGTGCTATACTTTTCATTCTTGTGATTTATTTTATAACCAGAAGTTTATACCTCTTAATCAACTTCAACTATTTAGCCTCTCCCCCCACTTCCCTCCCCTCTGGCAACCATTAGTTTGTTCTCTGTATAGAAAGGTCAAAAGTAAAATGCCATGATGAAACTGAACAGAAGAATTATCTTGTGAGCAACTCTATATAATGATACCAAACCTACAACGTCAATTTCTATTTCTTCTATTCCCATTTTTGCTTCCTTTTTGAAATTCTGAAGAAAAAAAAATCTACCATTTATTTACCATTATCTAGAAAATTGATTTCTATTTTATTTCGTATCATTTTCTTAGATACACCTGTACTTCATTTACTGTTAACTTCTTAGTTTGGTTAGTTTATTTTCATCTTTTGCATATGAAGAAAACATTGGCTTCATCCTATGGCTTTCTATATTTGGTATTTCCATTATTATTTTCTAAAGAATACGTATTTACATTTTTAATTTCCTCTTCAGGACAAGAGTTATTTTGGAAAAGGCTTTTTATTTATTTATTTTTTATTTATTTTTGAGACAGAGAGAGACAGAGCATGAACGGGGGAGGGGCAGGGAGAGAGGGAGACACAGAATCGGAAGCAGGCTCCAGGCTCTGAGCCATCAGCCCTGAGCCCGACACGGGGCTCGAACTCATGAACCGCGAGATCGTGAAGTCAGATGCTTAACCAACTGAGCCACCCGGGCGCCCCAAGCCTTTTTAATTTCTAAGTGATTTAGATGTTTTTTTCTATTCTTATTTCCCAATTTAATTACAATACAATCAGAAAATGTGATCTGTGCAATTTTGCTTTGGGGAATATATTGGGGGGGTTATGTAGCCTAAAATGTGTGATATTAATAAAGTTTCTATTGCTATTTTCTACAGTGCATAAAATGTAGCATACACATATTATATCTGTCTTACTACTCACATTAGTCAGACTGTCAAAATTGTGATTTTTTTAATCTACTTAATGTTTGTCTTTTAAACTTTCTAAGAAATCAGAGAATCGTGCACCCAGAGAAATACGTTTCAATCAATTTCTCCTTAAATTTATGGCTGTTTTTTCCTCCTATATGTAGAACTATATTATTTGGTACATAAAGCTTTATGAGGATTATATTTTCATGTATATTAGATCTTTTATCAATATAGGATGAATCTCTTTATAACATTTTTAAGTTTTTCTTTTCATTTTTTAAATAATTTATTTATTTTTTTAATTTATATCCAAGTAAGCATATAGTGCAACAATGATTTCAGGAGAGATTCCTTAATGCCCCTTACCCATTTAGCCCATTCCCCTTCCCACAACCCCTCTGGCAACCCTCTGTTTGTTCTCTATATTTGAGAGTCTCTTATGCTTTGTCCCCCTCCCTGTTTTTATATTCTTTTTGCTTCCCTTCCCTTATATTCATCTGTTTTGTATCTTCAATTCTTCATATGAGTGAAATCATACGATATTTGTCTTTCTCTGACTGATTTCACTTAGCATAATACAGTCTAGTTCTATCCACGTTGTTGCAAATGGCAACATTTCATTATTTTTAACTGCCGAGTAATATTCCATTGTGTGTGTGTGTGTGCGTGTGTGTGTGTGTGTATATATATATATATATATATATATATATATATATACACCACATCTTTTTTATCCATTCACCCGTTGATAGACATTTGGGCTCTTTCCATACTTTGGTTCTTGTCAATAGCACTGCTATAAACACTGGGGTGCATGTGCCCCTTCAAAGCAGCACATCTGTATCCCTTGCATAAATACCTAGTAGTGCAATTGTTGGGTCATAGGGTAGTTCTATTTTTAATTTTTTGAAGAACCTCCATACTGTTTTCCAGAGTGTCTGGCACCAGTTTGCATTCCACCAGCAGTGCAAAAGGGTTCTTCTTTCTCCACATCCTCACCAACATCTGTTGTTGCCTGAGTTGTTCATGTTAGCCATTCTGACAGGTGTGAGGTGGTATCTCATGGTGGTTTTGATTTGTATTTCCCTGATGATGAGTGATGTGGAGCATTTCTTCATGTGTAGGTTGGCCATCTGGATGTCTTCTTTGGAGAAGTGTCTATTCATGTCTTTTGCCCATTTCTTCACTGGATTATTTGTCTTTTGGGTGTTGAGTTTGATAAGTTCTTTATAGATTTTGGATACTAACCCTTTATCTGATATATCTTCTCCCATTCCATCAGTTGCCTTTTAGTTTTGCTGATTGTTTCCTTCTCTGTGCAGAAGATTTTTTATTTTGATGGGGTCCCAATAGTTCATTTTTGCTTTGGTTTCCTTTGCCTCTGGAGACATGTTGAGTAAGAAGTTGCTGAGGCCGAGGTCAAAGAGGTTTTTGCCTGCTTTCTCCTCGAGGCTTTTGATGGTTTCCTATCTTTCATCCATTTTGAGTTTATTTTTGTGTATGGTGTAGAAAGTGGTCCAGGTTCATTTTTCTGCATGTCGCTGTCCAGTTTTCCCAGCACCATTTGCTGAAGAGACTATCTTTATTCCATTGGATACTCTTTCCTGCTTTGTCAAAGATTAGTTGGCCATATATTTGTGGGTCCATTTCTGGGTCTCTCTTCTGTTCCATTGACCTGAGTGTCTGTTTCTGTGCCAGTACCATACTGTCTTGATGATTACAGCTTTGTAATACAGCTTGAAGTCCGGGATTGTGACACCTCCAGCTTTGGTTTTCTTTTCAAGATTGCTTTAGCTATTCGGGGTCTTTTCTGGTTCCATACAAATTTTAGGATTGTATATTCTAGCTCTGTGAAGAATGTTGATATTACTTTGATAGATTGTTTAAGTTTTTATTTTAATTCAAGTTAGTTAACAAACAGTATCATATTTTTTTAAGTTTATTTTATTAATTTGGAGAGGAAGGGAGGGGCAGAGAGAGAAGGAGAGAGAGAATCCCAAGCAGGGATTTGTGTCTATTTGTCTTTTGGCAAATGTGTAAATATATATGTAAAATAGATTCCTAACGTTAAAATTGTATCAAAGCATTAAAAAATAAATAAAACAGGGGTGCCTGGATGGCACAATCAGTTAAGCATCTGACTCTTGGTTTCAGCTCAGGTCATGATCTCACAGTTTTGTGAGTTGGAGTCCTGCATCGGGCTCTGTGCAGGCAGCATGGAGCCTGCTTAGGATTCTCTTTCTCTTTCTCTCTCTGCCCCTCCATCATTCATGCACAATAAATAAATAAATAAATAGTAGTGCAAACCCTTTACAGGTATAACTGACATTAGTCATCTCATTTTATACTACTTTTCATGCATCTTTGCTGTTTCTTTTATTTCATATCTTTTTTTAAATTTTTATTTTTTTAATGTTTATTTATTTTTGAGACAGAGAGAGACAGAGCATTAATGAGGGAGGGTCAGAGAGAGAGGGAGACACAGAATCTGAAGCAGGCTCCAGTCTCTGAGCTGTCAGCACAGAGCCCGACACGGGGCTCGAACTCACGGACTGTGAGATCATGACCTGAGCCGAAGTCGGCCGCTTAACTGACTGAGCCACCCAGGCGCCCCATCATATCTTTTGATACATGGACTATATTTTCTTGTTTTCCTCTAGTTTTTTGGCAGGTATAAATACCTTTGTTAACTAAGCAATAATAAAACCTATACTCTTTAATGAAACGGTATCAAAAGAAACAGTACCTACTGATTTCCTTAATCATTAGTTAAGGAGGTTAACATAATTTTCATACCAGTTGTTGATATCACCTGGAATTTTAGACCCAGAGTTTATTTGTTAATTAATTTATTGTATTTTTCATTTTCAATAATTATTGCTTTCTTCTGTTTTTAATTATAGTTAAAACTGTTATCCAGAATTAATTCTGTATTTTTACATCTTTCAAATTGTTTGAATATTGGTCTTTTAAAACTTAATTTTGGCTGGTAATTGATCCACCCTTTTGCCTGCGGACTGGCTTTCCTGCAATTAGCAATTTTCTTTTTCTATAACAGCATTCATTATAGCATACGTAATATAACAGTTGTTCTTCCTGCTTCTTCAGGAAAACAGATATGCAAATTTTTTTGTTCTTTGTCCTTCATTTTTGTTAGCTTCCTGTTTATCATTTTTCCTTTGTCCCTTTTTTCTGTAATCTGTGAGATCTTTTCAAGTTTGTTCTACTTGTCATGAATTCAGTTTTTGTTTTATTATTTTTTAATTTTCTATTTTGAATCAAAAAAATTTTAATGTATTTATTTTTGAGAGAGAGAGAGAGAGAGAGAGAGGAGGGGAGGGGCAGAGACAGAGGGAGACACAGAATCCAAAGCAGGCTCCAGGCTCTGAGCTGTCAGCACACAGCACGATGTGGGGCTCCAACTCATGAACCGTGAGATCATGACCTGAGCTGAAGTCAGACACTTGACCAACTGAGCCACCCAGGCGCACCTTGAATTTTTTATTTTGAAAAGCTGTTTCAAAACTCAGAAATATCTCAAGAACACATGAACTTCTATGTATATTCACCTGGATTCACCAATTATTAACATTTTGATAGATTTGCTTTAATAGGATATCTATCCTTGAATCCATTATCCCCTCTTTCTCTCTCAGTATGTATCATATGTTATTTTTACTATTGCTGAGACACGTGAGAATAATTACATATGTCATGACTTATCTTTCAGCTTCTATCTGCTCAAAGCGAGGAATTTTTCTTATATAACCCATAGTCCAGTGATTAAATTTAGGGAATTGAACCTTGTTACAATACTATTATCTTACAGTATAGCCCATATTCAAAATCCATCATTTATTCCACTCATGCTTAAACACAGAAGCCGATCGGTAACCACACATTACATTTAGTTGTGGTGTCTCTTTGGTTTCCTTAAACCTAGAACTCTTCTCAACTCTGCTTTGTATTTCATGACTTTGATATTTTTGAAGAGTGTAGGCCAGTTGTTTTGCAGTGTGTCTCTCAACCTGGGTTTGCTATAATTAGAATCAGGTTATTCATTTTTGGCGGGAACACCACATGCATGATGTTGGTCCTTCTCAATTTATCACACCAGGAAGAACATTATGCCCATTTGTCCTGTTAACTGGTAATTTTAACTTTGATCACTCAAGGTAGTGTCCACCAGATTTCTCCACTATAAAGTTACTTTTTCACTTTACAATTAATATGTGATTTGTTAGGAAATATCTTGAGACTGTGTATATTTGCTGTTCCCATCAAACTTTCACTGAATAATTTTAATATCCATTGATTTTTTTTTTGTCTGATCAATTTTTATGGTGATTTTCCCAAAGCAAGGATTTTTCTAACTCTGCCATTCTGCACCTAATTCAGTTTCTGTTTCTACCTACTTCCTTTTTATCACAGTCTATTGACTTATAATCTCATCTTTCATCCCTGGGCTTGTCTATATTTTCTGAGTTTTCCAGGTACAAAGAAGATGTTCTCTAAAATTATATCTGTTTCTTCTATCAGTTTTTCTTTTAAATATACGCACTCCCTTTGAATCTAAAATCTGACTTGTACCTCCTCCTTCCATATTACACGATCTTTCCTTGGGCTCCATATAGGAACCCTCAGCTATTTCATTTGTAGAAGAATTTCCCCCTCCTTCTACCTATTGACTGTTGTCTTCTGACTTGAACTAAAATCCATAATTCTCATATCCTCTCAAACACCATGCTTTATCTACAAAAGCGAGACTATTCCTGTTTGTTTTGTTAACTACTGTGTCTTCAGACACTATACAGATAGTAAATGTTCCATTAATATTTATCAAATGAATGAATGGTTTCAATGTATGCATTTGGTGTCCTTGAGGATTGCTTTTATGCCCAGAAAAGATTACTCTAGGGTTCCTTGCTTTTGTAAAATTATTGTGTTATTTATTAAGGTTACACATTTTAAAATTTGTTTCTTCCTTAAGCTTTTAAATCCACCTTGCAAATCCTATTATTTGATTTATAAATGTATTAAGCTATAATAATTACTTTCAAAGGCACTTGCTAAATATTTGGTCCCATTTATAAACTTAGATAATTGAACTTATTTTTTGAATTGCACTTATAAATTTAATGAAGTCAGTGCTCTTTTTCTATGTATTAGTTGTCCAACGAACAAACTTTCCTAAGTATTGAATAATTTTTATAATGCAAAAAAATTAAGCATAAATATAGTGATTCTTGAGATTTTTTTTCATGGTTCCAATACTGTAAGCTTAAAATTTAACCTTAAAATTATAGCCTATATAGATTATTTTAGCTATACAATTTCAACTAAACTCCTAAGATTACTCAGACATATTAAAAAGCCAAAATTTTCTTAAATACTTTTATACTTAATTCTAAATTTTTTGGTTTTGAAAGATGCTTACCTGCAAAAGAAACAATGATAGAAGTATGTTCTATGTAATCTTTGTCTGAAATTCAAACTGTGTGTGTTTTTATCTGTCATCCTCACTCCTAAGGTAAAAATTACAGAATGTCTTGCATAATTTTGTCAGATGAGGTCTAAAACAGGGGTCATACTAGATAATAAACTAAAGTGGAGTATAAATAGTATTTTCTCTATTATCTGATAGTATTTATGCCTACCACTATTATAGTACAATCACTGATTTTCTTAGAGTCGCCCCCAACTTTCCATGAGCGATTTGAGGGAAGGTACTGTTTTTCCCATATCTATATCCCTGAAACTCAACACAATATTTAAGAAAGTCATATTTGTTAAATATTAGTAAATGAATTCCAGTTTCAATGAACTTGGGCAAATTGTCATTCCATCCAGTAGAGGGCAGCTATGCACACAGTACTGTACAGAGCGATCCCTGCATCAGGACTGAGGAAACCAGCCTTCTGTACTTGAAAAATTCTATACTTCCCACTCTCTAATTATAGCAGTGCCGTCACTCCAGCACTCCCACCCCACCCTAGGGCTTGTGCCCATACACTCAGAATCAAGGTCAGTCAGTCTGAGAGAAAGACTCACACATCCTGCACAATTTTTCTTGTTCTATTGAAAAATCTCAATCAAAATCTTAATCTGTCTTTTCTTTAGAAATGCAGAACTCTCAGGGCGCCTGGGTGCTAAGCTGGCTCATGATCTCACACTCTGTGAGTCTGAGCCCCTCATCGGGCTCTGTGCTGACAGCTCAGAGCCTGGAGCCTGCTTCCGATTCTGTGTCTCCCTCTCTGCCCCTCCCGGCTCACACTCTGTCTCTCTCTGTCTCTCAAAAATAAATAAATGTTAAAAAGAAATTAGAAATGCAGAACTCTCTTACCTGAAAACATTTGGGGGAAAAAAATCCACATAGGCAATCTTTTCTTTTTAAACAATAGTACTTGGGTATATTTATGCAGAATTCTAGATATTGTAGGTATTGTCATCACCCTTTATTACATTAATATAACCTTTAAAGAAATTATTTCCATATAATTTTTTGGTTCATATCATATACTAAACTGCCTATCAGAGAAAAAAATAGAAGCGATCATGTTCATAGTGTGTTCTATTTCTATTATAGCTTTATATAGTATGCAGGGGGGGAAAAAGGATGGTTTCTCTTGTTTTTCCAACAAGAAAAGATATACCCACTGAGATGCACCAGTTTTATGACATTAAAAAATGTGGTATTCTGGTGGGATTGGAACTCTGTAAAGTTCTGTGCAGAACACAAGTAAATAGTTAACATGTTATCTCACTCACCTTCACAGCTATTCTATGAAATAGGCAGGGGCAGGGTTAGCACAAAGCCAGTGAAATATAAGTTTCAGGGGGTGCCTGGGTGGTTCAGACAGTTAAGTGTTGGGATCTTGATTTCGGCTCAGGTCGTGATTTCACTATTCCTGAGTTGAAGCCCCATGTCAGACTGCACTGACAGTGTGGAGCCTGCTTGGGATCCTCTCTCTTGCTCTCTATCCGCCCCTCTCCTACTTGCTCTCTCTCTCTCAAAACTAAATAAACTTAAAAAAAAAAAAATGAATGTAAGTTTCAAGATTCTCATTTGCCTGACCCCTCCCAAGATCCTGAAAGAGGCTGCAGCAGTGTCTTTGCATGGCTGTATGTTTTGGTTAAAATTTATAAAATATATTTTAATGGCAATTGGTTAAGACCATGGATTCAACTTCATTTCCCTCTTCCACTTCCCTTCTCCTTTAGGGTGGTGTTCAAAGGGCTGTGGGCAATTTTAGGATGTGACTGTGGGGATCTTGAATTGGGGATACATTTAATTTGAATTTGTGTCATAAATTTTTGTATTTAACAGCCATTTCTGTGTCTAGTGTATATGCTGAGAAGTTGCATCATGATTTAAATGTTTCCAGGGTGCATGGGTGGCTCAGTCAGTTGAGCATCTGACTTTGGCTCAGGTCATGATCCCACAGTTCATGGGTTCGAGCCCCACATCAGGCTCTGTGCTGACAACCCAGAGGCTGGAGCCTGCTTCAGATTCTGTGTCTTCCCCTCTCTCTGCCCCTCTCCCACTCCCACTCTGTCTCTCTCTTTCTCAAAGATAAATAAACATTAAACAAAATTTTAATAAAAAATTGTGAATAAATGGATAAATAAATAAATAAATAAATGTTTTCTATTGTGCTCAGCACCAATATTTACCAGAATTTCTGTTTGTAGGACACAAACCTGTAATAGAGCTTCAAACAGTAATATATAGGTTTAAATTCACATTATTTCAATATCCCAACTATCAATAATAAAAAAATTATCCAACCAAGCTGGAAGACTACATTATTTTCCTTTTCTCACTACTGAAAATGGCACTACAACATTTATATCACACAAAGCGGTTTTAAGAGAAAATGAAGACTAAACATGGAGAGAACATATATTAGAGTTGTATCAGGTAGTTAATAAAATATCGTGTTATTGTCCTGAATCTCATGGTGTTGTGGTATTTTCCAACTGCTTACATCTGTGTTTTGTTAATGATATTTTTTTCTTATTCATACCTAATTTTGTGTTCATAATTTTTTATTCTTTTCCTTAAACATGGGCCCTCAAAACCATATAAGATTCAGGACCCCAAATCCTGGCTTCTATTCTGGAAATAGGAATTATTACCATAATAGGGAAGTAAAACTGAGTTTCAGGAGATTAACAATTTCTCTCAAGTCGCAGACCTTGCAGAGTTCAAATGCAGATCTGTAATCCCAAGGTCAGTTTGAAGATTGGTTTAACTTACCTCTTCTAACTAGCTTGGATTCATTATTTCTAAATCCTGTCTCTTTATGAGCAATGTGGTATATACCTGAAGAATATTTGAATGCACACATTTTCAGATTTCGTCTTAAATTCATATCCAACAGGTTTAAGGTTAAATTTCTTTGTAAAAAAATTGAAATAATAAGTGTTAGTGAGGATATGAAGAATTAGAACCCTCATACATACATTCCCTGGTGAGAATGTAAAAAGGTGCAGGTGTTGTGAAAAATGGTCTCACAATTCCTCAAAAAGTTAAATATAGGCTTACCATTTGATCTAGGATTTCCACTGCTAGGTACATACCCAAAAGAAGTGAAAACATACATCTAGGTAAAAACTTGTACATAAATGTTCATAGTAGCGTTATTCATAATAACCAAAAAGTAGAAACCCAAATATCCATCAACTAATAAATGCTAAACAAAATGTAGCATATCCATACAATAGAATATTATTCAGACATCAAAAGAAGTGAAGTTCTTTTTATTTTTTTCAGTAGGTTTCACACTCAATGGGAGGACCCAGTGCAGGACCTGAACTCACAACCTTGAGATTAAGACCTTGAGATCAAAACCCCAGCTGAGATGAAGAGTCTATTGCTTAACTGATTGAGCCATCCAAGCACCCCTAAAAGAAGTGAAGTTCTGACTCATGCTACAACACAGATGAGGCTGGAAAACATCATACTAAGCGAAAGAAACCATAAACAGAAGGTCACATACTGTATGATCTCATTTATATGAAATGTTCAAAATAGACAAATCCATAGAGACAGAAAGTAGATTAGTGGTTGCCAGGAGATATGGGGGAGGGTGAGTGATTATTACTGGATATGGGTTTCTTTTGGGGGTGGTGACAAATATTCTGGAATTACCAGCTGGGGCTAGCTGCACAACATAGTAAGTATACTAAAGGCCACTGCAGTGTACAGGATAAAAGGGTAAATTTTAGGGGTGCCTGGGTGGCTCAGTCAGTTGAGCTCCTGACTCTTGATCTTGGCTCAGGTCCTGATACTATGGTAGTAGGATTGAGTCCTGGGTCAGGCTCTGAGCTGAGCATGGAGCCTGCTGAAGATTCTCTCTCCCTCTGCCCGTATCTCCAACTTGTGCTCTCTCTCTCTCTCTCTTTTAATGTTTATTTATTTTGGGGAGAGACAGAGACAGAACATGAGCAGGGAAGGGGCAGAGAGAGAGGGAGACACAGAATCCGAAGCAAGCTCCAGGCTCTGAGCTGTCAGCACAGAGCCTGACGCGGGGCTGGAACTCATGAACTGTGAGATCATGACCTGAACCAAAGTCAGTGGCTTAACTGACTGAGCCACCCAGGTGCCCCCTTCCTCTGTCTCTCTCTTAATAAATAAATAAATAAATAGGTAAATTTCATGGTGTGTGAATCAATTTAAAAGCAGGCAGAAAAAATTAAATTTCTAGTCATTTCTTATTCTGAGGCATGTTATCCTTTTAAATATAATACCATGGTAAAGTAATACATGAGATTTATTAAAATTTTAGCATGGGATTTCTTTTTTCCCAGCGTTGTTTTTTGGAAAGAGGCCTACTTTCATGGGTGCTGCCAGCTGAGTGATTTTTGTTTTCCAGAGTTCTGATACACATTTTGTTGTATTGATCGATTGTCTAATTCCTAGTCCAACCTATAGGTCACTGGAAATGTATCAGACCTCATATCTACGAAGGAAGAGACTAGAGAAATAAATGTAAATCTACGAGAGGGTAACACATACACTCAGTGATGTATCCTCTCACTGGCTCCTCAGTAAAGCATCACCTAGCTCACCTACAGTACAAAACTCTTCAAGTTAAAGGTGAATATCAAAGATGACCTCACACTGAAATTCTTCAGAAAACAAGTCCCTCACAAAATACCACAGGATATTTTCTCAGGAGTTATTTCTGATCTTCTCCTAAAATGCAGTTTGGTTTGACCAGTCCAGTTTCTCTCACTTGGAGTTTGGATTCTTCCCCCTAAACTCAGAATAAGATATTCAGGTTTTATTTACTCCGAGGCTTTATTCAATGGATACAAAATGGTGTGCCTCATCCTTTTATCTCCTCAGAATTTTTTTTAGTGAGAGTAATAATGACTGTAAGGAAATGTGTGTGTGTGTGTGTGTGTGTGTGTGTGTGTGTGATATATTCAAATAACATATCAGAAGTCAAACTCTGTATTCTCATCCCACAAAGATCATTGTTAAGACCTTGATATAGGTAAGGCCATGCTAATGTCTATATCTGTATTAGTGGTTCTCAATCCAGGGCATTTTTGCCTTCTAGGGGACATCTTGCAGCTCACTGTGAACTTGAGTTCTTCCTAGAAACCACTGGTGAAAGCTGGGTATGAGGACTCTATTTTGGGCTTCAGGTTTCTTAGTTTATGGTTTCCCCACCAGGCAAAGAACATCCTTTTCTTAAAAAAATATTATTTTATTTTATTTTTAAAAAAATTTTAATACTTATTTGTTTTTAAGAGAGAGAGAGACAGAGTGCAGGTGGGGGAGGAGCAGAGAGAGAGGGAGACACAGAATCCAAAGCAGGCACCAGGCTCTGAGTTGTCAGCAGAGTCCAATGCAGGCCTCGAACTCATGAACCGTGAGATCATGACCTGAGCCAAAGTTGGACACTTAACCAAGTAAGCCACCCAGGCACTCCCCCGAAATTTTTATTTTTAAGTAATCTCTATCCCAATGTGGGGCTCGAACTTACAACCCTGAGATCAAGAGTTTCATGCTCTACCAACTGATCTAGTCAGACAGCCCAAGAACTTCCCTTGATGTATTTTCCTTCACTTCAATGAGATTTTGGCAGGTGTGAGAGATAAGCATACTGCTTGGGCCATCAAGTTAATATGCAAATTTTAAATACAAAACATATTGTCAAAATCAAGCTTCCACAATAAAATTTGCACTGGTTCACACTTCTATCAGTAGTAGACAAGTATGCCAGTTTCCCATTCCCATACTAGTTCTGGGCAAAATCGATCCTTTAAATTTTTCTCAGCTTCATAGATTCAAAATATTTTCTTTTTCTTTGATTTGCATTTCTCTGATGGTCTGTGAATTTACTATCTTTTTATCTGGGTAATACTATCTTAGCTTCTGTTTCTGCAAATTTTGTTGAATCCCCATTCATTGTTCTACTGAAGTGTTTCTTGATTTTTATTGATCTGAAAGATATACTAATGCTAGATGTATTAAATATATTTCTGCCATATGTTGCATGTATTTTTCCCAGTTTGTCATTTGCATTTTATTGTTATTTATGGTGTATTTTGCTCTAGAAATTTAAAAATAAGTTTTGTAGTTAAACCTGTCAATGTTTTCCTTCAGTTTCTGATTTTGGTGTACTACTTAGAACATTCCTTTATTTTACCTTCTTTTTTGTTTGTTTGTTTGTTTGTTTGTTTGTGTTTTTTCTAAGTAATCTCTATACTCAACATAGGGCTCAAAATCACAACCCTGAGATCAAAAGTCACATTCTCTACTGACTGAGCCAGCCAGGTGCCCCCCCCCCCTTTTTTTTGTTTCTTGAGATAAATGTATAATGACCAATGTTCTGTACTTATTAATATAACTACTAAACATCATTGAATTTTCCCTGAATAGGATTTTTTTAATGTTTATTTATTTTTGAGAGAGAGAGAGAGAAAGAGAGCATGCACGTGTGCGCTCGTGGTAGAGGGGCAGAGAGAGAGGGAGACACAGAATCCGAAGTGGGGTCCAGGCTCTGAGTTGTCAGCACAGACCCTGATGTAGACGTGGAGCTTAAATCCACAAACCACGAGATCATGACCTGAGCCAAAGTCAGATACTTAACTGACTGAACTACCCGGACACTCCTCCCTAAATAGGATTTTAAACTATATTCTAAAAGTTCAGGATAAAGCAAGCACCCAGCACGTCGGCACCCAGGCGGCCTAGAGGCTGGACTCCGTGCACCCTTTTCCAACGGGACTTTCAAGGAACGCCTCGCCCCGAGGGCCAATTGAACTGGACACCATGGAGCTTACTGGACCTCTCGGGCTGTTACTTCTGCCATTGCTCCTGATGGGAACCGTGCTGGGAGATGGTGTTCAGGAAACAATGCGGAGATCTGCCTCCTGCCCCCGGACGAAGGGCCCTGCCGGGCCCGGATCCCCAGTTACTACTACGACAGGTACACACAGAGCTGCCGCAAGTTCATGTACGGAGGCTGCGAGGGCAACGACAACAATTTCGAAACTTGGGAGGCCTGCGACGAAGCTTGCTGGAGGATAGAGAAAGTTCCCAAAATTTGCAGGTTGGAAGTCAGTGAGGGGCAGTGTGGAGAGCCCAGAGAAGAGTATTTCTTCAATCTCAGTTCCATGACATGTGAAAAATTCCTATCTGGCGGGTGTCACAGCAATGAGAACAGGTTCCCAGATGAGGCTACCTGTATGGGCTTCTGTGCACCAAAAAAAAGTCCATCATTTTGCTATAGTCCAAAAGATGAAGGACTCTGCTCTGCTAACGTGACTCGCTATTATTTTAATCCCAGACACAAAGCTTGTGAGGCCTTCACCTATACTGGCTGTGGAGGGAATGAGAATAACTTTATTAACATGAAGGACTGCAAACATGTTTGTGTAAAAGCTTTGAAGAAGGAAAAGAATAAGAAGATGCCAAAACTTTTCTTTGATAACAGACGGCTGAAGATTTGGAAGAGGCAATTTTAACTTTTTTTTTCTATATTTCATTTTGTGAATGCTACTGCCTTTACGGTTATATCTGAATAATAATATGATAACATGGGTAAATGAATCATTAATGATTTACTCGCCAGTTTTTATTGCTACAGGTTACTTTTTTGTATATTTTTATACATAACCAGCTGCTATTCAAATGTGAATCAATTATTTTTAATTTACCGTTCACCTATATGAGGTTGAATTCTTACTGTGCGTAAGATATAAAAGCAAATATGACTCACCCAGTTCTTGGGGTTGTTCTTCCTGAAATCAGAAGGTGATAGCAATTGAAAAGCATAAGACAGTATAATCATGTTGTCTTAATACATATTATCATAAAAAGAACCAGCAAATACATTTCATTTTGCATTTAAAAGTTGAATTATATTTTAAGTCCAAGGAAACAAACTTGCGGATTTATCAACACTTGAGAAAAATATTACAAGTGCTGTTAGGTAGACATGATTAACCTCTATTTCTATTGTGTCATTTAAAAGATAATAAAATAACTTTTTTGACCGAAAAAAAAAAATAAAAAAAATAAAAGTTCAGATCACTAGTGTGACATAGTTGTTATATTGTAAATAATCTATAATTTCAGAATTTTTCAGTTTTATTGTGTAATTTCAGTTTTAATTTCTTCTTTACCTAAGAGTTATTTAGAGGTTTCATTTAACATTTCCAAGCAATTGATTTTTTAAAAAGTTTTCTTTTTCTTGATAGCTTCTATTTATTATTTTATTTTGAGCAGAGATTTCTACTTTGTAGAATTTATTATTTTTTTTATTTAAAATTTTTGTTTAATGTTTATTTATTCTTGGGAGAGAGACAGACAGAGCATGAGCAGGGGAAGGGCAGAGAGAGAGGGACACACAGAATCTGAAGCAGGCTCCGGGCTCCGAGCTGTCAGCACAGAGCCAGACTCAGGGCTCGAACTCACAAGCTGTGAGATCATGACCTGAGCCAAAGTCAGACGCCCAACCGGCTGAGCCACCCAGGCGCCCCTGTAGAATTTATTATTTATTGACAATATGACCCCTTAATCTCTATGCAATTTCCTTTATTCTAAAATAAGTCATCTTTAACTAGCCTCATGAGATTACTCACACCATCATAATCTCTATTCGTAGTACAGGTCTTTCCCAGTTTCACCTGAACGGTTATAATTTGATTCTTACTGGCTTCTCTCTCTTCAGAATAACTCTTTGTTTACACTTTCTTTCCATTTCTAGAAATGTCTGAAAATTTCTCAGGTATGTAGAAAATGGTCTTTTGAGCATTTGAAGAGTCTTATTATAGGCACAGAGCACAGTTCCACAGGGGATTATGCAGACCCTGAACTAGACCTACACGGTGGAATAGGCCATGCAGAACAGATTTGGCATGTCCTGGGAGGTGGGGAGTGAGTCCAGACCAACAGGTAGAACAAAGTTTTTGAGAGATCGGGAAAATCAACAAGATTGATCTCAAGGTAGTCCACAAGTAAGGTAGGGAGTGCTTTAAGAGGCTTGGGGAATAAACAAAGGTGAATTCTGGAGGCAATGGAAATCAGAGATTCACATAAGCAGGGGTGCCAGGGGTGCCTGGCTGGCTCAGTCGATAGAGCATGCCACTCTTGATCTCGGGGTCATGAGTTCGAGCCCCATGTTGGGCACAGACCCTACTTAAAAAAATAGGTAGCCAAAGAGATCAACCACTGGAGTCAACAACTGAGAAGAATTCAGGTCTCCAATCCTAAAAAGACTG
This sequence comes from Panthera leo, assembly GCF_018350215.1. NCBI lineage: Eukaryota > Metazoa > Chordata > Mammalia > Carnivora > Felidae > Panthera > Panthera leo. Next base: position 28,587,719 of record NC_056682.1, read on the forward strand.
TGGACCTGGAAAGGTGACCAAGATTAGAATTAAGCAATGTGCAGCAAGGCAGAAGAATGCCAGTCACTGTAATTCAGGCAAAGTATGAGAAGTGTGAGAGTGTATATGTGATGGTACCAAGTTCAACATTTTTGGGTTCAAACTCCTTCAGTGTCTTCCAAAGATTGGAATTGACCTTAGTGATGAAGTATGTCCTGGTTTACGGTAGGGAGTTGGTGGCGGAAAGGGGAGATATTAGACATAATTTGGCATAGTATACGGAAAACTCAATTCTCTCATCAGCAGTCTCCTTCTATATATGATATTCTACAATGGAACTTTATTTTTTTCAATTTTTTACTGAAATACAATTGGCATATAGCACTGTTTAAGTTTAAGGTGTATATTATAATGAGTTGACTTACATATATTGTGAAATGATTACCACAATAAGTTTAATAAGTATCCATCATTTCATATATATACAAAAAGAAAGAAATAAAATGTTTTTGTTTCCCCTTATGATGAGAAGTCTTAGATTTTATTCTCTTAACTTGCAAATATACCATACAGCAGCGTTAACTGTAATCATATTGTACATTACATCCCCAGCACTAATTTATCTATGTCTGGAATTGTACCTTTAAAAAAATTTTTTTTTGATGTTTATTTATTTTTGACAGAGAGAGAGACACAGAGCATGAGCAGGGGAGGGGCAGAGAGAGAGGGAGACACAGAATCCGAAGCAGGCTCCAGGCTCTGAGCTGTCAGCACAGAGCCCGACGTGGGGCTCGAACTCACAGACCTTAAGATCGTGACCTGAGCCGAAGTCAGACGCTCAAGTGTCACCCAGGCGCCCCTGGAATTGTACCTTTTGAATACTTTCATCCAAGTCTTCCACCCTCTACCCCTGCCTCTGCTACATCTGATCTTTTTTTCTATGACGTTTCTTTTCTTTTCTTTTTTTTCTCACATTGAAGGATATTTGTGATTTTTTTTTAGCCCAGAAATAAAGAGAATAATGTAGCTCCATGTATCCATTATCCAGATTCAACAATTATCAGTCTCCTGCAATTTTCATTTCATCTCTCTGTTTGTGATACATTGAGGAGTGAAACGCATGAATACAAAGTATCATCCAATTTTTATTTTAAAAGTAACACACACAGAAAGAGAGGGAGTGTGTGTATGTGTGTGTGCATTTGTACATGTGTACGTGTGCGTGCGTGCGTGTGTGTGTGTGTGTGTTTAGTAAGAGATCTAGAAAAAAAACACATCAGACTAGGCGATTATCCCTAGTGGGGAGAATGAGTGAGTGGGGTAACAATAAGGCAGGTGGGTAAGATTTTAATTTTTTACTTTATACTCCTGGGTGTTTTTTTTAATTTAAACAACATTATATATTGCTTTTGCAACTAAAATAAAGGAAAAAAATAGGGGTGCCTGGGTAGCTCAGTAGGATAAGTGTCCAACTTCAGCTCAGGTCATGATTTCACGGTTGGTGGGTTTGAGCCCCGGGTCCGGTTCTGTGCTGACAGCTCAGAGCCTGGAGCCTGCTTTAGATTCTGTGTCTCCCTCTCTCTCTGCCCCTCCCCCACTAATTCTCTCTCTCTGTCTCAAAAATGAATAAAACATTTAAAAATTTTTTTAAAATAAAGGAAAGCATTTTACCTAAAGAGTTTAACAAAATTAACCAACACTATTATTACCATTAACTTCAGAGTTCAAGGGAGAAATTTAGTCCAGCATTTACCTATGGCTTTCATAATATTTTCCTTTTCTGCTGTATCAGATATCAACAATTTATTGAACCAGTTTTAGTATATATGCTGCCAGTGTAACTATATGGAGAAAACTGGCAGTATTTCCAGAGAAGAAAAAACTAAGCTACCCAGTGACAGCAAAGGCCTGAACAAAATTAAGACGAAGGCTGGGAGTTGTTAATAATTGATTTGATCAGTGCAGAGTGGGTTGTGACAGGAAGATGAAGAGTGGCCAAATCTTCTGCCTTGCATTTACATCGTTGCATTTACATGGAATAGGAGGTGAATTCAGGTATTGCTTGCTCTCTGGAGACAGATAAGCGGTTACTCACACAATAAACATTGTATCACAAAGGCAAAGCTGTTACCCTGACAAACACTAATTCTTTGTTGTGTCTCTTCTGTAAACACATGAAATAACTTTCAAGCAAAGGAGTGAGTTGGTGCATAATACTGAGAAAAGCTTGAGGAAGTGCCTTTTAATGGACTGAATTGTGTCCTTCCCACATTCTAGTGAAGCCCTAACTTCCAGTGTGGCTGTATTGGGGATAGAGCCTCTAGGAATGTGTAGTAAAGGTTAAATGAGGTTGTAAGGGTGAGGCCGTAATTTGATAGGACTGGTGTCCTTTTAAGAAAAAGAACAGGGGGCGCCTGGGTGACTCAGTTGAGTGTCCATCTTTGGCTCAGGTCATGATCTTGCCGTTCATGAGTTTGAGCCCCACATGCAGCTCGCTGCTGTCAGTGCAGAATCTGCTTTGGATCCTCTGTCCTCGTAGCTCTCTGCACCTCCCATGCTGGAGTGCGTGCATGCTCATGTGCTCTCTCTCTCTCTCTCTCTCTCTCTCTCTCTCAAAAATAAACATTTATTATTAAAAAAAATTTTTTAACATTAATTTATTTTTGAGAAAGAGACAGAGAGACAGAGCACAAGCAGGGGAAGGGCAGAGAGAGAGAGGGAGACACAGAATCTGAAGCAGGCTCCAGGCTCTGAGCTGTCAGCACAGAGCCTGATGCGGGGCTCAAACTCAAGAACTGTGAGATCATGACCTGAGCCAAAGTCGGACGCTTAACCGACTGAGCCACTGAGGCACCCCAATAAATAAACATTTAAAAAAAGACAGAAAGAAAAGTAAGAGACACCAGAGATCTCCCTCTGGCTGTGTGTGAAAACACCAAGGAAATGCCATGTGAGGACACAGAGAAAGGCATCTGTCCACAAACCAGGAAAAGAGGCCTCAGCAGAAACCAATCTTGCTGGCACCTTGATCCTTCTGTTGATCTTAAACAACAATATTTCTGTTGTTTAAGCCAACCAGACGTGATATTCCATTATGGCAGGCCTGGCCGACTTAATATAGTGCCCACCATCTTTTTTCAAGACTCTTTTATGTAAAATACCTAAGAATAAACCTAACCAAAGAGGTAAAAGATCTATATGCTGAAAATTAAAGAACACTCATGAAAGAAATTGAAGAAGACACAAAGAAATGGAAAAACATTCTATGCTCATGTATTACAAGCACAAATATTGTTAAAATGTCTATACTACCCAAAGAAATCTACACATTCAATGCAATCTCTATCGTAATAACACCAGCATTCTTCACAGACCTAGAACAAACAATCCTAAAATTTGCATGGAACCTGAAAAGACTCCGAATAGCCAAAGTAATGTTGGAAAAGAAAACCAAAGCTGGAGACATCACAATTCCAGACTTTAAGCTGTATTACAAAGCTGTAATCATCAAGACAGCACGGTAGTGACACAAAAATACACACATGGATCAATGGAATAGAACAGAGAACCCACAAATGGACCCACAAATGTACGGCAAACTAATCTTCGGCAAAGCAGGAAAGAGTATCCAATGCAAAAAAGACAGTCTCTTCTACAAATGATGTTGGGAAAACTGGACAGTGAGATGCAGAAGAGTAAAACTGGACCACTTTCTTACCCCATACACAAAAATAAACTCAAAGTGGGTGAAAGACCTAAATGTAAGACAGGAAACCATCAAAATCCTGAGGAGAAAACAGGCAACAACGTTTTTGATCTTGGCCACAGCAACTTCTTACTTGACATGTCTCTGGAGGCAAGGGGAATAAAAGCAAAAATGAAATATTGGGCCTCATCAAGATAAGAAGCTTCTGCAGAGCAAAGGAAACAATAAATAAAACTAAAAGGCAACTTATGGAATGGGAGAAGATATTGCAAATGACATATCAGATAAAGGGTTAACATCCAAAATCTATAAAGAATGTATCAAACTCAACACCCAAAGAACAAATAATCCAGTGAAGAAATGGGCAAAAATCACGAGTAGACACTTCTCCAAAGACATCCAGATGGCCAACCGACACACGAAAAGATGCTCAACATCACCCATTATCAGGGAAATACAAATCAAAACCACAATGAGATACCACCTGACGCCTGCCAGAATGGCTAACATTAACAACTCAGGCAACAACAGATGTTGGGGAGGATGCAGAGAAGAGGGTATCTTTTCACTGCTGGTGGGAATGCAAACTGGTGCAGCCACTCTGGAAAACAGTATGGAAGTTCCTCAAAAAATTAAAAATAGAACTACCCTATGACCCAGCAATTGTACTACTAGGTGTTTATTCAAAGGATACAAAAATGCTGATTTGAAGGGGCACACGCACCCCAATGTTTATAGCAGAGCTATCAACAATAGCCAAATTATGGAAAGAGCCCAAATGTCCATCAATTGACAAATGCATAAAGAAGATGTGGCACTTAACACTTAACCCAGGTGCCTCTCAATGGCTGTTTTTAAAGTTAAATTGTGCACATACTACCCCCCAAAGTTCTTATAGGTTGGTGATAAACCCAAGTTGGCAGAAAAAAGATCCAAATCAATGTGACTCTTAATGATACATAAATGCTATATACTACATTTCAGGTAATTAGTTTTTTGTTTGTTTTATATTTTAGAGAGAGAAAGAGTGTGAGTGAGGGGTGGAGGGAGAGAGAGAATCCTAAGCAGGCTCCATGTTCAATGCAGAGCCTGATGTGGGGCTTGATCTCATAACCCTGGGATCCTGACCTGAGCCAAAATCAAGAGTCGGATGCTCAACTGACTAAGCCACCAGGGTGCTCCTCAGGTAATTAGTTCTTAATCATAACTGGCTGTAAGATCTTTGGTGAGGCACTTAGCTTGTTTTCTTGTCTGTAAAGAGAAGGTATTCACTGCTATTTGTGTTTTTTTCCTGAGACGCGTGGTTCAGAGAAAAGTTTGAGAGGCCCCAGGCAGGATGATCTGTAAGATTCCTTTGAGTTCTAACATTCTTTCAGTCATATGTCATAATTCACAGTCCGAGCTGCATGGCCTGCTGGGACATTCTAACAAGCAGGATCAGGGAACGAGGACCAAAAAGTGGCAGTGCTGTGGAGAAACCCCAGGGGCATCAGCTCAGCCTGAGGAAGAGGTGTGCAATCAAACAGCAAGTCCATGGGGATGTGGCAAACTCCAGGTGGCTCTAAATCAGCAGTGCTCTCCAAGAGGGAAAACCTGATTCTGAGAGCAGTGGGAACAGTGCTGTGCAGGTGCATTTGCAAATCACAAGTCAGGGGAAACTCAGAGTAGAGTCATTGCAAGGAATAACAAGAGTTCTGAAGAAAGACAGTAGAATAAATCCAGGAAATCTGGGATATGGTTTGCCATGCTGGAATTCAGGGCCAAGCTTTATTTCCAGTGAGGAAGCTGCTTGGGGGCAGAGAACCCTACAAGGCAAATCAGACACACAGGCTATATTTGGAAATGGTGAGTGAGTGAGTGTATCTGTTTGTGAGGGGGTGGGAAATTGTAGGCAGGCTTGGCTCAGGGCTTACACAGACTTCCAGCACTCTCTTCACCTTTGGTTTACCAGTAATTTCCATTTCCCCACTACTTACCCCTGGGGAGAGCTTCTCATTTCTTACCACACTAGGTTTTCATGGGTTTAAAAAATGGGTAGGGCCCATTTTTTAAATGGCAGCCATTTTGTGCCTGCCAACGGCACAACCTGAGTTAGTGGTGGCTGATATTTAGCCAGTGCCTGCGGGTACTCACCTAGGCCTGAGAGGTGAGATCCCACTGGACATTTCCCCTTTCAGAGCCAATGTTGTGTCTGGAATGGCCTTTGTGATTCTTGTTATGATTATAAGACACATCTCAGCATCAACTATCAGGGAATTTTGGAAAGAAAAACAAGGTTTTTTCTCACAGGTCCTGGAGGGTCCTTGGCACACGTAAGGCCACACAGAAAATTCTCAGGGACAGAGTACACATGGGCCTGGAGTTCTGCTTTTATTGGGGTTGAGGGCCTAGGATTTTGCTCCTTATTGGTGAATTTATTTTTTATTTTAATTAAAAAAATTTTTTTTAATGTTTATTTTTGAGAGACAGAACATAAATGGGGGAGGGGCAGAGAGAAGGAGACCGAATCCGAAGCAGTCTCCAGGCTCTGAGCTGTCAGCACAAAACCTGACACGGGGCTCCAACTTGTGAGATCATGAACTGAGCTGAAGTCGGATGCTGAACTGACTGAGCCACCCAGGCACCTGCCTCCTTACTGGTGAATTTTAAACATAAGAATGGGGATTAAAGAGTGGAAAAAGAAAAACAAGTGGTTAAATGATCAGCTAAGTCAGCCAGAGATCTCTAAAACAAAGGAAACTTCAGAGGTGGGGTTGTCTGGCTCTTTAGTCTTATAGCTGGCAATGTGTTTATTTGAGAAAGTAGTCTTTAAATTTCTTTTTAATGTTTTTATTTATGTCTGAGAGAGAGCACAAGTGGGGGGAGAGGCTGAGAGAGATGGAGACACAGAATCCGAAGCAGGCTCCAGGCTCTGAGCTGTCAGCATAGAGCCTGATGGGGGTTCAAACTTGGAAAAGCAAGATCATAACCTGAGCTGAAGTTGGACGCTTAACCGACTGAGCCACCCAGGCCCTGAGAAAGTAGTCTTTGAAGTAGATGCTTCAACAATCAAAAGCTTAATGTCAGGTACTTCCATTGTAATAAAAACAACTGTCAGATGCTTACATTTCATGGGAGCTAGACCAAATGGCAGAGTCCTATGAGGCTGACTTAGTGCACCAAAGAAAAGAAGGTTCTCTTAATTACAGCTGTCCAAAAAGTGAATTATCAGCTGTTAGTTGAATTAGAGTTGTCTAATGATATATGAGGATGCTCTTGAGAGAATTCCTATCTAAGCTATCAGCAAGCTGATCATTCTGCCTCTAAAGTTTATCTGTAAACTGAGCGCTTCCCTTTACCCTCTCTCTAGCCCAGCAGCCATCATCAACTCCTGCCTGAACCACTGCAGTCACCTCCTCACTAAGGCTCCCTTTCTCAGGAAAGGCTTAAGCTTTGTTTGGAAGGCTCACCCGATTAGATCAGGCTCACTTCAGATGATCTCCTTTTATATTAATTCAAAGTCCTCTGATTTAGGGCCTTAATTACAACTGCAAAATCCCTTCACCTTGCCATGTAATACAATATGACCACGGGAGCGATAGTCCACAATATTCACAGGTGCTGTATATACTTGGGGGGGGGGGATTATACAAGGGTGTGGGTCATTGGCAGCCATCCTAGAATTCTGCCTACCACAGGCAATATCACTAGCCTTAGCATGATCCCATGGGGAGCTCTGGAGTATGAATTACATTCAGAGTTTGTGGAAACTTGAGGCAAGGAAGCTTGACTTTCATATTCTCACCAATTGGTTACTGGTTAAGCCGTCTCCAGGGGATACAAACTCCCAGGTATTTTGGGCTCCCAGCAAGTATAGGCAGAGGCTCCAGTAGCTCTCAGTCTGTTGTATAAAGACATGTATAAAGTCAGTTGTATAAAGTTGCATGTGCAAGCCATTAAAAACAAAAGAGCCCAGAAAATGGGAGATGGGCACACAGGAAGAATTACAGAATTATAGGGGATCCAGTAAAGTACCAACAGTGGCCACTGCCATCCACTCATTCTAATACCCAGATCTACTTGGGTCTCGCTTTAAGTTCATTCCATCCTGTCTTGGCTCCTTCAAGACGGAGACTGGTCACGTTTCTTGGGCAGAACTTACCGAAAGAGCATTGGTGAAGTGAGCTAAAGCCCCGTTGGTACAGTCAGTCTGGAGGTCATAAGTGATACTCATCATCTCCCTTCTCTACCTATGCTAGTTTGTCTCATCCTTAGCAAGCATTTCTTCTGGTCCCAGGGGGCTTACCTACTGAAGTGACCCAGACCCTCATCCTTGCTAGTTCAGCCCCTGGTTCCCAGGCCCTTATGCCATTTCTGCTGCAATTGGCCCATTTTGAGTTAAAACTGAGCACGAGGGTAGCATGCCTTGCCCCAGTGGGTCCTCTGAGTCCCAAGGGCACCTCTCCTGCCCCATTCTATGGCATTAGCTCTATCTCCTCATGATGAACACGGACACCTGCCCCTGCCAGTGTAGTAACTCATCTTTTTTTGCCTTTTGTTTGAACGGCATGAACACGGAATGACCATGTGACAGCTATAGCTATAAGTTTGTTAGAACCCTTAGGGTGTCCCAAGGCAGAAGCGTTTCCTCTCTGGCAGCCAGGATATGTAGACTGAACGAACCTATACTTATAGAGATAAGAAGGATAAATTCTCCAAGTGGGTCTCCAGAAGTGATAGTGAACAAAGACACTGCGCACAGCGCCATATTCAAGGCTGTTAGTTGAAGGTATAATAACATTCTTAAGGGCAGTGGCCTGAACTTGGAGCGAATCCTCTCTAAGCTGGTGCCATTGCTGCATCTTTAAGAGCCTTTTTAAAAGCATCCCACCTCTTTATCAGGCAAGCTGTACTTAGGTGATGGCATCTGTGGTTGGGCCAATAGATCTTGTGGCCGTTGGCCCTTCCTGTGACTTCTTTGCTGTTAATTGGTTCCCTTTGTATGCAGAGTGAGGCTTTGTTATGTGGGATCCCAAGATATTGTAGGCAAAGAAGTCAAACTCAGAAAATGTGTCAATCCCAGTGAGGAGAGTGGCTGCTCCTTCCTGGGTAGAAGGGATCTAATGTAATTAACTTGCCACCATGGCACTGATTTTCCTTGTTGAGGGAAAGTGCCATATTGCAGGCTCAGTGGCAGTCCTTGCTAGTGATAGACCAGACACATTTAGCAGCCGCAATCGCAATCGCTAAATCAGCCTTGGTGAAAGGGAGTCTATGCCGCTAGGCTCCATTTTGGCCGTCTTTGTTCAGGCACCAGGTGGCTGGTGATAGAAGTCTGACATTTTAGGCAAGTCCTTAGCTGTTTAATGCCTCTTCTGCAATGGATCCACTCTGACGGGCATCACACTTTGGCCCACTCCTATAGGCCCCCAGGCTGTCACATCCACGGTCTTATTCCTTCCAGAGCTCTGACCGACCAACCAAATTATTCACCACAGCCTATGAGCAATGGTGAACTAGGGAGACAGTGGCAAAAATGGTCCGCTCCTGTGCAGGCAAAAGGGGTATCTGTTGTTGGCAGACAATTTCAAACAATAATAAAAATGCCTAAAATTCAGTTCACTTTTTATTATCACTGTGCAGTGACAATTCTAAGCAATGTAGGTATTAAACCATTCCTCCATGCTGGGGTGGAGTGCTCCCACTGTCCCTCCCCACAACGTGGTATTTCCCAACAGTATCTGTCCAAGATACCATGATATCCTTACCCCTTTCTCTCCATACTAGCGGGTGGCCAGGCACACTACCTGAAACTCAGACCTTTAAATGGATTTCTCCTCACCGCTGTCTTTTGAGAACACTTTTGCATGCGGTGGGCTATAGTGCAGCCTGTTTCATTTGTAGCTTGCTCCAATGAGCTGACCAACCATGAACTATTCCAACCTGACCAAACGTTATAGTAAGTGAGCTCACCTTGTCTCTGGTGGTTAAGATCTGTCCCCCAACGTCTACTATTCTGGAATCCTTCCATCCCCATTGTCATTAAGGAGAATGGTTCTATAACAGCATCTGGAACCATCAGCCCTCAGTAATGGAGGACATCACAACTGAGGAGGTCTCGGGAGTGCTATGTCCCTCTCACTAGAACATTCCTCATCGCATAAGTGAAAGGAGTGTCCTTTGGGCCCTCACAAGGAACAGAGTGGGTCCTTGAGTTTTAAATAATTGATTCATTCTGACATGTTCTTATCTCTGAGCCTTTAAATGCCATCCTTAACACTCTGCCAAGGCATTTCTGGCATCTCCGCTTCTTTTAATGTGGGCCATTTTCCCCCATAAACTTCTAAAAGCCATCTCAACAGCACATTAGAACTGGTTCCATTGTCAGGGTGTTAAATCCTGAGTGATATAATAGTACTTCATATTAAACTCTTCCTTCTCCAGGTTAGTATACTGTCTCCCACTCAGGTCCGGCACCCTCAACATCCACTCCCAGATAGGTTAGCCAGGCCTTGAATCTCCTTCAGCAAATATTCTTTGTGGCAAGGCCAGTACCTCTCCAATCAGGCTGCAGTGAGATTTGTTCCTTGTTCCTGGTTTAGTGTGGCCAGGAGGGGAGGAGGATGCCACACTGGAGGAGGAGGGCAAATTTTGTCCTGAAGAGCACAGGACATCTGCTTCATTTGAGGCCTTATGTAGTCTTTATTTTTATTTATTTATTTTTTAAAGTTTATTTCTTTACTTCGAGAGAGAGAGCACATGTTGGCTGGGGAGGGGCAGAGAGCAAGGGAGACAGAGAGAATCTCAAGCAGACTCCACACTGTCAGCTCAGAGCCTGATGTAGGGCTTGAACTCATGAACCATGAGTTCATGACCTGAGCTGAAATCAAGAGTTGGGCACTTAACTGACTGAGCCACCCAGAAGCCCCATGAAGCCTTCTATAGTCTTTAGGCAAGGGGTGGGCTGCTATCTTCTGGCCAGGGACACTGAGGCCACTTCTGCAGAATAGAAGGTTCTCAAGGAACCTGAACAGAATCTGGGTACAAACCCAAAAATGTCCGCTACACTGATCAAAGAGGCATAGAGGTATATCTTTTAGTTCTTCCAAGAGGTTTTCCTCATTACCTGGGTAGTTTTGATAGGGAAAAATTATGTTATGAGATGGCCCACAGGACTGATAGGGAAATTCCAGTCCCCACCCGAAAACTCCCCTTCCGGGTTCTTCTTTCTGCCCCGCCTCTCCTGCGTGCTAAATTACTACTAATGCAGAAGTAACAGACAGTAAATTGTCCCCCATGCTTACACTCAGGACTCAGACCTTTGGAGAGTGATCTCCTCTGAGCCCGCCGGTGTGAAATAAACCTCCTGCCTTCCAAGATCTCCGAGTGCTGCTTAGTTCTTCCGCTGGGTGATCTAGACCAGGTTCCGTAACAGTTTGACCTCTGGGTGAGTGAGGAGAGCAAACCACAGGCATTTGGACAATACCATAGCCAAACCAGTAGATCCTTTACACTATTTATTGAATTGGTGAGATGAGAATTCTCTCTTGTGTGTATGTATGTGTGTGCCTTGTGACTCTTCAACTAGCAGGTTTCTTCTGGGCACATGCTTGTATTCCTCATTTAATTGCCATCAGGATTAATGTGCCCACATTAGTGACAGTAGTATAAAGGAAGGATGTGGCTATTCTTGTCCTTTGTTTCACTGTGGATAAATTTCTACACGATACCTATTTATAGGAACACAAAGCAAATAGAACAGCAGGATGTGGATCTGAGAATTAATGAGTACCTGTGATATAATGATTTATAAGAATACATACACTTGATCATTCAGATGACCAAAATATATTTCTCAGATATATTTGGTCTTCATCCACAGTTTTTGAAAATGCTTCAGAGCCATAAAGGTGAAATGAGTGTCTTGTTATTAATGAAGGTGACTTTTGGAGCTCACCAAGGCTAGAGGTTGGAAGTGAAGAGAGCCAACCTTATGATTAAAGGTTGTGATTAACCTTTTGAATTTTTAAAAAAAAGTTTATTAATTTTGAGAGAGAGAGAGACAGAGAGGGAGACAGAGCGGGGAGGGGCAGAGAGAGGGAGAGCGAGGATCCCAAGCAGGCTCTACACTGTCAGCACAGAGCCCAATGTGGAGCTCAAACCCATGAATCGTGAGACCATGACAAGAGGCACACACTTAACCGACTGAGCCACCCAGGTGCCCTGTGATTAAACTTTTAGTCCCACCACTCCCAGACCTCTGGGAAGGAGAGAGGGGCTGGGGGTTGAATCAACCAATGGCCAATGACTTAGTCAATCACAACTATGTAATGAAGCTTCCATAAAAACCCAAGAGAATAACTTTTTGGTCCTTTTCAGAGAGTTTCAGGAACCATAACATTTCCACATGCCTCTGAGTCAGGCCCAAGCTCTATGAGGACAGAAGCTTCTTTGTTTAGGATCTTGCCCTATGTATCTCTTGACTGGTCTGTTGATTCATATCTTCTATCATATCGTTTAATAAATTGGTAAACATATTTCCCTGAGTTCTGTGAGCTGCTCTAGAAAATTAGTTGAACCTAAGAAGGAGGTTGCTGGAACCTCCATCTGTAGCCTGTTGGTCAGAGACACAGATAACAGCCTGGAGATTGTGACTGGTGTCTGAGATCGAGGTTGGAGAAGGGCATCTCATAGAATTGAACCCTTAACCTGTGGAATCTGATTCTATCTCCAGGTAGATAGTGTCAGAATTGAGTTGAATTCTTGGACACTTTGTTGGTGTTCAAGAATTGCTATTTTGGGTACCTGGCTGGCTTAGTTGGTAGAGCATGTGGTTCTTGATCTTGGGATTGTGAGTTTGAGCCCATGTTGGGTATAGAGATTACTTAAAAATAAAATCTTAAAAAAACAAAAAAATGTCTAGGTGTTGTGTATGGGACACACACCCATAACACATTGGAATTGAGTCCAGGAACTCCAGAAGAGCACCCATCCAGTTTAAGTCCTGATTTACAGGCATCTTAGATGGCTGCACACATAACCATAGTTTAAAAAAGTTCAACTCAGGGATCCTGGGTGGCTCAGTCGGTTGAGAGTTTGACTCTTGATTTGGGCTCATGTCATGATCTCATGGTTCATGCGTTCTAGCTCTGCATCGGACTCCACACTTCTAGCACAGAGCCTGCTTGGGATTCTCTCTCACCCCCTCTCTCTCTCTCTCAAAAAATAAATAAACTAAAGAAAATTTTTAAAAATTTCAACCCTTAGGGGCACCTGGGTGGCTTAGTTGAACATCTGACTCTTGAATTCAGCTCAGGTCACCATCTCAAGTTTTGTGAGATCAAGCCCTGCATTGGGCTCTGCGCTGACAGCGTGGATCCTGCTTGGAATTCTCTCTCTCCTTCTCTCTCTGCCCCTCCCCTTTTCATACTCTCTCTTTCAAAAAAACCATAAATATTAAATATATATATATATATATATATATATATATATACTCCAATTACAGAGGAGCTAAAATGTGAAAAAAAAAAGTTCAGCTCTTAGAAATTATCCAAAATGAGAACTTACAGGGACAGAGCAAGTTTAACTAAATGACTTTTATTTAATTAGCAAAGATATGCTGTTCTCCTATTGTATGCCAGGCATTTTGTTAGGGAAGAGGCATACAGTGATGAATAAGTCACAGTGTTTCTCCCTGGGCTTTCAAATTAGTGGGGGAAGCACACAAGTATATAATTACATCATATGAACACATACCTCTACAATATATACTTGTGCTGGGTACAAAACTAGGGGCATATACAGGTTAACAGAGGTGTAGAACACATTGCTCCAGCCTCGGGAATCCTTGGTAAAATTGTGATTAAAACTTACAAACACAGAAGCCCACAAGGTCACTAATTTTTTTTTCCCAACCAGAGATACAGTGGGAGTATTATGTTACATCTGCCTCTGGCTGCTTCAAGTCTTGATTATGAGACAGAGGAGAAGACAACTTAACCACAGTGTCCAATAAATGATTAGCTCTTAAAGGAGCTATCATGACCACCACCAAAAATGTTTATTTGCTTCCATCATGATAGATGCTGTGGTTTCTGGGGGGGGATAGAGAGCCTAAAGGTCACCTCATTTACAAAGACTTTCCTGGTCTCTTCAGCTAAATTTTTCCCTGCACATTTACCTCTTCTTTGGCATTTATCACATTATATATTACAGCTTGTTCTAGCTCTTTAATTCAGTGTCTGATTTCTGGATGTAGAGGTTATGTGTCACTTGTTAGCTTACGTGTAGATGGTTTTTACTTAATGTATGCGGACAAATGAGTGAATGAGTGAATAGAATGCCAAGACTTCGTAGTGGAGTTGGGGAGATAGATTATGTACACATGAAAAAGCAATTATAGTATTTTAAGTCTAGGTCATCAGTAATATAGTTAGGGTAGTAAGGAAATGCTTTGTAGCTATACCCATCATAATGGTAGAATTGAAAAAAAATGAAGGAAGACCTTGTAGAAGAATGAATGAATGAATGAATGAAGCATCTGTTATATAAAAGACACTGTGTCAGAAAGATGTAAGAGTAAACAAGACTAATATAGTCCTGCCACTCATGAGAAGTAGATACAAAACAAAGTAAACAAATGATTATACAATGAAAATTGTTGTAATACTACAAAGGAATGCAATGAGGTGGTATATTAAAGGGACTGAATGTGGGGGACCTATTTTAGTGTGATGTTTAGGCAGAGACCTGCAGAGTGAGTTCAAATTATCCAGGAGTATTAGTGTCCTAGAGCCACCACAACAAATAACCACAAAATTAATGGCCTAAAACAATGGAAATTTATTCTTTTACAGTTTTTGAGCCCGGAAGTCCAAAATCAAGGTGTTGGCAGGAGCGTGCTCCCTCTGAAGCCTCAGAGGGAGAATACTCCTTTGCCTCTTCTAGCTTCTCCTGCCTCCTGGAATTCCATGGCTTGTGGCTGCATCCCTCAACTCTCTGCTCCTGTCTTCACAGAGAGCCCTTTGGATCTTCTCTGTCTGTGTGATGAGGGAGCATAAGGCAAGTGGGGGGGCAAAGTACAAACTAGCACACAACCCCAGCTCCAGGTGGGTTATGTGTGATATTCCTCAGGCAACTCTTGCTGCCCAAGAACAAAGAAAAGGGGAAAACAAATAGTTTACTGATAGAGATCACAGTCATGCAGGACATGAGTCTCCATCAGTTTATAAATATCTTAGTAAATTACAAGAAAAAGGCAATCTTACCAATAGCCTAATTTCCAAAAACTTATAGACTCATTTTCCTGGAGCTCTAATATCACCCTCCCCTCCATGATGATATGGAGAACAAAGGCAAGAAGGAAATGGCAGGTAAAATTAAATTTCCTTATAACCTGCAGCCCATTGACAAATACTTGAGACAAATTTGGAGTATAACATTTCTCCAGGAACCCCCTACTGCCCTTTGTTAATGCCTTACTGGAGGGAAAACAACCTTAGCTTGACAATAGTAAGGCCCTGGCATTTTAGGAATCTTCCTAAGCATATCAGAGTCCTTCTGGAGGCCTCCTGTTTGCCTTTACCTCCCCAACTCCATAGCATATAACCAGTCAGTCTTCACAACCCCAGTGAAGCTCTTTCTGCACACGGGTCCTGTCCCTGTGCTTTAATAAAATCACCTTTTTGCACGAAAGATGTCTCCAAGAATTCTTTCTTGGCCATCAGCTCCAAATCCTTACCATTTCAAAACCTCATCATGTGGGTCACAAATCTCCCTCTTCTTTCTCTTATGAGAAAATCACTCCTTAAGACTGATCTGTAACATTTTGAGATCTGTAACTTAATTACATGTGCAAAGGTCTTATTTCCAAATAAGGTCACATTCACAGGTACTGGCTCAGATATATCTTTTGCAAGGACACAATTCAACCCACTACATCAGTTGAATGGGTATTCCAGAGTGAAGGAAGGACAATGAGTCTTTTACAGAGAGGAAACAGCATGTGTGAAAACCTGCTACAGAAAGTAACACAATACTTTAATTCAAGCAATAGAAAGGAAGACTCCCTTCTAAGCACACATTTGTTTACAGCTGCTTCCTTCCAGTTCCCCAATAAAATGACAGAAAATGAATTTGAAATATAAGAACTCACAAGGATAAAGAAAAACAGAGACAACAATAGTATGTCAACAAATTTCTGGAAGATAGTAAGGGGGGCGGGGAGTGATTAATAACATTAACAGAACAGAGAAGGCTGAACCCTTACATGTTTGCATAAGGAAGATGACAAAAAGGAGCAAGTCCATTTCCCAAAAAAACACAGAAAGTGTCAGTCCCTGGAGGCACTAGGAGCAGTGGAAGGTAAGGGTAAGTGATGGGGTTAAAACCAATGATCAGCTAAAAATCTGTATATAAATAGATTCCAGTTCTGTTTCCCCATGTTTCATAGGTGACAACTTTCCTCCAGCCTCTGCAGGATACCAGAGGTTTATAATCTGGAGAAATTGAATTAGAGAAGTTCCATGCTTGAGGACACCAGGCAGCATTAAAGACAGTCACGTGCAGGACTGATAAAAAAACAGAATAAGTAAGAATTTGCATATTGAAAGGCAGACATCCCACCCCACCCAACCAACCACCTTTCCCTGTTCATCTCCCAGAATGGTAGCAATCAAGGTTATACTTCCTAGGTAGAAAAAAAACACAAGGCACTTCTCTAGGGAAACAGAATGGTCCCAGAGGAAAAGTTACAAGAATTGATATTTTTAGGTCTCTTAAATCACTAGGGTCCTTGCCTAAATGCCTACAGTGGTCAAACCAGTCTATGCTCACAGAACTTCAGTCAGCTTTGTAATATTCCAATTTAATATGAGGGGACAATCATGGGTCTTCATACATTGGAAGAAAACCAGTATCATGAAATACAAAGACTAGAAAAATCACTCAAAGGAAACAGATACTATAAAGAGCAAAAGAAAAACCTTGTAAGTATAATATCGTCACAGAAATCAGAGAAGATACTCTATTCATGAAACAATACACAATTCTGTTAAAAAAAAATGGAAGGAAGAGGGGTGCCTGGGTGGCTCAGTCATTTAAGCGTCTGACTTTGGCTCAGGTCATAATCTTAAAGTTTGTGAGTTCGAGCCCCATGTCAGGCTCTGTGCTGACAGCTCAGAGCCAAGAGCTTGCTTCAGATTTTGTGTCTTCCTCTCTCTCTGCCCCTCCCCTGCTCGTGATCTGTCTCTCTGTGTCTCTCAAAATAAATAAATGTTAAAAAAAATTTTTTTTTAAATGGAAGGAAGAGCATTTAGAAATTAAAAAGATGAGAGATTAAGTAAAAACTTTCAGGGGTGCCTGACTGGATCAGTTCGTACAGCATGTGACTCTTGATCTCCGGTTGTGAGTCTGAGTCTTACAATGAGTATAGAGATTACTTAAAATCTTTAAAAGAAAAATAAAAACTTTCAGTATAAAGACTGGAAGATAAAGTCAAGAAACTCTCAAAATGTACAACAAAACGGAAAAGAGACAGAGCATATGGTAAACTGATGTATAGGAGTTTCAGAAAGAGAAAAAAAATATATATAGGGGAATACATTTTCTTTTTCCTTTTTTTTAAAGATTTCATTTTTGGGGCACGTGAGTGGCTCAGTCGGTTGAACATCCAACTCTTGATTTCGGCTCAGGTCATGATTCCCAGGGTCATGGGATCAAGCCCTGTATTAGGTTCTGCATTGAGTGTAGAGCTGGCTTAAGATTCTCTGTCTCTTCCTCTGCTCCTCTCCCCCGATCACACACACTCTCTCTCTTTCTAAAGAAAAAAAAAAAAGATTTTATTTTTAAGTAATCTCTACACCCAATTGGGGCTCAAAACCCACAACTCTGAGATCAAGAGTTGCACATTCTACCTACTGAGCAAGCCAGACACCCTCTCCCTACCTATTTTAGGGGAGGGGATTTTCAAATGAATAATACAAGAACATTTCTCTGAACTAAGTTTTAAGATTGAAACCATCCTTCAAATTCCCAGGATAATGCATGAAGAAACACCTAGCTGAAGTATTAGATATAGTCTTGGTTTATGTGAGTATTCCAGTTACGTTGGTTGTTCAAAGCTCTCCTTTAGTAGATTCCGCAGTAAGGGCCCGTGAAAACAACACACAAGAAAGTCTGAGTTTATGTGTGTTAATAATAGTCCACCTCTGCCCCTTTTTATTTGAAAGTCATTTTTGCTGGATATAAAATCCTTTACACATTTTCTGCTCTTAAGTATTTTAAAGACGCTCCATTTCTTTTGGCATAATCTGTTGCTGACAAAAGTCTGATGATAGTTTAATTTTCTTTCCTTTATATCAATTGCTCTTTGTGCCTAGTTGCCCAAACAATTTTTCTTTCAAGTCCAATAATTTTATTAGAATATGTCTTGGGCTGGTGATTTTCAGGTTGATATAATTAGATATGAGGCACACTCTTTCAACATGTGGTTTTAAGGGTTTTTATTTTTTGGCTGTTCTTTTTTTAGACAAGATGTCTTGACTTATAGTTTTAATATTTGTTTTGTCCAGCTTATTTTACAAGGGAGACATTTACTGTTCTCACCTGCTGCTGGAGTGGACAAAACCTTTCCCATGTTCAGATGCTGTTCTAAATTTGACTCACTGTGCTTTCCGATGAATACCTGTTAGCCATGGGGCTCTCCTATTTTCAGGTCTTTCAGAATACCATTGCTTGCCCCTGCTTTTCTCCTGCATAAACGCAGATGCTGTTACAGGTCCTATGACTGACGGCTGCTATTTTGTTCTCACCTGCTTGTACTTTGGGGTTCAGGGGATATCTCTTAGTTTTTTGTTTGTTTGTTTGTGTTCCCTTTAATTACTCTGTTTTTAAGTGAAGATTTGGAGAGATTCAAAATGCTTCTGCTGCTGCTGTCTTCCCAGAATCATCCTCACTGGAATAAAGAAAAAGCTAAAATCTACAGAGGGTCAAGAATTAGAAATATGCTGTACTTATTACCAACACCGGAAGCAAGAAAGCAGAGGTGACATGTCTTCAAAATCTTAAGGGAAAAATATTTTTGACTTAGAATTCTCTACCCAGATAAACTATCAAAAATGGTGATGGGAGGGGCACCTGGGTGGCTCAGTCAGTTGAGCATCTGACTTTGGCCAGGTCATGATCTCAGGGTTCAAGGGGTTTGAGCCCTGCATCATATTCTGTGTCTCCCCTCTCTCTCTGTGCCTCCCTAGCTTGTGCTCGCTCTATCTCTCAAAAATAAATAAATAAAACTTAAAAAAATGTTTAAAAAATTTTAAGAAATGGTGACGGGAAAATAAAAGATATTCTCAGACATAAGCATTTACCTCCCAAACCCTGTTTCTCAGGAACTTTCTGCATGGTATATTCCTTCAAAATGAAGTACATTTCCAAAAAAAAAAAAAAAAAAAAAAAAAGGAGGTAGACATGGGATCAAAAGAAATAGGAGATACAACATAGAATAGGGATAAAGAGGACTCCTGACAGGTCTCTGGCTTGTTGGTTCAGTCTGTAAATGTGTGACTCTTGATCTTGGGGTCATTAGTTTGAGTCCCATGTTGGTATAAAGTCTTAAAAAAGGAGAGAGAGAGAACGCCCTAGGTGATGAGAAAAGAAAGTCCTAGGACTAAAAAAAAAAAGTAAGAAAGAAAGTCCTGGGATAACAGTTTTGCCAAAAGCCTAGAGAACAACTAGTTAGATTGGAGTAGATGACTAGTAAGCTCTAAGAAAACACAGATGCATGCACACCAGCACTGATGCATTTGAGGATATGAAAAATACTATTAAGTGGGTCGTGTTTATTTATTTTTATTTTTTTATTTTTATCTTTTGTAAATATGAAATTTATTGTCAAATTGGTTTCCATACAACACCCAGTGCTCATCCCAACAGGTGCCCCTGTTTATTTATTTTTAATGTTTATTCATTTTTGACAGAGACAGAGTGTGAGCAGCGGAGGCCAGAGAGAGAGATACACACAGAACCTGAAGCAGGCTCCAGGCTCCCAGCTGTCAGCACAGAGCCTGATGTGGGGCTCAAACCTATGAACCCTGAGATCACAACCTGAGTGGAAGTCGACACTTAACCGACTGAGCCACCCAGGCACCCCTTAAGTGGGTTTTATGATTCTGTGAAGAGTTGGGAGGAAAAAGATTATATGTATACCATTTACTTTAAGCAAAGGAATGGAAGAATCAACTATTAACTCCAGATAAGACCAGAAATCAGGCACCTGGGTGGCTCAGTGGGTTAAGAATCTGACTCTTGATTTCTACTTGGGTTGTAATCTCATGGTCATGGGATTGAGCACCATGTGGGGCTCTGGGCTGACAGTGTGGAGCCTGCTTGGAATTCTCTCTCTCCCTCTCTTTCTGTCCCTCCCCTGCTCATGGGCACTCTCTCTCCCTCTCTCAAAATAAATAAATAAACTTAAAAAGGAAATAAAATGTAATCAAATTATACTTTGGGTTTAGTAGTGAACAATAATTACATAATCACAGTAAAGAAATCACAATATTTGTTTTTTAAGTTGTGATATATCTAAATTGCTGGTATTATCAGAGGAGAACTGTTAGGAATGATGGCTTATGAATGCTAAATCCTTATTTTCCATGAGGAAATTCCATTGAGGAATACATTCCATGAGGAATTCACAGATAATATCTGAAATTAATAAATCAAGAACAGAACATTGTGATAATAATATCTGCAAATACCACAAAAAATAAAACACTCGAAAGAGCCATAGGTGGGGTAGGACTATGAGTCCAGTAACTCGGGAACGGTTGTTTAATGTTTTGAAAATGTATAGTGCTACTTGGCTCAAAATAAAACTGTTTTTACTGAGATATAATTGACATATGACATTGTATTTGTTTTAGGTGTACAACATAATGATTTTATGTATGTATATATTGTGAAATAATTATATAAGTTCAGTTAACACCCATCATCATGTATAGTTTCACTTTCTGTATGTGTGATGAGAACTTTTAAGATTTACTCTCTCAGCGACTTTCAAATGTACAATACAGTATTGTTAACTATGTCACCATGCTGTACATTACATCCCCAGGACTTATTTGTCTTATAACTGGAATTTTGATCACCTTTTGATCACCTTCCCCCTTTTTGCCCACCCTCTGTACTTTAAAAAAAGACTATAGTGGGGGCGCCTGGGTGGCGCAGTCGGTTAAGCATCCGACTTCAGCCAGGTCACGATCTCGCGGTCCGTGAGTTCGAGCCCCGTGTCGGGCTCTGGGCTGATGGCTCGGAGCCTGGAGCTTGTTTCCGATTCTGTGTCTCCCTCTCTCTCTGCCCCTCCCCCGTTCATGCTCTGTCTCTCTCTGTCCCAAAAATAAATAAAAAACGTTGAAAAAAAAAATTAAAAAAAAAAAAAAAAAGACTATAGTGGCGCCTGGGTGGCTGAGTCAGTTGAGCGTCCTACTTTGGCTCAGGTCATGATCTCACAGTTTGTGGGTTTGAGCCCCCGCGTCAGACTCTGTGTTGACAGCTCAGAGCCTGGAGCCTACTTCGATTCTGTGTCTCCCCCTGTCTCTGCCCCTCCCCTGCTCACACTCTGTCTCTCTGTCTCTCAAAAACAAATAAACATCAAAAAAAATTTAAGAAATAAAAAAAGACTATAAATCCTTGTTTTTATTAGGCAACAAAAACTAGATATTAAAATTTCAAAGTGACTGGAGCATTGAGAATAAGGATAAGAGACACCTGAGGTAAAGCTGGAGCGTTGGGAGGAGTTAGGGAAGAACATGTGTGACAGTGTAGAGATGAAACACACACCCACACGATATAGCTAGGTAACAATATTAGTACCTTTCATTTGTATAATATGCTGCGATGGTTAATTTTATCTGTCAACTTGACTTGGCTAAGAAATCCCCAAATACCTAATAAAACCTTATTCATGTGTCTGTGAGGGTGCCTTCCAAAAGAGATTGGCGTTTGAGTTGGTAAATTGAGTAAAGAAGATGCCCCTCACCAATGTGGGTGGGTCTCACCCAACCTGTTGAGGGTTGAAATAGAACAAAAAGGCAGCAGAACAGCAAATTCCTGCTCTCTCTTCTTGAGCTGGGAGGTCCATCTTCTCGTCCTCGGACATTGGAGTTCCTGATTCTCACACCTTTGGACTCCAGGACTTACACCAGCGGTCTTCCCAGTTCTGAGGCCTGCAGTGTCGGAATGAATTCTACCACCAGCTTTCCTGGCTCTTCAGCTTGCAGACAGCAGATCGTTGGACTTGCTTTTACACTTTTTGTACCTTTGAATTTTGTACCACATGTATACATGTTGATAAAGAAAAATGTAAGCTAAAAAGGAATTTATGCAAGATCACACAGGTAGTAAGGACCCAAACAGGATTAAATCCAGGTGTTCTGAGCTGTAAGGTAGATAAGAGAAGGGTGTTCTTTTTGTGCAGGATAATAGTGACAGAGAGGGATGAAAGAGCCTTTCGGTCGAATTAGGAACGGACAAGGCAGAGTGCCAGACTGAGGAGTGTGGACGTCATCCTGCAGGTCATGGAAAGTTGCCCAAGTGTTATGCAGGAGGATAATACGATCAATGGAATACTAAAGACTTTACTCCTCTCCTCTTTGACCACTGCCCAGAATCTACTGAGTCAGGCTTCAGAGAGGTGAATTAGGAGAAAGAAGGATTCTGTAAGAATTCAAAAAGTAAGATATAGGATGATTTTCTTTTAATAGAAGCAGACAGTTCATTTAAATAAGCCACAAAGGGTTCCAGGAGTGATGGGAACACCAGGTCACACAGCAGGTGAGAGAGGGATGATCCCTGCACGGTAGCTGAGGAGAGAGTAGACACACAATCACTGAGCAATTGGCAGACAGGGAGAGGGTCTGGGAAAAAGTATGAGGAGCAACTCTATCATCCCTGGCTACCCTTCACACTGATTGCTTTTTCTCTTGGACAAAACAAAATTGAGAAAGCTGTGTTCAGAGGAGAATTATTTCTCAGTGTTATGAAAGAAGCTAGGATCTAAAACTTATTGCATTAGCACATGTAAGCCTAGCTGTAATGCAATAATTTGCATTTATATAGCAACATTCGTCTAAGGCAGAAACGTGCTTCCTGGCATTAACTCATTAATCCTCACAGTGTCCTTGTGAAGGAGCTGGCGAGCATGATTATCTCCATTCCACAAATAAGAAAAATGGAGCTGCTGAGAGGGTAGGTAATTTGGGTAAGAATAAGTTGGGTCTACATAGGGAATTAATACTAGAATTAATACAAGTCTCTTGGAAATGGATTATAAATGATTGGTTCAACAGTTTGGTATTCAGACTTCTCAAAAATGTTTGATAAATGAATATTTTGCTTTGGCTTTATAACCAACAGAATCTGATTATTATTCAATCTTTATTCACTCTGATGAATAACAAAATTTGTCTCATGGGATTCAAAGCCACATTTCTCCCTGACTAATAACTTTAGAGCCCAGAGGTCACAGACTCTGTAAAAGGAATTACAAGGTCAGGGGCATAATAAGAGAAAGTCCCTTGGCTTACTAGATTATTAGTAATTTGTTTTTTTAGTTTTTGAACCATCCAAAAGGCAATTTTAAGACAATGATTTGGGTGCAAGTAGTTTATTCAGAGGGTATCCCAGGAAGCATATTAAAAAGGTTGGAGAAGTAAGACAAAGAGAGGAAAGTCAATAAATGTTCCTCAGTGAGCAGGTTACAGTGGTGGCAATGGTCTGCCCATGAGGGACCCACTGGGAGACCCTGCAGACCATACCCAGAGCAAGAGATTTTTTTTAATTCACCAACTACTGCCTCTCTTTAGTTGACGATCATTTCTGTGGCACTTGTGATCTACTCTGTGCCCAGGCTGAACAGCTCCTGCAGGCAAGAAATGCTGGGAAGCTGTGGTGGATGTGCCTGACATTAAGCTTTTAATTGCCAAGGTATCCATTTCAAAGACACTCATCCTGATAAACACATTGCTGGCTGTAGGATACAGCTACTAGCAAACCAACCAGTCAAGAAACCAGGCCACCCCCACCCATCAGGTTCCCCTTTTAGGAATGCCCTGGGTAACCTGGGTAACTGACTACCTGGGTGGCCCCCGCTTCTCCCTCCCTGCATCCTGAGTCCCATTCTTACATTTTACATTTGCCAATAAAGAGAGAACCTGAGCAACCCTAGGTAGATCCTAACAAAGGCAGAGCCCAGCTCCATCCTGCTGCTCTTTTTTGGTGCAGTCATAATGAGAACCACAAGGGCCAGTCCAGCCACAACGTTGAGTCTGGTCAGAAATTCCCAGAGGGTGGGGGTTGGGGGGAAGTGCCTGGGTGGCTCAGTCAGTTAAGCTTCCCACTTCGGCCCAGGTCATGATCTCATGGTTTGTGAGTTCGAGCCCCGTGTCGCGCTCTATGCTGACAGCTCAGAGCCTGGAGCCTGCCTGAGGTCCTGTGTCTCCCTCTCTCTCTGCCCTCCACTGCTTGTGCTCTGTCTCTCTCTCTCTCTGTCTCATAAATAAAAATAAACATTAAAAAAAATTCCCATGGGGACTGCCACAGGTAGGATGGGCCCAGGTGAGCACCTCGGGCATTTCTAGCCCAACGCATTACTACCGATAGACCAAGACCCACACAACAGAAGCCATGAGCAAGTACAAGATTTCATAACCAAGATGAGGTCTGGTGACCTCAGGCTGGGCCAAGAGGACAAGATCAAGGCCGTGGCTGCATCTGCTACAACACTCAACTATTCAACATTTATTGAATACATACTATGTGCCTGCCATTTTCTAGGTGTAGGGCTGCAGGATCTCTGTGATCTCTCTGAAATGTAAATTCTGATCATGACATTCTCTAGAACCAACATGCAGTAGTTCAGATCTGCTTCCAGCTGCTACAATACTACAAGGGACACAGAGGAATTTGTAAGTTTGAGATGGAAAAACAAAGAACAGTCTTAATGGATTCTATGCATTAGACTGAGGGAGTGATTCCCCAGTCTGCTTCTCTCTTCCCCTCCCAATGCTAAGTGACAGGGCTTTGACTTCATGCTAGAGCATGCCAGAATCCTCTTGTTTTCTGAACCCCCTTTCACCATGTCTCAATTACTTCTTCCCCAATAGACACGATATCTATTTGGCTTCAAGTTTTTCTTTTTTAATTTTTTTTAATGTTTATTTATTGTTGAGAGACAGAGAGAATCCAAATGGGAGATGAGAAGAGACAGAGGGAGACACAGAATCTGAAGCAAGATGCAAGTTCTGAGCTGTCAGCACAGAGCCCGACATGGGGCTTGAACCCATGAACCATGATACGATGACCTGGGCCAAAGTCAGAGGCCTAACCAACTGAGCTACCCAGGCATCCCTTGACTTCGGTTTTTTGTTTTTTGTTTAATCTCTCCTGGATTGAATGACAAATATACCTGCTTGTCTACTATTAACTTCTTTGACTATTTTTTTTTCTCTTTTCTATCTGATTCTCCCTTTTAAAATTCTTTCCAATGACTGTGAGTTCATTTGGGACATTTCCTCTTCCAAGGCCTGCATAATGACCTCACCTCCCTGGCAATTTCTGGTCTCCAAATTTACCGGTATTTTAATGGAATGCTTAAATTCTCTGCTCTTCTCTGGTTCCCAGGTGAAGCTAAGTGAATTTTTCCTGGGGTTAGTAGGTTGTTAGTGAGAAAAGACCATCCCTCTCTGTTCTGCCTCACAAACATATCCCAGATAGCATTTACAGGTTTTAAATGCGGCTTTAAGTGTCAGCCTTCCTTTTCCTGACATTGTTTGGCTTAATGGAATGATGGTGACAAGATCCTCTATTGAACATGGGGGCAAAGGCAATATGTTATCTCGACAAAGTGATATTTCTGCTCAGTACTTAAATCATGTGGTTCTATTTCCAGTTAGTTTTGTGAAGAAGGAAAATAAAGGAATTTGGGGGTGGGGGGGAGGATTCAAGTTCTATTTCTGTTAATCACGTGACTGTGCTCAGTGACGATGATTGCCATTGTGAATCTATCTTCTTGGTCATCTGTGTGCTTTCTGGTCAAGGTCAGACATTAAGAAGCGTGTGTGCTTTCTAAATTTTTTGTTAATGTTTTTATTTATTTTTGAGACAGAGAGAGACAGAGCATGAGCAGGGGAGGGGCAGAGAGAGAGGGAGACACAGAATCTGAAGCAGGCTCCAGGCTCTGAGCTGTCACCACAGAGCCCAACACGGGGCTTGAACTCACAGACTGTGAGATCATGACCTGAGCTGAAGTCAGATGCTCAACCAACTGAGCCACCCAGGCTCTCCAAGAAGTGTGTGTGTGCTTTAAATGATAATGCAAAGGCAAAGTCAAATGAGCTTGGAGGGGGCTAGCCATTGTGCATTATTAGCACCACATGGAGGAACTCCGAGAGCTGAGAGTTTAATATTATCTCTATTTGATTTGGTAGCTCTCTTCTAAGGTGACCACGAACACCAAGAAAAAACACAGAAGGTATGTTTATGTAACTCCAGCCAGCAAAAGTCTGCTTGTTCTCCCATAGAAACAGTCTGAGGAGGTGATGTAGTATGAGGCCAAAGACACAGATTCAATCTACAACTCACACACTGAATGTTCTCATTTTGGTAGCATTTGGAGTCCATTATGTTAACTTTTGTGGGTGTGGAAAGGACAAGAGGAGTGGAGATGCAATTTATCATTTCAGAAAACATTCTTTTTAAAATTTTTATTTACTTTTGAAAAATTATTTTAGAGAGAGAGAACTGTGGGGAACAGGGGCAGAGGG
This sequence comes from Panthera leo, assembly GCF_018350215.1. Taxonomy (NCBI): domain Eukaryota; kingdom Metazoa; phylum Chordata; class Mammalia; order Carnivora; family Felidae; genus Panthera; species Panthera leo. The sequence continues at coordinate 28,614,203 of NC_056682.1, forward strand.
AGAGAAAGAGAGAGAGAGAGAGAGAGAGAGAGAGAGAGAGAGAATCTTAAGTAGGCTCCACACTCTGAGTGGAGCCCAAGATGTGTCTCCAACTCAGGAACTGTGAGGTCATGACCTGAGCCAAAATCAAGAGCTGGATGCTTAACTGACTGAGTTCCCCAGGCGTCCCCAGAAAACAATTCTAAATGGGAATATCAAAGTCTTTCAAGAAGCTTGGCCAAAACGGAGAGGGGAAACAGAGAGAGTGGTAGCTGTAGAGAGATGTAAGATCAAAAACTAGGAAGCAAACACCCATCCAACTGGGATATTATCAAATAAAGTTAGAAAATTTTGTCTCTGTCTTTAGTCTGTAAATGATTCTATTGATTTTATTTTTGGGGCAAACATGTCCCAGTGTCTATTTTGTACCCTTTCTGGACATCTGTGTTTTTTGCCTGCCCAATGTCTTTCCTCCCATTTGGTAACAGGACTTAATTTTCTTAGGGAGTCGCCTCTCCCCCACTCTCAGTTCAGTTGGTTTAGGTTGGGCTGATTTTATCTCCTTGCTCTAAAGGTGATAACCTATCCCAGGCTTAAGTAATTAGAGCATTGCATCCCCCTAGACAAGATAACTGGCTCAGGAAATGGTTCTGATCCAAGCCAGGCCATTTTAGCTCCAGAATTTTTATTGGAACTTTTGGGAGAGATCACTCTCCTTTTCCCGTGTTTGCTAACGTGCTAGGATATAAGCCTGGAGCCTTGGGTAGTCACTTTCACCATTATCTAGGGAGAACCTGCATAAGAATGAACCTAGCATAGGGGAAAACACAGCCAATAGATGCAGACAGAAGTCAGGATGACAATGAATATTTCAATCTAGCAATGACTGAAATAAAAAAAAAATTATTCCAGGGGCACCTGGGTGGCTCAGTTGGTTGAGCATCTGACTTTGGCTCATGTTATGATCTCATGGTTCATGAGTTTGAGCCTGGCATCACGCTCTGTGTTGACAGCTCAGAGCTTGGAGCCTGCTTCAGGTTTTGTGTGTCTCTCTCTCTCTGCCCCTCTCCCGCTTGCACTCTGTCTCTCAAAAATGAATAAATGTTGATAGAAAATTATTCCTTGGCTTTTCAGTTACATGAGCCAATGTTTTTTTGTTTGTTTGTTTGTTTGCATAAGCCAATTTGAGTTGCCTTTCTTGTGCTTGAGAACCAAAGAATTCTGGCTAATATAACTGTTTATTGATCAGTGGTTTTTCCTTTCCATTGCTCTCTTTGATTTGCCTATTTTTAATATAAGCTTAGCCTTTTTTCATTGTGGTAAAATACATATAATATAAAAATTTTCCATTTTAAAGTGTACAGTTCAGTGGTATTAAACACAGTCATAATATTGTACAACCATCACCGTATCCATTTAAAGAAGATAATATTTCAGGTAAATTTTCTTTTTTTATAATCTGTTTCCTAAGAGATCAAGTCAATTACAGTAATGCTGAATTAAAACCATTACATGAAATTAACTTACACTGGAAATACTGTGGGGGCCAGGAAATAAGCCATCCACAAGTCACAAAGTGGCTGTTTCTCCCAATTTCATATTGAGTGGACACAATTTTGTTGCTCCCTGAGTACCTTTTACTCTAATTATCTTAGTTTGAGCTGCTATAACAAAATACCATAGACTAAGTGGCTGAAACAACAAACATTTATTTCTCACAGTTCTGGAGACTGGGAGGTCCAAGATCAAGGAGCCAGCTGATTCATTTTTCTGGTGAGATCCCTCTTCCTGGCTTACAGATGGCCAACTTCTCTCTGTATCCTCACATGGCAGAGAGAGAGAGACAGAGATTGTCCCTCTTGTGTCTCTTCTTATAAGGGCACTAATCCCATTCTTGAGGGTTCCACTCTTCTTACCTAATTACCTCCCAAAAGGCCTCATCTCCAAAGACCATCACATTGGAGAGTAGAGCTTTAACCTATGAATTTTGTCAGGACACATTTGTCCATAGGTTATAGTATTACAACATTATAATACTAATGTTAATATTATAGAAAGGTCCAGTACAAGGAAAGTCTTATTAAGTAAGAAAGTAGACTAGGACTCAAAATCAGAGACACTGATGGACATATAAATACTATGGGATTCCCATTGGCAAGTCAAAAGCCTCCAAGTCCTTGATACTGTGATTTGCAGTATTGTCACTTTTCTGAGTGTTTTTTAAAAAGTTTATGTATTTGTTTATTTTTTTATTAAAATTTTTTAATGTTTACTTATTTTTGAGAAAGAGGGAGACAGAGTGTGAGTAGGGGAGGGGCAGAGAGAGAGGGAGACACAGAATATGAAGCTGGCTCCAGGCTCTGAGCTGTCAGCACAGAGCTAGACGTGGGGTTTGGAACTCATGAACCGTGAGATCACGACCTGAGCCGAAGTCGGATGCTTAACTGACTGAGCCACCCAAGCACCCCTTATTTATTTTTGGGAGAGAGGCGGAGGGGGGTGAGAGATAGAGGGAATGAGAGGGAGGGGGGAAGGGGCAGAGAACGAAGGAGAGAGAGAATCTAAAGGAGGCTCTAAGGTCTGATGCAGGGCTTGAACCCACGATCTTGTGAGCCAAGAGCAAGAGTTGAATGCTTAACCAACTGAGCCATCCAGGCGCTCCTCTGAGTCTTTAAAAAATAATTTTGGAGGCATTTTAAAACTTGTAAAAAAAATTAGAACAAAGAGAGTACAAAGCACTGAAGCGAATTGGTGTTGGGAAATGCATATTAGAATATAGTAAGGTGGTGAGTGTGTGTGTGTGTGTGTGTGTGTGTGTGTGTGTCTGCCCACAGTGAGGTTGGAGGAGGGTGAAGAATATAGAGAAAGCTGAGAAAAACATCATCTCAGGCTAAACTGGGATGGCCTTCCAGTGGTGGCCTTCACCACTTAGAATCCTAAGGGGATGTTGTAGGTAATCTTTCACTTCCCATCCTTCAAAAATTCCTGTTTCCTTTGTTCTGTCTATTGTCCCTCTCCTCTTCTCTCCTGACAAACTTTCTCTGCCACATGTGCCCTTTGCCTTTTCTTCCTTTTCCTGTGTCGTGGTCCTGCACTCAATACCAGAAGTGACAGCAGATAATACTTAAGCAAGTCCCCAAAGCCCCATAGAAATTCAAAATGAGTCCATTGAGGGCAAGAATCTCCTTGATTTCCCAAAGGATTTGCCTTGTTATCCTGGCTAGTTGCATGGGAGTTCAGAAATTCTATTCACAGGTACATGGGCATGAAATTTCCTTGTAGATTTTGGATTATTGTGATTTTAGGAGTTCTGATATTTCAAGCCCTCGGGTACCTTTCAGTGAAAGATTCAGGAGAAGTGATAATGTTCCCTGTCAAGAATTCGTATTAAAAGTGAGAGTAAGGGGCTCCTGGGTGGCTCAGTCAGTTAAGTGTCCAACTTCGACTCAGGTCATGATCTTATGGTTTGTGGGTTCAAGCCCCATGTCGGGCTCTGTGCTGACTGCTTGCTCAGAGCCTGGAGGTTGCTTCAGATTTTGTGTTTCCTCTCTCTCTGTCCCTCCCCCTGCTCATGCTCTGTTTCTCAAAAATAAATTAATGTAAAAACATAATGTTTTTTAAAAAGTGAGAATAATATATTTTTCCCCAAGTCTTAAGTACAATAGAGGAAACTAATGATAAAGGCAATTAAGAGTAATTCACAATGATCAAAATACATGCCTTGCCTGTTGCTCTACATATAATTCTTTTGTGATGTTGGGGTTATGGTATTGAATCCAGATTTGGTTAATGTGTTGCAGATGTTAGAGAATAACACACCCCTATGAAGAGAGTGAGGGTTTTCTTTGAAGGAATCCATTTTTCCTGGTGTCATTTATCCAATTGACCTTAACTCAATGAACCAGAAGTTAGAATATGTAGCAGGGAAGATGTGTCCCATTTGAGGTCTTGTTCTTGTTAGAGATAGATTTTAAAGAAGGTTTTCAGGTAGTGTCCAGGTATGGGCTTCTGGATAAGAGATGAAAAGATGGTGTCTATAGTAAATTTTGCAACCATTGCTTTCCTATCCAGTATTGTGGATATTTTTGTTTGTTTGTTTTCTGTTTTATTTAGATATTATTCTGCCCATGGCCCCTGGAAAACACCATTATCACCTTCCCCTAGCACAGCTCATAGGACAAGTTGTGGATGTCCAATACTAGATGGGTGAATTAGGTTTTTGCTTTTGAGAAGCTGGCATTGTGACAATGAGAGTCTGAGTCAGTTAGAGGAGTATGGATACTTGAACTGCAAGGTCATGTATAGTCAGGGCTGGAGTTGACTTCATGAAAGTGCCATGTTCCAGCCAAAATTATAGGGAACCCAGAGAGCTGGTCTTCAGAGAAGCAGGAGACTGGCAGAACAACGCAGCCAAAAAGAAACTAGAGATCATACAACATCCCTGATTAGTTAGGGGAAGTAATGCTAGCTGCTCTAATAGATAAAATCCAGTGGTTGAACAGATGCCTTTCAGTGGTTTAACACAATGACCATTTATTTCTAGTTACATAAGACCAATTGAGTGCTCTGGGTTGGTTGGTAGTCTTCTACTTAATCATTTAGAGACCTGTGGTCCTTCCTTCTTGAGGCTATGGTCTCCTTTAATGGCTCATAACTTATATTTTTTGGTACCAATTACTATATTACAGTAAATAATGTTCTGTAATATAAATCTTCAAACCTCAGTAGCTGAACTAAATAGTAATTTCCTTCTTGTTCATATAAAGCTCTGTTAGGGATTTCTGAAAAGAAAAGCCAACCTTGGTCACGCTGGGACCCAGAATCCTATCTTGTGGTTCCATCCCCTTCATAAGTTCCCAGAGCGCTCTCCATTCAGTGATCAGATGAGCTAAGAGTAGAGGATTGTGTATAAGTGGTTTTATGCGTTAGGCCTTCAGAAGGTGAATATCATGTCTACTCATGTTCCATTGAGTGGAGCTTAGTCACCTGACAACAGCTAACTACAAAATGAGGTTGAGAAATGTAATTCACCTATGTTCCCAGGAGGAAGAGAAAAGTAGATTTGAGTGGCAGCTAACCAATCTTTATCACAAACAACCATTCTAACATTTTCTACTTCCATTTTCTTTCTTTTTTCTCCATAACATTTTAAGACCTTGTGATATGCTATATGTTTCACTTATTTTGTTTATTGTCTGTCTCCACTACTACAATGTAAACTTTATGATTAAGAAAGTTTGTTCAGGGAGATTTTTTTTTTTTTACTGTTGTGTCTACATCACTTAAAACAGTGCCTGGCAGCTCATAATAGATGCTTGATAAATATTTGTTGAATGAATGAATAATATCCAGAACTTTCTTTTTCCAGTTCTTTCCTAAGTATTTTAATCAATTCTACTTTATTTCCTATGTGAGAATATCTTTTAGATTGCCCACGTGTCCTTTCCAAAAGATATCTTTTCACTTGAGCTAAATTTGACTGTAGTTCTTTTCTTCTCTGGCTCCTATAAAGAGCCTGGATTGAGATAATACTTACCTCATGAAATAGACTAGGAGGTGGGAAAAGACTTCAGCAAGCAAATTGCTGAATATCTTTTAGCGCACATTATTTTGTGGTATGCTGTACACTATTTCCTCTTCCTCTACTATTCCCAAAAGTATAATCTTACTAACATTCCAGCTTTGTCTTAGGTGTGTCTAGGGAAATTAAGAATGATACATGTAGGGACACCTGGGTAGCTCAGTCAGTTGAGCATCTGACTCTTGACTTTGGCTCAGGTCATGATCTTCTGGTTTGTGGGTTCAAGCCCCACATTGGGCTCTGCACTGGCAGTGCAGAGCCTGATTGGGATTCTCTCTCTCTCTGCCCCTCCCCAACATGCACATGCTCTCTCTCTCTCTCTCAAAATAAATAAATAAATAAATAAATAAATAAATACTTTAAAAAAAGAATGATTTGTCTAGAGTAATATGGCAGAGACTGTTAACTGTCCAAGCAAAATCCATTCTCTGCTTCTTTCATAATAAAAGGCTAATGCTATACCATAGCTGCATATTTAGTGACTACATTTCCCAGCTTCCCTTGCAGCTAGGTATGCCCTTTGCTTAAAGTGTCCCAGTGGGATGAGCAGAAGTGGTCTATACAACTTCTCACTTGCTTATGAGAAAATCCCTAACTTTGAGTAACCATTTTTTTCTCTTTCCTGTTGCCTGGAAAGATGAAGACCAGCGTGACCTTAGAAACCACACATTGAGACGGCAAGCAGCTATCAGCCTGGATCCCTGAAGGATCATGCAGACAAATTTGCCTACCAATCTGAACCATCACTCGGACTGTTGTGAGAGATAGAAATGTCATATTATTTTTCAGTGTCTTGTAACAGCAGACTAATGAGAATTCCCCAAAAGAAAATGAGTTTTGAGGTCAAAGCTAAGGTTATGGTGTCCAACAGGCTCTTCTCCAATATAGCATGATGATAAAATCATAGACTATGGGATCAAGTTGCTTGGGTTTCATACTGACTTCTCCACTTACTAGGTCCACCTTACAAGTAAACTGAGAAGATTAGTCAACCTCTCTGGGCCTATGTTTTCTCTTATCTGAGGATAAAAGCAATACTACCTCAGAGGGATTAAATGAGATAATGTATGTGAAGAGCATGGTAAGAGTTCCAGAAACAGTAGTGATTATGATTTTCATTCTAGGAATTCTTCCTCTGTTGCCATCTTTGGGGTACAAAAGTTGGAGTTTATTAGAGACATGGTGCATTTCCTTATAGGGCACAGAATGAGCTTTGGTTCCTCTAAGTCAGTTATAGGTGGATACTGAAACCTATTACTCTTCCAAATCAGAGACATTCTTACTTTTCAAAACTGAGGTACAATTTGCACCCAATAAAATGCACAAGCCTTAAGCGTATAGATCAATGGGCTCTGAAAAACACATATATCAGTGTAAGTACCACCTGAATGAAAATATAGAACATTTCCATCATTCCAAAAAGATCCCTCTGGTCTTTTCCAGTCAGTTCCACTCCCAGTGACAACCTCTATCCCGATTTCTATCATCACAGCTCAGTTTTGCCTGCTCCAGAATTTTATATAAATAGAATCATACAGTGTCTGGCTTCTTTCACTCAATTTCATGTTTTTGAGATTCATCCATGTTCTTGTGTCTATCACGTCAAAGATAAAACCAAGTCTGAGACAGAATTAACAAAAACTGTTTATTCATTTACTCTTGGCAAGGGAACCCATCTGTCATCACTTTTGTTTCAGCAGGGGCTCAGATGCATTGGAAGGGAAAATAAGTTTTATGGAGCAAAAAGAGGAAATACTGAGACAGCCCCTGATTGGCAAGTATTCTATTAATGTGGGATTTGGGGAAGCAGGGAGACTTTCTCATTGGTTTTTAGCTATTTGGCAGTCCTTGATTACTTGCAAGAGGGCAAGTGAGAAGTTTGGGGACATTTCAAAAGATGAAGGAGGGTTCAGTGTTAGGTGGAGGGTTTTCTGTGGTCAGTCATTTCCCAGAACAAGTTGGGATCTATGGGTGTTTGTGTGTGGTTTTTTTGTGGTCACACATTGGTGATGGGCACACAAAGATAATGGTCTTTTGAGGGACAGCTGCCATGGCAGGCAGTTTCTCAGTCAGTCGTTTGGTCCATTTCATTGCTGAATAGTATTTCATTCAGCATACTAGACCATTGCATAGTGAACCACAATTCACTTATCCATTGATGAATTCTCTAGTAATAAAATTCAGTATACATCCAAGTTGTTCAGTTAAGGAGATTCATATCACAAAAAGATTCTTTGATTAAAATTTTTTTCCCACAGGGACCCTTTAACTAGGAATGACCCTAGCAACATGGAAAGTAAATCTATTTACATAAAGTCAATTTACATATAATATAAAGATTTTATTTATACATTGGAGTTCTATTCCAGAAGATCTTTGGTAAAATTGCTTCTAATAGTCCTGAGCTTATTGATACTCATTATACATTCATTTCCCCTCCTCTTTTGAGAAAAAAAAATTGAAATACAAAACTATGATTGTTAGCTAGCTTTCTTAAGCAAGTCTCATCAAGATCTGTGTGTATTCTTTTTGGAAAAACAAGTTTGCGTTATCACCACAAATGGAATGTGTGATATTTGTAAAGCTCCTATGGGAAATTACTCATATTTGTACCATTAGTATAAACTGCACTATATTAATATTGTGCTAATATTTGAAATAATAGAAATACTAATATTTGTACTAAAGAATAGAGACAGACCCATCTACCAAACCCTTCTTAATAAGGTAATAGAACCACAATCAGATGTTATTGTGGCCCATTTTTTCTGCATCAGAAATTTTTTTTTTAAGATTTTATTTTTAAGTAACCTCTACACCCTATGTGGGATTCAAACGCACCATCCCACAATCAAGAGTCACATGCTTCATCGGCTGAGCCAGCCTGGTGCTCCTGCATCAGAAGTTTTAAAAAGGGCCAGAGGCTTTCTTCCCTCGAAGCGGGGGGAAAAATAACTGCAGGTAAGAAATACTGTGTTTAGGGCAATTGGGTGGCTCAATTGGTTAAATGTCCAAGTCTTGGTTTTAGCTCAGGCCATGATTTCACAGTTTTGTGAATTCGAGCTACGCATCTAGCTCTGTGCTGGTAGCTTGGAGCTAGGAGCCTCCTTCAGATTCTGTGTCTCCCTGTCTCTGTGCCCCATCCTCCACTCTCTCTCTCTCTCTCTGTCTCTCAAAAATAGATAAACATTAAATTTTTTTTTAATTTAAAAGTTTCTTTTTACTGGTTTCTGAGTCTTTTTGGCATTTTAAAACTTTCTCCTATAATTTATTTAAAAGAACCAAATTTAGGCCCAGTCCAAAAAAGGGTATCTTCTCTGATCTTACCAAGTGCTTAGCATAGGTACTAATTGATTTTTTTACATTTATTTTTAATAAATCACCACTTTTCCTGAGCAAGTAGAATAGTAATTTGCAAGATTGCATTGTCTACTTACAAGTCCTCAAGTGGGTGATTTTTCTCAGAATTCTTTTTGATTAAATGCCTACATTGTATATATCTCTCTTTAAAAAAAAAATAAGAAATCAAGATAAAATGCTTCTGCACAGTGAAGGAAATAATCAACAAAACTAAAATGCAACCTTTGGAATGGGAGAAGGTATTTGCAAGTGACATATCAGATAAAGGGTTAGCGTGTAAAATACATAAAGAATTTATAAAACCCAACACTCAGGAGCACCTGGGTGGCTCAGCTGGTTAAGTGTCAGAGTCTTGATCTCAGCTCAGGTCTTGATGGCACAATCTTGAGTTCAAGCCCGGAGTTGGGCTCCACACTGGGTGTAGAGCCTACTGAAAGAAACAAGCACACCAAAAAAACACTCCTCCAAAACCTCAACACCCGAAAAACAAATGATCTAGTTAAGAAATGAGCAGAAGACATGAATAGACATTTTTCCAGAGAAGATATGCTGGTGGCTAACAGACACATGAAAAGATGCTCAACATCACTGATCATCAGGGAAATACAAATTAAAACTACAATGAGATATCACCTCACACCGTCAGAATGGCTAACATCAACAACATAGGAAACAACAGGTGTTGTCAAGGATGTGGAGAAAGGGGAACCCTCTTACACTTTCGATAGGAATGCAAACTGTAGCAGCCACTGTGGAAAACAGGGTGGAGATTCCTCAGAAAGTTCAAAATAGAACTACCCTACAAAGTGATACATGGACACCAATGTTTATAGCAGCAATATCGATAAGAGCCAAATTATGGAAAGAGCCCAAATGTCCATGGACTGATGAATGGATAAAGAGGTGGCATATATATACAATGGACTATTACTCGGCAAACAAAAAGAATGAAATCTTGCCATTTGCAACGACATAAATGGAGCTAAAGAGTATTATGCTAAGCAAAATAAATCAGTCAAAGAAAGATAAATATCGTATTATTTCACTCATATGTGGAATTTAAGAAACAAAACAGATGAACATAGAAGGGAAAAAAAAAGAGAGAGGCAAACATAACTCTTAACTGTAGAGAACAAATGAGGGTTGCTGAAAAGGGAGGGAGATGGGGGGATAGGTTAAACGGATGATGGGTTAAGGAGGGCACTTGTGATGAGCCCTTGGTGTTGTATGTAAGTGATGCATCACTAAATTCTACATCGGAAACTAATATTACACTGTATATTAACTAACGGCAATTTAAATAAAAAGTTGGAAGAAAAAAACAGTAAAAAAAAAAAAATAGAGCCAAGTATTTTTAAAAAGAAAAAGAAAAAGAAATCCGGTCCCCTGGGTGGCTCAGTCAGTTAAACCTCTGACTTCAGCTCAGGTCATGATCTCAGGGTTTTGAGTTCAAGCCCCGCGTTGGGCTCTGTGCTTGTTGGGCTCTGTGCTGATGGCTCAGAGCCTGGAGCCTGCTTTGGAATTCTGTCTCCCTCCCTCTTTGCCCCTCCCCCACTCGCACTCTGTCTTTCTCTCTCTCTCTCTCAAAAATAAAATAAACATTAAAAAAAATCATTCAGCATTATTATTTTATTGTAAGGGATATTTATGTGCTAGATGCCAGGGATACAATAGTGAGAAGTCAACATTTAACCTGAACACAAGTTGAAAATACTGTGAATGAATAGTTTCCAAGTGAGAAGTTTATCAACCTGAGATTTTACTTCTGGGGAAAAGATACAGAGAAGTGAGGAATAAAGACCTAAGGTGATACTTCTTAAAGTATTTTAATGCTTTTTTGTCCAGAAGCTGATGTTTGGGATTAAAACCATCTTTATTCACAATGGTTTCTATTTCCTCTGCCCACCGTGGAACACTGTTTACAAGATGAATGGCATTCTTTAGACTTAAAAGAGCGTTGGAAGATATAGGTTCAATTTTGTGTAAGAAATCAATAGAACATACAGGGCAAAGGGCAAAACAAATTTGCTTTATTTATCTTTGTAGAGAAAGTGAATTTGGTTTGAAATCATCTTTTTAAGGTAAAAATGGGCAGAAATTCAAGCTTGATTTTTTTTTTTTTTTTTTGCAGTGAATGAATTTGCTTTGCTCCAACAACTTTCTGCAGTTTAGTGATGAGAGTGAGAGAGAAAGCCTCATATACAAACGCTAAGCACTTGCGCTGACCTGTCTTCAGTGCTACCTAATCAGCAGGCCGATAATGTCCAGAACAAGAAGGGATTGCCCTGAAAGAGAAGAGTCATCCCTTGCTGTTAAAGGGACTACTTCTGTTGGCGGCAACTTTCACAAAGAGAAAACACTTGCTAGATGGAAAGAGAAGTTTCTTTCCATTGTCTGTTCCTTTGTAACGCCAAAAATAATCTGCTGAAAGGTACTGGGGGAAAAAATCTAATGGACAACTGGTGTTTTGTCTGTACTAGGGCCTGATATTTTTAATGAATTGACTGCAACGAGTGGTTGTTTTTGCATAGGGTGGAAACAATTTAAGATTTTAAGATTTACCAACTAACAGACCCTGTATGTAGCCTGATGATGATGATGGCAGTGGTGATGGTAAAAAATACTATTTACTGAGGGTTTCCCACCCACCAAGCATTATTCTGCAGGTCATCTAATCCCCAGTAATCTAATGAAGGAGGCACATTCACTGTCTTCATTATACACCGAGGAAACGTCCAAGATCACACAGCTAATTTACAGCAGAGCCAGAACATGAACCCGGGCTGATGAGCTTGAAAGATGTGTAAAACATGCCAGAAAAGAGCTCAACCTTGTGAAAATTTCACTTGCAAATGCCTACAAAATTACGTGACTTAATACTAAAAGCCTAATAATAATAGGACAAAAATGCGTTAGATCTAAAGAACTCTTTTTTCCTGGATCATCATCTTTCAAAAACTTTTATGCCACAAAGACAGCTCATTTTGAAGAGACTACAAAAGGCACTTTTTACGTCTGAAAGTTCTTAAAAGTTGAAAGTGATATCCATCCATTCACGTAAGCTTTCCCTGCACGTGTAACATAATTTTGGATGATAAGATTGATGTGGTTGGGCAGAGGGATGAAAAGAAAATAAATGTTTGGAATGAGAGTAAGAAATAATGTGTCATATAAATGTGAGGAAGGCGACCCATTGCTTAGGGGTTTTACATACGTGTAGGCAGAGGTGTTTTATATGTGTATATGTAGACGTATGTATACATAATATAGTAGCAGAGGTTCTTGCGTAACCTAACATGGGTACATGAAGAAAAAGGATATGAGGTATCAGAAACATTTACGATGCCAAATACACAGTTACTATGTTGCTGCATTTCACATGTATGACACATAAAACTGCACTATATTTGTAAAGGTATATTATCTCTTTTTTGGAAGGGATTCACCTTTAAAAGACAACTGGGCACTCTTTTTTCTCTTGTATCTCACATACATTATTCAAACGCTGTCGGCTCTATCTTTAAGACATACTTCTAGTCTTTCCACCGTTCACCGTCCCCACTGTTACCCTGGTTCAAGCCACTGTCATCTCTTGCCTGGGTTACTCCAAAAGCCTCTTAACAGTTTTCTTTGCTTCCACCTTGCCCTCTTGTGGCTTATTTGATTCTATTAAAATGTATGACACTCTGGTAAAATCATGACATTCACATGCTTAAAATAATGCTTTTCATCTCAGAGTGAAAGTCCTTATCGTGGCTTCCCCCACTGCTGCATGATCTTGTCCCTTTTACTCCCTCAACGCTCAGATCTCATCTACTTTCTTTCATTAACTCTGTTCCAGCTGCACTGACTTCCCTCTTGTTCCTTGAACATGCCAGGAACAATCCTGCCAGGAGGTCTTTGCTCTTGATCCCCCAGTAACGCTCTTCTCTCTGATATCCATAGGGCTCATTGCCTCACTTCCTTCAGGCTTTTCCATAAATTCAACAGATCAGAGAGACCTTCCCTAAGGGTTAGGACTTAGTCCTTCTCTCCACACTCCCTATTTCTTCCGTTCTTAGCACCTCTGATAACCGGACATATTCTTGTTTATTGTTTGTCTCTCTGCCCTATAATGTAAGCTCCTGAGGCAAAACCTCTGTTCAGTTCACTGCTATATCCCCAGAACATAATAAACACTCAGTAAATAATGTTTTTAAAAAATGAATGGGTGAGTTAGTCCTTATGGTAATTCAGGATTGAGAATAGGACAGGAAAGGATCTACCCTTTAGTTAAAAATTTTTTTTCTTATGTTTATTTATCTTTGAAGGAGAGGGAGACAGAGCGTGAGCAGGAGAGGGGCAGAGAGAGAGGGAGACACAGAATCTGAAGCAGGCCCCAGGCTCCAAACTGTCAACACAGAGCCCAACACAGGGCTCGAACTCACGAGCTATGTATGAGATCATGACCTAAGCCAAAGTCAGATGCTTAACCAACTGAGCCACCCAGTCACCTGGGATCTACCCTTTAAAAAACTGGCTTGAAACCAGGCTTCCATGACACAAATTTTGTTTGCATATCACTTACACAATTTAACATGATTTAAGAAAAGTGATTCGAAGTTTCCAACAGTTTTTTTTTTTTTTTTTATGAGTTGGTGATAACCAAAGTGATACCAGAACAGGAGAGAAATGCATTAAACAGTTTGATTATGTAAGCTCCACAAAAGCAGAAACTTTACTGTTTTGTTCATTGACACTTCCCCAGCACTTTGAACAGTGCCTAATATATAGTAGGCACTCAATAAACATTTGTTGAACAGTTGTACACATTTTGTATATGTTCCCATGAAAATTAGTCTTATGGAAGCACATTCCATGCTCATGGATTGGAAGAACAAATATTGTTAAAGTGTCTATACAACCCAAAGCAATCTATACATTATCAAAACACCAAAAGAATTTTTCGCAGAACTAGAAAAAACAACGCTAAAATTTGTATGGAACCACAAAAGACCCTGAATAGCAGGGCACCTGGTGGGTTGAGTCAGTAGAACATGTGATTTTTGATCTCAAGGTCATGAGTTCAAGTACGACATCAGTCCTAGAGCTTACTTAAAAGAAGAAGAAGAAGAAGAAGAAGAAGAAGAAGAAGAAGAAGAAGAAGACGACTCCAAATAGACAAAGTCATCTTGAAAAAGAAAAGCAAAGCTGGAGGCATTACAATTCCAGACTTCAAGTTATATTGCAAAGCTGTAGTAAATCAAAACAGTAGGGTACTGACATAAAAATAGACACATAGATTAATAGAACATAATAGAAAAACCAGAAATGAACCCACATTTATATGGTCAATTAATCTTCAGCAAAGAATATCCAATGTGAAAAAGACTGTCTCTTCACCAAATGGTGCTGGGAAAACTGGACAGCACATGCAAAAGAATGAAACTGGGCCACTTTCTTACACCATATACAAAAATAAATTCAAAATGGGTTAAAGACCTACATGTGAGACCTGAAATCATAAAAATCCTAGAAGAGTCTGGGGGCCTAGGTGGCTCAGTCGGTTAAGTGTCCAACTTTGGCTCAGGTCATGATCTCATAGCTCATGAGTTCGAGCTCCATGTCGGGCTCTGTACTGACAGCTCAGAGCCTGGAGACTACTTTGGATTCTGTGTCTCCATCTCTCTCTCTGCCCCTCCCCAGCTCACACTCTGTTTCTCTCTCCGAAAATAAATAAGCATTTAAAAATTGTTTTTTTTAATTTTTAAAAATCCTAGAAGAAACATAGGAAGTAACCTCTTTGATATCGGTTGAAGCAACTTCTTTCTAGATAGGTTTCCTGAGGCAAGGGAAACAAAAGCAAAGAAAAAGTATTGGGGCTACATCAATATAAAAAGCTCTTTCACAGTAAAGGAAGCAGTCAACAAAACTAAAAGTCAACCTATGGAACAGGAGAAGATATTTCCAAATGACATATCTGAAAAAGAGTTAGTGTCCAAAATGTATAAAGAACTTATAAAACTCAGCAACCCAAAAACAAACAATCCAATTAAAAAATGGGCAGAAGACATGAATAGACATTTTTTTCAAAGAAGACATACACATGACCAACAGACATATGAAAAGCTGCTCAACATCGCTTATTGGGGAAATGCAAATCAAAACTACAATGAGATGCCACCGCACATCTGTCAGAATGGCTAAAATCAACAACACAAGAACCAAGAGGTATTGGCAAGGGTGTGGAGAAGGGGAAAACTTTTGCACTATTGGTGGGAATGCAAACTGATGCAGTTGCTCTGAAAAACAGTACAGAGGTTCCCTCCAAAATTAAAAATAGAACTAACCTACAATCCGGCAATTGCACCACTAGATATTTACCCAAAGGATACAAAAACGCTAATTCAAAGGGATACATGCACCTGGATGTTTATGGCAGCATTACCTACGATAGCCAAATTATGGAAACAGCCCAAGCGTCCGTCGATAGATGAATGGATAAAGAAGTGGTATATATATATTATATATGTAATGAAATATTACTCAGCCACAAATGAATGAAATCTTGCCATTTGCAATGATATGGATGGAGCTAGAGAATATTATGCAAGGCAAAATAAATCAGAGAAAGATATATATACTATATACCATATGATTTCACTCATATGTGGAATTTAAGAAACAAAACAAATGAGCAAAGAAGAAAGAGAGAGTGAGAGGGAGAGGGAGAAAGAGGGAAACCAAGAAATAGACTCTTAAGATGGACTAAGAGAAATAGACTAAAGACTATAATAGACTAAAGTCTCTAAATAGACTAAGAGAAAAATTACCAGGTGTACTCACAACTACAAAGAAAAGACCCCCGCCCGCCATTCCCGAAACCAGCCAGGGCGTGCTCGGTTGTAGTCTGACATAAAGGCGGGAACCAATCAAGTTCTGCTGAGTGGTTTGAAATAAAGGCGGGAACCAATCAAGTTCTGCTGAGCGTTCAAATTTAAATGTCAACCTATAACAGCTCTGTAACCTCAAAAAAAAATCCCTAACTTGTTTGTGCCTGTCTATAAAAGAAGCTGTAAGATCCTTGCTCGGGGCCTCTTAGTGTCACCGGCAACGAGTGCGTGGAGGACCGGGTTCGAACCTGCAATAAACGACCCTTGCCGCTTGGCTTTGACTCTGGACTCTGGTGGTTTGTCTTCGGGGGGTCTCTCGAATCGGGGCATATCAGGAGGACACTTGTGATGAGCACTGGGTGATGTATGGAAGTGTTGAATCACTATATTGTACACCTGAAACTCACATTGTACCATATGTTAACTAACCTGAATTTAAGTAAAGACTTACAAAAAGTATTCTTATGGAAGCAAATAGCAACCTAACTCTCTCCTACTACTAATGCCATTAGACAGCTTTCCTACATGGGTATTTGGATTGTCATGTAACAAGTCTAATTTATCAATTGAAATCTTCATGGCTGTGTCTTAAATATACTGAAGGACATATTGGCAACCAGTTGCTCCAGCTTTGTTTGTTATGTATTTTCTGATTTTGACTCCATTTTTTAGCTCACTTGATTTGCTCCCTGAAGTATTTGTTGAGTACTCACCGTGAGCAAGTTAAATGCAGTTACTGAGCATTTGCAGAGCCCCTGAGTGGCAATGGCCCAAACTAGATTGCTGGCCATGAGAGTATATGGAAGGAGCAGACATGAACTTAATTATGACAAGAGTGTGGCCAGGATTTGACAATTGATTGAATGTGAGGGCCAAGAAGAAGGAAGATTGACTTTCCTTGATCTTGTTGCCATAAGAAACAAGGAAGGTGTGAGGAAGCCGGCAAACAAGATTCAGATGGGGACTTGAGAAAACAGGGACAGAAAAGTTTCTGGTGCAATTCTCATGTTAGGATGTTTGTAATCTGTTTTAAAACAATTCTGTATAGGGGCACCTGGGTGGCTCAGTTGGTTAAGCGTCTGACTTCAGGCTCAGGTCATGATCTTGCAGTCCATAAGTTCAGGCCCTGTGTCAGGGTTCTGTGCTGATGGCTCAGAGCCTGGAGCCTGCTTCAGATTCTGTGTCTCCCTCTCTCTCGGCCCCTCCCCCACTTGCACTCTGTCTCTCTCTCTCTCAAGAATAAATAAAAACATTTTTAAAAATTCACCATAAAAAAATAAAACAATTCAGCATAGACTATCACTATGTGTTTGTTACTTAGATTAAGCTACAACTAAGTGCAGCTGGCATTCTAATCAGGATTGCCAGAGATGGCTATCCTACATGGATGGTGTTTCTGTGATTGTCCATAGCTTGACCCACTCATGGTAACTCTACTTACCAGGGTAAATGTCAAAAATGGTCATTTAATGGTAAACTTAGTGACTTACAAACTAGCATGAAGAAAGTTAGAAATGGGTAATTTCAGTGTCTTGATTGGTGAAATGTTTTAGAGACACCCTAGCACTTGCATGAACAGGATATAAAAAGATATAAACAGATTCCTGTAGTATGTATTTCTTACATATGTAACTTAGGCTCAGAGGATTCTTGTGTTATGTTCTGGAATATCTGCCTAGAGTCATTAGGGCATCTGGATAAAAGAAAAAAGAGAGAGGAAGGAAAGAAGAAAGAAAGGAAGAAAGTAAGGAAAGAAAAGCAAGCGAGCAGGAATTTCTTTTGAGCTCAGAATAGGTTGTATAAGCTTTTGTGTTTGCCTGCTTCGTGAATCGTTAGATGGTGAATGTGTGTGTGTTGGCAGAATGTGGTCTGAGGGCTTCTTTCTTCACAGCCAGGCACCAAGGTTATGGGGGAGTGCTAATCTTTATTCCAAGCAAACTTCTTAGGTGGCTGCTGTCATCTTTCCGAAAGAACTTAAGTGTTGTGCATACTAAAGTGGCTGAAATCAGTTTGCAACACCTCACCATTGTGTGGTACAAAATGAAAGCAATACTAATCTATAAAATAAGCATAAGTGCAATTATTTTAAAATGTACACCATGATAGCTATCAGATGATTTTTGAAAATATTTAACATATGATTATTTAATTTTTTCTTCTTGATTGGCATCCCTGATTTGTTGGAGCCTTAAGCAAGGCTTAGTTTGCCTAGTACACAGCCTAGGCAAGCCCATAATGTTGAGGCTGTCACTTCAGGTTTCTGGAGAAGAAAAGGTCACTTGGTCATTTTTGTGCCTGGTTACTTGTGTTATCTTTCTCCACGCAAGATGCATCTGATGATAGGGAAGCAGATCAAGAGTAGGGAAAGAAGGTAACTGAAAGTCAAAAGAAGGTTAGATCAAAGAACCGTGAAAAGATCTATGAAAAATTGAGAAGAGTTAGGGGTGAATTGCTGAAAGATATTATTGCTGCCTGGTGCCCTAAGGGCAGCTGACAATAGGCATGATATTTTTCATGTTCCCTTTACACAATGGAAAACCCATGACCTTGCTTTATTTATGAGGCAACTGAATATTCTTACTCTAAAATGAGTTTTCAGACCTCTGTTTGGTATTTGATTAAAGAAAAGCAATTTCTTCATCAGTTTTCAAGCACCCATTTTCTTCAGCACTCCAAATTTTTTTCTTTATGAATGCATTAAACTATTATCTTTCCATAATATCTCTGAATTTTCAGGAATGGAGAAATATATCACCAAATTTAACGTACAAAACATGTCTTATTTTAGTCTTTCTCTTTAATTATCATTTTCTGAACTTATACAGCTGTCTATCAAAATGTGCAAATTAAAAATCCTGACCTTGACACAGTCAAAACAAGATATTTGGTACATAACTAAATTACGTGTTTATCTTCCATACACCTTATTCATTATCTCACAAAGAATTTATTTGATTTTTGGATATTAAAAAAGCCTTCTTTATAAATGAAGTACTGATTCATGCTACAACATGGATAAGCCTTGATTCCATTTATAGGAAATGTCCAGAATAGGGCAACCTATAGAGACAGAAAGTAAGTTAGTAGTTACCTAGAGCCAGGAAGTGAAGAGGGTGGCGGAAGGGGGAGAATGGGGGTTGAGGGCGAATGGGTATGGGGCTTCTTTTTTTAAGGGAGGGGAAACGTCCTAAAATTAGATTGTAGGGATGTTTGTGAGCCACCCTCTTTTATTTCCTTTTTAAGCCTCGAAATTTGCATGAAGGCGTATATATCACTTTAGGTATTGACATAACAAAATCACATAGTTGCATTTAGAGTCACTTGGTGGTGAGACATACTTCTGTTTATAACGTATCTTTCATAAAGTTGGAAGATGGCCAGTGATTTCAAATCCATACACAGGGTGCAATGTTTTCTCATATAATTAACAAGTGAGAGTTAAATGACTGATGCTGTGTATCTAGTTTTAGCTCAACCAAGAAACCATCTTTAAAACCAGGAACTACAGCATAAAGAAATTATATTTAAATAACAATGCCCTATCTGTAGAAAATCAAAGCCAATTACACTAACCTTTCATTTTCTTTATCCTCATGGTTGAGGACCCCTACAAGTCAAGAGGGATAAATCCCTGTTGGATTTTTTTCTCCTTCTACCAGTTGTGTAATGAATGAATAAATGCTCACACACAAAAAGAGTTACATTAAAGGAAGTCACTTATGTGAAAGAAAATAACATAGTGTCTAGCATATGGCGGGTATGTGATAAATAAATGATACAGTAGTTTCTGAATAAGTAGGAGAGGGTGTTTTCTGCTAAACAGAAAGCAGGCTTCATCCTGAAGCTCTTCACTAATACATAACTGCTGCTGCTATATTAGGGATTCAGAATATAATTAGTGATTTTCAGTATTTAGACTTTTGTTTATTGGGCAGGGGCGAAAGGCCAGAATAGAGAAAGCAGATGATCTATTTTTTTGTTAGTGCCTCCACTTTGTTAGCATGGAGGAAAGAATATCCAACCTGCTCGGTAGGTGTTGGTGTTTTCAATCTTTGACTCTGGTCTCCTGTGATAACTGTGAGGAAATTTAAAAATGTTCACTCCTCTGCTTTGAGACCTACAAATCAAGAAGTTATAGAAGCAGTGTCCTGAGAGACAAGGACATTTTCCAATTTAGCAGTCCTAGCCTTCAAGCTGTTTTGAGAGAGGCGTTGAGTGCACAGACACCAAGCCAAAACGCTTTTAACTGCAACAGTAATGGGAGACAGAGAGATTAGAGAATTCGGAGAAATCACGAAGCACAGCAGGCCATCTCTGCAATTTCATTAAATATCACCGTGGTGTTGGTCTTTGTCCCATTCCCGGCTCCTAAGAGCTCCTAAAAACCCTTGAAATTTCCTAAGTGAAAAGAGGTAATATGAGTGGTAAAGGTGTCTTTGGTTATTCATAACAAGTTCTTTTAACTACACCTAAGTTTATGTTAATGACCTGACTTTTGGAAAGCCCCTTTGGAAGGGGGCTGGTTGCCAGGGGAAACCAGCCTTGCCTGGAAGGGCTAGAAATGGAGTTCAATCAACAACGGCTAATGCCTTAATCAATTGTGCCCATGTGATGAAGTTTCCATAAAAACCCAAAAGAATGGGGTTTGGAGGGCTTCTGGGTTGATGGACATGTGGAGGTTCTGCAAGAGTG
The DNA here is from genome assembly GCF_018350215.1 of Panthera leo. Taxonomy (NCBI): domain Eukaryota; kingdom Metazoa; phylum Chordata; class Mammalia; order Carnivora; family Felidae; genus Panthera; species Panthera leo. The sequence goes on from NC_056682.1 coordinate 28,634,687, forward strand.
GGGCACCTAGAAATGGAGACTGATGGATAGAGAGGGTGTGAAAGGTCTCCGCCACCCTGCCCCTGCCCCCATCCCGGTGACTTGCCCTGTGTACCTCCTCCATCTAGCTTTTCCTAAGTTATATTCTTTTATAATAAATTGATGATCTGGTAAAACAAAAACAGAACAAACAAAAATATCCACGTAGTGGGAAGCATCTAACAACATATTTCTCCAGCCAGGAGTGGGGTATCCCAAATCACCTTTAGGGGACCTCTGCGGACAGACACTGGTGCTATAGACTTCCTAAAATCTGGGAGTGGCAACATTTGTTTTAAGGTTGCATGGGAAAAAAACGAACTGACCTCCGAACAGAGTGCATTGTTTATTCACTCATTGCATTCTTTCATTTAGCTCAATACATTATAAGCATTAACCATGTGCTCGGCTCTGTCTCAGGTACTGCAGATACTCTATTAAATCAAGACATTAAAGTTGATAGTGATGCTAAGAAGGAGATGCAATAAAGAGGAAGTAAAATATATTAGATTATAGTTGTTTCTAATCTCTTCCCTCACCGCTCTGGAGGAAGAAGCTTAGGTTATTACTGGTCTAAGTTCATGGGGGTAAAGGTCAAAGTGAGAAAAACAAATAAAGAGACTGGAGAGCACTGGGAGATTAGTGAGATTTCATCAGGAGAAACAAGCCTTTACTAGAAGATGACAAGGAATAGATATGGAAAGGGGAAGTGGAGCTGGTCTGAAACTAATTTTGAAGATCTTGAAGATGGATGGATAAGGGCTTTTGTCGCAATCTCAGTGACTATGGAATTACAGATGAGAAAAAAGGACAAAGAAATTTTGTCTCAATAAATGACTCACTCTTTTGGAATTTTCTTTATTGGTCAAATCTATTTCTTCTAACTTATTTTTTTAACTCATACTGCATGGTTTCAGAAAAGGTAAGAGTATGTATGGTAAAAATATCTCATTCTTAACCTATCACCTAGTTCTGCTTCCCTAAGGCACCAGTTATTCAGTGTTTCTGGTATACTTGCCAGGAATATTTTCTGTATATGAAAGCAACTATGAGTGTACATTTTCCCTCTTTTCATGCAAATGGTACAATACTATATACAGAGGAAAAATATGGACATTCTTCTGATACCAAAATTATAATTTTGGGAGAAAATGCACTTTTTGGTACTGAATATAATCAGGTAAAGAACCAAAGACTTTGCCATAGATAAGTTCCTTTGGGAAAAAGACTCTGAGATTTGTGTGTGGGTTGTTCGAGCTACTTGGTTTCTTAGTGTCTCTCCCTTGATTAATATTCTCTGGTGGAAATTAGTAAACAACACAAAGATCTCCACACTTCTTGCCTCTTCCCATATGTCCATCCACAAGCTTCTTCCCCAGACCTCCCTATCCTCGCTGGTCCAATCCTTCTCATTTAAAAAAAAATTTATTTATTTATTTTTAAAGTTTATTTATTTATTTTCAGAGGTGGGGGCGGGGGAGAGCAGAGAGCCAGGGAAGGGGAGAGAGAGAGAGAGAGAGAGAGAGAGAATCCCAAGCAGGCCCTGCACAGAGCCTAACATGGGGCTCGAACACATGAACTGTGAGATCATGGCCTGAGCCAAAATCAAGACTCGGATGCTTAACTGACTGAGCCACGTAGGCGCCCCCCAATCCTTCTCATTTTAAGCTCTTGACCAAACAGTCAAACCACGTGCCGATGGCCATGAGTCTGTATAGTCTTTCCTTGGGCCACTTTCCCTTCACACAAAGTGAAAGATGTGCACCAACAAAAGCTATGCCCATGGGGAAGACTTCCCTTCACCCTTGGTCTTCAGAGCCATCCCTGGGTGGATATGTAGTAGAGCAGCAGTCTGATTTTGACTTATACACACAAACTGAGCTGAATCATCAGTGAACTACGCCCTGTCTTTCTCCTTCTCTGTGAGCTGTCCACAGAGACCCCCTATGTAGCCATAGGTGTCAGCTGCAGGAGAGAGGGTGGGGCAATAGGAGTGAACTACATGGAGCCTGGGTCACCTGCTTGTGCTGCTTACTTTTGCCCTTTGTTCTGGCTTGTGCTCAATCCCAAATGCATCATTTCCATTTTAGAGTGGAATGCTGCTGAACATACTTGACCTTATAACTTTGTGGGTCTGACAGAGCCCATTTCATGATAGGCATTTCTGGATACAGAGTTGCTTCATGTCCTATTGTCAAGCACTCTTGTCTTTTCCATGGAAGCTAATAACACACTAGGATCTGTTTTTCAAATGGTGCTCAAACTCCTGACCCAAAGATAAAGAGTCACATGCTCTACCAACTGAGTTAGCCAGGTGCCCCTCAAATGGGTTATAATACCTGCTGCAGATGGTATGATCATACTCCAGAACCCCAGGGGTCTGCATTGTGATTCTTGTTTTGGGACTCGTCATAAAATCCATATGGCATACCATAGAGTATACCATAGAGTGTGCTGGGTCAGATGGCAAAATGACAGAGCTGCTTGCAGCCTGGACTTGCTTTGGAGTCCTTTCCTACTCTGATCCTTACTCAAACTGGGAAACTTCCTTGTTATTTGGCAAAATGAGCTAAACCATATTTCTAAGTGTAGAATATGGTGCTTCCAAGAACCGGAGATCCCTTCTGGATGTTATGGTTCCATGTTACTTGTGAGAAGTGCAAGGCACATTAAATTGCTTTTCACTTTGGAGGGGATATCCTAACATGCCTCAGACCACTGGTCCTGAATTCTTGCTGATATGGTGGACCCTTGAATCTCTGCTGGGTTTATTTCCCACTACTTGTAATACGTGTCTTAATAAGGCCTCCAATATATTTGCCACTTCTTGTTCATATGATCATAATTGATGAACAATCATCAATTAATGTGATATCATCCATATAATGGGCCAAGGTAATATTTTGCAGAATGTCCAGGGAATTCAATTCCCTCTGGGCTGTATTTTGACAGAGTGAAATCACTAACAGTCCTGTGATAGGACAGTAAACGCATACTGTTGTCTGGCCTAAGTCAATGTGAACTTCCTGATAGTGATGACAAAGAATGCATTGAACAGCTCAGTGGTCACATGCCATGTACCAGAGGCAGTGTGAATATGCTCCAACAGAGATACCACATCCGACACTGTAGGTGCAATTTGGCCTACTATAAGGTCGAGTTTGAGGTAGTTCACTGCCATCTTCCATGATTCAGTTTCAGTAGAAGCCAGATCAGAGAATTAAATAGATGTATGATGTGGACCACTAATACTTGCATCATTTAGGTCTTTAAGGGTGGAATTAATCTCTGCCATTGGCTCCCTGAAATATATTATTTTTTATTTACTATCTTGGCTGAAGGGGTAGTTTCAGAGATTTCACTTGCCTTTTCCCATGTTTATAAATTTTATCCCACAAACCAAGGAACCAAATTAGGGTATCCTGCTAACTATTAAGTATATGTAGTCCAATAATACATATGCATACACATACACAGAGACAGATGTTGGCAGGGTATAAAATATAGAAAGTCATTGTACACAAAATATGCAAATATCAGTTGTATTTTTATAGACTAGGAATGAACAAAAAGCAACTTAAATTACAAAAATAGCATGATTTGAGATGCCTGGGAGGCTCAGTTGGTTAAGCATCCGACTTCGGCTCAGGTTAAGATCTCACAGTTGTGAGTTCAAGTCCCGCGTCAGGCTCTGTGCTGACAGCTCAGAGCCTGGAGCCTGCTCCGGATTCTGTGTTTCCCTCTCTCTCTGCCCCTCCCCCACTTGCACTCTGTCTTTCTCTCAGAAATAAATAAACATGAAAATATTTTTTAATAACATGATTTATAATAATATAAAATTGGGAAATACTTAAATTTGAAAAATATGTACAAGACTCGTATATTTAAAACTGTAAGTCATGAGAGATATTAAAGAACAATTGATAATGGGTGGAAGACTCAAGATTGTTAAGGCATCATTTCTCCTAAAACCGGTGTATTGACTGAATGCAATCCCATCAAAATCCCAGTAGGCTTTATTGCGGAAATTGAGAAGCTGAATCTCAAATTCATTTGGAAATGCAGAGAACCTAGAATTGCCAAAATCACTTTATAAAGAATATGAAAGTTGGGAAACTAACACTTCCTGATTTCAAGACGTATTAATTAAGATAGTGTGGTATTGGCACCAAGATGGACACATATAACAATGGAACAGGATAGAGTTCAGAAATAGACTGACACATAAATGGGCAACCGATTTTTCAACGATGACGTGATGGTAAATCAGTAGCAAAGAATAGTCTTTGGAAAAAATGGTGATAGAGCAACCGGATATTCCACTGCAACACAATGAAATTAGATCCCTTCTTATAGCATGTACTTTTGTACTCTAAATGGATTATAGACCTAAATATAATACATAAAATTATACAACTTATGAAAGAAAACATTGAAGAGAATCTTTGTGACCTTAAGTTAGGCATAGAATTTTTTGAAATGGTACCAAAAAAACAATTTATAAGAAAAAAAATTGATACATTGAACTTCATCAAAATTAAAAGCTTCTGTTTGAAAGACACTGCTATGAAAATGAAAGGACTAGCCACAGAATGGGAGAAAATGTTTGCAAGTCATAAAGCTGATAATGGACTTGTATAAAGAACTCTTAAAGTTATAACGAAGCAGTAAAAAAAATTGGTAAATCAAAAATAGGCAAAGATTTGTAACTTCACCAAAGAAGATATAGAGATATTACATAAGCATATGAAAAAATACACAACATCACTAGGCATTAGGGAAGTGCAAATTAAAACCATATGAGACACCTTTACATACCTATTCAAATGACAAAAATTAGAAACACTGACCATACCAAGGATTGACAAGGATGTGGAGGAATGTGAAATGGAACAAGCCCTTTGGAGAACAGTTTGGCAGTTTCTTAAAAAGTTAAACATATACTCACCATGTGATCTAGTCATTCCATTCCATTACTAAAGAGAAATGAAAGCAAACGTGGATAACAATACTTGAACACAACTTTTCATAGCGGCTTTATTTTTTAAAAATTTTTTAAGGTTTATTTTTGAGAGAGAGAGAGAGAGAGAGAGAGAGAGAGAGAGTGTGAGTGGGAAAGGGGTAGAGAGAGAGGAAGACACAGAATCCTAGGCAGGCTCCAGACTCTGAGCTGTCAGCACAGGGAGATCGTGACCTGAGCCAAAGTTGGCTCCTGCTGAGCCATCCAGGCTCCCTGCAGCTTTATTTTTAGTACCCAAATGCTAAGAACAACTCAAATGTCCATCAGGAGACTAATAAATTTAAAAATCTACTACATCCATACAATGGAATACTATTCAGCAATAAGAAGGAATTAACTATTGTTGCACATAATTTGGATTACTTGCAAAATAATTATGCTGAGTCAGAGAACCAAAAAAAAAAAACCTGAGTACATATGTCATGACTCAATTATATAAAATTCTAGAAAATGCAAACTTACCTACATTGATGGAAAGTAGGTCAGTGGTTGCCTGCAGATGGGGTAAAGGTGACGATGGGGGTGGGAGAGGGAAGGAAACTTTGCAGGTGATGGATATGTTTATTATTTTGATTGTAGTGAGGGTTTCATGGTTGTATACATAATCAGAACCTATCCAATGGTACACTTGGAATATGTACAGTGTATAGTAGGTCACTTATGCCTCAATCAAAGAATTAAAACAAGTATCTCTTTTGAACAAGTAACATTATTGTTAAGATATGTGTAAACTATAATACAGGACCAATTGAAACTGTAAAAAACCGTGAACAATACAAAGTCTATTATCAGGAGATAAATAAGTTTTGATGGCCTCATGCAGTGAAATACTAGTTATTAAAATAACTATTAATCTCTATACACAGAAAGATGTCTAAGATATTTGAAGTATAAAAAGTAATTTGCTTGCTGGTGGGAAGGTAGAGCCATTATGGGCAACAGTCCTTAAAAAATTAAACACAGAATTACCATATGATCCAAATATTTTATTCCTAAGTGTATGTACCCAAAAGAATTGGGAACATATGTTCATTTAAAAACTTGTACACAGGGGCGCCTGGGTGGCTCAGTCGGTTGAGCGCCGACTTCGGCTCAGGTCACGATCTCGAGGTCTGTGAGTTCGAGCCCCGCATCGGGCCCCTGTGTTGACAGCTCAGAGCCCGGAGCCTGTTTCAGATTCTGTGTCTCCCTCTCTCTGACCCTCCCCCATTCATGCTCTGTCTCTCTCTGTCTCAAAAATAAATAAAAACGTTAAAAAAAAATTAAAAAAATAAAAACTTGTACACAAATGTTCATAGCAGCATTATACACAATAGCTAAAAAAGTGGATATAACTGAAATGTCCATCAGCTGATAATGGATAAACAAAACATGGTACATCCATACAATGGACTAGTACTCAGGCATAAAAGGAATGAAGCCAAGGTACATGCTACAACATGAGTTAACCTGGAAAACATTATGCTAAGAAAAAGAAGCCAGACATACAAGGCCACATATCATATGATTCCATGTGTGTGAAATGTCTAGAATAGGCAAATCCATAGACACTGGAAGTAGATGAGTGGCCGACGGGGCCTGTAAGGAAAGGAAATTGGGATTAACTGCTATTAGGTCCAGGGTTTATTTTAGAGGGGGTGAAAATATTCTGGAATTAGATTGTGGTGATGGTTGTGCAACACAGTGAATGTCCTAAAATAGCAGAAGTGTAAACTTTAAGACAGTGAACTTCATGTTGTGTGACTAAAACCTCAATTTTAAAAAATCTTATTTTAAAAAACTCATAAAAGGGCCGCCTGGGTGACTCAGCCAGTTAAATGTCTGACTTTGGCTCAGGTCATGATTTCACAGTTCCTGAGTTCGAGCCCTGCATCAGGCTCTGTGCTGACAGCTCAGAGACTGGAGCCTGCTTCTGATTCTGTGTCTTCACATCTCTCTGCCCCTCCCCCACTCATGCTCTGTCTCTTTCTCTCTCTCTCAAAAATAAATAAACCTTAAAAAAATTTTTTTTAAAACTTAAAAGAAATAAAAGATGCAATGTTAAAAAAAAGTAATTTGGATATTGAGTGAAATTGAGTATAGTGAAATATTATTTTTGTTTAAAGCATTATATGCATATGTTAAGATATGCATATAAATAAATTTGGGAGACTACTCACTGACCTGTTAATAGTTATCTCTGAGGAGTGAAGTTATGGAGGGTGTTTACTTTCTAAATAATTTAGATTATTTAGTGATTTAGTGATTAGTACCTAATCATTTAGGTACTATTTGATTAAAAATTATGTAATGTGTATATAACTTGTAATTGTGTAAAATCAAATACTTTTTTAAAAAGTTTATTTATTTTTGAGAGAGAGAAAGTATGAGGAGGGGAGGGGCAGAGAGAGAGAGGATTCCAAGCGGGTTTCACACTGTCAGTGCAGAGTGGTTGCGGGGCTCAAACTCACCAACCATGAGATCATGACCTGAGCCGAAATCAAGAGTCCATTGCTTAACTGACTGTGCCTCCCAGGTGCGCTCAAATCAGATCTTTTAAATGGTTAAAGAAATATGCTAGCAGAGTCTGCTAATAAATACATCATATAGGAAATCTGTTTGGTTTTTTTTTTAAGTAGGCTTTGTGCCCAGTTTGGAGCCCAACATGGGGCTCTAACTCACAACCTTGAGATCACAACCAGAGCTGAGATCAAGAGTCAGATGCTTAATTGACTGAGCCACCCAGATGCCCCAGGAAATCTTTTAAAAACAATATTTTGTTACACAAAAATCACTGTATTATTTACTTTTTGTATAAATTTAGCTTTTTTGTATTGAAAGATTTTGCTTCTCTTTCCTTCCTTTCTTCCTTCCTTTCTTCCTTCCTTCCTTCCTTTCTTTCTTTCTTTCTTTCTTTCTTTCTTTCTTTCTTTCTTTCATGTTTATTTACTTTTGAGACTAGGAGAGAGAGAGAGACAGAGGTGTGAGCATGGGAGGGGCCAAGAGAGGGAGACACAATCTGAAGCAGGATCCAGGCTCTGAGCTGTCAGCACAGAGCCCGACTCGGAGCTCGAACTCATGGATGGCAAGATCATGACCTGAGCTGAAGTCAGACGCTCAACTGACTGAGCCACCTGGGCACCCCGAAAGATTTTTCTTTCAATATATAAGATGTGTATAAATATATATGAGATATTTGTATGTTGAAATATTTAAAAAACTTAAAAAATGTTTATTTGTTTTTGAGAGAGAGAGAGAGAGAGAGAGAGGAGCACAAGTGGGGGAGGAGCTGAGAGAGAAGGGGACAGAAGATCCCAAGGGGGCTCTGTGCCAATAGATAGGCCCCAACTTACAAAACGCGAGACCATGACCCAAGCCAAAGTCAGATGCTCAACCATCTGAGCCACCCACACGCCCCTATTTTAAAAACTTTTCAAGTAATTTTTTTGGGATATAAATTTGACTATTGAGCTTGAGTATTCATAAATATTTTAATACTACTTTTAAATTTATTACTCATTGTCAGTTCAGACTCCAATTAGGTTAATCTTTTCTACAGTCTGCAGGATAAGGATCAAAATGATTCCTCTCTCAAACTGAGCCAGAAAAGCATCAGCATTTCAACAAGGGCTGAGAGGGACTCTTTGTGATTGCAAATGCCTCCACCTCCATGCGGTGGCAGGGGTGGAAGGACGTGTGGAACATGACAGCCGTGAGAACATGCCTCCCAGATCCCCTATTGTGGGGAGGATACTTACCTGAAGGCATCAGCTACTGTGCTCTGACTTTTTATCATTGTGTCCATGCCAAGGCCGCATTCTCCTGAGATGTCCCTAATGACTGCTCATGGCAGGGTTCCAAAGGCAGGTCCATTTCTCAAAGACACAGGACTTTTCTGAAGGACACTGTTGGCTTGAGGATTCCTGTTGGCCTTGCCAAAACTTTCTTAGAGCAGTGTTGCAGTCTGAGATCTTTCTTTCCTGCATAGGGGCAGGACCAGCATTGGTCTGAAGGATCTCCCAACTTCCTCCAGCTCCCCATTTTCCCTCACCAGCTTTTGCCCCAATAAATCTCTTAAATTTATCTAATTCTATCTTAGCTTCTGCTTTTCAGACGAGCTGGACTAACACAATAAGTACCAAGAATGATCCAAGAAAAGACTGCAGTTTGGGACCAACCCACTAATCACCCAGTGGGCAAAGAGGATGTTAACCTGACTGATAGGTGGAGCAAGGACAGTCCTAGCATAAAGTGATGACTCAAATGCTAAGTACTTCATTGACAGTGACCTAGGGAAATGTCCTGGCTGAGAGGAATGCAGTGGCAGATGTGATGATTCAGGCATTTGAAAGCTATGGTAAGAACAATGTCCTCAAAGATAGCAGAGTTGGCTGATTACTGCTAAGTTGTATTGATGCCAGCCGAGGGTAATGAGAGGCTCAGAGCCATTAATAAATAGTTAATGGCTAAGTGTGAGAGCCAGAGGGTCTCTTTGGTAGATTACAAAGAGGCCCTTGCCTGCTCCAGTGTGGGAGACAGACACAGTTGAACAGACAAAAATCAAAGTGAATTGCAAAGACCCCCAGGTGTTTGAATGTTCAGACAAGACAGATCTGTTATATGAAGGTCAAGGTGCTGGTTGGGGAAACATGGGACCCTAAAGAACATGTAGATGGATGCTCCTGAGTATATTGTCTCTGCAGGATTCCCCTCCCCACCCCTACACCACTAAATCCTTTAGACTTGCAGAAGTGTCCCAGCTTTCCCTGTTAAGAGCCAGTACTTCAGACACACTAGAAGATGCTGCAGAGACATTTCCCTCACAAGGAACACAGGCTTCCCTCCGTAGCTGCCCTCACCTCTTCCTGTCTGATAACTGAAGATCGGTCCCAGCATAGTCTAGATAGGTACATGCTAGGAATGATGAAGGAGGAAAGAGACTCTACACTAGAAGAGCTGCAAGAATTATCTAGCACATACAAGCTGGAGCCAGAGGCATACACTTTGGACTGTGTTTTCAGAGTGCTTGATAAGGGGCCTGGAATTTAACTCCATCGGGATCTAAGGTTTTATACCTTGGCAAGAACCTTAGGGAATGGGGCAAAATCACTGCTGTGGTAGTTCTTAGAAGTCTTGAAAAAACAATGACAGCACTCAGTGCAGTGGAAATTTCTGAGTTGCCCTCAGGAAAGGATTCTGAAACAGGACCAGGCTGCAGTGTAAGTCACATTGCTCATTGGTCCCTATGATCAGCAGAAGGAATAAGGAGGCTGAGGAAAGTGGGAACTCTATTAGGTACCCTATGAATAATCAGGCACCTGCCACTTCAGTGGTTTTTAGGGGGTCCAGGGGTTGAAAACATGCCAGGATATCTTTTCCAAAGTAAAAGACGTTGGTGGACCTTTTGTCCATAAAATATAGAGGAAGCTTAGCACCTGGTTAGCTTTTTTGAGCTTGGGAGACAACACCTTCCACAGATAAGAATAATGTCCTTGCCCATATACTGTGTGACATGGAAAACTGTCAGCTTTGAGTAGGGCTCAGAGCAGGAAATGCTCTGTAGGAAGTATAGCAGCCCTGTTATTTGGTTCATACGAATGGGCAGATCCTATGGCTTTGGATGTGTTAGTATTGAGAAGGGTGCAGTGGGAAAAGAGAGAGCTTTTGGCAAACCCCAGTGGGAGAGTCCCAGCGCAGAATCCTGGGATTCTGGAATAAGGCCAAGTCAACTAGTAGAAAATTTGACACTTTTTGAGAAACAGACATTGGAGGGCTAGGGTACTGGTAGAGATGATGGTTGTGGACTATGGGTACAGAACTGCCCTTCATTATTTGGGTTCTGTTGAACCCTCCAAATCATGAAGTTGGATGGGCCCAAAGGTAGTTCACCAAGACATGGAAATGATATAGGAATGATCAAGCCTGAACAGAACCAGAGATCATGAGAATATTGTATGAACAGGCAGCCCAAGGCCCTTATCTTTAGCACCCTCAAACAGGAGCTAAAACATCAGCATCCCTCTCCCATCTCACACGTATGCACATATGGGGGTTCTCATAAAACCAGCTGAAGGAGGACGAAAAAGCTTGAGCATAGCTTAGAATGAAATGGCTAGATATATGGGTACAAGCTGAAAATGGGTGGGGTGGCCTTGAAAGGACCAGTGGAGGGGGAAAATCTTTCCAGCAGGTGAAGTTGTAAGCAGTGCACCTTGTCATCCCCTTTGTATGGAAGAAGTGGCCTGAGGTGAAAATATTTACACTTCCTGGACAGTGGTCATCAGCTTGGCTCTCTGGTCAGGGGCCTAAAAGGAAAAGTACTGGAAGATTGGAGCACAAAAGTCTGGGGTAGATGCATGTGGATGGACACATGGGAGTGGACATGAATTGTGAAGAGATTCGTTTTACATATCAATATCCATCAGAAGGCATCCTGAGCAACCAAGAAGACAAAATGACTCAGTCAACTGACATGAGTCAGACTTCCACTGGCCGCTTCACAACGAGCACAATGAGCACATGAACAAAGTAGCCATGGGAGCAGAGACAGAAGCATCCAACCAGGGGACCCATTTCCCAGTGGAGGTGGACGGAGTGGGCCTATGATCCAACTATGACTAGCACACCATCCAGAGAGAGCCAGCTCCAAGGAATGCAGAAATAGCTTTCTAAAGGCACAGCAAAAGGGCCAATGTGAGGCAATACTCTGAAAGCATGGGATGCCATCCTTTAAGATGCAGTATGTGCATTAAACCAGGGACCTCTATATAGTGCTGTGCACTCAGTAGGAAGAATACATAAACCTGGGAATCAAGGGTGTGGAAGAAGCAGGTGTGGCTTTACTTACCATCACTACTAATGACCCACTGGGTGTTTGTGCCTCCTATCCCTGCAGCTCTGGGCTTTGCAGTTTGGAGGTTCTAGTCCCCAAATGGGGCGTATTCTTGGCAAAGGACACTGCTAGTATCCATTGAACTTCGAGTTATAGCTGCTGCCAGGACACTGTAGACTCCCTATACCTAGGAATCAGCAGGTTAGGAGAAGAGTCACCAGCTGGACAGGGTTAATTAACCCTGATCGTTAGGAGGAGATAACGATGCTTTACACAATGGAGGTAGGGAGGAAGGAATGTGTGCGTGATCCACTCAGGCAGCCTCCTGGTACTTCCTAGCCCACTGTAACTGTTGATGGACCTGTGCGGCAACCGTAGCCCAATCTGAATAAGCCAGATTCCTCAGGAATGAAGGTCTCAGTCATACCACCAGGCAAGTCATTGAGTCGTACCAAGGTAAGGGGTAATTTAGAAAGGATGGTGGAGGAGGAAGACAAGTTCCATTTGCGACCCTGAGATCCAATGCAACATCAGGGGTTGTACTTTATTCCCTAACTTCTCTTTCCTGAGTTTTTCCTTTAGGAAGAGAGGCCTGTGAGGACCACGGAGAGAGTGCTCCTCTAACTTAGGTGGACACGTAAGTCTGTGCAGTGCAGACAGGAGCCTGTAGGGGCCCTGAAAGTGCATCTTTCAGATTTCCTACTTCAGGGAGCATAATTGACCCACAGACCAGCTGCTATGCTCTGACGTCCATTACCATGTTTGTACTGAGGTTGTGCTTTGCCTAGGTGGCTCCCAGCTGATGACTGAACATGGCAAGGATACTAAGCAGGCCCATACCTGTAAGACGCTGGCCTCCTCTGAAGGGTGACTTTGGCTCGAGGACTGCCCATTGTTTGGCTGAAATTTTCTTAAAACTGTGCTGAAGTCTAAGAAGTACCTTCTGTACTCCCTTCTTCCCTCCTCCTTGGTTTCTTCTGTCTTCTCCGTCATTGGGTACAGACCTGCATCACAGTCTGATGGCTCCACCAACTCCTTCTCCATTTTCCCTCAATGGCATTTCCTCTAATAAATCTATTGTTACAACCAATCTCATCTTTAAAAAATGTTTTATTTATCTATGTATTTATTTGTTGGTGGGGGGCCTGTGAGCATGAGTGGAGAGGGGCAGAGAGAGAGAGTCCCAAGCAGGCTCTGCTCCATCACTGTCAGCACAGAGCCCACCGTGGGGCTCAAACTCATGAACTGTGGGATCATGACCTGAGCCAAAATCAAGAGTCGGATGGATGCCCAACTGACTGAGTCACCCATGTGCCCCACATGTAATCCTATCTTGAAATCTGCTTCTTGGAGGACCCAGACAAATACAGATGGCTTCTTTATGTCCGTGAGGCATCAGAGGCAGAGTGGCAAATATGCCAACCTTGTATACTAGGTCTAGTCAACTGGTAGTGGCTGCCGGGAGTGCTGAGTTGAAAAAGATTCCAGAGATGTATGTGGTCCACTGGAAAGAATGCCATGATCTATTGACATGTTCTGTCATGAGGGCAAGGGAAGAGGGTTTTGACCTTTCATTCATTGCTACTGATGATTTGGGATATTCCCAAAGTCTCTATCAAGAAAGGTCAAAGTCAGAGGGGTATCTGTTGTATAGGAAACTTTCATTAATGATGAATGACGTTACGATAGTGAATGAATAATGCCAAATATAGCTAATTATTACTAATAATGATGACTACATTAGTAATAATGATATTCTTATTATATGAAATAATGATGTAGTACATAATGACTATATAAGATATGAATAACAATAATCCTTAATGATGAATGATAATGATAACGTGATATTATATCATTAAGGAGCCTAAAGTGATGCAAATATACTATGTGGTTTGATTATATTGATAAGCAATAACATTTTCACACTGAAAGATGGTGTCATATGGAATTGAAAAAAAAAGATACAAAACATAAGGATGTGTTAGTAATCTCGGTCTCTGACTTGGGGTGACTGCTCTGATGAGCTAGTGTGATTATTTCTGTTTTTTTATGGAGCCCCATCATAACATGATTAATATTCATCAATATTTCCTTTTACCTGATCTTATACTTGTGAAGTGATGTTCTGACATTAATTAGATTCTATAAGCAGGTTTTCCTACTAGAAAGAGAATATGCAACCAGTTGATGTAGGTATTCTAATTTGTTGAGCATTTATTTCCTTCCTCTAAGAATAATTTTTATTTTTATTTAATTATTATTATTATTATTATTTTGTCTGTTTTTAGAGAGAGAGTGAGCACACAAGCAGGGGAGAGGGACAGAGGGGGAGAGAGAGAATCTTAAGCAGGCTCCACACTCAGCACAAGGCCTGATGCAGGGCTTGATCCCACAACCTTGGGATCATGACCTGAACCAAAATCAAGAGTCGGATACACAACAGACTGAGCCACCCAGGTACCCCTTAAAAAAATCATTAAAAATTTTTTTTAACATTCATTTTTGAGAGGCAGAGAGAGACAGAGCACGAGTTGGGGAAGGCAAAGAGAGAGGGAGACACAGAATCTGGAGCGGATTCCAGGCTCTGAGCTGTCAGTACAAAGCCCGACGCAGGGCTCCAACTCACGAACCATGAGATCATGACCTGAGTTGAAGTCAGACGCCTAACCAACTGAGCCACCAGGCACCCCAAAAAATAATTTTTAAAAAGATAAAGTAATACATGCTTATCATTAAATAACGTAAAGAATATAAGGTAAAAATAAAGATTACTTCTTATCCAGTTTCCTTTCAGTCCTACTCAATGGGAATAACACTTTATTTTTTGTTGTAAATTAATTTTCTTCACAGGATATCTCATGCTCAACATGTTTTCTTTATGACCTTGTTTAAAAGGGATCTCTTGTGTATTTACTCAGAATGAACTAACAAAACTGAGTTTCTTCATACCCCAAATGGAGGGCCAATCCTTTCATTCAGAGTCCTTTTTATTTTCAAGGTCTGGTATGCTCTGCAGAAAGTGTAAGCTTTAGCTACCATTCACAGCATCGAGACCAATTTGGGGAGAATATGTATAATGTTTGCTCACTGCATTATATGGTTAATTCAGTCTTATGAAGTACCACTCATTTGTTTTTATGTGAATTGTCTTACTTAGTTTTTAGTTATTTTCTAGGAGTCTTTTTACTGCCCCACGGATTAAGTGGAGAGTAAGAAAAGTGACATTAGTCTTAATGAGAACTCAGTATGCACCTACTTCAATGGTTTAAAAAAAAATGCATGAAGAAGACAAATCTGAAATGATATAGGTTATAGATTGGCTTAAAAAATTTTTTTTACTGTTTATTTTTTGAGAGAGAGAGAGAGAGAGAGAGAGCAGGGGAGGGGCAGACAGAGAGGGAGATACAGAATCTGAGACAGGCTCCAGGCTCTGAGCTGTCAGCCCAGAGCCCAATGCAAGGCTTGAACCCACGAGCTGTGAGATCATGACCTGAACCAAAGTCAGATACTTAACCAACTGAGCCACCTAGGTGCTCCTATTGGCTTTTAAAAAAATAAGGGCGAGATTATTATTATTGGTCATTTTCAAACTCAACACAATTTCTGATGAGAAAAATTAGTTCCCTAAGATGAATAGGTTAGGTTTTTAATGTACATGAAATTTATTTCAAAAGATGTTTCTCAATGGAGAATATCTGGATCTTTATTGAAAGTGCTTTCATTCATGGATTTACAGATGACACCTTGAGGTTATGATTTCCAAGGGAAATTATTATTTTAGGAACAGAAAACACAACTTGCCAAAATAATGTTGATAAAACTAAAGACAAACATAATTTTGTAACTTTAAAAAAGCTTAAATAATAAAGAGGGAGAGACTACATTATTTTCATAAATGAACCAAACTTACAAAGTGTATTCATTTTATTTAAGGCTGAGTTTTAAAAATAATTTCATACAAAAAAAAACCTGATAAATTTTGTGAGAATAATTTTTTAGGTGGGACAAACATGATGGTGAACAATAATACACAAATCTGGTGGCTGTAGGGAAAAAATGAGAGATTTTTCATGTAGATTAAAAAGCAGAGATTTTCCAAAAGCAATTTATCCTTTTATCCTTTCATAAAATTATAATTAAATTTTCTTTCAATTAACAGGCAAAATATTACCGCAGAAGTAAAGATACTCTAAAACATTCATAGATCTACCTACCCTCTCTCTCTTTTTTTGATTAAAGAAGACCTGGAATTATTTTGCCACACATTTATTATTTGCCAGTTTTCATAAAATGGCATGCTGTAAAGGTAGTTACAAAAATACACAGTAGAAATATCTTTGGAGAGGCTGTGATTTAGTAAATATTGCATTTGTTCAAGACAGTCATGGGGATGTAAGCCCAGTGCTCATATTGGCTCTATTTTTGTCAACTTTATTTTCTGATATTAGAAGTTAGACATGATTTAATAACTATTTGAGGCAGAATTACTGAATATATGCTCTTGATAAAATAAAGAACCCCAGCAACATGGGAATGTAACCTCAGTCATCAGGCCCACTAGGACAGATAGACAGGTTTGCTCATCTCTTATTTGACATCAATGGTTGCTGCTTGAGGAGTTTTAATAGATTTATTTTGATCTTTTCTTTTTAAATTTAAGGTTACCCATGGGTTAGGCAAAATACCGAGATTAGAATGCAAATTTGCACACTGCCTTAATACTGACTTTATCTCCAGCTTAGGAGAAACAGCCTTTTGCCCTCTCGAGGAGCAGCTTCACTCGTCCTAATGCTGTGATTCTTAGTGCAGATGCTAAAATTAAAAATCCAATAAGACTAGGCATGGGTTTATCTATTATGCCATCCTGGCATAGGTTATCAGTTTGTCCTGGAAAGTTCCGATTTTATTATATATTTTTTTGTCTGTATTTTCATACATGTAAAGTGGAGCTTTTACTTTAAATATCAGCATAGAGGGATGGCCTTTTCAATGTCATCTGAGCAATAATAAAGGCTCTAAAGGCATACTAGTTTCCATGCAAATGCTATCTCATGGTACATAGATAATAAAACTTTATTAATAAAATACTAAAATACACAAAGGCACTCTCATGGTACATTTTTGGTTTTCTCAACTTATTAATTTCCAGGTCTGATAGGTCTAGTTTTTGTAGATCCGACATAAACTTGATTATAGAAGACAGGCCACCTGGATTTAAATTCCCAAAGGTACCACAACTTTGGGGGCACAAAATGAAATAACAAAATAAACACACAGTAAAATCAATTTCTGTTTGATAGAAGGAAGGGCCCAGTAGAGCTAATCTGCTTTCTGAAAAATAATTAAGAATCCAAACTAATCACACATATAAACCAGTTTATTAGATTGTCAGTGATACTTTGAGACAAATTCAAGTTATTTTATTTTACTTTATATAAACAGAGGAAGGGAGGAAAGTTTTAAACTTCAAGCTTTGTTCAGCATGTGTGCAGTTAGCATCCACAAAAGCACCATTGGATATGGAAGAATTAGCACCACAGAATTTTAGGACCTAACTGTTAACATGCATCACTGGAAAACTTGGAACATAAAAACTGAAGTGGTACGTGGTATGGTCTATTATAAACAATACAAGGCAATTTATGATTTGTTTCCATACAGTACAATACAATCACCAATCAATGAGAACTTTTTAAGTACAATACAGGACAAAAAACACGTTGTACCCTGTTAACACTAAAACAGTTACAGATTTAAAAACATGTTTCTTGTGAGAGGCAGTGGGTTGAAACTATCCCTCCTCCTCCTTTTAAATTGAGTTAAATAGTTACATGATCTCTTAAGAAAGTATTTTCAAATCTATGTCCCTCTACCTCAGTGCTGACAAATGGTTTTTTGAAAACTGAAAGGCTTGATGAATTAAAACAAAACAAAACAAAACAAAACAAAGCCAAAACCCGGTAAGAGTCAATAAGTACTCCAGTGTGGTGGAAGATATTCCACATAAGATGAGTTTGAAAATGATGCCAGTGGTGTTGACACTTGTCTTCCCTTCGGTGGAGGGATGTCAAGTACAGAAGCCTTGCATTCACGGTGAACTTCGGTTCATTTCTTTCACACAATGCCTTTATTCTGGAGTGTAACATAAGAGACTTATTCCTTATTCCTCAACTGTTTTTGTAGTGTCATAGGGCTGTTCCTTATGCTGGATTTGACAACAGTGAAAAGGGTTGGTATTCTCCCTGGATTTAGGGAAATTTGAGCTAAAGAAAAAATATTAATTTAAATTTAGCATATATGAAATTTTAAAGGGAGTTTCACTATTTTCACAGTACAAACCCATAATGAATATCATTGAAAACCTTTCTGTTAGAAAGCATGTAACAAACCCTCAATTTTAAGTTATGTCTAGGCCAATTTTGGCATATTAGAAGATACTGTATAAGAAATGTGCAATAAGAATGGATAGATACAGGTATATTCAGATCTCAATGCACTGATGCCAAGGAAAATATATTTTTACTCACCAAGAGAAGAATATACCTTGAAGCATCTATGCAGACACATGAATCAATCATGTATCTGCCCAACTTCTAATTCTGGAATAGTGATAACAGGGTCATTTAAGAAAAAGTATTCAATTACAGTATGGCAGCAATTTTATGTTGTATATATTTAACAGCAAAACATTTTTGAAAATAGAATCATTATTATACGGTAAGTTTACAATTCACCATTTCTATACTTGTAATACATGCGTTTATTTGTTTTCCCAGTTTAAAAAAAATCCCACTAAGACCAACATCTTTCAGAACAACAATCTAACATTAAACAAAACCTCCTAAGGAAAATATTTAGCATCACAGAGATTTGAGAAAAGTCTATTTACTCAGCATCACAAAATACTCAATAGATCTACATTTAAGATTGTTCATGCCATGACAATTAACACACCTTTGGGCTAATATATCTTATTTAAAAAAAAAGATACCAAGATACAAACCAAAGAATTGACATGGAACTTATTTTTAGTTTCTCCTTGATAAGAGTAGACTGCTAATAAACTTGACTCCTGTCTGTACCATGTAATGAAAACTGCATCTATGAAGCAGCATTCACATTTAGCAAAACATTTAAAACTAGTGATAGAAAAATGGCCACCACAGAGAAAGAATTAAAGATAAGTACAATTATAGACAAATGTTTTCTTCTTAAGTGAACTGCCCCCAAATGAAAAGGAAAGCAAAGTTTGTTTGCTTTGAAATATTCTTCTGTTAAAAAAATTTCTTGGATAAAAGAAAGCTAGCCTATGTTTTATAAATGTCAGAAAGATGTAAGGTTGAGCTTCAGAAAAAATTTAACTTTTGAAAAAATTATCCTAGGCTTTTTCTGTTGAATCACCTCCCTTGTATAAATCAACTATTAATTTTCTGAAGAGGGTACAGCTATACAGAGCAGCACACCCATAATACTGATTTAAATTTGATAATTTACCAGGCGGGGCTGACTTGAACATAGAAGAAACAAAACTAATTCTCAACGTTTTAGTTTAAAAAAAACTCAACTAAACAAAACTGAGTTATGACAGGCTGGCATAATAATTTTGATTGCCCTTATATTTGACCAACACTTAAACACAAGGTAGTGCCAGTTAAAAATAAGATTTAAAAAACAAAAAGCTGACTAAAGATTGTTCAAGGAAAAAGCCTTCAAATCTTACATTTTTACCCCAAATGACTGTAGACTAACTTAGACTAACAGTTTTGCTATTATCACACATACTTTTGTTACTCTAGAGTTTTATTTCTGAATTGTTCATTGGTTCTACCATGTAACACAATTTTCTGTTAAGGTAAAATACTTTGAATTATTATAAGAAGCTTTAGAAAAACACATAAGCAGGATAAATTTATAAAAGGATAAAGAATATTTTATGGGGTTTAGACAAATTCTATACAGACAAATAGCTAGTTTAAGGTAATAAAGTGCCTTCATTTCTAGGTAATTAATTTTTCATTAAAATATTTTAAGGCTTTATAAGAAACTTAACATTATTAGAAGTTTGATAATATACAGGGTTAGGCTATTAATTAGCATTCTTTCATAGGTCTTATTTCATTTAGTCTTTTAATCCATATTAGGTGCTTTTCAATAAACAGCAGCTTAAAATTATAAATTTGGATTATAAAGTCTGAATTCTTTTTGTGAGGAAAAAGAAAGATGTATAATTTCTAAATGCTCTGATTTGTACATAAGACTCGCATGTGGCTTATAACAACCTAGCTTATGTTATAATATGCAACAGCCAATGCCCCTCAACAAGTTCAACAGAATATTTATCCTATGGCAAACAGGGCCATCATTTCACTCATTTATATATTCTGTTGTCTTTACATTTAAAATGATTGTACAGCCTTAAATGGAAAAGGCCAGAGGAAATCTCAGATAAATTCTTCAAATACAGGCACAATGAGTATTTTTTATTGCAGTAGCTTATGCATAATCTGTACTGATGGATGCCACCATCCAATGTTAAAGCATTTATATTTGTTTTTATTTTACTTGTACCACCCATGGGTGTATCACAGTAAAATACTGGAAACCTAACAGAAGTGTCTGCAATAGCCATAATCATACAGAATTCTATTTTTTCTTGTCATTTCTCTTTGGAATGAATATATGAGGGTATTTTAAGCGATGCTGTGTAGTTAGTTATGTTGGCAGCCCCAGATTTTAAGATAAATTATGACTCGATGGATGTCAAGTTACTCAATTGGTTATAATCAATAAAAACTAATTAAAATGATTGACTATTGTTTTTCAGGAGTTTAGCTATTTTTATGAGATTACTAAAGTCAGGTGCCAGATCAAATGGCCATGATACCCAAAATGCTTATCTAACTACCACTGGATTAATTTTAAATTAAAGGTTTTTGAGGTTAGGATGGAGGAGGAAAGTTAAACCTCATTGCAAAGAATGGTTTAAATTAAATGTTCCACATAATTAGAGAAACGGGAAGTACCAGGAGGAAAAAGTGCCAGTATTAAAACCGAGTTTGGTTTTCAGTCTAAAGCCTAGTAAGAGTAACTCCTGGCAATTAAAAAAAATTAAAACAGCATAAATCTCTATAATTGCACATTCCTTTACCAAAGTGCCACAAGTTACCAAAATTTTTTTAAATGCGTCCGATGCTACTTTTCAAAATCAAAGTACATATAAACTTTTACCTTTTTCATAACAGTATAGTAGTTTTACGAATTTATCATAAATATAAGCAGGAAGTAATTACAACCTTCTAAAAACAGTATAGTGTGTTTTTAAAAAATAACTGTTAGAACCTTTGTCATTATGAAGATTCAAATCCATGTATAGCCAAAGCATTCCCATAATATCCCAAAACATCATGAGAATTTGTTTAGGCAAATTTTATTAGTACTCTGCCATGCAGTGCAGACACCATAGCTTTTTTTTTTTTTTTTTTAATATTGGTTTAGTTATCTTGTTTGAATCTGACTACATATTATACTTACTCTCTTTAATCACTGAAGTGACAATATATGTGTAATAACTGAGTTCTGAAAACAGTATTAAACACTGAGGTTTCTAGCCTTAATTGCTCATTCCTATTAAGCACGGCAAAAATGTCTGATGCATGGGTAATTAATCTGCATGCTTCTGTCTCTTCATCTAAATGGAAATGTATACCGATAATCTAATAAGGACAACAGGACATTAGAGACCAAAACACCCAATATATGGAATGAATAAAATAAGCAACTGTATAGAAATTCTCCATATCATTAAATTTGTTAAATCAGGGAAAGACAATAAAAAATAAGATCTCTTTACCAAGTAATAATTATATTAATATATATTTTTAAAAATAAGTGGCATGCATATAATGAGGTTAAATTTTTAATGTTTTTATTGTTTGAATGTGATGAAGTTAAGCTACAGAGGTATGTCATTATAAACTGAGACCAAAAAAACAAACAAAACAAAACTATTTTCTTCAGAGGAAAAAGAGTGTGTAAGATCATGATTCTCAATGACAGGTCATCTGCCTTCTGTTATGCCACAGGCTAAACATAGTGGTGTAGTGCCTCATTTAATTAGGATGAAAATGCTGGTAAAATGTAAAAATGCTAATAATAAAATAAGATTACTTTGTAGTCATGGAACATTAAATGACTATTGAAAAAGAACTCCTTCCTTTTCCTACAGTTTGATAATCGTAATCTTGGGTGTAAGAATGTCACCATATGAAAGGATATGAAAGAAATGCCCAATTTTATAAATTCTTCACCTTCTGAGGATATAGAGTAGGATGTAAATTGGTATCTTAGTCCTCTAGAATTCACAAACTTTAAAAACATAAGTAAAAGCAGAAAGAATCAGGCATGATAAATCACTGATAACAACTCCCCCAAACCCAATATACTGATAGGTTAATCACAGAAAGGTAGACATTCATTCTACATAATTTAATGAACGTTCTTTTAGTTTCTCAATATGAAAATATAATTGCTTGTTGGTAGATAACAGTCTTGGATAGTGGCAGCATTTAAAAATTGTTAAAGAAACACTTCAAATAAACACTGAAATGCAGAAGATTCTTAATAAAAGGTGAAGAATGGGGAAACCCCATGCTATATTTAATTCTTGCATTACCCAAAGTAAGATTGCGCAATCTCTCTTGTCAATACACACAGATATTTTCTTGGCTTTGTAAAATCTACCTAGGAAATTGTATTTACCTAATTTAGCTTTTCTCTGGTAGTAGTCCTTTAGCGCTGACATAAATATTGAAGATACCTATAAGAACCATTCCTACCATATAATTTAATCTTGTTTTCTATTACTCGGCTATTTTATAGCACTTTTCATTTCCAAAACACTGCACAACTAATTATGATAGTTACTTCTCATTCTACAAGATGAGCCAAGTTAATAAATTGCTTGTGCAGTGGTGGAGCTATACAGGGTTTTCAGAGATCCTATGTATCTTCTCTGTTAGATAGGCAGTTATCTGCATTGCCCTCTGCTATGTATCTTGAGGCTATGCTCCTTGAGGCCAAAGACTAGATCTCGTTGTCTGCTGTATACCCATACCTATCAGAATGTTTACCTCGTGTTGTATGCAAAATAAATGTCTGTTGATTTAATGACTGAGAAACAGGACTGAGAAAATAAAACAAAGAACCTCAACATACTGCCCCTCTCACCTTCAACCTCCAAGTGAAGAGCCATGTTTACCTCACTCTTGCTTCTCCACTACAATAGGCTAAGAGGTATTACTTGTCTTACACAATAGGGTTGTATTACTCACTTTCAAATCTCCCTGGAGAAGACCTTATGGTATGTGTCCTCCAGAGTAGCAATAACTCGACTCTTTCTACAACTACTCCTAAAACTAAATTATTCACCTTTCTTTTGGTCAACTATTTATTTAAAAAAATTTTTTTAATGTTTATTTATTTTTGAGAGAGAGAGAATGCAAGTAGGGGAGGGGCAGAGAGAGAGGGAGACACAGAACCTGAAGCAGGCTCTAGGCTCTGAGCTGTCAGCATAGAGCTAGACTCGGGGCTTGAACTCACAAACTGCAAGATCATGACCTGAGCTGAAGTTGGGCACTTAACCGACTGGGCCACCCAGGAGCCCCTTTGAACAACTATTTAAATTAAAAGTTATGTTTCTGCACACAATAGACTATTCTTAAGCTAATTCAGGCATAAGGAATAGAGAAAATCCTCACTGTTGTAATCATTGGCATGAATATGGAGTCTATCAGAAGGTACCAAAAAGACAGACATACAGCAAAAGGGATTAGGGACTAGAGGTCCTTTAATTTTCTGGAAATTAGCGCAGAGAAGCTGAGATCCTTGAGAAAATAGTGATTTTAATGAACTAGGTTAATGTCACATTTAAACTAGATGATATTGAAAGTCTTTCCAGCTCTAAAATTCTATGTTGTGCTAACTGATTCCTCTTCTGGTAAGATGAGAATCTACTCAGTATTCAGAGTATATTTTAAAGTAAAAATGATAAACTTGAAAAATTTGATGTTTTGGAATGATTAAACAACTGTGAATATTAAGTTTTTTTAAACCACCTTTACTCCTGTTTTTCCCCAACAATACCATGTAAAGCCTTTTAAATCCTGAATAAATATAATTAAATTATATCAATATAGTCTGGATATTACTTTGCTGACAATACTTTATATTGTTAGCAAAATTAGTAGTGAGGAGTTTGCTCCTACTCCTACTACTTTACATGAACATGTCCCCTAAAGAATAAGTCTTAAGTACAATTCATGATCTCATTTCCAACTTCAAAGAGAGGAGGTGAAATTATTTCTTGTAAAATTAAATTATTGTTTTAAATCACAGTAGTGGAAAAAACCAATGGCTATGATATTAAGTTTGAATTTCTAAATTACTGTATATGTTTATAAAAACAGCACTATTAATTAGAACACTTTGAGAAGCAACAAAAACAATACTAGTTTCCAAAACTAGGAAGCAAAATCTACTTTTCATTAGCCAGAACCTTAAAAATGTGGTAGGAGGAAAGATGGTTCACTATCAGTGTTAATTTCTGTTAAGCTAGGACTTCTCAACACCCTCCAAGCAGAGTGTATTCCCTGGGAAATCAGGTTTATAATTCTTTATTTCACAACCTAAAACCTCTTTACCCTTCTAATATTAAATTGATATCATTACTCATACTCAAATGGGAAGAAGGGCCATATTCTCATTTTTCCACATGGCAACAAACAGCATTGGCAGTTAATTAAAATTAATTACTACAACTAAAATGATGATGAACTGCTGAGAGAATTCATGCACACTGCTCAAAAGTAGTTAATCATCTTTATAGTTTAGAACATAGATCCTTGAGGTTTGGTATGACAGCATTGTAAGTCCTCCATACAGGTTAAATTATACTAATGAGATACTCTTTTTTTTTTTTTAAGAATCTGTCTTTTTTTAAAAACATATTTATTTATTTTGAGAGAGAGAGAGAAAAATAGAGCATGTACACAGGTGGCAGAGGGGCAGAGAGAGAGGGAGAGAGAAATCCCAAGCAGGCTCTACACTGTCAGCTCAGAGCCTGACACAGGGCTTGATTTCACAAACCGTGAGCTCATGACTTGAACCAAAATCAAGGAGTGGACAATTAACCTGCTGAGCCACTCAGGTGCCCCGCTAATGAGATACTCTTGATAATTTAAATGTAACTGCTTTCTTATGTAAAATAAGACAAATGAGAAGTAAGACTTAAGCCAAATTGTATACTAAAGTAGGTTGTGTTAAAGGGAAGTGTCACTTCAACATTTTTGGAATTATTAGAATGAAATATGAATGTGGTAACAGAATTTAGGAACCATATGAGAAAAATAAGTATGAGAGGAGAGAAGGAATGTGTATTTAGTGGAGAGCAGAAAGAAATGAGAAAATCAGTGGATGTGAGGGATTCGCAGAATGGACATAATCTGAAATTTCATTCTCTCAGTAATCTGGCACAACTTCTTATTCGTTTGAGTGCCTTTTTCCATAGAACCGATGCAAGCACTATAGTACTTTATCGTCATTTCTCCCCTTACTGAATAGTTGTATAAACACTGAAAATGACATGATAACATTCCATAAAGTTAAGAAGGTGCTTGTTGTGTGTGCTGTTGATGTGTACTTTAGTGTTCTGGGAACTCTTTGTGGTTCTTCTTATTTAAGAATCTTAAAAGTGGAGATGGTTTGGGATGGACTAGCCGAGGGCCAGCTCAATCCTTGCCATTATGTAGTTAGGTCAAAATTCAGACTTCTTTTTGGGCAGAATAAAATTCTCTTGAATCTCAACAGCAGATAGCGACAATTCATCCTTTAGGATCTGTTGGTATGCAATTTACTATGACTTCCTAGAATCACAGTATAGTCTTCACTTAAACTTATTACTACTCCCAAATTTTAAAGAATCTTTGCTTAAAATGGCAATTTTTTGGTAAATCCAGTTAGAACTTAAAAAAAATGCGAATGCAATCTGGATGTTGCTTTCATTGTATCTACTTTCCTTCCATTTGTATAAATTATGGAACATAGTGAGTTTGTAATAATAAAACTGAGCTCATAAGGTCTACGTTATTATACAATTTTAAGAGCACATAAAAGCTACCAAGGCATCACCATATTGATGAACAGTGAAAGCATTCCTTCCAGCATGTTTTGATCATGGACCTATCATCAGAAGCATCTTCTCACCTGGAATTATTTTTCACATTTGCTTTCTGAGGTCAAAGAAGAAATACAAAGGGAAAGAAACAATGACAGATCCGCGGCCATTGCAATTGCTGAAGTGCAGTTGCCCAGTGTCTTTGTTGTTAATAGAACAGGTTAGAATCTCCCAGAAGAGTACCTCTTGATGCACATAACAGTAATTAAGGTGGGAGAGCCATTTGAATGTTAGGAGTACTGTCACTTAATATTAATATTGGAGGGTATTTTGTCCCCTTCATTCTTACTGTGGTTTTGCTGCCCTGATTTCAAAGGTAGTCATGTATCAATTAAGATACTTGGTTAAAAAAAAAAAAAAGATACTTGGTGAAGATCTAATTTTGTTTGCCTGTTTTTTTTTTACAAAAATATTATCCGTAATAAAAAGAAACTAACTGGTAAACTCAACGACATGGATGATTTCAAAAATATTAGGCTAAGTCAAAGAAGCCAAGTACAAAAAACACATGTTCATTTATATACAATTCCAGAATAGACAAAACTAGCCTGTGGTGATACAAATCAGATCAGTGATTGATTTTGGAAGATGGGATTGGGGGAGGGTGGGGCTGTTGACTGGAAAGGGATACACAGAAATTTTCTGGTGTGAGAAAAATGTTTTATGTCTTGATATCCGTCAAAATGGATTAAATGATATATTAAGATTTGAGCATTTTACTGTATGTAAATTATAGCTTAATATAAAATGTGAAGGAGCATTGCCACTAAACACAATGTTCTTGCTGATGCATCAGAGATTAGGTGGCATTTTTCTTTTTTTTCATTTTAAGACTTCTGCCTTGCAACTGTCCTATAAAGAGTAACATATCCTAGAATGGGATCCACGACTAATACTCTACAGAGAACATGGATTTTATATCAGGGCACTGAACTAAACCAGATTTTTTATTGCTGGAGAAAAAAGAAGACAAATTCTCACATGGACCATACTGAATGTATTGGCTCTAAGAAAAGGATATAAAACCTCTCACGCTTAAAACATAGCCTAGAACAGAAAAAAGTTTTTAAGTTAAATTTATCACCATGAAAATATTAATTTATAAAGCTATAAAAAATCAATAAAAAACGTGGCTCAAATACTACTTAGAAGTGATCATGGCAGAATGGCCGTCAGTCTTATTTCCCCAAAGATGAGTGAACACAGTAGCTCAGTAGTATTCCACTGGTATATTGAGGGACTTAAAACATGGGAAGGAAACAAGATTTTACTTTTGCTACTTTGGTGCATAATCAAGTGTATTTATTGAGTATCACATTTTAAAACCATTTTGAATGCCAATGTTTGGGGCTTAATTTATGATCACCTTGCCACTTCAAATCTAAGGGGCCACGTGTTCATCAGCTTTAAAGAGGTTACATTATCCAATGAATATTCCAGTTCCCTAAAGAAAAAACCTTATTACCCTATCTGACAATTCAAAATAAATAAGCAAAACAATTCTGTTAGTTCTGAGAAGAAAGTAGTCATGCCTTGAAAAGAATTTATCTACATGTGATGCCAAGTATTCATGAGAAAAATTAAAACTAAGATCAGGGGCACCTGGGTGGCTCAGTTGGTTAAGCACCAGACTTTGGCTCAGGTCATGATCTCGCGGCTCATGGGTTCCAGACCCATATTGGGCTTTGTGCTGACAGCTCAGAGCCTGAAGCCTACTTTGGATTCTGTGTCTCCCTCTGTCTCTGTCCCTTCCCCACTCGTGCTGTTTCTCTCTCTCTCTCTCAAACATTAAAAAAAACAACCCTAAAATCAAAAGCTAGATAATAATTTCTCCATTTCATTTCTTTCTTTTACAATTCAAACCCACCAAATGTTTATATTTTAAACCCACATGTCATACAGCAAATCTAAAATACATAATTTTACTACTCATCAATATCTCCACCTGAGATTAGACAGAAAAAAATGAAAAAAAAAAAAAAAAAAAAAAAAAAAAGCAATTTCCCTAGCATAATGCCTGGCCTATGGGAGCAACTCAGTATTTGTTGAATAAATGAATGAATGCTTTTGTTTCCCTTGATTACCATTTCTTACCTCACACAGGGGCTTCTTACTGCACATTAAAAATTCAGTATGATTGAAAAGGAAAAGCATAGACATTTACTTAGTAAAAGACAGCAATGCTCTGAAACCCCTAAACCACATGTCATTATTATTGCTTCTACTGCTTTTGTTCACGTAAAAATCACATAAATATAAAGTCAACACAATTATGAAATAATAACAAATTGATAGAATATAACCTAGATTTTTGGCTATAGAATTTTCCTTAAAAACTCAGTTAATGACGCTAAAGGACACGGTTTGCTTCTCTATACTGAACAATAAAAACTTTTGTAATTAATAGAATGGATAGTTGTGAGACATTTTACATAAACATATCTGAGCTAGAGATTTAGAGTTTCATTAAGTACCAAAGACAAACAAAATACCAAGTGCTAGAAGATAGAAAGAATATAGCTGAAGATTATACGAAATGAGAAAAGCTCAGTATCAAGATGATGGTCTGTAGAAGCCTCTTTATGACAGTAACTGAGGCCAGTAACTATAATGGTTCCTTTACTATCCTGAAACCAAGGGTTAAAGTATGTATTAACTATTGAAAAGCTATTTTTTTTTCAGTCAAAAATGACCCACAACCATAATCCTGCAGTGTTTTCAACTTTAAAGTATACAAGTGTGAAAACCCTTCCAGCTGACAGAAGAAAATAAATATTCTGAATAAAGTCCACATACTATCTCCTACTGATTTGCAAGCAAAATAATAGAGAAGTAGACTCTGAGTAGTGGAAGGACAACTTACTAAAACCTAGTTCTGGTTCTGAAATGACTGGTTAGATGATTATGAAAAAACCACACACTGTTATAAAATCAGGGTGTGGCATGATTCCAAAGACTCTTTCTGGTAGAAAAAAAAATTAAAGTTAAAGGCAGATTTAGACAAGAAAATCTTAAATTGTCAAGTCACTAAGTAAACAGGTGAATATAATCCTTTCAGAAGTGGGGTCATTGATCCCCAAATCATGTAAACTAATGACCATCTTTTAAAAAAATATTTTATTTTTAAGCAATCTCTACACCCAACGTGGGGCTCAAACTTACAACCCTGAGATCAAGAGTTGTACGCTCTCCAACTGAGCCAGCCAGGCACCCCATGATCATCCTCTTAAAAAATGAAACAAAGCTGTATTGATTCTCACCAGCAATACAATTATGCTTTGATATTTCCCAGCCAGTGGATAGTTTATTCAGTTTCTTAATGGTCTTTTGATAAACAGAAATTTTTAATTTTGTGTAAAGAATGAATTTAAAATTTTGTATGTCTTGCCTATTGTTCGATGTGAGCACCGTTAAATTTTTCTAGACTTAGTTTGCTATACCCTAAGATCACGGAAATACTTACTAACCAGCATTTTCTCGCTTCTGTAATCTTGCTTGCTTAACACATTCTTCCCCTTCCCCCTTCCCCCTTTTTCTCCCGCCACAAGTAACGGACAAAGCCTTCCTGCCAAAGGACAGACAAAGGACGCCCAATCAGAGAGCAACAAATGTCTTTACTTTAAAATCAACCAATCAGGCCCCTCATAACCTGAAACCTCCCCTATGCTAATTGTCTCTGTCTATAAAAACGCTGTACCAACCCTGATCGGGGCCTCTTAGCGCCACTGGCAACGAATGCGCGGAGGTCCAGGTTCGAACCTGCAATAAACGACCCTTGCCGCTTGGCTTTGACTTACGACTCTGGTGGTCTCTTGTGGGGGGTTTCGCAACCTCGGGCATTACATTTGGTGAAGCATTAATTCTTAATTTTTTTTAATAAAAGTCAGTGCCTTTTGTTTCCTGTCCAAGAAATTTCTGCCTACATAGTTGTGCACTTTTATATTTGACTGGCAATAGCTTCAAGAGATTATAACTAGCTTCAAGAGATTATGACTATTGCTATACCTGAGAGCTTTTGTGGTAAAAGGAGGCTCCCTTCTAATTTTTTTTTTTTTTAATGTTCACTCATTTTTGAGAGAGAGAGAGACACTGCCAGCAGGGGAGGGACACAGAGAGGGAGACACAATCTGAAGCAGGTTCCAGGCTCTGAGTTGTCCACACAGAGCCTGATGGGGGGCTCGAACTCACAAACTGTGAGATCATGACCTGAGCCAAAGTCAGACGCTTAACCAAATGAGCCACCCAGGCGCCCCAAATTTTACATAATTTTGTTATACTTTCTGGGGAACTGTCCATGTTATGGGTTGGGAAGAATTAATAATGATGTTATTAGTATTTATTAAATGCTTATTATGTGATAGAAACTTTGCTAATCGCTTCAATTTTTTTAAAGAGAATTCTGGTTGGCTATAGTTTCTGTGAGGACAATAAATCTTATCTATTTTGTTATTGGTACATCCTCTGGACCAAGAAGATTTGCCCCAGAACAGTTTATAATAAGTATAAGCTGAGTGCTGATTGAATGAATTTTCACAAGAGCTCTACAAAGTTAATATAATTTGCCCAAAATTACACAACATTGACAGAATCTGGACTTGAACCCAGGATTGGCTGACGTCAAAGTCTGTACAGCCGAAGTCTGTAGTGGGGCCACAAAGACTGCCCGATGACTCTGGGGGAATCCACAACCTAGAGATACAGCTAAAATTACTGCCATTACTTATAGGGACAAAGGGAATGGTTTAAAGTTATTGTTGTTTTATTCCTCTCCTAACAAAAAGTAGAAGTGGAACTTCTATTAAGCTCCTTCTTGATAATCTTAAGCATATTGATCTTTTTATATGAAGAACTATGTGATAATTTGTGCAGATTGAGCTAATATGAAACTCTTACAGGGACAGAAAAATACAATCTGCATGCAAAATTTAGAACTCAAGTCTCCTAACTCCTCAGTGATGCTGCAAAACCATGGTTAATTGAGAATGCCAGGAGCAAGGTTATTTATTTAATGGAATTTCCTAGTCAACAGACCTTTAACTACAATACTTTTTAATCCTATTGAAATTGAATCCTATTGAATACTGAATGAATACAATATAGGGAGCATAATTAAATTTTGTATGAATGAGGATACTTCAGTGCTCTAGAATCTATTGTTAACAACTATAATCACCGCAGGGACACCAAACAATAACAACAAAACAAAACTATAATCACCAGATAATGATGTAAATGAAGAATATGTAGGTTCCTGAGTTAATTTCATATAAACTTAGAATATCCTTTTCAAACTATTATGGGGTCATTTATCTTTGCTCCTAAGAGTTTATGAAAAAAATTCTCTAGTTGCTTTTTAATTGTTTACTGAACTGTGAAAAAGAAGTATTTTTATTTCTTAAATTCTGTAAATTACACTTTTTGAAGGCTACACTGCAATCAGTGCAGATGCCATGACAAGATTTGTGATGACAAGACAGCTAGGGATCTGTATTCTAGTCATTAGGATCAAGTTCTGGAAGGTTCACTAAGGTGGGAGCTCAGGAAATAGATTAAAAAATAGTGATGGTCAAAAGAAGAAAAAAGGCTGAATCTAGGCAAATGACTTGTGTATATTGATTACCAAAATATGATTTGATATGCCTTCTGCCAGGGCCAAAACTCAGAATACTGAGTGCAGAATTGAGCCTAAAGATGTGATAAAAACAGAAAAATGTGTAGAATGCATTTCAAAAAAATTTTTAAATTAGTTATAAAAGCATCTAGTTCTGTTGGTGGGAATGCAAACTGGGCAGCCACTCTGGAAAACAGTATGGAGGTTCCTCAGGAAACTAAAAACAGAACTACCCTACGATCCAGCAATTGCACTACTGGGTATTTACCCAAAGGATACAAAAATACTGATTCAAAAGGACACATGCACCTCGATGTTTATAGCAGCATTATCAACAAGAGCCAAACTATGGAGAGAACCCAAATGTCCATCAACTGATGAATGGTAAAGAAGATGTGGTATATATATACAATGGAATATTACTCAGCCATCAAAAGAATGAGATCTTGCCATTTGCAATGATGTGGATGGAGCAAGAATGTATTATGATAAGTGAAATAAGTCAGTCAGAGAAAGACAAATACCATATGATTCCACTCACATGTGGAATTTAACAAACAAAACAGATGAACATATGGGAAGGGGGAAAAAGAGAAGAAAGGGAAACAAACCACAAGAGACTCTTAATGGTAGAGAATAAACTATGAGTTGACAGAGAGTAGGAGATGGGCTAGATGGGTGATGGGTACTAAGGAGGGCACTTGTTGTGATGAGCACTGGGTGTCATATGTAAGTGATGAATCACTGAATTCTACTCCTGAAACCAATATTTCAGGAGTATGTTAACTAACTAAAATTTAAATTAAAAAAAAATGTGCCTAATTCACAGAACCAGAACAAATAATTCTGAAATTTGCATGGAACCCCAAAAGACTCTGAATAGCCAAAGTAATCTTGAGGATCAAGAACAAAGCTGGAGGTATTACAATCCTAGATTTCAAGATATACTACAGAGCTATAGTAATCAAAACAGGATGTTAGTGGCACAAAAACAGACAAACAAAACAGAAAACTCAGAAATAAACCTGTGGTCAATCGTCAATTAATCTATGACAAAGGAAACAGAATATACAATGAGGAAAAGACAGTCTCTTCAATAAATAGTGTTGGGAAAACTGGACAGATACATACATAGGAATGAAACTGGACCACGTTTTCACACCATATACAAAATAAACTCAAAATGAATTACAGATTTAAATACAAGACCTGAAATCGTAAAACTTCTAGAAGAAAACATGCAATAAGCTCTTTGACATTTGTCTAAGCAATATTTTTTTGGATATGTCTTCTTAGGCAAGGGCAACAAAAGCAAAGACAAATAATTTGAGCTACATCAAACTAAAAAAACTTTTGCACAGTGAAGGAAACCACCAACAAAATGAAAAGGCCTACTACTGAATGGGAGAAGATACTTGCAAATTATGTATCTGTTAAGGGGTTGACAACTAAAACATATAAAGAACTCACACAACTCAATAACAACAACACAAAAGAAACAATCTGATTAAAACATGGGTGAGGACCTGAACAGACATTTTTCCAAACAAGACATACAGATGACCAACATACACACGAAAAGATGCTCAACATCACTAATGATCAGGGAAATGCAAATCAAAATCACAATGAGATCTCACCTCACACCTGTCAGAATGGCCATTATCAAAAAGACAAGAAGTAACAAGTATTGATGAGGACATGGAGAAAAGGCAACTCTTGTGCACAGTGGTGGGAATATAAATTGGTGCAACCCCTATGGAAAACTATATGGAGGTACCTCAAAAAATTAAAAATAGAAATACCACATGATCCAGCAATTCTACATCAGGATATTTATCTGAAGAAAACAAAAACATTTAAAAAGATATGTTTCTCTTATATTCACTGCAGCATTATTTACAGTAGCCAAGGTATGGAAGCAACCTAAGTGTTCATCGATAGATAAATGGACAAAGAAGATGTGATATGTATATAATGGAATATTACTCAGCCATAAAATAGAATGAAATATTGCCATTTGTGATAACATGGATGGACCTGGAGGGTATTATGCTAAATGAAATATGTCACAGAAAGACAAATACCATATGATTTCACTTATATGTGGAATCTAAAAAACAAATGAACAAACAAAACAGAAACAGACATATAGATACAGAGAATAAACTGGTGGTTGCCAGAGGGTAAGGGGGAAGGCAGATGGGCGAAACAGGTGAAGGGAATTAACTTCCAGTTATAAAATAAATACATTTTGGGGATGTGATGTACAGCAGAGGGGATATAGTCAGTAGTATTGTAATAACTTTGTATTGTGACAGATGGTAACTAGACCTAGTGTAGTGATCATTTTGTAATGTATAAAAATACTGAATTACTCTCTTGTACCCTTGAAACCAATGTAATATTGTATGTCAATTATAATAAAAAACTATTTAAATTATCTGTAAAAACATGTGCTTAATTTTACCAAATTGTGATTTCAAGTTTACCATTTAAAATTTCTATAATGTTTCTTAAGAAGGTTGCAGTGAGAAGTGGGCTCCTTATAAACCTCAGAATTTTATTAGATTGCTAAGTGACATAGTAAATCATTTAAACCTGCCAGGTCCTGTTTTCTTCATCTGTTAACTGAGGTTAGAGATAATGAACAAAACAATCTAAATCAGTATTCTCATCAAGATGAAATGAGATACAATATGTGAAGGATCTTTGAAAAATATGTGAAATTATATGCAAATTATTGTAATTGAAATTCCATATTCTTTTTACATTTAATTTAATTAGAAATTCCAGTTATGGAAAAACTTTGAGGACGAATGAATCTTTTGTATCAGTAGCTAATTGCATTTATCCATTAGTGACTCTTCTTTGCAATGTATCTACTGAAAATGATTATAGTTTCTGATTCACCAACACAGTAACAGTAGAATCAGGCTCATTTCACTTGGCTAAGATATTGGTGAGATTCGTAGCTGGGAACACTGATGGGTTTTTGTACATCCAGACATATGGAGAGAAAAGGAGTTTGTGAAGATATTGTATGTGCAAAGAGAGTGAAATAAAATTAAAGTGAGGTTAAATACTAAAGCCTAGAGCAGGGAGGGCAAATATAGGATATGATGTTTACTACTTCTTGTCTTCCTCCACCTCTCCCCACCTCAGTCCCCCATGCACACACAGAAACCACAGCAGTCTTTTATGATGAACCTGCATGGGGCTTTACATTCATCTCCAACCTAGAATTTAGGAAATCATTACCTTGAATACAGTAGTCACATGAGATGAAACACAATCATTATTTTCATCCTTGGACATCAAAAGAGATTTGGAATGGGTAAGACAAAATTATTATTTAAAACAGTGCTATTCTCTAAATCTGCATCAGTGAAATATATTTTGAGCATTATAACAGGATGTAGATAATTAAATCATATTTAAAGGATAAATTGTTAAAGGGAAAATAATATTTGGCATTTTATAATGCTTCAAACACACTTCTCATACACACCAACACACTGCTTAGCACATGGCAGATAATCAGATGAATATCCGTTGAATGAAAAATATGAAAGTTCAATTGGCTTCCAAAAGCTGCTCTGAATCAAACAATTTTGGACATGGCACACTTAAAGCTAATAGCAGTGGCATATTTTTCTTTTGTAAATTCTTGGATCTTTAGCCCCTAGCATAGCGCCTGGAACAAGGTAGCCACTCAACATCCATGAGTGAAAAGAACAGGATCATTTATCTATTGAACAAGGGAAAGAATATTTCTGAAGTAAAATTTAGGAGGTGCAGGAAACAAAAGGTCCCATATTCTACTGTATCTTAACCTGTGAGTCAGTCCTTGACATAGTATTTATCAGGTTTTAAAGTTATTGCTTTCATTCATACTTGTTGCCATTTTGATTTGTCTGTGAAGTACTGTGATCTTGAAGCAAGGAGATTTCAAAGGCAAAGCGGGAACAGGATCAGTGGTGATTAAGTGAAGAGAGATGATTTAAGCAATCAGCACAGTGCTAGGTATGGAGGGGAAAAGAAAAGAGGAGGAAACAGTCTCTGGTCTTAAACTTAATAAAAAAGGGGGATTGGGCAAATCAGACAGAGGAACAGTGCACTGAAATACTTCACTGAAGCAACCATATCTAAATATGAAGGATGCCAAGGAGGAATGGATGGTCAATAAATGCCAGATGAAACAAAGATGATACGGAGAAAAATACACCAAAGAAAGAAATTGAAGATAACTGTAATCGGAGTTTTTATGACTGCAGGGATATCGAAATTGAAAGGTTCTTAGGAATCATATGTTATGAGCCAATCCCCACAAGTGAGGAGTAAACAAGCTGGGGCCCACAGAGGTTAAATGCCTCCCCCTGGGCCAGCTACAAGGCCCAGAGTCAGGGCTTCTAACACAGAGCCCTGACCTCTATACCACACTGCTGCACCACGGGAGGGAAAAGGTGAGACCTTAGGATTCTTAAAATTCCATGAATGCTTGAAATAATAGTCTGAGTAATACGAATAAATTGGGGGAGGGGGACTTTATTAATTATAGCACAGATGTAGTGAGTAATTTGGCAATGACATTCATTTGATAGTCATTTTGTGACAGAAGTTTTAAAACTAATCATTTAGAATTAAATTATTGAAAATCTAATGTAGGAATCAAATTCTGGGTTTAACTAAGATTGATTTTTTTCCATATAAACTATAAAAAATTTCCATCAAATAAAATATAGATGTTATGTAGTATAATCCGAAGACAGCAGCAGATCACTTTAACAGAAGGTACTGCTTGAATCCCAGCTTGATACGTCATTAAATGTAATATTTGGGTCTTTTAAAAAAATAAGTCAAACAGTAAATGGTGATTAACAAACCAAATTGCACATAATAAGTTAATGACCTGAAGGATTCCTTAAATAGGAGCAGAGTTTAATAATGCTTGGTGAACAATAATGCAACTTAGCTTCAGTTATTATAAATCCAATAGGCATTCTTTATTCGAAGTAAATTTAATATTATAATTGATAAAGTATGTAAATAATTGTCAAAAAATGCTCAGGACTTGGGGAATTTTCAGGCTGAAGGTTTTACTATATTAGATACAGAGTCTTACTGACAAAATATTAGTGCCTAGCTTATGTTAGAGATGTTAGAGGAGAGGCTAAGTTCTAGGTTGTTGGCAGTGTGTGCCTTTGAGAATTGCGTGGCATGAAACGAATTTCTGTGATATTGGGGTGGTCATGGTGAGCAACGAAGAAAGATCTTAAATAGTGATGGGGCACTGGAAAGGAAAAAGAGTAATTGCTTACTATGTTACTGAACCAGATGCATTACAACTCTTTCACTAAATATTTTCAACTCAAAAATTTTTCCTCGTATTGAGAAAACATTTCTAAAAAAAAAAAAAACAGAAACGAAAACATTTCTAATTTTATAGTGGAGATCAAGGAAATAATGAGATTCAATTTTAAAGAATTTTCTTTGAAGTAAATATTATCAGTATGTTGCAATAGATCATTAAAGAAATATCTGGGTGTACAATAATTATGAAATTATTTAAAATTGCTGTAAATAAATAGCATTTGTCTGAAAAAATCATATACACTCATATTATGAATTGTTAAATTCATAAAACGAAGAACGATTCGGTTATCATTATCCAAGAATCACTATCAACTGGTTTTTGTGTTAGTTCCAAGATAATTTAGGCCAAGAACAGGCACATTTTTTTCCATGTTAAAATCCAGTATAATACTCATAATTATAGTATTTCTGTTTATTTAGATGGAGATTGCTTATAGGATTTAAAACTTTATTCATTTCTTTAGAAAATTTTAATAACAGAGGAAGAAGAATTTTAAAAAACTTAAAAAATAAGAATTTTAAGAATGTTTCTTGGGTTTGGGTTTTTCTTATTGCCAATGATTCCTGAACTAGCATTTGAAACATCCATTTGCAGAAATGCATTTTTATATATGCCTATTTCTCCCAGATTATATTTTTAATGAAGCTGCTTAGAGGTAAAGTTTCATATTGTACTCAGCAAAGATTTTGAAAGCATTTGGTGAACATTAATTCTGCCAAATTCCAGAAAAATTTCTAATCAACTTCGTAAGTAATGAGAAAATCCTAGAATGTACATAGGAAAAATCTACAGAAATTCCATGATTTAATTTCCTTGGTAATTCTAACCGCACACCTTCAACAAACAAACAAACAAACAAATATACAAAAACTGTCCCTCTGGAATCCCCTAGGTCTCATGAGCAATAAAGGTTACTCTTCCTTGTAACTCAGAGGAAAGTTTCCAGGACCAAATATACTTCATTTGCAGCCACCCAAAGATTCTAAGGATTGCTTAATAAATGTAAGCACAATTGCTTTGCAATTGTAAACCTTTTTACATGTGAGAATTATAACAACACAGGATATATGTATCATACCTGGAGAGCTAAGTAGCAATAATCAATAGCCATAAACCAATCCACTATGGATGGGCGAAGGTTTAAGCAAATATCTTGCTTATTTAAAAAAAGAGAAAAAAGTACACCGGTGGTTGCCAGGGGATGGGGTGGAGGAATTAGACAGTTTTTCAATGGGCTTAGAGTTCAGTTTTGCAAGACAAAAAAGTTCTGGACATTGGTGGTACAACAAGGTGAATGTACTTAACACTAATGAACTGCATATTAGAAATGGTTAAGATGGTAAATTTTATGTTATGTGCTTTTTAAGCCACAATAAAAAAAAAAAAATTGAACTAGACCAGAAAAGTGAGGTATTCAGACTGATTAAGGATATTTTTTTTTGTACTCCTAATAAATTGTAAGTTTATATTTAAAAAAGAAAATTGGGAAAGGTCATTTTTGAGACTTAGAGGGTCATCTTGTGAAAAGGTGAAAGACAAATCACCTATGTACTTAACGCAGGCTGGAAAGACAGAATATTTTGGTTTTGACATCTGGGGAATATGTAACTGGTGGTTACATGTCAAGTAGTTTGAATTTGAACATTGGAGGTGGGGGAGAAAGTAGCATTCCCAGCGATCATTGTCCAGAAAGCTAGACAATATGATAGTATGACATCTTAAATATTTGGGTTTATGTATTTAGCCTCTCTGTGTTTAAAGTGGGCCCTAGATATTAGTTGTTAATAGGATAACCAAAAAATCGTTTTGGCTGACAGTATTAAAACCTAAACAATTCCAGCTGGAAAGATGATGTGGAAGAAAGAATACAAGTCTAAGGCCATGACAAAGAATGGCCCCCACACCATTCAGAAAGAGCAAGATTAAAAAGCCAATTTCTGAACCCCACTCTGGACCAACCAAATCATAATCTCTGGGGGCAGGGATCAGAACCTACATTTTAAATATGCTGTGTACACTGGGGCGCCTGGGTGGCTCACTTGGTTGAGCTTCCGACTTTGGCTCAGGTCATGATCTCACAGTCGGTGAGTTTGAGCCCTGCATCAGGCTCTGTACTGACAGCTCAGAGCCTGGAGCCTGCTTCAGATTCTGGGTCTCCCTCTCTCTCTGACCCTCCCCTGTTCATGCTCTGTTTCTGTCTGTCTCAAAAATAAACAAACATTAAAAAAAATTTTAAATATGCTATGTACACGAATGTTTGAGAATGCCCAGACTAAATTTTAAAGGGTGAAACTTCTGTCATTTTAATGGCAGTTAGAACTCATTGGAGGCAAATACAGAGTTTAATGTTTAAGGATATTCTTGATGACACCATCATGGCCATGATTCTTTGAGCTCCTGAGAGGTACATCGGAGAGTCTCTCCTGTTTTAAAGGAGAGATTATTGGATTAAACTATCTTTGAAATATTAGAAGAGATATTCTTGAGTGAGTCAAATGGTAGTCTGTGCTGCAAGAACCAGCTGTCTGGCTAAGCTTTTTAGAGCTATAACGAGAACTTTTATAGCTCTAAAGCAAGGATAACAAATAGCAAATATTTGGCATGAAGGCTGTTCTCTCTTTCCCTATAGATGCAGATTTCAAATTCTCAACATAGCACTTTAGGGCAGCCAATCAATTGTAGTAACAAACAAGATGAAACCAATTTGCCAGGACTTCTCTGGGGGCATGGAGAGGGTGGAGGGGGGAGATTGGGCTCT
The DNA here is from genome assembly GCF_018350215.1 of Panthera leo. NCBI lineage: Eukaryota > Metazoa > Chordata > Mammalia > Carnivora > Felidae > Panthera > Panthera leo. The sequence continues at coordinate 28,674,515 of NC_056682.1, forward strand.
CTTTAAAATTTTACACACACACACACACACACACACACACACACACACACACACACTCACGCATGCGCGCGTGCATGCACAGACACGTGCAATATTCGTGCAGAGTAAAATTTACTTAGCTGAATATTTAGATATGTGTTAATAGCTTATAGACTTGATGTAATACATTTTGACTTACTCAGATCTCTCTAAAAGATATTATTATTTGTCCACTGAAATTTGGAAATGTTACAGTGTCACGAGAAAGCATAAGATGCCTGGAAGGAGTGACAAGAAAAAATGGACCCTGCAAGTGAGAATCGAGTTTCATATTGATTCATGCCAGATCCCTGAATTTAGATATTATTGCCACAGCTAACCTTTTGCCCTATACAAAGCCTTGAAAATCTCCAGGAGAAAATCACATATATTATTTGCAGCAATAATCAACTTACTTAGAATCTTGTTCTTTAATACAGAAAACTTAAGAGGAAATAGAGAATTTTGTTGTTTCTTTTCATCTTAAATTAGAAGTGCAAGAAAAAATAGAGAATGGAAATATTTTATTGCTTCAATCTTTAAAGAGAATTTAATCTAGACTTTTATGAAGAAAAACCTCATAATATGCAATAATTTGGTTATCCAATTTACTGTACCATCACTTATGTCTTCCCAAATAAACCTGTGACAGGTACTTTTGAAATAGCCACATAAGTACCAAGTACATTCCTTCATATGGCTGTTTCTGGGAAAAAAAAAAGACTAAAAGTGAAAAGTTTCTTATGAAAATCATAAAAGCTAGACTTAATTTTGAGGGGCAAATCTCATGAAAGCTATCTTAACTAATTCATTTAATTAGTACAGCTCATGAAAATTTTGAAAAAGTCTTTTATGTTGTTTTGCAATAACAAGGGGTAGGAGGAAGTCATTTTTTTTCTTAACATGTTTTCAGAATAATACTAGAAAAATTGAAATCACGCTTCTTTATCCAATGTGATAAAATAGAAGACCTGAAAACAAAAGTTCCAAGTATTCCCAAGAAATTCTCTCAGAGTTGAAAAGAATCTTCAGGGTAATAACAATCCATTTTTTTCTTGATTTATTAATTCCCTTTATGCATCCTAAACTAAGTGCATGTCTATTCTCTGCCTTAAATAATTTCAGCAACAGGGAAGGAACACTACTTCTTAAACTTGGCCCTCATGTCGAGCTGAAATTTCCTATAAATCTATTCTGTCTGAAGCTGACTCAAATAATAAGACATAAATTTTTTAACCTAAAATTTAAATTGTAGCTATAATACAACAGGACACAGAATTTTAAAAATACATTATACAGCCTATAATAATCCTTTTGACTTGGTGACTATCTCTGTTATGTTCATCTTTTTCACAATTAGGAATTCATTCATTGTTCTGGAGTACTAATCGTCGAAGGGGTAGTAGTTGGAAACAGAAGTTAATGAACTTGCAGAACTGTCAAATGTCTATATATGAATGATTTGGTATTTCTGATAAAGCATGATCCATTAGAATGACAGCTAGTAAGGTTATATCGTAGATATTAATTATATAGACTTATATAAAATATTGTTTTATTAATTTTGATCAATACATTAATTAAAGAATGTCCACAGGTTAGCAAGTACAATATAAATTATTTTTAAGTATGTTGGTTATGTTTTCAAATATGCTCAATGAGCATCCAGGAGAAGTTTCTCTAAATTTAAATCAATGGGTACCACTAAAAGTACCATAAATACATTACAGTATATATCTATAGTTCCTCTATCCTACACACATAGATAAGACATAGGAAGATGATGAAAATATATGCATTTAAAAGAAATTAGTATATTTCTTATCGGTTATATATCTTAAGAGACAATTGCATTTTAACCTTTAGCCTTTATTTTCTGTTTACTTACTTGGCTTATTTTACTAATTATGAACCATTTGAGCTACATGATACATGTCACAAAATGTAAAATTGAGGGACTAAAACTAAGGTCCCTTCAAGTCCTAATGTTTAATATTTCTTAACAGATGTATTAGTAACTGTTGAGTATAGAAATTATTTACTTTCCATTACTAAGATTTATATACCAGTTATTTGATAAATTAAAAACATGTTTCAGTCTCCATAAATTGGAATGCTAGGCTTTTCATATAAGAATTCCTAATTATTAGTTCCTATCAGAGTTATCTCAAGATAGTTGTCAAAAAATCAGAAGAAAAGTTATTAAATGTCATGAAAGGATAAAGAGAGAAGAAAATGATTTTTACTCTAAGTCTAGTCAATTGATAAAAAATATTATTTTAGATTTGTACATTTCTCAAGGCTGAATGAGTAGCACTGAGACTTCTTTTTAGTTGTTATGACCACATTTCTCCTTCCCTGTCTTTTGCAGCTAAGGTAAGATCACATCAACCTGCAGCTATGGTTCTTAAAATGTGGTCCCCACGGCAGCAGCATCAGCTTACCTGGGAATGTGTCAGAAATGCAAATGTTTGGTCCCCTCCTCACCACACCAGGCCAACAGAACTCAACCCAGGAAGCGGGGCCAGCAATCTGTTTTAACAAGCCCTCTGGTTGATTCTCAATCAAACCAAAATTTGAAAACCACTGGCCTGGAGTAACAGAGGAAAATATGTGTCTGTAAATAGGGTCAGTTCAGTTTACTCTGCTGGAGATATGGAAAAGAAGGGGAGACTTGGTAACGAAATACGAAAATCAGTGGAGTGATATAGGAAGAGTAAGTTGGTAAAAAGAGTTTCAAAAAACAATTCAATTTCAAAAAAACTTTTCACTGATATTGACACGACTTGTTTCCAGATCAATTCAACATGACCAGTTGATTTCGGGTCATGAAAATGAAATAGTAGATCCACAGTAAATAGTAATTTGTCTTCTCTCTGCACTTAAGGGTTAAATTGGAATCATCCATCTATATTGTCATCTGATCTCTTTCCAAAATTGACATTTATTTAAAACGGTTGAGACTAGAGGTTCAATCCATAAAGATCATATAAGTTGTATTTAATAGCACTGAACTTTAACAAACTAGATGAACACTTATATAAGTAGTGTCTCTTGGTGGTACTAGCCCCATATATGGGGATTAGTTTGGGATAAAATAATTCCTAGTAATCTGAGGCAGATTTACCAGTAATACATGGGGGTAGACTGTGCTATATTAGTCAGGGGGTTAGATTTTGGAGTAAGTCTTAAAGATAGTTCGGCCTAATTGAATGAACACAGTCTTTGGCTTGGTGTCAATTTGGGTTCAAATACATTAGTTCTGAAATACTGAACCAGTTTTGAAAATCTCCGGAAAATCATATTAAAATGGTGATGATAAAAAAAAATGGTGACAATAGGGTTGTTATAAGTAGAATAGTTACAGGGGTTCAGCAATGTTTAATATATGGTAGGTATTCAATAAGTAATAGTTGTTAATACTAATAAGATTGCCTCTTTCTTTTGTTACCACCTTCTCTTTAAAAATGGTCATGGTGCAATTTTCCTAGAGGCTACATTCGTTTCTGAAATTACTTGTCAATCGTGCTAGTCAAAGTATTTCCTGAAGATACAGTGTATACTGAAAAGTTGGAATAACTGACCTTTCAGTCCATATCTTCCCAAGTGAAATGTTTCTATTCATACTAAATTCCTGTACAGAAATACGGTAACAGTATTGATATTAGTTAAGCAGCAGTCCTTTCTGAGTCTATAGATCTATTTCATAGGGCAATTTTTTCGGTCTTTATTGTGTTTCAGTTGTCATCTAAACAAATAAATAGGATGGAGAGGAGCTGTGGTGGTATTGGGAGAAATTAGTGTTCTTACTATGACAGGGGGGTAAAAGAAGGGAGGACATTTTAAAATTCTATTTTTCATATGATTATAGCATGGTTTAACCTTTAAGGAGAACAGCAATAGATAAAATTCCATAATAAATTCACCTGAACTTTCAAATTATTTTGTTCTATTGAAATTCTAGACTGTCAACCATTGGTATAAACCACATTGCTAGTCTGAAACACCTAGAAATAAAATACAGCAGTTTCTGAAGCAAATTAGCAAATGATAAGGAATTTTTTTATATCTAGGTGTCTTGTACATACATATCCTTATCCTTATTCCTAAATTATCTTAAAAAATTTTTTTAACGTTTATTTTTGAGAGTGAGAGTGAGAGAGAGCACAAGCAGGGAAGGTGCAGACGGGGGGGGTGGGGGGGGGGGACACACAGAATCTGAAACAGGCTCCAGGCTCTGAGCTGTCAGCACAGAGCCCAATGTGGGGCTCGAACTCACAAACTGTGAACTCATGACCTGAGCCAAAGTCGGACGCTTAACTGACTGAGCCACCCAGGCATCCCCTAAATTATTATCTTAATGGTTCTGTTGTTTTATTTTATGGGTAGTTTTGGCACTTATGTATTATCTTTTGGTATCGTTGCTCAGAATGTTTGAATGGGAAGCTAGGGACAATTTCTACAAAACGGCAAGGGCAAATAACTGCCAACTAAACCATTCTCTCATATCCCACTTAGCTTTCAAACAGCATTGAAGAAGCAACAGCGAAGAACCTAAAATGTACCTGCTATATTGAGAAGAGGGAGGAGAAAAAAAATTTCTAACAACAGGCAATCCACTCTCAACAGAATTTGTTGCGAACTGACCAACAAGATTGCTATTGCAAAGCACCACCAGGCTTAAAGGCTGCTTTATCATATGGACCATTTCTGCAATGGAATTTTATGTGCACAGAGATTTTTGAAATTAATGAAATACACATGTGTATACACACTTCAAAATACACTTTGGTAACTCTTAAGCACGGTCTCTCATAAACAAATGGGCACCAGAAGGAGAGGTCTAGGGAGAAAGGTGTCACTCTTTTCCATTTGATCTATTGACAGTGGTGGCACTGTATACTGGAGGCTCGGGCGCCTAAGTAAAGCATCTGGGACAAAAACCCTTATGTGTTCTTCTCTTCTCCTTCAATCACCAACCTTGGTGGTTTCTCAAGGCTAAAAACAAAACAAACAGACTCATTATGATGTTTTATCTTTGCACACTCTAGTAGTTATGGGTCCTCTAAAGTAGAACCATATCGTTCACAGTTCAGTGCCCTTCCTGATTTCCTTTGTTAAACATCATTATTTGTAACGTAATACGTTCAGTAGACCAAGGAAATAGAGGTCAAAGGTAGTATTTGATTCTCAGGGGCCCCTGAAATGATAGCAGTGGTGTATTACTTAGCAACGTAATTTAAGGTTATTCCAGGTACAATGCCATTTCAGGGTGTGATGTTAATTTTTAAAATTCTTTTGTCATGTAGAATGTAAGAAATGATTACAGAAGGTGTAGAAACAAGTAATGCTTCCAAAGAATAAGACCTCATACAGATAATAAAAGTATTTCTATAAAAAAAATTAAAGCATAGGATGATTGTACAGTTAGTGTAAACAGTTTGATCTTAAGAAGGGCCAGGAACAAAATTTCATTTTGTGTGGCTGAAGAGATACATACATGTGATAAAACTGCCACTTCTTCCTGTTCTTTTGGGTATAAGCACAGATTGCTGCATTATTTTGTTGTTTTTAATACAGATTGTCTTATACTTTCCAATTTGGTATTCTGTTTTTTTCTTTCACACTCCATTGATACAGAATATTATTAGAAGTTTAGAGTAGGAGGGAACCTTAGCTTCTAGCACAATCTTGTTCATTTTTCATAAAAGGAAGCCATCCTACTGAAGTTAAATGGTTTACTGAGAGTCAGGCCTTACACTGGAAGAATTAAGTCTTATTAATCTTTCTCAAATGATCTTTTAAAGGTTAAATAAATAGGGATTTGGTCTTGAGAAGTCTTATTTCTTCCATTTTGTTATATTGATTTCTTTTGCTATAGGCAAACAAAATAGTAAACCACTACCTTTCTCTTCTCTCTTCCTTGTGTATTTGTTAGCTCTAGGCAACAGCCTCATCAAATCCACAACAAATAATAAATAAAATCTTGAAGAGTATGTATTATACTACTCCAAGAAAAATAAGACACTAAGGATTTCTGAATATAGGTATCTCACAAGAAATTCTGTCTTTAATCGGATCAAATAAACAGATTTATACCACCATTTTGATAAAGACAAAAGCCCACAAAAGCATTTTTTCCCCTAATCTTACACTTGGGAGCAAGTCTAACTTTTAACTACTATGAACATTTTTCTTAGGGATTACTTTTCCTTTTATTTACGCCTATTATTTCCTGGAAACCAATCAACACTTTGAATAGAATAACACAGAAACTATAAAGGGGGGAAATGAGAGGGCAGACAACTCCTATACAATCTTAGAAAAAAGTCAACAACAGAAAAGAAGAAAATGTATATTTCATTAATAAGTATTTCCTTTACATTCACATCACAAATTCACTTCACTGTAGCAGCACTAATTTCATTATGAATAAGTTTTTATTTACTGGTAGATGTCACTGGCCTTAGTAAGACATTTCTCACAAAGAATATTTGAAAGAAGGTAAAGTTTGGAAAACACAATTTACCTGAAAGCACCAACATGGGAAACTCCTTGATTAAGGATGAGAAATTCTTAATTTTTTAAGCAAAACTCGTTCCTGCAGGAGAATTTACCTTCTTTTTGACCCCACTCCTTAAATAAGAAGCAATACCTATAAACCATTTTAAGCTTGAACAAGTAAATACTGGAGAGTTTTACCAATGTTATAGATTCTGTAAAGGATGATGGGTTATTCATCATTAAAATAAACACTTCTTTATGCTTTAAAAATATATATTTAAGAGGGTCCTGTCTTCTAACAACTCTCTCATTTTACAAACAGGAAATTATGCCACCAATTATGGAGATATGTTTTTAATGTTTAAACCAGTGCTTGAATTTTTAAAACTTTTTAATATTTTCATAAAATTTACAGATATTAATCTATTAAAAGATTCCTCCTCAACCCTCATATTCTTTAAGGTATTTCTAATAGTACTAGATCTTTTCCTCTGGTTGATTTAATTTATAACTAGATAATATCCTTTAAGGTTCCAGCATGGGCCTTTCAATTTTTCAGATAATTTTTTCTTGGTGGTGATTAGAAAAATGACTTTAAACATACACGTTTGATATGAATGAGAAGAGAATTTGATTTTGATTTTGGGGGGGGGAGGGGTTTTAAAAACTATTAAAGCATTATGCTAACTTTATTTTCAAACAATTTACTGTTTAATACTCTTCCAGCAGAGAATGGAGATGGTTTAGTTGTACTTGTAACCTCATAGCCCCAAAGTTTTTACTCTCTCCCCAAATCATCATAGTACCCCTTCTGGTCCCAAAGACATCTGATGGACTCTGAGTCCTTCAATGGGGAATCCATGCCTTAAACAATCAGGACTAGTGTTACCCCTTTGTTTAGTACTGGATTTGACTAGGTTGCTAAATGAATTATTCATTAATAACCTCATCATAATAAAGATAAAAGCTCATGTTAACAAATCAAAAGATTTCAACAGTCATAGCACAACCTTTCATTATAGTTCCATTACTTATTTGCTCTCATAATGGCAAGGTCTTTGGATAACAATAAGATATTAAAAGAATTAGTAAAACTTAAGTAATAATTTATTAAAGCTTTAAATATCAGTGTTTTTCATTAGAGAACATAGTTAACCTAACACTTGGTAAAATAGTTTAATATCCTGCCAGTCCTGAACTGTATTACTTTAGGAAAAAGACCAATAGTCTTTTGAGAGAAGGAACAGGGGAAGACAGGAAGGGCAAGGTGGTTAGGGATAGCGAAGGGAAATTAAATATTTATACACTTTAAATTAATATATACACATATTTGCATCTTAAGTTAATATTAATGGGATTCATTCAAAATTTCCTTGAGGTTCCCTTGGTGTAATAATATAATTCAAATTAAGTTTTATGTTAACTAGTACAAGTATGGTATCTAAGTAAAAGGGAAAAAACTCATTTAAAATGACAGATCTAAAACTGATACTACCAGGACATATACACAGGACAGTGTATATATTTTCCTTTGTATGTTTATAAAGAATATATGTATAGACACATATGCTTGTATACTCAGAGTAACTCTAGAAGGATACGCAAGAAATCGGTAACACCGGTTACTTTTCACTGTCTACCTAACCGTAGCGTTTAAATTTTGTACCATACATGTTTTCCCTATTCAAAAATATTGATTAAAAACTACCAAAATAAATTTAATTTTAAAAAACAAGTCAAATTAAGAAAAAAAAAACTTTTTTTTTTTTTACGTTATAGAAGAAAATATACTAATACATATATTGTTTTTCCAAGATCCACCTACATAAGTTTTGGTATCTTTACTTTGTGACAGTAAGCGTGACTTAAAAACTCAACTTTCACATGACCTTAAATTGGGAAAAACACATTTTCCCTGTACCTCATCGCTACAGCACTGTGGACTATGGTCTGTCTCAACAGCATACTAATATCCTTATTTTCTTCCTGTGATGGGTTAGCCATTAGCCACGTTACTTGTGAAATTCAAAAAATCTTTAAGGAAACTTCAGAAGGACTATAAGAATCTTACTTGGCAGTGATAAGTATTACACCTCTGTTATTCTGTTGGCATAGGGTCAATTTTAACTTCTCTTTGTGGTTTACTTTAGATTTTTATCCTGCCAAAGATGTTTGGTGTTTTAGTAAACACAGACTTCAAACTATGTGGTGACTAAGCAAAGCCCTTACATAAAGCTTGGAATAGGATTTTATAAATAGTTCCAATGAAAGACATTTTGAAATAAGCAGGGAAAAAAAAATCTCACGTTTATAAAAATTATTTTCAGAACGCCACTTAAAAATTCAAATTAAGTCCTAATCACTTAGATATTAAAATAAACCATAAAACAAAATCTAAAGGAGTGATAGTACATACACCAGCTTTCAATGGTAGCTGCTTAGTAAAAATGAGTGTCTGAGGGTGTATTCCAATTTCATCCTCTTCAAATTGTGCAGCTCAGATAAATGTTTATTTTACTGAAAATATTTGCAAAATTACAATATAAATACATGAATATATTAAGATAGGATGATTATATATAATGTATTCTTATCCATATATATAAAATGAATGCAGTAAATATAGCATATTCTCGATGAATTGTTAGTACACAGTGTTTCTTAGTAAAGTACATACAACCTATTATTAAGCAACAATTATCTAGTTTTCAAATGTACATCTCAGGAAGTTTTTAGGATGAAAGGATACACTAAATCTCCCAATACCCTTTTTGGTTGGTGAAAGTTAGTTCTGCAAATTTTGAAATAATACTATATTGATTTTAGCAATGGTTCTGAGGCTCTTCGCATTTTCTTAATTTGAAACTTTATTTCTTTAGTCTGGGTGTTTTCTTAATGACACTGTATCAGCCAACCATGCCTTTAATTCTTACACAGTATCATGTACTGTCTTTTCATTAGTTGTTTTAACACACATCAACAATGAAACAGAATTACTAAAAAAATTTTTTTCTGCACAAATTCCCAAAATTAACTTTCAGGGTATTATGGGGAGTCTCAACTAGATATAGTCTCAACTGTAATACTAATCTGGGCTAGAAGTAGTTTTTTATTGATTTTAGTTCTTAAGAATACAAATATGAACTCTACTTTAAGTGTTCATTAAATGTATTGGGAGTTGTTTCAAAAGCATCTTCTACCCTTCTCCGTTACACTGATTTAATGGAAACTTATTATAGCAGTTCCAACACAAACATCTGCATGCAAGAGATCACCCTACAGATTCTAACTACATAGTTATTGAAACACATCCCACCTTTCAAGTGGCATAAATGTACATCTTCTATATACAAAAGGTAAAGTGCATTATTAAATTAGTGAACTGACAGATTGTCTGCCTGGACCATATAGCTTTCAAATAGACAAATGTGAAATTCTCCCATTAGAACCAATTATTTCAAGAGGTTCCAACTAGCTTTTCCACCCTGTCGTTTACTTTTTGGCCATGCTCTTTAGTGCAAATAAGCTTGTGTTTGACTCAAGTTTAAGGGACATGGCAGTTTGGGGTTTTAACAAGGAAAATTATAAAATGTGGCAGAACTTTTAATACTTTTATAATACATTGCATCTTTTGCATATTAAGCAACAGATTAGTGTTGCTTTCAATTGCTAGGAGCACACTGCCAACTATTATGAGGAACCCGTTTCCAAATTTCATACTATTAGCTTATATTATTACAGTTTTGAGTCTATACCACATTATGCTTGGGTTATGTGCAAACATCATCAGTGTTTTAGAATTATACAATGAACTAGTAATTTTGGTTACTAACTTGAATGTTCATTTTTTGACTTCTAACATCCAGTTGCCTTAAGAGTTTAATGTCTTCAAGGCAGGGATCCTATTATTTTGAAGAATACCATGTACACTTGCAGCTCCATTTATGTTACAAATGACAATAAATAAAATGTATATTGCACAGATAAAAATAGTAGCTTATTTTATAAGATACATGGCAATACATGTCTTAATACCAGAGTTTTGAACTGGATCTTATTTGATTATGGCTAATGGATAATTGGGAATTTTAAGTATCAAAAAATTGTAACATCATTTCATTTTTCAATGAATACATATAAAAAAGTGAAACAAAAGGACTGGCAGAAGGCTTAGTGATTCTAAAGTATATTCAATTGCCGGTATATATGCATCTACCAATCTATAGCTTTGAGATGGTAATAACTTTGAAGTATACATACAATGTAGAAGATTTGGCTACGTAACTAATTCTTTGCTTAAACAATTAATGCAAAATTAATATTTATATACAATGAATTAAAGATATTTGTCTGACATGTATTGTGTATATGTATATATACACACGTATGTATGTATATAGACACACACTCTCAAATCTTATCAGACTAAAAACCAAGAAAGAAATCATTTAGACTTAATGGATATAAGTATTTTACGAGGGAAGGTTTTTAAGAGAGAGTATACAGTCATAGCAATAGTGATAGGAACACTCGAATACTGGAACATGCACAGCTCCAGTTTGCCAAAATCTGACAGGTTGATAATTATTAATAGGCACTATGATGGGCAGGAATAACAATCAGTAGTACAGTAATTCAAGTGCACATCACTCCTTCATATACCAAAAGCTACTTTTTATCAAGTCTACAATAGTTATTTTACAGTTAGGACTGTTTAAAGATCCTTGCTACTTTTAGAGTCTCAACACCCACCATGTGCTATTAACTCTAGTATTTCCAACTATCTTCCAACCTTCAGTTGTTCCATAGTAATCCAGATGGTCCACATTTATGATGAACTAATGAGATTCCTTCATACTACTTGGGGAAACGTGAAATACAATCTGAAAACCAATACCAGCATATATGTCTGGGTTACTGATTGCTTGTTTTTAAATAAGATAAGCCAGTAATATTATTTTCTTAACTCATAACGTTTTCTTAGTGACCTTACTTAAATGTACTTGGGGACAAACTTCTGAAGGAAAAAAATTATTAAAATTATTTTGAACTACTTATGGTATATAAAAGGAGAGCTACATTCTGATCTCAATCCATGCAGCCAGCTCTCATAAATGAGAGCTATATTTGGGGGTTGAAATCAGTGTCTGGCTCTTAAATATGATTATATGGACTTATTGTGTGGGAGGTGAATAAAGCCAAGATAAAAGACAATAGTTTCAATCAGAATAAAATGCAGCTCAACAGATAAAATTCTAGTCAGTTAATACAGGGTGGGTTGGTACACATATACAATATATCCACTTGTTTAAAAATTGCTTAGGTGTTGAAAAATTGCTGTGGCACTTCCTGGAAAGCAATTTTTAATACAGGTAACTGGGTGAGTCTTGTGTAAAGTAAACCTTTTTAAGTATCATAAAGAGCACCTTGGAAAATGCTTGAATTTTCCTTTCAAATATGTTCATAACCAATCTAAAATATTTTCCCAGGCTGAAAATTTATATTCTAAATGCTTTTTAGAAAAAGAGTTGTTTGTTTGTTTGTTTGTTTTTCTGGAATTAAAATACCTGTAAAAGCCAGGTTTATATTGGAAGTGTTGACACGGTTTTAAGGGTAGCAATTGCAAAAGTGCTACTAAAATGTATTATTACAGATGTATTTTTGTATCAGTGAACTGGTGCACCAACCCCTCTGAAATAGTGCTAAAGAAGAAGCATAAAATAGAACACCTTGAGTCCACGATATATTTTGGGGGAAAAAAAAAAAAAAAAACCCTCTCACAACCTTCAAATTAGCATGAAAGGCTAAAACACCAAGATTTCCATAGCAAAGCCATAGGATGAAGCCTCCCACTCAACAGTGACATAAAAGTAATTCCTAAAACTTCGGAAAGTCAATAAAAATATATGGTACAGTAAGTAGAGGTAAAGATAGGGTTATAACTAGTTTAGAACAACGAATTAAAACTCTCCCACGGCTTTGATATGGCAACTATAAACTCCAGGGTTACCACAAAATTTGAAATTATAGAATATTGTAGTAGCTGTAAGATTTGACTCTTTAATGGTATGGTTTAATACTGTTATCCAATGAACAACTGATATATTTCTACATGTACTTTTATAAATAAATATATTTGTATTATACTTGAGGTCAATTTCTGTTTCTGTGGTAACTGCCCTACAAGTAAGCTTAGCAGCTTTTAACGAAGTAGGGATGGAATACTTTTTTGGGGAACTTGTTAAATAGAAATTCACACTTCCATATTAAGTATATGTATCTTTCTCAGGATTATGTCATAGTGCAATGTAAATCTTAGTTATGGTATTTAGAAGGTCAGAATGTCACATTTTGTGCTGATTTGCATACTTCAATGGTCTGGAGCAGTTGAAGCAGCTAAACTATTTAGCTCTGGGAAGATCGGAATTCCCATAAGAATTATAATGTTCTACGTATAACATGAGAATCAGACTCCTTGAAGTATAAACTACCAGAGGTATTACTAATAACAAAGGGCCAAAAAAGAGGAAAAACTTCTTCAAATGATTATGGATCAGTACTTTTAGCCAATTTTATGATTTAAAATTTTGCCTGATGGAGTTCAAATTCACTCTAGTCGAGGCATTCTTGTTCTTCACCACTGGCCCTTCTGCCATCCATTCTCTTTTCTTTATGGCTGTTGCAAATTTTCCTCATCTCTTCTTCATACTTGATAAAATTCTCCCCAAACCTTGTCCAAGCTTTGAATGGAACAGTAATAGTATTACGGTAAGGTGGCCTCACCTCACTTACCTTCAGGAAAATTCCATATTTATTAGAGCCCACATCAAAGTAGAACCTTTTATTGTCCACTCTGAAAGAAGTCCCCTCTGGGAGTTCAAGTGGGTCATCATCTCCACCTCTTCGTTCTTCTATGTCCCCTTCGCCATAGTCTTCAATTAGCTGAACCAAGGCATCACGAAACTCGATCATTCCTTGTGCTGGGAGCACAATAGTCTGTTCTTGGCCCAAACTGTGACCAAAATAACCTATCATGCCAGTCCCCCGCATCATGGTTTGTCTAATTCTTAGGAAGCGACCCCGCTGATTTTCCTTTAGGTCTAGATAGTATTTCCTATTGTCCCTCTCTATGTAGTCTGTTTTGAGGACACTATGAGGGTGCTCTTCGGACCCTACAGAGACTGGTGGGGAGGGTGCCGAGTGCTTCTGTCTCCTCCTGGACGCTTGCTCTTTGCCGTGGCCATGCTCCTGTCGGTGGCCTTTCAGGCCCAGGTGGGCATAATGCTCGATGAAGTCCCCTAGACAGTCCTTCAGCTCCGCTGCCACAGACAGGGACAGAGTCAGTTTACTCTTTCTGATATTGTCCTGCCGGCCTCTCCCTATCCAGACTTCAGCTATCTTTAGGAACCGGCCCCGGGAGCTTTGCTTCACGTCTAGGTAAAACCTCTTTTTCTGGATGTCCACTCGTTTGGAGGCCAGCTCCTGGATTTCGGCTGCACCCCCAGCCTGATTAGGGGTGGCTGAGGCCGCGTAGTGGGGGTAGTGGGAGTGCTGGGCCTGGGGATAGAGTCTACTCTTGCTTAGGCCAGAGCCCCCTACATTCTTGCCGCCGCGGCCGCGGCCGCCGCCGCCTCCCCTTCGCCTGGCTCTTTCCATCTTCAGCTGCAAGTGACAAACAGACACACGGGGTGGGGTGGGGGAGGGGTGTTGAGAACAATCGCAGACGCCCCTCGGCCTGCGCTGCCCCCGCCTCCGCCCGGGACCCCCACACCGGGCCGCGGTGCACGGCGCCCGCCGCCGCAGCGCCCGGCTCCCGCCTCTGCCCGACCGTCGGCGGCGACAGGCGGCGTCTCCCGGCTCCGCACCGCGCACACAGCATCCCTCCGCCGCCCCGGCCTCCCGCTCGCCGCCGGGCCGCCGGCCTCAGGCTCGGCAGCCCCGGGGTCCCCAGCCAGTAAACACTCACATCGACACTGCCATCACCGCTGCTACCGATGCCCTTCACGACCGCCGCCGCCGCCAGCTCTCGGCCCCTCTGCTGCAGCCGCCGCAGCCGCTGCCCCCCGCCAACTCCCCCGCCGCCGCCGCCGCTCGCACCGTCCCCCGCCGGAGCAGCCGGGCAGGGGCATCGCCTGCGGCGCCCGCCGCCGCCGCCGCCCCTCCTGCGGCCGCTGCGGGGGCCGCCGCCTCTCTTCGGGCACCGGCCCGATACCCGCCGGGAGGGGAGGGGGGGGTGGCGGCGGGGGGCGGGCCGTGGACCCCGCCTCCTCCAGCACAGCCCGCTGAAGGGAAGAGAAGGTCTCGCGCTCTTCCTCGGGGCGCGCCCTGACCGAAGCCCGGCGCGCGGAGATGGACTGTGAGTGCGAGGTGACTGGACAGGTGTGAAGATGGTAATGAGGACGGAGGTGGCGAGACTGTTGTGACTTCTCCAGGTTCCTCCGGGATGCAGGACTCTGGCGGCCCACCGGCATCCGCACAGGGACTACATTTCCCGGAGGGCTCAGCGGTAGCGAGAGTCCTTGCGCATGCGCGCCTCCTGGCCCGCTGGGCTTGATGGGAGGGCTGCAGAGCACCACGAATGGAGGACGGGGAGGGGCGGACCTCGGAGGGAGGGGTGGAGAAGATAGGTCTACCCCAGCTGATAATGTGCCGTGGGCGCCGTGACGCCAAGGCGTGCGCTCTGCGGCGCGGGAATAAGGTCTGTTGAGTTGGTATCCGGCCTGGATGCCTGGCTTCCAGGCCCTGCTGTCGTGGCGCTTCACAATTCATCCAGCTGAAGGAGGAGACCCGTTGAACTGGCTCTTCTCAGGGTAACGTGACCTCCCTACCCCTGTTTCAGCCAGCTCCAGACCCTGGGGTATCATTCTAGCCTTCCCAGACATTGCGGGTGCGTGCTCAGTCCCGAAGAGCAGGCCACTGGGCAGTGTGTAGGAGGTGCGTTAAAACCCGCGACCTCCTGCCCCTTCCCACCTCCGGAGCATACCGGAAAAGGGCCCCCACATGCCGCAGGCCTTCCCAGGGCTTCTGTCAGCCAAAAAGTGAGCTTTCCCATTCCCTCCCACCTTCAGCTTGTGCCACCGGTTGCTTGTCTTGGGCCCTTGGGATTGTACCCTTCGGATCCAGCCTTTACTGCTGCGGAAATGGAGCCACTCCATATTTTCATAACAAAGTCGAGGGAAATAACCTATTACGTGTAATTTAGCAAATTAAGTTGGATTTCTTGAGTTTAAATCCTTTAACAGTAAGTTTTGAGTAAAGAGCCGAAGGAAAGCTAGTTCTGTGGCTGGGGTGGGGCGGGAAGTGCAAAGGCCCTGAGGAAGCCTGTTTGGCGTGTTCAAAGAGCAGTCTAGGAGGCCAGTAAGTTTAAAGCACAATGAGATAGTAAGGGAGAAGGTGGAGGAGATAAAGTCAGACGGGAAAGAGCTGAGGACAGATAGTGTAGGGCCTGGTAGGGTATTTTGAAAATTTGGGTTTTCATTCTGAGGGAGGTGGGAAGCTATTGGAGAGTTTTGTCAGGGAAACATCATCATCTGAATGATCTTTAAAAAAAAACAAACAAAAAACTGGTAAGGGGCACCTGCCTAGCCCAGTCATTTGAGCCTCCGACTTTGGCTCAGGTCATGAGCTCACAGTTTATGGGTTCGAACCCCGACAGCCTGTCAGCGCAGAGCCTACTTTGGATCCTCTGTCCCCCCTCTCTCTCTGCCTCTCCCCTGCTTGTGCTCTCTATCAAAAAATAAATAAAACATTAAAAAAAATAGAAAACACTGGTAAAATATATGTAACAAAATGTGCCACTGAAACACTTTTTAAGTGGACAGCTCATTGACATTAATTACACTCACTATGTTGCACAGCCATCACCACTATTTAAAAATAATTTTTTTTAATGTTTACTCATTTTTTTGAAAGGAGAGCGAGCACAAGTGGGGGAGGGGCTGAGGAAGAGGGAGACACTGAATCTGAAGCAGGCCTCCAGGCTCTGAGCAGAGCCTGGCACAGGGCTCAAATGCACGAACCCAGAGATCATGACCTGAGCTGAGGTCTGGTGCTTAACTAACTGAGCCACCCAGGTGCCCCCATCACCACTATTTTTAAAACTTTTTCACTCCAAGTTCTAACTGGTTAATTATTCAATAATTCCCCATTGCCCCTTCTGCCTAGCCCCTGGTAACCTCTAATATAGTCTCTCTCTATGAATTTGCTCATTCTGGAATCATATAATATTTGAGTTCTTAAACATTTTTTAATTTTAATTTTTTAAAAAAATATTTGTGCTTTTGCATCTGGCTTATTTCATTCAACATAATGTTTTCAGGGTTCATTCATGTTGTACCGTGTATCAGAACTTAATTTCTTTTGGCACACCTGGGTGGCTTAGTCGGTTAAGCGTCCAACTTCAGTTCAAGTCACTCTCCTATGGTTCGTGAGTTTGAGCCCCGTGTTGGGCTCTGTGCTGACAGCTCAGAGCCTGGAGCCTGCTTTGGATTCTGTCTCCCTCTCTGTACCCCTTCTCCGCTCACATTCTGTCTCTCTCAAAAATAAATGTTAGGGGCGCCTGGATGGCTCAGTTGGTTAAGCGTCCGACTTTGGCTCGGGTCATGATCTCATGGTTCATGGGTTCAAGCCCTGTGTTGGACCCTGTGCTGGCAGCTCAGAGCCTGGGGTCTGCTTTAGATTCTGCCCCTCCTTTTCTCTCTGCCCCTCCCCAACTCATGCTCTGTTTCTCTGTCTCAAAAATAAACAAACATAAAAAAATTTAAAAAAAAACGTTAAAAAAATAAAAAAGAACTTATGGCGGAGTAATATTTTATTGTGTGTTTATATTCCGTTTTATGTTCATCTGTTGATGGACACTTGGTTTTTTTACCACTTTTGGCTATCGTGAATAATGTTGCAGTGAACACTGGCTTACAAATATCTGCTCGAGTTCCTGTTTCCAATTCTTTTGGGCATATATCTAGGAGTGGACTTGCTGGATCATGTGATAATTCTGTTTCAGTTGTTGAGGAGCTAACTGCCCAACCACATTGGCAGCACTGTTTTACATTTAACCAGCAATGTGGTAAAACTTCTAGTTTCTCCATATCTTCTCTAAATAATTTTCTTCCTCTTTCATATAATTCTTATTCCTAGGTGATGAAGTGAAGTGATATCTTATTGTGGTTTTGATTTGCATTTCCTTAGTGACTAATGATGTTGAGCATTTTTTTTTTCATGTGCTTATTGGCTATTTGGTATATCTTCTTTGGCGCAATGTCTGTTCAAGTTTTTGCCCATTTTTATTTTTTTAAAATTTATTTACTGAAAAATTTGTTAATGTTTATTAATAAGAGACAGACAGAGTGTAAGTTGGGGAGGGGCAGAGAGGGAGGGAGAGAGAGAGAGAATCCCAAGCAGGCTCCTCACTGTCAGCGTGGAGCCTGATATAGAGCTTGAACTCATGAACTGTGAGGTCATGATCTGAGCTGAAATCAAGAGGTAACTGACTGAGCCACCCAGGTGCCCCTATTTGTTTTTGTTTTTAGTGGAAAACACTTTATCACAAAGTGATTGCATACTCAGGAAATATCTGGCCTCACTGTGCTGAATCAATGCATTCGGCTTGTCCTCTGCAGCCTAGTATCTATTTCCACCTTCAGCCATCTTTAAATGGGACAATAAAGGACAAGAGAGTAAAGAGCTGGATACATTAATAGTCTTAACAGCATGGTGGTTGTATTCTATCAACTTAGTTGGATCCATTCAGGTAACTTTTTTGTTTCCCTGTACAAGTCACAGTGCTTAATGAAGACTGCTGTGAAAAGCACTATTTTCCATTTGCACACAGCTTCCATATTCCCTGATCCCTCTGCACGGTTTTTAACAGTCACCCTTTATATTCAAAGTCTGCTTTGTATTGTCTTTCTCTCAAAGAGTTTTAAATTTCCTCCAAAAGTCCTAGGTGATCAGAAGCTACAGATATTTTGTAGCCACATCTACCCCTATGACTGGAAAAGGGAGAAATTGATTTTGTAAGAGATACACTGAGAAATCAAATCCAGGATTCACTTTGTTCTTAAAACAGAGAATGAAACCACTGACTACCAAATGTGCTTTGATAGCTACTTTTAGTTTCCAAACTTCTATTTCACTTTCCCAGATTAATTCAGTATTAAGTTTCAGGAAATAAAATAATTATGTAGTTAAACAGAGATACTTATACAAACAAGAACTGTGTTTACAGTGTACCAATCTGTTAAAATCAACAGTAGACATAGATATTTAGAACTAAACCCCCAGTCAAGTAGACTAGCACTCACCATTTGCCTAAGCCCCATCCAATGATAGTAAACATCCTGTTGGAATCTGCTCCAAAAACAAAAGCTTTACCAACCAAATGTCAAAGTAAACAGGTAGTAAAGACCTATTTGATACTAGTAACCAGTGGTATCATTTTCACTCTTTAGGGTTTAAGTACAAGTAAATGTTGGTATTTTTTCTTTTAAGTTGGCACTATTATAACTTTTTATTTGGTAGTTTTTAAGAAGTTCCCTAGGTTGCTGGTTCACATAGACTTAAATTTTCTAGCCATAAGCCATCTGAATTAAAGGAAATAAGTAAAGACATTCTACTATTCAGAAAAAAAAAAAAAAAGAAAAAAAAAAAACAGCCAAATTTACTATAGTTTACATGAAATGCTATTCCCCTCTCCCCCAAACTATGAACCACATATAATAAAAGCTGTGATAGTCCTGATGTCAAGGTTATAAGATTTTTCTAACTCTGTAAATCATGTAAAGAAGAAAAGTTAAGGAAAGTGTGTTTTTAACACTAAGAATATTTTAATTAGGAACAGAGTTAGGTCTCTCTTGAAAGGGAGAGTCGTAATAGCTGGTCACATATCTTAAGTTCGCTGAAGAAGTTACTACTTCTGGCCCACTCAACAGTGGAGAAGAGGGTTTGATCAGCCATTTTGCACATAAACCCAAACGTGCTCAGCTTTTTGTGCTTGCTTTAGTTAGCTTGCTCTTGCTGCAGATAGGCCATGACTTTGGCCTGGACTTGAGGCTCATCTGGTTCACACTTCACGAGTTGCAGTATCAGATGTGGGATGCTTGCTGGGGAGCTTGTCTGGTAACTGTTCATGGAGGAATATAACCCGTTATTGACTCCCGTGAGCTGGTGTCAGGGTCTGGGTACTCAGACTTGATGGCCTGGCTAGGGGACTGAAGTAACCCTTGCGGGCTGCAATGAGGTGGCATTGTCATGCTAATGGAGGATGTTAGAAAGGGACTTCTGTCATAGTCTGTAGGAGGCAAGGCCTTTGGAGGCCTTTGGAGATAAAATGCATGTTCTGAATTGCAGAAGAGATTCTGAGCTCAGAGGGCATTGCTTGGATCACGGGAGACATGGCTTCTAGCTTAAGTCCACTGGCTCGGATGAGGGCTTTTTTCTGTTTTAGAGACCCATCTGTCTTGTACATTGGCCCAGATTTATTCCTTCCCCTGTGCATTTGGTTGGCCCTTTACTGCTTCTAGCTTCATTCCAACACAGAGACATTTTTTAAATTGACAGTAAGAACAACGCTTTCTCTGTGTTTTATCAATTTGGCAGTTCTGGTGTTCTATACATGTGTACCTTTTATTATTTTGGACTGTGCTTGAAAAACCCTTTGCAGCTTTCACAGGTGAGGAGCCCATAACGGTATCCAAACACTTTATCGCCACACACTGGACAGAGCTCTTCTTGATCTTCATCATAGGAGTAATTCAGCATTTTAAACTGAGACACTTGCATGTTTTCCGGCATCTGCCCCTGTTCCCCATGCGACTGAGCCAGTCTCAGGGCTTCAGTCCCCACTTTGGGCAGCATGATAAGGTGGCTCTGGGTGGAGATAGGGAGTCCTTGTCTGTCCAGAAACCCAGCACCTCCCTCTCCTGCCTCATTTACACCTCTCGTGTGTCCAAGAGCAGTCCTTCCAGCCCCAAGGGTGAGGGTGCTGGGAAGAAAGGGGAAAGATGAGGAGAAAAGGAGAGGTGAGTAGGACAGAGGAAGGCTGGGATGAGGGGTGATGACAGTCCCTTTGCCCATTTTTAAATTGAGTTGTTTATCTTTTTGTTATTGCGTTGTATGAAATCTTCATAGTATATTCTCTTTATTAAAACACTTACCAGAAATATGATTTGCAGATATTTTCTCCCATTCTGTGGATTGTCTTTACACTTTTGGATAATGTTCTTTTATTCATAAAAGTTTTAAATTTTGATAAAGTTCAGTATATCTACTTTTTCTTTTGTTGCTTGTGCTCTTGTTGTCATGTTTAAGAATTTGTTCCCAAGTCCAAAGTCATGAAGATTTACTTCTATGTTTTCTTCTAAGAGTTTTTTATAGTCTTAGTAGCTCTTATATTTGAATCAATATATTTTGAGTTAATTTTTGTATATGGTGTGAGATAGAGGTCCAAGTTCATTGTTTTTGCAGGTGGAAATCCAACTGTCTCAATATCATCTGTTGAAGAACTTCTTTTTTCACTGAATGGACTTGGCATCCTTGTCAAAAATCAGTTGGCCATAAATGTAAGAATTAATTTCTGGAAGCTCAATTCTGTTCCACTGATCTATATGTTTATTCTTATGCCAGTACAACACTATTTTGGTCACTGTAGTTTTGTAGTATGTTTTGAAATTGGAAAGTGTGAGTCTCCAACTTTATTCTTTTTGAAGACTGTTATGGCTATTCAAGGCCCTTGAAATTCCATAAGAATTTGAGGATTGGCTTTTTCATTTCTGGAAAAAAGGCTGTAGGAGTCTTGATATTACATTGAAGCTGTAGTTAGCTTTGGGTAGCATTGGCACCTTATCAATGTTAAGCATTTCTGTCCATGAACATGGATGTCTTTCCATTAATTGGTATCTTTAAAATCTTTTTCAGCAGTGTTTTGGAAGTATTCAAGTTTTTCACCTTCTTGGATAAATTTACTATTAGGTATTTTATTTTATTCTTTTAGATGCTATTATAAATGAAATTACTTTCATAATTCTTTTTCAGATTGTTCATTGCTAGTGTGTAAAACACAGCCGGCTTTTTGTGTATTGATCTTGTATCCTACAACTTTGCTGACTTTTCTTATTAGATCTAGTGGATTTCTTGTGGATTCTTTGGGATTTTTGTATGTAGGATCATGTCATCTGTGAATAGAGATAGTTTTAATTTTTCATTTCCAATTTGAATGTTTATTATTATTATTTCTTTATGTCTAATTTCTCTGGCCAGAATTTCCCAAACAGTGTTGAATAGTAGTGGTGAAAGTGAATATCCCTGCCTTGTCCTTTTTTTTTTTAAATTTTTTAAAGTTTATTTATTTTGAGAGAGATTGAGTGGGGGAGGGGCAGAGAGCGAGGGAAAGAGAGAATTCCAGGCAAGCTCCACACTGTCAATCCTTTCACCACTGAATATATTAGCTGTGAATTTAAGTGTATTTATTTATTTCGGGGGGTGGAGCAGAGGGAGAGGGAGAGAAAGAATACCAAGCAGGCTCAAACTCACGAACCCTGAGATCATGCCCTTAGCCAAAACCAAGAGTTGGACACTTAACTGACTGAGCCACCCAGGTGCCCTGCTTTGGATTTTTGATAAATGCCTTTTAACATATTGAGGAAGTTCCTTTCATTATTAGTTTTTTGAGTCTTTTTTTTATCATGAAAGAGTGGTGGATGTTACGTGTGTGTGTGTGTGTGTGTGTGTGTGTGTGTGTGTGAACTGAGATGATTATGTGGTATTCTTTCATTCTATTGAAGTGATACATTTGCACTGATTCATTTTCTTATGTTGAACCACCCTTGCATTCCTGTGATAAATCTCACTTGGTTATGGTGTATTATTCTTTAAATTGAATTATCTTTTAACAGAATCACTTTGGCCACTGTTTTGGGAATAGATTGTAGAGACGAGATAAGAGGTAATGTGGCTTGAACCAGGATTTTAGCTATGAAGGTGGTGAGAGAAGGTGGATTTCAGCTTTATTTTGAAGGTAAAATTTTTACTGCTAGATTGGATGTGGAGTGTGAAAGGAGAAGAGTCAAGGATAACTAAGGTTTTTGGCCTGAGCAATCAGAAGAAGGATGGAGGTGCATTTACTGAGAACTGTAATTTATAGAAGGAGTAGTTTGGGGAGACTTTTATACATACCCACTGTGATTTGCCCATTAGACACTCAAGTATTTAGTAAATAATTGGACATACAAGATTGAAGTTCATAAGAGTGGTCTAGGTGGTTTATATAAGTTTGGAAGTTGTTAGTGTGCTATAGGTAATTTTAAAGCCATCAGACTGTTATCTTCAAGGGAGTGAATGTAGAGAAGAGAATGAAAAGGTCTATGACCTGAATCTAGAATGCTATGAGGTTTAGAGATTGGGGAGTTAAGGAAGGACTAGCAAAAGTACTGAGAAGGATTCTTACTGATACAGGTGGAGAATAATTGTTACAGATGCTTAATAAAGTGTTTGAAGAAGGATGATGTGGGGGGTGCCTGGGAGGCTCAGTCGGTTAAGTGTCCAACTGTTGATTTCTGCTCAGGTCATTATCTCATGGTTTATGAGCTCGAGCCCCGCATTGGGCTCTGTGCTAATGCTGTGGAGCCTGCTTGGATTTCTCTCTCTCTCCCTCTCTCTCTCTGCTCTTACCCTGCTTGTACTCCATCTCACTCTCAAAATACACAAGCAAGCAAGCAAACAAACTTCTCATAAAAAAAAAAAAAAAAGAAGGTGGATATGACTAATTGTGTTATATGTGGCTGGTGTATTGAGCCAGATGAGGACTGAGAATTGACTGTAGGATTTGGCAACATGAAAGTCTTTGGTAAACTTAATATGAGCTCTTTTGGTGGGGTGGAGTGATACAGTGAGTTTAAGAGACAATGGAAGGAATAGAAATTGAGACACTATTGTAGATGACTCTTTTGAGTAGTTTTTCTATAAAGGGGAGAAAAAGAATGGAGCAGTTAGCCCAGAGTCAAGTTTGTGTTTTTAAGATGGAAGAAATTGCAGTATGTGTATATACTGATAGGACTTTGGGACTTTTCTGGTAGACTAGTAGAGAGAGCAAAATTGGTGATTTGGGAGAGAGGTGAAAAGTGCCCGTGAGTAGATGAGAGAGTATGGAATCTAGTACACACATGGAGGGGCTGGATTTAGGCACACAGATAGCTCACAGGAGATATATAAATGTATATGTATCTATCTATACATGTATGTATATTCTGTTTCTATATATATACATATATATGTATGTGTGTGCACATACATCCTGGTACCTATGTCAATATTGATGTCAATGTGTATATGTAGATTTCTCCGCCTCCTTAGCATGGGCAAGTTCCCAATTCCTTATTGTGAGAGATATATACTATAATATATATACATATATATATGATTGTATACATTATATGTTATTATAGATTTTATTATTTGCATATATATACAGATACTATATATATACACCACCTATATACATATATGCATCTACGTCTATATGTAATCTGCAGTTGGCAAGCTGGAGACATAGGAGAGCTGAAGGTACAGTTCTAGTCCAAGTCTGAAGGTCTGAGAACCAGGAGAGCTGATGGTATATGCTTCATTCCAAGTCTGAGTTTAAAGGCAGGAGAAGACTAATGACCTAGCTTGACTGCAGTCAAGCAGAGAGAGTGAATTTTTTTGTACTCAACCTTTTTGTTCCATTTAGGCCTTCAGCAGATTTGAAGCTCACCCACATCAGGGAGAGCAATCTGTTGTATTCCATCTACTGATTGAAATGTTGGGGCGCCTGGGTGGCTCAATCAGTTAGCATCAGACTTCAGCTCAGGTCATGATCTCACGGTCAGTGGGCTCGAGCCTCATGTGGGGCTCTGTGCTGATGGCTCAGAGCCTGGAACCTGCTTTGTATTCTGTGTGTGTGTCTCTCTCTCTGCCCCTCCCCCACTGGTGCTTTGTCTCTGTCTCTCAAAAATGAATAAACATTAAAAAAAAAAAAAAGCAAATGTTAACTTCATCTAGAAACACCCTGACAGACATGCCTAGAATAATTTTAACTAAATATCTTAGCTCAGTGTGGCCCATTCAAGTTGACACAATAAAACTAGCCATCATGGCAGAGTATATGGGCATAGATACAATTATGTGAATACATTTCAGGGTAAGGACATATGGAAGTTCTTTTTTAATTGCTTTTATTTTCAGTGAAATCTGAAGTAAGGTGGTCAGCTGAAAGGATGGGGGAGGAGATATGATAGGTTTAAGCAGAGAGGAAATGATATGAAATAGTTATTTAAAAAATTTTTTTTGAATGTTTATTTATTTTTGAGAGAGAGAGAGAGACAGCGTGAGGTGAGAAGGGGCAGAGAGAGACAGAGGCAGAATCTGAAGCAGGCTCCAGGCTCCAAACTGTCAGCACAGAGCCTGACACAGGGCTTGAACCCTGGAACCATGGGATCATGACCTGAGCCAAAGTTAGACACTCAACCAACTGAGCCACCCAGGTGCCCCTGAAATAGTTATCTTAGAAGGAGAGGATAGGAAATAGATAAGTGAAAAGTTGTAGAATTGCTAGGAAGACTTTTGGTGGTCATAAATTCAAGGTGAGACCGGTCAGCATGGTTGGGTTTTTCACCTGCTGCATTCAGTTAGCTGCATAGGTACAGGCATAGAGTAGGCAGAGAATTTGTTTTCTTCAGGCAGGGTGAGAGTTTTAACAGGAGAGAATAATGAAGCCAAAGATCCACAATGAAGCTAAGGGAGTATGAAAGTAAGTGGTTATAATTTTGCAATTTAAACTGCTCAAGGAGGAAGTAAGGACTACCTGGTGGTGAGGAGAGTGGAAAAGTAGGACCATTGGATTATAGGTCCTACTTGGATCAAAGGATTGTTTGAATTGAATTTCTAAAGGGAATGAACTTGGAAAATAGGAGATGTTGATTAGAGAATGAGATGCTTAGAATTGAGATTATGGAAGGATTCAGTCATTGGTAATGACATGGCATCCCTATGGGAACAAATGAGCAGAGCAGGGTGTAGGCAAGACAATTGGAGACCTAGTCAGAAAACTGAGAGGCACTGTCTTTGGAAATTTTGCATCAAACGTTGTAAGCCCTTGGACAAGTAGAGAGGAAAAGAGGTAGGATGTAGATATAAATGATTATAATACTGATGGTGATGGTCCATTAACATGCAACTCAAATATCACCAACTTGTTCTATACCCAACACTGAAAAGTTAGATATTGAGTTACATATGGATATATTGCAACTCATAGTCAACCCACAACGCCTTCACGGACTTCTGTTCTTTGACCAAAGTGTTCTTATAAGAGTGGCAGGTGATGGATGACATCTTTTCTTAGTTGTTAATTTGAAGTCTTTCACCAAAGGCTTATTATAATGCTTCTGTAGGAATTTTTCCTGGCTTTCTGGGTAGTCTTCTTTGCCTTGTCTTCTCTCTCAGGGTTGTGAATAATTTATTGGTGGAAAGCAGGCAGAGAGGTAGGAGTATTCCATGACTTAGCAATTTCATGTCTAGGAATCCATCCTATAGAAATAATAATATGAATGCCTAAAGATACACATAAGGGTGTTCATTGACCATTATTTGTGATAAAACTTGTAAGTAAACTGTCATCAATAGGGAATAGTTAAACAAATTATGATAAAGAAAATGGAATTCTGTATAGTCTTTAAAAAATCAGTTCAAGAAGTAGTATTAGATTTTATTTATTCCATCCCATCAACAGGGATGTTATCATTGCAACTAATGAAAAACCCAAGTCAAACTGGCTTTAGCGATAAAAGTTTAGCTTATTTAATTGATATATCCTAAGATACAGTGGCCTGAAGGCAAGTTCAGTTAGAGCTCTGACTATTTTTCTGGCCCTGTGCTTGACCTTTTTCCATGCAGAAGGCAAGAAAGTGCTTTACTTTTGGAGCAGTTTCTTGTATGGCTGTAAGATGGCTGTGCACATCAACCATGGTGATATATTTCTTCCTTCATGTCTAGCTGGAGCAAAAGCATCCCATCTTATACATTGTAAAGAGAATCCTGAGGACCACTTTGCATTTGACAGTTATGGACAAAGGATGGAGACCAGAGAACTGAGACCTAGGTTATAGTTCCTGCCCCTGAATTGGTTATATGGTAGGGGGAATGGAATTTCCCCACTGAACTTAAAACAATTGGGTTTCATTCCTGGTACTGGTGATGAGGTCATTCTCATCGAAAAAACTTTGCTATTAACATTGGGGGTGGGGGGGGGTGGGGAGGGTGAAATGGGTTTGTTACTTCCTTCTTTCTAGTGTTAAGGTAATCAGCCTATTTTTGCTCCTCTCATTCATGATTTTATTAAAACCATGAGAATTTGTTTATCCTCAGCATCCCAAGTTGGAAAAATATAAGTCACTATTGATTTCATTATTTACAGAGGCTCATATTACTCTCAGATTGAAAGAAGGAGGTAGATAAGAGGGAGGGTGGGAGAGAGAAATATGGTTGTTGAGAAACAAATTATAGAATCTTAAAACTCTCCCTTCACATACCTGACCTCAATTCCATTTTTTTTCCCTATAGGGATCCCTATTAACTGATACATATCCTTCGGGATTGTTCTTTGCATTTACATTTTGTATTTTAAGTTTTAAATAGAATTTCATTTTTATTTTTATAAGTTTTTTTAATGTTTGTTTATTTTTGAGAGGGGAGGTGGGGAATGGGTAGAGAGAGCGAGGGAGACACAGAATCCAAAGCAGGTTCCAGTCTCTGAGCTGTCAGCACAGAGCCTGATGCAGGGCTCAAACTCATGAACTGTGAGATCATGTCCTGAGCCAAAGTCTGACACCTAACCGACTAAGCCACCCAGGCACCCCTCATTTTGTATTTTAAAATTTAAATGGTAACTACTACTTATACTTAGTTTTTCCTGTTTGACTTTACGTATGTTAATAGAACTTGTCAGTAGTTCTATTGTATTTTTTTATGAACTTCTTATTCCGTATTATGGATGTGTCATTGTTTATTTACTTTTTAAAATTTAGATTCAAGTTAGTATACATTAACATATAACGTATTGGTTTCAGGAGTAGAATCCAGTGATTCATCACTTACATTTAACACTCAGTGCTCATCTCAACAAAGTTCCCTCCTTAATGCCCATCACCCGTTTAGCCCATCCCCCCATCCACCTCCCCTCCAGCAACCCTTAGTTTGTTCTCTGTATTTAAGAATCTCTTATGGTTTATTGCTTCTCGGCCTTTTGGCTGAGAGCAAGTGAAGAATCTCATGGTTTGCCTCCCTCTGTGTTTTTATCTTATTTTCCCTTCCCTTCCCCTGTGTTCATCTGTTGTGTTTCTTTAATTCCACATATGGGTGAAATCATATATTTGTCTTTCTCTGATTGACTTATTTCGTTTAGCATAATACATTCTAGTTCCATCCACATTGTTGCAAGTGGCAAGATTTCATTCTTTTTGATTGCTGAGTAATATTCCATTTGTGTGTGTGTGTGTGTGTGTGTGTGTGTGTGTGTACACCACATCTTCTTTATCCATTCATCAGTCAATGGACATTTGGGCTCTTTCCATAATTTCGCTATTGTTGATAGTGCTGCTATAAACATTGGGGTGCATATGCCCCTTCGAATTAGCATTTCTATATCCTTTGGATAAGTTCCTAGTAGTGCAATTGCTGGGGCATAGGGTAGGTCTAGTTTTTTTTGTTGTTGTTGTTAATTATTTTTTTTCAATATATGAAATTTGTTGTCAGATTGGTTTCCATACAACACCCAGTGCTCATCCCAAAAGGTGCCCTCCTCAATACCCTCACCCACCCTCCCCGCCCTCCCACCCCCCATCAACCCTCAGTTTGTTCTCAGTTTTTAAGAGTCTCTTATTCTTGGGGCACCTGGGTGGCTTGGTCGGTTAAGCGTCCGACTTCGGCTCAGGTCATGATCTCACGGTCCGTGAGTTCAAGCCCCGCGTCAGGCTCTGTGCTGACAGCTCAGAGCCTGAAGCCTGTTTCAGATTCTGTGTCTCCCTCTCTCTCTGCCCCTCCCCTGTTCATGCTCTGTCTCTCTCTGTCTCAAAAATAAATAAACATTAAAAAAAAAAAAAAAAGAGTCTCTTATTCTTTGGCTCTCTCCCACTCTAACCTCTTTTTTTTTTTTTTTTTTCCTTCCCCTCCCCCATGGGTTTCTGTTAAATTTCTCAGGATCCACATAAGAGTGAAATGTATGGTATCTGCCTTTCTCTGTATGGCTTATTTCACTTAGCATCACACTCTCCAGTTCCATCCATGTTGCTACAAAGGGCCATATTTCATTCTTTCTCATTGCCACATAGTACTCCATTGTGTATATAAACCACAATTTCTTTTTTTTTTTTTTTTTTTTACTGGTATTATCTCATTTATTTTTTTTATTTATTTATTTTTTTATTTTTTAATATATGAAATTTACTGTCAAATTGGTTTCCATACAACACCCAGTGCTCATCCCAAAAGGTGCCCTCCTCAATACCCATCACCCACCCTGCCCTCCCTCCCAGCCTGCCCTCCCTCCCACCCCCCATCAACCCCTCAGTTTGTTCTCAGTTTTTAACAGTCTCTAATGCTTTGGCTCTCTCCCACTCTAACCTCTTTTTTTTTTTTTTTTTTTTTCCTTCCCCTCCCCCATGGGTTTCTGTTATGTTTCTCAGGATCCACATAAGAGTGAAACCATATGGTATCTGTCTTTCTCTGTATGGCTTATTTCACTTAGCATCACACTCTCCAGTTCCATCCATGTTGCTACAAAAGGCCATATTTCATTTTTTCTCATTGCCACGTAGTATTCCATTGTGTATATAAACCACAATTTCTTTATCCATTCATCAGTTGATGGACATTTAGGCTCTTTCCATAATTTGGCTATTGTTGAGAGTGCCGCTATAAACATTGGGGTACAGGTGCCCCTATGCATCAGTACTCCTGTATCCCTTGGATAAATTCCTAGCAGTGCTATTGCTGGGTCATAGGGTAGGTCTATTTTTAATTTTCTGAGGAACCTCCACACTGCTTTCCAGAGCGGCTGCACCAATTTGCATTCCCACCAACAGTGCAAGAGGTAAACCACAATTTCTTTATCCATTCATCAGTTGATGGACATTTAGGCTCTTTCCATAATTTGGCTATTGTTGAGAGTGCTGCTATAAACATTGGGGTACAAGTGCCCCTATGCATCAGTACTCCTGTATCCCTTGGGTAAATTCCTAGCAGTGCTACTGCTGGGTCATAGGGTAGGTCTATTTTTAATTTTTGGAGGAACCTCCACATTGTTTTCCACAGTGGCTGCACCAGTTTGCATTCCTACCAGCAGTGCATTTTCCGCATCCTTGGCAACATCTGGTGTTTCCTGAGTTGTTAATTTTAGCCAATCTGATGGGTGTGAGGTGGTACCTCAGTGTGGTTTTGATTTGTATTTGCCTGATGATGAGTGATGTTGAGCATCTTTTCATGTGTCTGTTAGCCATCTGGTTGTCTCCTTTAGAAAAGTGTCTAGTCATGTCCTCTGCCCATTTCTTCACTGGATTTTTTTGTTTTTTGGGTGTGGAGTTTGAGTTCTTTTTTGGATATGTCGTTTATTTAAGTGTTAATTTACCCTACTAATTACTTCTAGTATTTTTGTTATTACAGACTGATATAATGTATACATCTTTGTGCATATATGCATGTATTTCCATAGGATAGATATCATTGCAGGCTTAAAGGGTATGCAGTTTAAAATGTTGATAATGTCTACAAAATGTCTTTGAAAATGATAAGGCTGGTTCCTGTTCTCTTGCAAATATATTGTATATGATTAACCTTTAAAATTTTTGCTGACAGTGTTTTATCAGAATTATAGACAGTTTTGTTGGCCTCATTCATTGAGTACTTTGTTCTTTTTTTTTTTTTTTTTTTTTTAATTTTTTTTTTTTTTCAACGGTTTTTATTTATTTTTGGGACAGAGAGAGACAGAGCATGAACGGGGGAGGGGCAGAGAGAGAGGGAGACACAGAATCGGAAACAGGCTCCAGGCTCCGAGCCATCAGCCCAGAGCCTGACGCGGGGCTCGAACTCACAGACCGCGAGATCGTGACCTGGCTGAAGTCGGACGCTTAACCGACTGCGCCACCCAGGCGCCCCGTACTTTGTTCTTTCTTGAAGATGAGAAATCTCCTTTATGGTATGTCAGATTTCTTTTTTTTTTATTTTTATTTTTTATTTTTTTTTCAACGTTTTTTATTTATTTTTGGGACAGAGAGAGACAGAGCATGAACGGGGGAGGGGCAGAGAGAGAGGGAGACACAGAATCGGAAACAGGCTCCAGGCTCCGAGCCATCAGCCCAGAGCCTGACGCGGGGCTCGAACTCACAGACCGCGAGATCGTGACCTGGCTGAAGTCGGACGCTTAACCGACTGCGCCACCCAGGCACCCCGATATGTCAGATTTCTATATTTACATGGATCTGTTTCAGAACATGGTATATTTTTTTCTGTTGATTTGTATCTCTTTTTATACCAATTCCACATAATTTGAATTACTGTTGTTTTGTACCATTTCATATTCAGAGTGAGCTTCCCCTTATTGGCCTTATTTTTCAAAAAAATATTTACTACTTTTGAGCATTTTCTTTTCCTAGAGAACTTTAATATAAACTTGTGTGATTTGATGAAAACTCCTGCTGACATTTTTTCTTGGTATTACTTCTTGAGTGTACTGATTTAATTAATGTGGTTACAATTTTGAGACTAACCATCCAGAAAGTAAATGTGTCAAATAGCTCTTTTTGGACATCCTAGTAAACTTTTCTAGTTGTCTTTAAAATGGGTCTCTATGTTTTATGTTAGGTTTATTTCTTGGTAGGTTGTCATTTTGCTTTTATTGATTTCAGATATAAATTATATTTTCAAATTGATTCTTGCTCATATATAGAGAAGTACTTACTTTGGGTAGGCTTATCATGAATCTGGTCATTCAGAATATTTGTTCCTTTTAATCAAATAAGATACCCTCATGATACTATGGAAAAATTACTTATTTTAGGAGACTTTAGCTTTTTGATAAGAGTTAAGCTTGTCTCTTGTAAAAGCTGGTTAGTAGTAGCAGTCAACCTCTTTTAAAGTTGATCTTTTTTTTGATAAAATGCTTAAAAATGGGAGAATTAAGAAAAAGGATGGTTGTTGAATAATTTCTTCATGGGAAAATAAGTAATTAGTATAATTCACATTTTCCCAAAAATATGTGAAACCAGTGACCTTCTCTCCTAAGCCTACTTTAAATCTTTGTCACTTTCTGACTTCCATTTTCTTATCTCTACATTTTTATGATCTTTTCTTCCATCTTTAGTCTGATATGCTAGGGGAGGGCAGAGATTCACCCCCTTTTTAGGCTCGTTGAAGCCCAGAGGATAGAGGGATGGGAGATATTCGTAGTCTGTGGTAGCATTGATAGACGCCATTGGAAAAAATACCAAAGCTTTGTTTCTTCTTCTAGAAATTTTGACATGCAGCATGAGGCATTGCCTACTGGCACCTGATCTGCTTTTGCTGTTCATTCATAAAATGAAGGCGCTGAAGTACAATAGAAAGACAATTGGACTAGACAATAACTTTTGCCTTCTAGGAGGTGTATAATCACAAAATTGCTGATTTTTCCTTTTATTCATTTAAAAGTTTTTTTAAGTTTATTTATTTATTTTGAGAGGGACAGAGACAGCATGAGTGGGGAGAGGGACAGAGAGAGAGAGAGGGAGAGAGAAAATCCCAAGCAGGCTTTGTGCTGCCTGTGCAGAGCCAGACGTGGGGCTCAAACTCATGAAACCATGAGATCATAACCTGAGCCAAAACCAAGAGTCGGATGCTTAACTGACTGAGCCACCCAGGTGCCCCTCTTTTATTCATTTTATATAAATTCATCCTGTTTTAAGAGGTTCTTATGAAAGATTTGCATTGGGTAAACTTATGGTTGCTTTCAGAATTATGTATTAGTTTCCCAACGTCTTTTTTACCCAGTCTACATTTTTATTTTTCACCCTTCCTCCCACACTTACTGGTCTTGTGGTAAAATTTATGCATTTTTCTTTCTTTCTTTTTTTTTTTTTTTAAGTCTTTAATGTTTATTTTTGAGGGAGAGAGAGAACGACCAGTGGGGCAAGAGAGAGGGAGGTGGGGCGAGAGAGAGGGAGACAGAGGATCCGATGTGGGCCCCTCGCTGAGAGTGGAGAGCCTGACGTGGAGCTCAAACCCACGAACCGCGAGATCACGACCTGAGCCAAAGTTGGACGCATAACCGACAGCCACCCAGGTGCCCCATGCATTTTTCTTTCTGTGTGGCATTGCTGAATTTCAACACAGTGGATTGCAGAGCTTTGCATCCTGAAGTTAAATATTACTCCCACTTAGTTGCTATAAGTTTCTGTTAAATTGCTATTTACTATTATTTTGATTCTTATTGTTATTTTAAAAGTTTTCGAAACTCTACATATGAAGTTATGAAACTTTTGTTGTATACTTTGGCTATTTTATCTTTATAATTCATTTTTATTTAAGATAAGGAATTAAAGAAAAGGATTAACCACACAATTTTATTTTCAGTTATATTTGTGTGTTACTAGAATCTAGGCACAGGAAACTTCTTTCAACAGGCTAAAAAAATAAGGAAATATATTATTAAAATGTAACGTGAAGGCTAAGGCAGGGCTGATTAGTTAATCTGGCTTTGTCCATTGACTGTGACCCCACTTTCGTCTTTGCTTTCTTCTGTGTTTTGGATTTCTATTTAAGATGGCTTTCTCCTCCAGCTGACTTCCATTGTAGTAGCAGAATGGCTGTAGATGGCCCAGACTTCACATTCTCAAATAGAGGGCATCTCTTCAAATCACTTTCTTACCAGTGCAAGACAGTATTATCTTCAGGAACCTTCTTCTTGTGTCTCATTGGCCTAAATTAGGTTGTATATTTTATTCTTAAGCCAAATTTGGGGGAATGCCTTGAGTTTAACCCGAGTTTCTGAATCATCATTGTCGCAAAGGGCATGAGATTACCTTTAGATCACTTGGGTTTCTCATGGGAGCTGGGAGTGAGGGCAGTTTTCCTGAAGCATACTGGCTTTGTGGGTAAATAACTAGTCTTTTCTAAATTAAATACATGGTACTGTAAAAAGGGTGCAGGATGGAATGGATGGTGGGTAGTTAACTATCAATGTACACTTGATAATGAGTCCGATAAAATTTCATCTCAGGCCATGTGAAGTAACAGGAATAAATGTAAAAGGAAAAATAGTCAGCCTAAGCAAGTTTTAAATTGACTTACTTGAAAACTTTCTCTGCAGTTTCTCCCATTTTATAATGGTTGATTTCAGCTGACTGGCTGTAGCTACTTACAGAACAGAGGAAATTCATTAAAAATAATGAATTATTCAGTTGGATAGTGAAATTCAGTTATAAAGCACTTCATGAGCTATGGACTCAGTTCAGGTCGAGTCGTGTTCCTGGTTTATGGGCAGTGCGGCTTCTCACAATGACACAGCATAGAGTGAGGCTTTATCCTTTCCCCTGTTGCTAGCGTTTTAATGGCATTTTATTATATTTGATTGGTTTCATTTATACTTTATTTCAGTTGACTTTATTAATACAAATTTTTATTTATACCTTATTAATATGAATCATATATAATATTTGATAGTTATGAAAATTTGGTAGGTATCTATAATAAAGGAATGGGTCTGTCAAAAAAACATTCTATTACTTTTTAAAATTTCAGTAACTTACTATAGCCAAACCAAATGCTAATAGGTGGTTTTATTTAGCTTTTCTAGTTTGCTTGCCTGGGTTATTTGGGAGGAAATGACGATTAGCAGAAGTCTAGCAATGGATTAATGAAAGTCTTGAAAGCCTCTTTAATTAGGGATTTAATGAGGGCTTTGTCATGGATTGTTTGGTTTCTCTTGTTTTCCTCTACCCCCTCCTATTCCTAGTAGTACATTGAAAAGTAGAAAGAATTCTCTAAAACAGTACAGAAGAATACCTTATAAATTATATCTTCTAAAGTGAATTCTATAAGTACCACATGCTAACCAATTGTACCACTGGAACTCCTAAAGTGAATTATAGATTGGGTATATGTGCGTGTGTGTGTGTGTGTGTGTGTGTGTGTATGTGTGTGTGCATGCACACATAAACTAGTTGCTAGTATATTACTAAGTATAGATACACTCAAAGGGTGAGGTTACAATTTTTAGAAAATATGTAATATAATAAATAATAAGAAATCAAGCCCAGAATCTTTTAATGTTTGTTTGTTTGTTTATTTTTGAGAGAGAGAGTGCACAGGTGCTTGTGCTTGCAAGTGTGAGCTGTGCGAGGGGCAGACAGAGAGGGAGAATCCCAAGCAGGCTCTGTCTTGTCAGTGTAGAGCCCCGGGGTGGGGGTAGGGAGCTTGATCTCACGACCCGTGAGATCATGACGTAAACCAAAATCAAGAGTCAGATGCTTAACCGACTGAGCCACCCAGGCACCCCTAAATCTAGATTTTTTTTAAATTGAAGTACGGTTGACATATAATATTACTAGTTTCAGGTGTATGACATAGCGATTCAACATTTACCATTGGCCCTTGAGCAATATGGTTTTGAATGGAGTGCATCCACTTGTACATGAATACTTTTAATAAATATAGCACAATACCATAAATGTATTTCCCTTATGATTTGTGTCTTTTTTCTTTCCTTCTTTTTTTTTTTTTTTTGAGAGAGAGACAGAGAGTGGACAAGAGCAAGTTGGGAGGGGTAGAGGGAGAGGGAGAGAGAGAATCTCAAGCAGGGAGCCCAAAGCAGGGCTTGATCTCATAACTGTGAGATCATGACCTGGACCGAAATCAAGAGTTGGATGCTCAACCAAATGTGCCACCTGGGGGCTCCACCTTACGATTTTCTTAATTTTTTTTCTAGCTTACTTTATACTTATGCAAAATATTTGTTAATTGTTTGTAGGATTGGTAAGGCTTCCTGTCAACAGTAGGCTATTAGTAGTTAAGTTTTGGGGGAGTAAAAAATTACATGTGGATTTTCGACTGTGTGGTGGGTTGGTGCCCATAACCCTCATATTGTTCAAGGGTCAGCTGTACACACATTACAAAATGTTCACCAGAGCAAGTATAGTTACCATCTGTCACCATACAAATAGTCATTCTAATATTATTAACTATATTCCTTATGTTGTACTTTTCATGCTCGTGACTTATTTATTTTATAATTGGAAGTTTGTACCTCTTAATCCCCTTTATCCATTTTGTCTGTTCCTCAGCACCCCTCCCCTCTGGCAACCACCACTTTGCTTTTTGTATTTATGAGTCTTGTTTCTGGTGTTTTGGTATGGGATTTGTCTTTCTTTGAATTATTTCACTTAGCAAAATACCCTCCAGGGCCATCCATGGTGTCTCAAATGGCAAGATTTCATTCCTTTTTATGGCTGAGTAGTATTCCATTGCACACCTTTTTCATTCTTTTTTCATTCATCCTTAGATGGACACTTAGGTTTCTTCCCTATCTTGGATATTGTATATAATGCTGTGATAAAAATCGGGATGTATCCTTTTGAATTAGTGTTTTTATCTTCTTTGGATAAATACCCAGTCGTGAAATTCCTGGATTGTAGGGTATTGCTATTTTTAATTTTTTGAGGTACCTCTATACTGTTTTCTATAGTGGCTAAATGTACAATTTACATTCCCACCAACAGTGCACAAGGGTTCCCTTTTCTCCACATTCTTACCAACACTTGTTATTTCTTGTCTTTTTGATACTAGCCATTCTGACATATGTGAGGTGATATCTCATGGTGGTTTTGATTTGCATTTCCCTGATGATTAGTGATGTTGAGCATCTTTCATGTGTCTGTTGGCCATCTGGATGTCTTCTTTGGAAAGATGTCTGTTTAGATCCTCTGCCCCCCTTTTTTTTTAATCACATTTTTTTTTTTTTTTTTGGTGTTGAGTTGTATGATTTCTTTGTATATTTTGGATATAAACCTTTTATTGGATATATCATTTGCAAATATCTTGTTCTATTCAATAGATTGCTTTTTTGTTTTGTTGGTGGTTTCTTTTACTGTGCAAAAGCTTTTTAATGTGATGTAGTCCCAATTGTTTTTTGGTTTTGTTTTTTGCTTTTGTTGCCCTTGCTTGAGAAGTCAGATCCCCAAAATATTGCTAAGATTGATGTCCAAGAGTTAACCACCTGTTTTCTTTTAGGATTTGTATGCAAACCCAGAATGTTTAAAGTTCATTGCATTGTTGATTAAATTTGAAAGATGTTTTGACTAGAAGCTGCCTCTCAGTAAAAAGAATATAACTATATAGATGAAACCCAGAGAGTCTAACCAAAATTAAGGCATTGATAACCAAATTGAATTGCTGAAGCATTTAAGCTGCTTTGGTTTTATAAGCTCTCTGTGTTAAATTATTTTGTAAACACTTATTAGTCCCATTTTATAACTTACAAGTCATTGAGACTTTTTTAATTCATTCTTATTTTGTACATGCACAAAAAGGTGAGTATGTGACTATTATTGTTGTAATTTAGATTATATTTGGAAACCTCCTAAATATACTTATACAGTATCAAAACTATACTTTGGGTCAGGTCTAATGGGTAAGAATGAAGTCTTTTTGGAAAATGAATCCATTTTCTCTCCCCTATTTGAATTTATCATTTTTTTAAAATGTTTACTTATTTTTGAGACAGAGAGAGATAGAGCATGAACCGGGGAGGGTCAGAGAGAGAGGGAGACACAGAATCGGAAACAGGCTCCAGGCTCTGAGCTGTCAGCAGAGAGCCCGACGCGGGGCTCGAACTCAGGGACCGTGAGATCATGACCTGAGCCGAAGTCGGACGCTTAACCGACTGAGCCACCCAGGCGCCCCTGAATTTATCATTTAAAAGAACGTTCTGTTGATGAAGCACTTCTCTGCTTAATTAATTTTTAATAACTTTATATACCTTGTCTAGTTGGCATGGATTTGGTATCTTCACTTGATTCCTGTCAGTACACTGAAGGGAATGAGGTATAGTAACAGTAGAAGATCTATCACAATTTCTCTTGTAACTGAACTCAAGGGATTTGCCTCTTGGGGTGCATTAAATTGAACACAACCCAAGGAAGTGTTGAAGGCAAAGAACTTTTTATTACCTGATATAAGTAAGGAGTCAGGGAGCTAGCTCTCAAAAGCACTGTTTCCCTGTGGGGTTGTACAGGAAGCTTTTATTCTGTGTATTTGGGGGTAGAGGCAGGGAGCTTACATATACTTTAAGGAACTTATACATATTCTGTTACTTAGGCACTTTAGTTCAGTTGTGCATACCTAGCATGTCAATGTGCTAGTGCATACATACATCGTCTGTTCAAAAAATGGCAGAAAACCCCTCCCATAGGAGGAAATCTTTGTATTACAGTGAGCTAACCCAGGACAACCCGGGGCTTCAGGACAACCCGGGGCTTCTGCGCAGGTCCTCAACTCATCCACAAGGGCTCAAACTGGTTCACATAAGAGGCTATCAGATGAAACACCCCACAAGGGACCACCAGGTGAAATAACCTGGCTGGGTGTCTCCTTGGCCACACTGCTGGTTCTGTAAAGCTGAATACATTCCTTCCCTTCTTTTGTCCCTTCCCTTTCTCCCTTCTGCTTGATTGCTATCAGAACTGTGATTTGAGTAACTTTCTGTTGCTTCCTAGCTAACACTATCGATATACCAACTTATGTATAACTGTAGATTAAAAGATGTAACGTCCTGTTTATCACTGCTTATCTTTATATTGATGCCATGGTTGGTAAGGCAAGTAATATAATATATAATAATAATAATGTAATAAGGCAAGTAATATATTAGGAATTTAATCCCATGTTACAGATGAGGAAACGAAAACAGAAAGTAAAGTGACTTGTCCAAAGTCACATGGATACTAAGTGGCCAAGTGTCAAAGTGTAATTTTCCAAAATATTAAAGACTGATTCTCATACAAATACAGAATCAACAGATGTCACATTCAGTTCACTAATGAGGGAACCAGCAGAAGATAAAATTTGTTCAAAGAGGAACAGAGATTATATAGTATATTAGGGTTCTCCAGAAAAACAGAACCAGTAGGATATATATAGATCTATAGAAAAAGATTTTTTTTAAGTTTATTTATTTATTTTGAAAGAAAGAGAGGGAGTATGCGTATGAGCATGAGTGATGGGGAAGGGGCAGAGAGAGAGGAAGAGAGAATCTGTCAGTGTGGAGCCCAACACAAGGCTGGAACTCACAAACTGTGAGATCATGATGTGAGCCAAAATCAAGACTCGGACGCTTAACCGACTGAGCCAGCCAGGCACCTCTAGGAAGAGATTTATTATGAAGAATTGGTTCATGCAATTATGGAGGCCTAGAAATTCTGCAGTTTGCTGTCAGCAAGCTGGAAGTCTAGGAAAACCAGTGGTGTAGTTCCAGTCTAAATCTGAAGGCCTAAGAACCAGAGGAGCCAGTGGTCTAAGTGCCCCTCCTA
The DNA here is from genome assembly GCF_018350215.1 of Panthera leo. Taxonomy (NCBI): domain Eukaryota; kingdom Metazoa; phylum Chordata; class Mammalia; order Carnivora; family Felidae; genus Panthera; species Panthera leo. Next base: position 28,713,619 of record NC_056682.1, read on the forward strand.
GGGGGGGTCTGAGAACTGAGGAGTGTGGTGTGGGAGGGCAAGAGAAGAAGGACGTCTCAGCTCAAGTGGAGAGCAGATCTGCCCTCTCTCTGCCTTTTTGTTTTATGGAGGTTCTCAATGGATCGGATTATACCTACTCTTGTTGGTGAGGGCAGTCTTTACAAAGTTCTATTCAAATGCTAGTTTCCTCTGGAAACACCCTCCCAGACACACCTAGAATTGATGTTCAGCCAGCTCTGGGCCAGGTAACCCCTTAGCCTAGTTAAGTTGACCTGTAAAATTGACCATTACATGTAGACATTGGAGAAATAACTTTGGAATAAAATTGCTGAGTCAACTACAAAGCTATCCCTACAGACATTTTCTTTTCTACATGACAGAATTCAATTGCTTCTTAACCAGACAAAAACTTACAAGTTAACAAGTAACTTCACAGAGTCTCAGTTTTTAATCAGTAGTAAATAGCAAGTCATATAAAGGTGTATTCTCTAATGAAAGTTATCTTTGGACAAGATTGTGTTCCTATATGACATTGAAAGGATGTACTGCCTTCTCTTTTAACTTAACTTTTGGATAATTTAACTTTTGGATAATTTTTCTTGACACAGAGCAACGTGGGAGCCTAGGTTTTCTGACTCCAAGCCCAGATTTCTTTCCATTCTAGTCTTCTGCCTCTTCATAATATAATTTTTTTTTAAGTTTGTGTGTTTATTTCAAGGGAGAGAGCACACACAAACAGCGAAGGGCCAAGAGACAGAAGGAAAGAGAATCCCAGGCAGGCTCTGCATTGATGCGGGGCTTGAACTCACAAACGAACCTTGAGATCATGATCTGAACTGGAAATCAAGAATCAGACGCTTAACTGACTGAGCCATCCAGGTGCCCCTTAATAGTATAATGTTTAATATGAGAGCAGTCTGCTAACTTTTGCAAAATCAGTTAGTCTTTGTTATTAGTTTTCCTTTGTGATAGAAATTCCTTTGTTATACGGTGATGGTCATAGATTTTTCTTCCTCAGAGAAATGTGAAACTTAATGGATATTTGTAAAATTTGCATAAATGCCCAAAGTGAAAAATTGAAATTACAGCTTATATACCATGGCTGCTTAAAAAAAAAAATTTTTTTTTTTTTAGTATTTATTTTTGAGAGAGAGAGACAGAGCGCAAGCAGGGGAGGGACAGAGAGAGAGGCAGACACAGAATCTGATGCAGGCTCCAGGCTCTGAGCTGTCAGCACAGAGCTCGATACGGGGCTTGAATTCATGAACCATGAGATCATGACCTGAGCTGAAGCTGGATGCTTAACCGACTGAACTACCCAGGCACCCCATACCATGACCACTCTTTTATGACATTTGGTTAGCAGATTTCAAAGTCATTGTAAACATTCTTGATTTTTGACTAAATCAAAATTTATAAAAACATTTTATCAGATTAGCCTTTACATATTTTGAACAAATAGAAGTGAACTATTTTAGATAGTAGGTAGAAATTTGTTCACGTTAAACAGTATAAATTTCCTACAGTTAAACACTGAACTACTTACTAAAAATTTTTTCCTGGACGTGGTTATCTGTAGGTATCATGTAACTTAACAGTGTTTTGTTGTTGTTGTTGTTGTTGTTTTAAACACTTTTCAGAAAGGTTGGGATTCAGTTTAGCCCTCAAGCAGTTAGGCAAGTCAGTTACCATGGTAACAGTAGGTATTAATTTCCTTAGCTTAGTTAAAGGTTTTAGGAACAAAGACATCTCTGAGCTGCTCCACTGAAACCCAGCTTTCTAAGAAACAGGAGTTTGTCCATTTTCTAGAAGATGATAGCATTCTAAGTGGGAAAGTGTTGTCCTCTTTTTTCTTTAAGTCTATTTATTTATTTTGAGAGCAGGAGGCAGAGAGAAGAGAGAGAATCCTGAGCGGGCTCTGCACCATCAACTCAGAGCCCCATGCGAGTCTCCAGCTCACAAACTGTGAGATCATGACCTCAGCCAATGTCAAGAGTTGGACACTTAACCGACTGAGGCTGACCCAGGCACCCAAAATGTTGTACTCTTGAGATGAATTTCTACTCTGACAGAGTGAAATAGAATGTGACTTAAAAGCTCTATAGATGATTAAAAAGGTATCCCTTCTTAGTTAATATGATGCAGTTGGTCTTAATTTTCCTGTATTTGGTCTGATTTAAATCTTGAATCTTATAGGTGTATTTCTGTTGCCATGAACTAAAAGGCACTTGAACTGCCCTCAGTAGACAGCTTGTCCTACTGTCTAATTGATGTCAAATAAAATCATTTAAGATGAATGTTTTCAAAACATCATTTATAATTTGGGGAGATAATCTCTTAACATTTAATTGGCTAATATTACTAACCCTCTATAGTAAACCCACTCATTCTGCTATCATTAATTTCATTTTGCAAGTGATATATCAAAAAGGTTTTACTAAGAAGTTGTATTCTTATTAAGTATTTTATCAGTGTATTATGGTAATTAAAAAATAGCTGTAGTTGTTAATAGCAGTAGCACTGGACATTTTCCAGTCTTCCACCATTTTGTTTGTGTTCTGTCGTAGGAGTTGGCTAACTTGTGGAGCACATTTGATTTGCTGCTTGCTTTTGGTTTGAGCTAAATGGTTTTCACTGACTATGAGCTAAATGGTTTTCACATTTTTAAGTGACTGAACAAAAATCAAAAGAAGAATAACATTTTGGTAAATTTTATAAATCTAGATTTCATTGTTTTTAAAGTTTCATTAGGACATAGCTGTGTTTACTTAAGTATTACTTATGGCATTTGTGCCACAATGTCTGAATAGAATATTTACTATCTGACTCTGTAGAGAAAAAGTTGGCTCTTACTCTATAGTACAAAAAAATGTAGCCTTAGTTGTTCATTTAAGAAAACAAAAACTTTTCCCTCTTTTATTGGTTTAGTTTTCCCTCCTGATTGCTGAAAGTAATACATGTTCTTATCGAAAATTTGGAACGTTTAGAAAAGTATAAAGAAGAAAATTGAAAACTATCTTCAGTGGTGGGATAACAACTAATATTTTGGTATACATTGCTCCAGACCTTTAAAAATTTATAATATGTAAATATATGTATATGTATGAATTTTTGTATATATGTATATGTACATGTCTGTATAGAATATATATACACATAGAAAAATACACATTTATTGTGTAAATTTAGAGTCTGACTTGCTTTTTCACTTGATAAATTATAAGAATATGTTTAAAAAACTTTTTTTATATTTATTTATTTTTGGGAGAGTGCAGGCAAGGGAGGGGCAGAGAGAAGGGGACAGAGGATCTGAAGTGGGCTCTGCACTGGCAGGCTGAAAGCAGTGAGCCCGATGTGGGGCTTGAACTCATGAATTCGAGCTCATGACCTGAGCCAAAGTTGGACGCTCAACCAACTGAGCCACCCAAGTGCCCCAAGAATATGTTTTTAATGGCTGCATAGTGCTCTGTTTTATGGATGTACCATAATTCATTATTTAACTATTTTTACCGTTGTTGGACATGTCTATTTTCAACTCTTTATCATTATATATATTGTATATTACGTTATATAATATATACCTTAAATACTGTTGTATATAACAAGTATGACTATCCTTATATATAAATCTTTCTGAGGAGTGCTGGTTTTTTTGGTAAGATTAATTCTTAAAAGTGAAACTGTGTAAAATGGTATGAGAACTAGACAGATATTTTAAGGGAAATGTTGGTAGTGTGGTAAAATACTTCCTTGGTCTGCCTTCATGAAGAAGATGGCTCATCTTCCATGTAGCTTCAGCTCTGGTTCAACATAGTAATTTTCACACCAGACCATCAAACCAGTCCTTTTAATAATTTGACTGATAAAACATATGGTTGATACTGATAGTAGGTGGATAGGAGGAACTGGGTCAGTGCCTCACTCTGGGCTCATAGTTTTTACTCACAGTTCTACAGCTTGGGAAAGTAAATTTCTTGTGAGCGTGCTGCTAGCATTATTATGGAAGCCATAGAGAAGAGTGGAGTGATGCTCCAGGTTGGTGTGAGTTGACACAGTAGACTCAGAAATGGAGGTACAAAGGAGATGTGCTCCATTTTTAGGATAATTCACTTGCTACAGTCCTGAGGAAGTAGGTGGTCCAGCCAACCTCTCTGTGGTCTTTGTATCCTTCTTTAAAGGAAACTCCAGGGGGGCCTGGGTGACTCCTTTAGGCGTTTAGGCGTCTGACTTCGACTTCAGCTCAGGTCATGATCTCACGGTTCGTGGGTTTGAGCCCCACATCGGGCTCTGTGCTGACAGCTCAGAGCCTAGAGACTGCCTTGGATTCTGTCTCTCTCTCTCTCTCTCTCTCTGCCCCTCCCCTGCTGACACTCTGTCTCTCTTTCTCAAAAATAAATAAACATTAAAAAACAATTTATTGAGGAAACTCCATTTGTTAGCATATTACTAGGTTTTGCTACCACTCTTTCTGTAGTGTACCTACAAAAATATACCCAAGTATTTCACTCAGATAATGATTTGTAACTGGATATTGACCTAAAAAAATTTGTAGGGATACCCACACCAGCTGCTAGTACTGATCTGTCCATAGCAGAGGTTGTAAATTGGGAGGTCTGCAGGCCAAAATTTGGCCTGTAGAGTAGTCTTGGGTATTGCTATCAAATGGAGGATTGCACAGGAACGTGCATTATTCATGTTCTTTGGAAAAATTGGAAGGCCTGACAACACTGTGTCCATGTTGACTATTGGCAAGAGTTAGCTGGAGCAGTTAGTTGCTTCTAATTTGTGCTGTAGCATAATGAATGGGCAAGCAAGATTTTGATGGTTGCATACTTTTTATAGCGTTCAAACATATAAAAGCATTTTGTGAAACATTCAAAGATTCATAATAGGTGAAATTATATTTGAAGGTTATTCTAGATGGCGATCCTTTTGTAAACTACTTGAGTTAAGTAACATGCATGGCTATGCATAGTAAACATGGTCAGACAGAGTTGTGTGCTGTGACTGTGTTATGTAGTAACTTCCTCCTGACTTTTCCTTTTAAATAATTTCCATTCTAACTATTATTTTATTTTATTTTATTATTTATTTTTATTCCTTTTGGGAGAGAGTGCGAGCGGGATGGGCAGAGAGAGAGGGAGAGAGAAAATTTGACAGCGCAGAGCCTGATGGGGGGCTTGACCTCATGAACCATGAGATCATGACCTGACCCAAACTCAGACACTTAACTGACTGAGCCACCCAAGTGCCCCTCTAGTTATTATTTTAATTGTATATGTGTATGTTATTTAATAATTGGGAAAGCTATATGTGTTTGTGTACATGAAATTCTTTCATTTTTGTCTCAATTTTCATAATTATCTTACTGCTAACAGAAAAGATCATGATTGTTAGCTAATTCTTATTGTATTATATTTAGTATTTTCTAACAGAAAACAATGAATTTTGTTAATTTTCTTGCTTGTTATTTAATTTTTATTTACTTATGATGGCCTTTTTGATGTGATAGTTTGTGAAACCCTGTTTATGATAGAGTTTCATAATATGTTTATTTAATTTAAACTATTGCTTATATCTAAAAATAATTGAACATAATGCAATTCCATTGATTCAGTAAGGGAAAGATAGGCCTTTGAGAAGCTCACTTAAAGATATCTTTTTAAGTTTTTTTAATGTTTATTTATTTATTAAAAAAATTTTTTTTAATGTTTATTTATTTTTGAGAGAGAGATAGAACATAAGCAGGTAGGGGCAGAGAGAGAAGGAGACACAGGATCCGAAGCAGGCTCCAGTCACTGAGCTGTCAGCACAGAGCCCGACAGGGCTCAAACCCACAAACTTGTGAGATCATGACCTGAGCCGAAGTTAGGTGCTTAACCTACTGAGCCACCCAGGCCCACCAGTGTTTATTTTAGAGTGAGAGAGAGACAGAGCACAAGCAGGGTAGGGGCAGAGAGAGAGGGAGACACAGAACCTGAAGCAGCCTCCAGGCTCTGAGCTGTCAGCACAGAGCCCAATGTGGGGCTTGAACTCAGGAAGTGTGAGATAATGACCTGAGTTGAAGTTGGATGCTTAACCGACTGGGCCACCCAGGTGCCCCTCACTTAAACATATTTTTGATTACAGTGTATTTTACTTGTTTTAAAAATTTAAATTATTGGGCCACCTGGGTGGCTCAGTCAGTTGAACATCTGACTCTTGATTTCAGCTCAGGTCATGATCCCAGGGTTGTGGGATTGAGCCCAGTGCTCCCCACTGAGTGTGGAGCCTGCTTAAAATTCTCTGTCTCTCTTCTTCTGCCCCTTTTCCTGTTCAAGTGCTCTGTCTCTAAAAAAAAAAAAAAAAAAATTATTAAACTAAATGAAAATAAATATTGCAGTATGTTGTTTTTGTTTACTCTTTTTAACTAAAGAAGTACCTTGGGATAAGATTTGTTTAAAAACTTGAGAATTCAGTTAAACTCAATAATTGACAAAAAACTTTTCCTAAGGAATTAAAGACAGTATTTTAAGTACTTTATTTTTGAGTGCTTTATATTCAAATAAATTTTATTTCTGCAGATATTTACTTTCCTACTGTAATGTCTAATTGATTAAAGCTGGAAAGTTATCTGATTCATGAGTTAAATGTAATAGTAAATATTTCTTCAATAATTAGGCTATAAAGTAAAGAAATATCTCAGAATTATATGGTGTTTCCCCAATTCTTTACTTTTCAGACTAAATTAAAACAAATAGGGGTGTCAAACAAAATACTGTGGTATCTTTTCATAAATCTAAAAATAGTTTGAGCCTTTGAAATCATCTTTGAGCACAAAATAAGAACAAAATACTTTTTAGATTGTGATAATCAGATTGAGCTCAAGAGGCTGGTAAAGCCCAGCCAAATTTGTTCTTATTTCCTGCCTGTGTAGAACACTGTGTTTGGGATCAATAAGGCAAAGGAAATGTAAAAGTTGCCATTTTAAATTATTCTATTATAAGATATGTTTAAGGGACGCCTGGATGGCTCAGTCGCTAAAGCATTCAACTTCGGCTCAGGTCATAATCTCTCACAGTTTATATGAGTTTGAGCCCCACATCAGGCTCTCTGCTGTCAGCACAGAGCTTACTTTGGATCCTCTGTTGCTCCCCTGTGTGCACATTCTCTGAAAAATAAAATAAACATTTACCAAAAAAAGGAAGATATGTTTAAGATTTGTCAAAGACATAGAAGACAGTACTCATTCAAAAGATTATTTAATGAAAAACTTGTTAATTGCAGATGTGAATCCATAAATGTTGGTAATGGGCCTTGCTTAGAAAGCTGTATAGAATCCTTGAAGAAAAATGCCTGAAAGGACATTATTTGCTTGGCAAAGAAGTTTCAAAACTAAAATATTCAAGGGACTATTTGGAAACATACAAGATATTATGGAAACAGTGGCAGTTTGGGACTGGTAATAACAGTAAGGTTTAGGCTTTACCTTAAGTTCAATACTCTTCTAAGTATTAAGTAGTCTTATTCACAGAGAAGCTCCTGTGTATTAAAATTGGCCTGTAGTTCTGAGTTCCACATTGAATGAAGTCATAAAAATGATGAACCTAATGAAATCTAAGCTGCTATAGTACCTTCTCTTCAGCCTTAGGTGAAGAAATGTTAGCTATTTCAGTTATGAAGTATCTGTCCAAAGGAAGGTTTTATAAGCTCAAAGAAAATTTCAGATTATGAAATGGTGAATGGTTCTTACTTTGCAGATTTGTGGAAGTATAGTTGTGTCTTCAATGAATGGTGTCCTTAACTGACCAAATTTTGAGCACCTGCATTAACTTAAAAGTACAACGATCGCGCGGAAAATATATTAACATGTACTGACAAAGTTTATGGCTTCAGAGTAAAAAATCAGCTTTGGGAGAGTGAAGTTAAAATAGTTTTAGAAGTGACATTTAATTGGTATCATCTGAATCCTAAAGATGAATTAATAATACGTATAGAGCAAACTCCGCGTATACCTGTGACAGAGCTTTAACACAAGTCTATTGAAATACTTGATATAAAAAGATCATTTGTATTCCAAACTTATTTATATTATCAGAAGGAGTTAACATATTTCTCAGTAGAAGAAAAGGAGAAGCTGTTAGATTTAAAGAATTTTAGCATTCTTGAAGTACAATTTAAAGAGGTTGGATTGTTGGAATGCTGGTTAATAGTGAAAAAGAAGTTTTCAGCCTTTTGGAACAAAGCATCCTCTTTTGCCATTTGCTACTACTTACGTTAATAAAGCTTCTTCGTGATGGTTGCTATATAGAATTATTAAGAAAATGTTGTTAAAAGGTTTTAATCAGGAGTTGTATATAGTCATTTTAAGCAGAAAACTTGATATACGAAAGGTGTGTTCATCTAAACAATTTAGTTTCTTGTTTAAAAAGTTTAATTTTACAATGAAGATATAATGAAGATATAAAATTTTTACAAAATTTCACAGGTACACTCCCAGATCCCCTTCCCAGTATGCTATAAAAATATTTTCATTTTCTGAATGTGCTATGAAGTTGAAAATGTTGTGGACTCCTGGGGTAGACCTACATTTCTAAATGAAGTGAGCATCAAGAATCATCATGTATTTGAACAGAGTTGACAGCTATCAAATCCCTTAGCTGAGTTTTAACCCTTGATAAAAAATAATTTCTAAACAAAAAAAAGAACTAAAAGTCTTTATAAGTATTATTGCTAGATTTAACAGGAAGTTTCAGGGTGCCTGGGTGGCTCAGTCAGTTAAGCATCTGACTTTGGCTCAGGTCATGATCTTGCGTTTTGTGGGTACGAGCCCAGTGTTGGGCTCTATGCTGACAGTGCAGAGTCTGGAGCCTTCTTCCAATTCTGTGTTTCCCTCTCTCTGCCCCTCCCCCGCTCACACTCTGTCTGTGTCTCTCAAAAATGAATAAACGTTAAAAAAAAACCCAAAAAACAGACTCAACAGGAAGTTACATTAATGAAGGAACCGAAGATGGTTGAAAAGGAAAGTTGCAGGGTAAGAAAGGAATTGAAACATAATTCCTTAAATAAAATACTCGGTGGAATTACTGTGGTAGAACAAATGTGGCTGAAAACAAAATAGTATTTGTTGAGTGAACTGAACAACTGGTTGGAGAACGCCTACTTGATTTTCCTGTCTTAGAGGCCTTCAGAGGAGTTGTAAGATCAGTGTGCTGGTGGGCTAGGTCTTGAGATTACAACTTGGGAGACCTGTGGATAGAGGAATTGCCTCTTAAGGCTTCAGTGGAAGACTTACAGTCTTTGTCCCATTCACAGCTTCCTGAGGGACCCTAAGAGCAGATGACTGCTGACGGTAAATAGAGTTTTACAAGCAAAGAAAAATAATAGCCCGACTAAGGAAGCCCCCATCAGTGGACAGAAGGCCAAAGAACACCAGAATAGGACATTCCTATTGGAACAGATATTTGAACTAAATTATAACTTTTACAAAAGAAAGAAATAATAAGCACATTTAGGGAGACTCAACTAGAGCACAAAGAAACTTTCTGAAACTAACAATCAAGTTCTTAACATTGTAAAAATCCAATAGACAAAGTGAAAGAGGACTATCACCATTGAGAGTGAAATTAGCATCTTGGAAGTCACGTGGAAGAAGTATCTTAAAATTAAAGAGTTGGTAGTCAGGAGGGAAAAAATAGAGTCTAGGAGGTGAAATCCAGGTAAGAAATTCACCAGCATGTGAATAAATGCTGTAGCAGGAAAAAAAGGAATAGATAATGGCAATCAATAACTAGGAATAGGATTATATTGGTTTACTGAAGGTGCCATAGTTAAGTATTACAAACTATGATTTAATTTATAGTAAATTTATGTGATTTAGTTTATAATAAATAGAAATTTATCCTCGTAGTTTTGGTGACTAGAGGTCTGAAACCAAGTTGTTGGCGGAGCTGTTTCCTTCTCAGGGCTGTGGAGGAAGGATCGGTTTCAGGTCTGCTCATCACTAGATGATGTCTCTAGATGACTCTTTCTCCCTGTGTTTCTTCACATCATCGTCCCTCTATGCATGCCTGTCTCTGTGTCCACATTTCCCCTTTTTGTAAGAACACCACTTAGTTTGGATTATAGATCACTGTAATTACCTTGTTAAAATTTGATTTACTGATGTAAAGACTCTGTTTCCAAATAAAGAGCCACATGCTGAAGTACTTACTGGAAGTTAGGACTCCAACATATCTTTTTTGGGGGGAGGGATACAATTCAACTTACAATGAGGGGAAATTTTTCTGATTTTAAGAAAAAGATGTGAAAAGGAGTCCTGATTGCAGGGAGAATAAAGTTTACACTTGGGCCTCTTAAAATATAAACATCCATGAAAGTCTTTCAAGCTCCCAGATGGGAAATAGAGATTACTTATAAGAGAAAAGCCATCAGGGAACCACTGGATTTCTTATTTGCAGCATCAAAAGGTAGAAGACAATAAGAGAATATTTATAGACTACTGAGGGACGGTTGTACTCAGCCAACACATCATTCTCCTATCTGTTTGAAAAAATACATTTTCACATATGCAGGGGATCAGAGTTTATTACCTACATATTCTACCTGAAGAAAATAATTTGAAGAGTTCTCTGTATTATGTTGAATGAAATAAGTCAGAAAGATATCATATGATTTCATTCATATGTGGAATTTAAGATAGAAAACAGATGAACATAGGAGAAAGGAAGGAAAAATAAGATACAAACAGGGAGACAAAAATGATAAGACTCTTAACTGAGAACAAACTGAGAGTTGATGGGGGTGGGAAGTTGAGGGGGGATGGGGAATATTAAAATGGTTGATAAAATTTGTAACACAAATGTTTAGAAAATAGTAAGGATTCTTGAAATAGAAGAGCAATACTAAGTAAACTAACAGGCTGTAACTAAAACCATATCATATCAAAAAAACAGTATGTAGAAGGGTGGGGAAGTAAAAACACTCTGACTTTTGCCTTGCTAGGGAGAAGGACTGTGCAAATGTAGTGTCTTGGTGGGAAAGGGATATTGTCATGTTAGTTTGCTGAGATAGTAGGATGGAAAAAAAAATGAAATTTTGTCATTGGTTATGGGAAAAAAAAGTATGAATGGTAATTTTGGCCAATTAGAAAAAATGAAATAAGAGTAAAAAGAAACTGAAGAAAGTCCAAAGCAAACCAAATCAAAGTACATTACAGATCTTCCTTGAGTGAGGACTTCCCTGATAGACCAAAAGTCTTTCTTTCTTTCTTTCTTTCTTTCTTTCTTTTTCTTTCTTTCTTTCTTTCTTTCTTTCTTTCTTTCTTTCTTTCTTTCTTTCTTTCTTTCTTTCTTTCTTTCTTCTTTAAGTTTTGAGAAAGAAATAGAGAGCAAGTGCAGAAGGGATGGAGGGAGAGGGAGACAGAATCCCAAGCAGGCTCTGTGCTTTCAGCACAGAGCCTAATGTGGGGCTCAAACTCATGAACTGTGAGATCGTGACCTGAGCAGAAACCAAGAGTCAGACACTAATCAACTGAGCCACCCAGGTGCCCAGACCAAAGTGTTTCTTATATCTAACCTCCTGAACATCATAGCTTAGCCTAGTTTAACATAAATGTGCTCAGAACACTTACATTAGCCTACAGTTGGGCAAAAATTATCTAACAGAAAGGATGTTTTATAATAAAGTGTTGAATATCTCATGTAATTTATTGAATATTGTACTGAAAGTGAAAACCAGAATGGTTGTGTGGTTACAGAATGGTTGTCAGTGTGTTGGTTGTTTATCCTTGTGATGGTGTTGGCTAACCGGGAGCTGTGGCTCCCCGCTGCTGCCCAGCATCACCCCAAAGAATCATACCACATATCACTAGCACGAGAAAAGATCCAACTTCAAATCTGAAGTGTGGTTTCTATTGAATATGTATTGCTTTTGCACTGTTGTCAAGTTGAAAAATCCTAAGTCAAACCATTGTTCATCAGGGACCATCTGTATTTATTTCAAAGAGGAATTTAAAGTCCTTTAATGGTACAATATGAAGTGTTATGAAATGAGAAAAGACTTCATTTTAGAGAAAGACCGGTCAAAGTGGTTCGTACTCAACAACATAACATCTAAATATATAAGTTAAAAATTCTATTAATCGATGACTTGGATCCCTCATGAGAATAGCCTTTATGTGATCAGTGATTAAAATTCTCATGTATCTTGGGGCACCATGGTGGCTCAGTCAGTTAAGTGTCTGACTTTTTTTTTTTTTTAGTGTTTATTCTTTGAGAGAGAGAGAGAGAGACAGACAGAGTGTGAGCGAGGGAGGGGCAGAGAGAGAGGGAGACACAGAATCTGAAGCAGACTCCAGGCTCTGAGCTGTCAGCACAGAGCCCGATGTAGGGCTCAAACTTGTGAACTGTGAGATCATGTCCTGAGCCAAAGTCGGTTATTCAACCAACTGAGCCACTCAGGCGCCCCACGTATCTGACTCTTCATTTCAGCTCAGGTCATGATCTCACAGTTCCTAAGATTGAGCCCTGTGTTGGATTCTGTGGTGACAGCATGGAGCCTGCTTGGGATTCTCTCTCTCCCACTCTCCCTCTGCCCCTCCCCTGCTCTCTCTCGCTCTCAAAATAAATCATTAAACTTAAAAAAAAAAAAAAAATCCTTATGTATCTTGAAGAATTTCCCTGTTGCAAATTGTTCTACAACCTTAATTTTCTGTATGCTTTTTATCTGCTGAGAGCTGAGTAAATTTGAGAAAGATACTAGGTTTGTAAACAAGTTTACTTTCAAATTTTTTGCCTGGAAGCATCTAGACAGAATTTTGTGTGCAAAAGAGAGTATTTTACATCTGAAAACTAAGCATTTCAAGTTAAAACAATTTTAGTGTTATAGGTGGCAGTAGGGAAGAGTTACTGGAGTTTTATTTCCATTTTGGTAGTATGAATGAATGAATTACAAAATTCCAAGATTTTGTAGTTGGTTTTATAGAGTTGTGTATTATTTGTAGGAACCTCAATTTTCTGGCAGTTTTGCAAATTATCTACTCTGTGTATAGTAAAAACTTGTTTTTCAGCTTTATAAAAATAATATTTTAAGATTAAGAGCAGACCATATATAAAAGTAGACTTTGGGACTAACTTTTAACTCTCTTGTTAAGAGTTTTGAGTTTGTGACACATATACACATATTAATAACTACTAATGTTTGTGAAATGTTTTATAGTGACTAATACATATATTTTGTATGTTTTATCTTAGTGCATATAATACAAGTGGTAACACCCATACTTGCGTTGTCCATTCTGATCCAGTGATTCATAGATCTTACCCAGTGTCAAAATTTTGCTAATGATTCAAAGAATACAGGCAAGCACGAAGTGCAGATGGCATATTCTTTTTTTGGAGGAGCCTGAGACTGTCAGACACAGATTCCAAAAATGTCCTTTTCTTTTGCAATAGGACATGTTATAGTTTTGGATTAACAGAACAGTTTTGAGCATTGTGTGCAATAAAACCCCCCTTTTTTTGCACAAAAGAAATTGTTTTGGTTTTGGAACTCCTCTGTTTTATATTCTCTTTATTACACAGCTTACTTGACTACTTCCCATTTTATAGCCATAAATTAATAAATCCATAATGTCAGGCATATTTATGATAAGCAGTCAAGATAGTTGAGTTATATCTTGCCAACAGCACTTTCTAGATAGGTATTCTTTGGTGTTTTTCTGCTAGTAAATGCCATTGATAGGTTTATAGGACTACCCTCTGGTTTTAGGTCATTAGTGTTTTATTTATTGGGATCCATTGTTGAGGTCTTTCATTTACCCTTCCGCAGTTGGGAGAGTGTATTACTAGCTTCCTGTTAACCCTTTCCTTCCTAATGCATAAGAGTGGTGGAGTTGGTTCTATATAGAAAATTTTGCTAGAGTAATCTCTAAACATTTTCCTTTATAAATTATCAGTATTCTCAGTTTTGGGGGTTCATGCTTGAGAAAATGAGCAATTAAAATGGATACCTGCTAATACTGTTTAATTTCTTCAGGGTTTATATTGCTAAGTATTGAGGGATAACAGGCTGTCCCTAAATCATAAATAGTTGCTTTGATTATTTCATATTAACATCATGTTTCTTCATAAGAATCTTTAGGTATATATTCAAAACTGCTGTCCCTTTACTGGAAATTTGAGTTAATAGAAACTAAGGTTGGAGTTGGAAAGATTTTATTAAGAACTTAAAGCTACTTCACTTTAGTGAAGTAAGTCACCTGAGGGTATGGATCCATTTGCCATTAACAAGAAGAGTATATCATGGTTCTATTCATTGTGTTTTCCGTAACTATTCTTGAAGTGTGGTTTACATTGGGAAGAGCCCTCAAAGCTAGTAATAGATTTTTAAAAATATCCCCTATAAAACTCTTATTCTTAGGGAAATTTGTTCAGTTACTAGGCCAAGAGCTTAATTAAAAAAACCCAAAAAACAACAAAAAAAACCCCTTACTATCGAAAAGCTGTTCTCAGTCTAAAAATTCATTTTTCAAGTAGACTTGTGAATAAGTCCAACAGTTTGCTGAGTTTAGTTAGATCTTAGGAGAGGTGATAAGAAAATTAAACATGTCAAAAATTTGTAAGAATTTATACACCCAATGATTGTCTTTGGTAGTGAGATAAAGATTATCTTTGATCCTTTGAAAGGATCAAAGTCATAGAATAATAGGATTTTGAAATTGCTAGGACCTTCGAGCTCAATTAAACTGGCTCACTTATTTTAGAAAGAAGAAATACTAAATGTATAGTTATTAGATCTGGCATATTATATCTGTTTCCTTTTGTTTTTCAATTCCATCTCTTAAAACCTATATGTGGGCCAAATGCCATAACTTTAAATATGCATCTTTGTTTCTTCATTCATATCCACAGACCTCTCTCTGAGTTTTCTTTCAAAGATTGTACTGTATTTATTCACAGAGTAATTGTGTTTTGGATTTTGCTACTTGACCTTATTAAAGATGAATGAAAAAAAATTGGAAACAACTCCACAGCAGCGGAAACTTCCAGAATGGATGTCTATGCAGAATGAGAGATGTCATGTAGAAGAAAGAAAGGTATGCAGTTCACTAGTTCTTCTTCTTTTTTTTTTGTTTTTTTTAGTTTATTTTTGAGAGAGAGAGAAAGAGAGAGAAAGTGCGTGAGCAAGTGGGGGAGGGGTAGAGAGAGAGAGAATCCCAAGCAGGCTCCTAGAGAACTCACGAATGGTGAGATCATGACCTGAGCTGAAATCAAGAGTCAAGCACTTAACCTACAGAGCCACCCAGGTGCCCCACCAATTCTTATTTCAGATGGGAAATTTAGTGAAATTTCACTGTAAATTGAGTCAGTCTTCACTTGTAAGTTTCAGGTCATTATTTTAATTACAATTGCTGTTGTGTGATTTAACCACAACTAGTTATTGAATGGTGGAATGGGATTAAATTTTAATTGGGCTTACAAAATGGGAATTCTTGCTGTGTACTTTACCTTTTTATCACATTTGTATGGTTGACCTTACTAGTATGTTCTAATTTAGATAGTTTAGACAGTATTTACTATGGGAATTTTTGTGGGTATTAAGTTTTCATAGATTCAAGATCCACCAGCCAGTCTTTAGCATTTTAAGTCAACATTATTACATCTAGAATACAAATATAATTATAGAAAAACATTAATAAGTGCTCTTATGAAAATACATAGGATTATAAGTTTACAAATAAGCTCTTTAGAAAAATAATTTTATTATGGATGGCTCCATTTTTGCTACATTGTCCTTCTGACTTCATTAAGTCTCTAGAACATTAGTGATAAAACTTAGAACTATAATTTGAATGCTACACTGAACTTCATGATTTCCATGAACATTTCTTATTTAATGTGAACTTTATTTGTGCCTTTTGGAATTTTATTTAATTCAAGGCATCTGTTCAGAGGAGTATTTTTGAAGATGTTCTCCCCTTCTTAGAGTTCACTGGATCCATTGTTTATAGTTATGAAGCTAGTGATTGTTCTTTTCTGTCAGAAGATATTAGGTAAGAGATTTGAATTTCCTAGTTTCATTTGAAGATAACTGTTATGACAGTATTTGTCAGCATACTGAATTTTACAGTTAAGATATGTTCTATAGACAATTATTTCTACATGTGGAATATCACTTGACGAGTTCTAATTTTACATTACAAAACCCTTAAAATCATTGGATTAAATGTGTAATGCGTACCTGTTTGTTCATTCATAAGCCTATTACTTTCGCTAAATTTTTGTTGCTTTTGCTACTTCAGATATATAGAACTATTTTTTTCAAAGTTTGTTTTATTTATTTTGAGAGAGAGCATGTGTATGTGAGTGGGGACAAGGGAGAGAGATGGAGAGAGAGCAGGCTCTATGCTATCAGCACAGAGCCCAACATGGGGCTCGATCCCATGACTGGGAGGTCATAACCTGAGCTGAAACCCAAGAGTCAGATGGTCAATCAACTGAGCCACCCAGGTGCCCCCAGATATGTAGAACTATTGAAGACATTGTTAATTAATGTAAGACAAAAAAATACAAGAATTATTCAACCTCCAAATGCTCCGTTATATTTCATTAAAAATACCAACCTAGTAATATAGAATAGTGGTTGTGATCACCTCTCTTGCATTTAGTGAGCAAAAATTATAGGGAATGATTCTTAAAAAGAACATTAGAAATGACTGTTAGTATTTTTTTTTAAGTTTATTTATTTCGACAGAGAGAAAGAGAGCACGTGGGGTAGGGACAGAGAGAGGGAGAGAGCCTTTCAAGCAGGCTCTGCACTAACACAGTGCAGAGCCCGATGTAGGGCTTGAACTCACAAATCATGAGATCATGACCTGAGCCTAAATCAAGTTGGATGCTTAATGATTGAGCCCCCCAGGTGCCCTAACTGTTAGTATTTTTTTTTTTTTTCAGTTTATTTACTTTTGAGAGAGAGACAGAGAGAGCAGAGCGAGTGGGGAGGGACAGAGAGAGAGGGAGAGCAAGAATCCCAAGCAGGCTTTGTCAGTGCGGAGTCCAGTGTGGGCCTTGAACTCACAAACGGTGAGATAATGGATGACCTGAGCCAAAACCAAGAGTCGGACACTTAGCTGACTGAGCACCCAGGTGACCCCGGACTGTTAGTATTTTTAAAAATTGACTTGTTAAATTAGGACTCTGCATTAATACAATGTAAGGCACTTGAAGCATTTTATAAGGGGAAATAGTAGAGAATTCATTCAGATCTTCTTTGAAGTTGTTACACTTTTTTTTTTTTTTTAACTGTTGTACATTGCAGTGGTTAAAAGAAGCAGAGTTAAGTTTAGCTATTTATTATTATCTCCTGGTGGTAGATGAATTCTAGAAATAGTATTCAGGTGTCCTCACTCCTACTGCATACAGTTAATTGGCCACTTTTTGGTCTCATTATATAGAACAAAATTTGTCTCACAGAGAAAGTACAATTTGTCATTTACGATTGTATGTTAACTCCACCATCTTAACAGTGCTATAGCATGTCATATCTGAAGGCAGTAAGCATAAGGGATTTGAGGAATGTAGTTCTGATAAATTCTGTGTGTGTTAGGAAAGACAGGCAGGTTTGTTTTTAGCCTCTACTGGCCACCTTAAAGATTTTTGCTATCACAGGTTTTCTACCATTAGATTATGATGTGCCAGGGGCGCCTAGGTGGCTCAGTCAGCTGAGTGTCCGGCTTCGGCTCAGGTCATGATCTCACTGTCTGTGAGTTTGAGCCCCGCGTCGGGCTCTGTGCTGACAGCTCAGAGCCTGGAGCCTGCTTCGGATTCTGTGTCTCCCTCTCTCTGTGCTCCTCCCCAGCTCATGCCCTGTCTCTCTCTCTCCCTCAAAAATAAATAAACATTAAAAAAATTAGATTATGATATGCCTTTCTGTAGTGCAGTTTGTCTTAATCCTGCTTGGGGTTTCATTGAGCTTTTTGGATGTGTGGCTTTATAGTTTCATCAAATTTAAAACATTACTTTAGATTTTTGTTGTTGTTCCCATCCTGTACTCTCTTCTCCTTCTGGCAGCCTCTATACACATAGGTTGGATTGCTTAATCCTGTGTCACTGGTCATGTAGCTCTCTTCCCTTTCAGTCTTTCATTGTTTCCTTAATTCTTTTTAGCTCTGTGCTTCAGTTTGAATAGTTCCTTCTGCTACGTCTGCAATTTTGCTTTTTTTCCTTTTGTAGTGTCTATCATCCCATCCTGTAAATTTTTCATTTTATTGTATTTTCATCTCTAGAAGTTAGTTTTGTTTCTTTTTAAAAATATCTTCCATTTTGGCTCTCATCATATTCATGTTTTCTTTTAAATATTTGAACATATTCAGCATATTTATAATGCTTGTTTTAGTGTGCTTACGTGTTAATTCAATTATTTCAGTTATTTTATTTTTTTATGAAATGATTTTTATCCTGGTTAGGGGTCACATCTTCCTGTTTTATCCTAATGGCTGGCAATTTTGATTGGACATTGTGATTTTACCTTGTTGAATGTTGGATTTGCTTTTTTGCAAAGAAAGGAGCTTTGCTCTGTTAAACAGTTAAGTTACCTGAAGACCAGCTTTTACCTTTTGAGCCTTATTTATTTCGTTATTTATATTTTATTTTTTTAAATTTCTTTTTGGGAGAGCACAAGTGGGGGAGGGACAGAGACAGGAGGACAAACGATCTAAAGCAGGTTCTGCACTGACATGCTGACAGCAATGAGCCCGATGTGGGGCTTGAACTCAGGAACTAAGATCATGACCTGAGCCAGAGTCGGATGTTCAGCCGACTGAGCCACCTGGCTGGATGCCCTGAGCCTTTAGTTTTAAGCTTTGTTAGGGCAGGTCTTTGGAAGTCTTTACTCTGGGAATAATTTAGCACTATAATGTGTGACCAGTCTGGCCTTTTTGCTGACTGCCCCAGGTGATCAACAGGAATCTCTGCTGTGACTTTTCAGAACTTTAGTGCCTCTTCCCAGTATGGTAAGCACTAGGAATTGTTCATCTGATGATTCCCTGGTTGTTCTTTGTTCAGTTTCTTTCTTACCTAGCTCCCTTTTCTCCAGAAACCACCCACAGCTTCCGGGTCCTCTGTGTCTTTGGCTCTGAACTCTGTCTCCCTGACTCAGTGCTCTGCTCTGGATTCTCCTTCCTGTTCTGTTGTCTGGAAAGTGTTCCACATAGAAAACAAGGGCAACAGTGGGGCTCCCCCCCATTGTTTCCCTTCCCTCAGAGAGCAGAGTCCTTTACTGCCTGTTGTTCAGTGTCTGAAAACTATTGTTTACCTATTTTGTCCAATTTTCTGTTTGTTCATAGAGGAAACATATGTCTGATCCCTGGTACTCCATCTTGTCCCAAAGCAAAATTTGAGATTTTTTTTTGTTATGTACATTTTTAATTTTTAAAAATTGTAAAAAGGGCAAATATAAACAGTAATGGAAAATAATATAACAAACCCCATATTCCTCCCACATAGCTTTAGCAAATCTTAATATCTGTTTTTTTTTCAAATCTCTACTAAGAAATGTTACAATAAAATACAGCTGAAGCCCCAGGTATGTCCTTTGTGATTCTCCCCTCCACAGCCCCCTGAGATAACGTCTATCATGAGTTTAGTGTTTAGCATTCTGTCATATGTTACATGTTTTCTGTTATATCTATACATTTTTTTTTTTTTTTTTTTTAGAGAGAGAGAGCGTGTGCACGTGAGTGTGCGTAAGGGGGGGTGGGGCAGAGGGAGAGGGAGAGAATCTTAAGCAGGCTCCACATCCAGTGAAGATGTTGCACTGCACTTGTGGGCACTTGATGTCCTGCCTGTGATGTCTTGACCTGAGCCAAAGTCAGACGCTTAACCATCTGAGCCACCCAGGTGCACCTGCAATGAACATTCTTAAACGTCTGGTTGTGCATATATGAGAGTTTGATACATTTATGAGAAAAAACTTGAAGGTAACAGTGTTTGTACATCTTCAGCTAAGAGGATTTTACCAATTTAACGTTCACCAGTATATGAACGGTCCCACTGGTAGATATCTTTCTTTATTTGATATTGTGAGGCTTGAATTATTGCCAGTCATGTATTTATGAAATTGTATTGATAAATTTGCATCTGATTTTGAGTGAGTTTTGTGTCTTCACATTATTTACTTGGATTTATTGGCCATTTGGATTTTCTTTTGGGAATTGCCTGTTCATATATTTCATTTTCTTTATTTTACTGTATTATCTTTTTCTTAGGGACTTTTCGAGGAATTTTTAAGATTTTCTGGCTATTCATTATCAGTTATTTGTATTATAGATATCTTCTACCATATGTGGTTTGTGTTTTAATTTTTTTGAATGCAGAAGTTAAAATTTTAATGTATTTAATTTATACTATTTTTCCCCCTTTAGCATGAGTCTGTCTTTTGGAGATGTGGTAGGATTTGACATGGAATGGCCACCAGTATACACTCCAGGGAAGCAGGGCAGAGTTGCACTGATTCAGTTATGTGTGTCAGAGAGCAAATGTTACTTGTTTCATATTTCTTCTATGGCAGGTTGGTATCTCTTTTCTTTGTTTCGTTTTTTAACTTTTTAAACTTTATATTTTTTAATATAAACTTTGTATTTTTTAAACTTTATATGGTTGATAGTTGTATTATGTCAACTTTATCCCTATAAAATTAAGCTTTTGAATTAGCTGCTGCTTCTTTCATTGCTTCATATTCATTCATTCATTTACTCCTTTATTTCTTTAAATATTTATTTTTGTTTTTTTAAATTTATTTATTTATTTAAAAAAAATTTTTTTTTTTTTAACGTTTATTTATTTTTGAGACAGAGAGAGACAGAGCATGAACGGGGGAGGGTCAGAGAGAGGGGGACACAGAATCTGAAACAGGCTCCAGGCTCTGAGCTGTCAGCACAGAGCCCGATGCGGGCTCGAACCCACGGACCGTGAGATCATGACCTGAGCCGAAGTCGGCCACTCAACCGACTGAGCCACACAGGCGCCCCTTTAAATTTATTTTTGAGACAGAGACAGAGTGACAGAGGAGGGGCAGAGAGAGAGAGGGAGACACAGAATCTGAAGCAGGCTCCAGGCTCTCAGCTGTCAGCACAGAGCCCAATGCGGGGCTCAAACTCATGAACTGTGAGATCATGACCTGAGCCGAAGGTGGACGCCTAACTGACCGAGCCACCCAGGCACTCCTATTTTATTTTCTTAACTAGGTTCCACTCCCAGCATGGAGCTCCAATGTGGAGCCTGATGCAGGGCTTGAACTCATGACCATGAGATCATGACCTGAGCTGAAATCAAAAGTTGGAAGCTTAACTGACTGAACCACCCAGGCAGTCACCCCTTTTAATTAATTTATTATTATTATTATTTTCTTATTTATTTTTATTTTATCATTTACTTTTATTTTTATTTTTTAACTTGAAATTTATTGAAGTATTCATTTTCCACCTGTCTCATTCATATCCCTATTTTTTTTTTTTTTTAAAGATTTATTTTGAGAGAGAGCACAAGCAGGGGAGGGGCGGGGTGGGGGGGGGGGGGGGGAGAGAATCCCGAACAGGCTCTGTGCTATCAGTACATGAGAAACATGAGATCATGATCTGAGCCCAGATCAAGAGTCAGATGCTTAGCCGACTGAGCAACCCAGACGCCCCTCATATCCCTCTTTTATTTAATGTTTACAACATTCCCGTCAGGCATTGATATTATTCCTGTTTTAAATAATAGAGAACTGAAATTTAGAGAGGCTAAATGATCTGGAATATACTGTTAGTGTTAGCAGAGGAAACATTCAAACTAGTTGTTTTTGTTATTTGTCAGGACTTTGCTTTAGGTAAGAAAGGAAATACTCCAGATGAATGTGCTTCTGAATTTAAGCTTAACATAAATATAAATTTAAATATAAACATAGAGTGTGTAAGAAGTAGGAAAGAAATCAATAATACTTGAAAGGACCTATGGAAATAATAATAAAATGTTACAGTTTTTCCTCAGGGATTAAAAATGTTGCTTGAAAATGAAGCAATTAAAAAAGCAGGTGTAGGAATCCAAGGAGATCAGTGGAAACTTCTAAAGGACTTTGACATCAAATTGAAGAGTATTGTGGAGCTGACAGATGTTGCTAATGACAAGGTAAGCATAAGGCATGCACTTTTGATGAGCCTGGGTGTTAAGTGTTGATTCACCATATTATACACCTGAAACTAATATTACACTGTATGTTAACTAACTGGAATTTAAATAAAAAAATGGGTAGATGTAATACATATATTATTTTCATAAAGAAGATAAATTTGTGTTTCACAAAATGTCCTGTCTATCTGAATGTTAGATATTTTGAAAAAAATAATTTAAGCCGTATGTTAGTATAACAGTAAAGAAGTCACAAATGAGTATTCCATAATGAAAACCTTTAGTTCTAACCCGTTACCTTAGCAAAGTTGCTTTAAGCTGATTCCACCCCCCCCCCCCCCCCGCATTTAGTACTCTTTGACTTTGTTTCATATATTTGCAAATTTAAGTATTGTAAGTTTTTCTCATTGATCCATTTATACCAATAATTTTTTTTAAGGGAAAGCATAATGTAGCTCTTGTGGAATGATGCTTAGTGGAAGTTTGGCCATCAATTCCATCACTCTTATTTAACTTATTTTATTAATGTAGTCATTAGGTTGAATTCTCATGCTTGGCCAAGTATTCATTGGACTAGGTAGAAAGCCTACCAACCTATCTAACTTTTTTCCATTATAGTCCAAGAATTTTAATACCTACATTAGGGAAATTCCAGAGTTAAATTCATATAATATGGACTGCAAATGAGGTTTTTAATGATGGTAAGTTTATCAAGGACTATCTCTGCTAAATATACTATATATATATAATATATATATACTATATATAAATATACTGTATATTTTAGTATAATATTTCCAATTTTATTTGTGACTTCGTCAGTTGGTGGTATCTAGGAGTACCTGAAAATGGAAATAATTTTTTGCAGTGTTGATCTTTCATTACTTCTAGCTGAAATGTAAAGAGACCTGGAGCCTCAATGGTTTGGTTAAACACCTCTTCGGCAAACAGCTTCTGAAAGACAGGTCTATCTGCTGTAGCAACTGGAGTGATTTTCCTCTGACTGAAGATCAGAAACTGTATGCAGCCACTGATGCGTATGTATGTACCAAAGTTCTTTAGACTATGATGTATTTTTTAAACTTTATAACAAATCACTGTAGAAAAATTTTGTTGTAACAGTTGCACAAACTCAAATATTTTATTTTATTTTATTTTTTAATTTTTTTAACATTTATTTATTTTTGAGAGAGTGAGACAGAGCACGAGCAGGGGAGGGGCAGAGAGAGAGGGGGGACATAGATTCTGAAGTGGGCTCCCGGCTCTGAGATGTCAGCACAGAGCCTGATGCAGGGCTCAAACTCACGGACCGCGAGGGGCGCCTGGGTGGCTCAGTCGGTTAAGCGGCCGACTTCGGCTCAGGTCATGATCTCGCAGTCCGTGGGTTTGAGCCCCGTGTTGGGCTCTGTGCTGACAGCTCAGAGCCTGGAGCCTGTTTCAGATTCTGTGTCTCCCTCTGTCTCTGACCCTCCCCTGTTCATGCTCGCTCTCTCTCTCTCTCTGTCTCAAAAATAAATAAATGTTAAAAAAAAAAAAATTTTTTTTTAAATAAAAAAAAAACTCACGGACCGCGAGATCATGACCTGAGCTGAAGTTGGACGCTTCAACGACTGAGCCGCCCAGGTGGCCCGCAACTCAAATATTTTAAATCAGGTTGGCATTAATTGTCATGAAGCCAAAATAATGTCCAGTTTGTATGTAAAAAATGTAATCTCTCTGAAAACATGGAATAGTAATAAGCCCAGGCTGAGTAAACAACAAATGGTATTGATGATGTATTTGATTTATAAGCAGCTTCAGAATAAAAATAATTATAGTTTCTATACTGAAACTGGCCTTATTTCTTATATTTATATTTAAAACATGCTAAAAATTTAAGAAAATTGCCTCCAAATTTAGCTTTCCACTGCTGTCAGATGTATTTTCATATTTACATATTTGTACATCATGAAATTTGGACTTATCTTTATAGCATTATTTGTTTTTTGTTTTTGTTTTTTCAAGAAATATATCTTATGTCACAGTGGATTTCTTATTCCCTAATTTATACATTTATTTGTAGATGAATATATTGTTGTTTTCCTTTTTGCATCCGTTTTTAGGCATGGAGCCACCATTTTTTTATAAACAAAAAATTCAGTTTTTTTCAGGAAATAGGGTGGTAATTTTCCTTTATGTTCTGTTAATAAAGTGGGTTTTTTTTTTTTGTTTTTTTTTTTTTGAGAGAGAGTGACTTGAGCTGAAGTCAGATGCTCAACTGGCTGAGCCACCCAGGCATTCCCCTTTATGTTCTGTTAAAAAAAAAAAAAAATTGTAAAACTTGAGAAATCGTGCAAGTTCTGTAGCATTTTTATTCATGATAATCAGTGTGAGTTTGTTGTTCCTCTTAACAGTGCCTTGAGGGAGGGCTGTTCATATGTCGACATTCTCAGCTGATTTAGTGAGATATGGGGAAGTGGATATGTGTTGTCAAAGTAGATTTTTCTTAGTTGTTTGTATTTTGTTGGAGTCTACTTATAAGTTATTTGATTTGGATAACTCCTTGTAATATTGAATGCTAAAAGTAAAAACTTTGAACGTTTATTTTAAGGCACAAGTCACTTGCTTTCTTTGTTCTCATAATCAGTAAGGTGATTTAATGAAGGCATGGATCTTTGTGTAACATAATAAGTTGAATGCAGCCTTTTGGGTGCTTTGTGAGTCACTACTTTGGATTTTTCTAAAGATGGGACATATAGCTTCATTTTTAAAAAAAATTTTTTTAACGTTTATTCATTTTTTGAGAGACAGAGAAAGACAGAGCACAAGTGGGGATGTGGCAGAGAGAGAGGGAGACAAAGAATCTGAAACAGGCTCCAGGCTCTGAGCAGTCAGCATAGAACCTGACACGGGGCTCAAACTCACGAATCGTGAGATCATGACCTGAGCTGAACTCAGACACTTAACTGACTGAGCCGCCCAGGCACCTCATTCATTTTGGTTAGTTTTAGCAAAAATAACTTCTCTGTTTTGTTTTGTTTTTGTTCTTTTTTTTTTTTTTTTTTGTAGGCTGGTCTCATCATTTATCGAAAATTGGAGAATTTAAGTGATGCTGTGCAAATGTTTGCTATAAAAAAAGGTATGTGATGATCTAAAAATAAAAGAAAATTTGAATGTGCTCTTTTATGAGGTTTATCTCCAAAAAGTCAATATTCACACGTGTGCAATCTATTTAGTATTGTTACAGCCTCTTGAGTGTCTGAGCCATGCTGATATTAGGGTGTGAGATCTGTCTGGCCAGAGATTAGAGTTTCAGGCATTTACTACTTTGTCACATTGCACTTCATTAGGCTTCTTCAGCTGGGGCTTTGTGGCTTTGATAATATCAGTGATACAGCCAGTTATCTCCCAGGCTGGAGATGATGTACATCCTTGCTATAAATATTTGAAGTGTACCAGTTACTTCATAGTGTCCTGGTTTAAATTTCTAAATTTTCTCTAGGGTAGGATAACCACTGTTTTTCTCCAGAAAGAATGACTACTTTGTTCAACTTCAGTGCTTTTCTTAGCTGTCTTGATAGGTCAGTGATAACAGACTTACATGGATAGTGGAAGAACATGGGCTTCCATGTCACAAAAGCCAAAGGGGAATCTTTGCCATGTGAACTTCGAGATGTACATGGTTCCCCATGTTTGAAATGTAGATGATAGCTAAATATCTATCACAAGCATAGAATACTTGTGAGCACTAAGAGGGACAGAATATTCCATGCACCTATATTGATTTGTATAGAGCTGTTATTCCTATTCTTGTAGCTTCTTTGGAGATAGAAAACAGTTGTGTTTAAGATGTTAATTAAAATAGTGATTTTGTTAAATAAGCTCAAAGATATGGCATGATCTCACTTAAAATTATATTGTACCCTTTATACGTGCCATTGAGAAGGGATCCATATCCTCTGTGGTAGACCCTCCTTCTTCACCTATTAAGGAAGTCTCCTTATGCTTTCTTTCTTTCCCTGGAAAGCCACTTCTAATGAATGCTTGCTGACTCTCTATAGCCAAAGGTACTGTGGCTAGAAATTATCTTGATTAACTGAGCACATGATACGTTTTTGAAGCTGATCTGGAGAATAATGTAGAATTTATTTAAATCATAACAGAATTAAATGCAACAGAGGGGATTCATGGTTTTTTGAGTTTGTGGTTTGTAGAATTACTTCTAGGTTATGCTTGTAATTTTGTCCCCAATTAAAATGTTTCCAAGAGATGTGTAAGATATTTATTATTAAGTAACGTATAAATTGCCACTAGAAGTCCTGGTATCTGTGTACCTGTCATTGCAATACTGCATTCTTTGACTCTCACTTTTATTCTTTATTGTATTATATGTGTGTGTGTATTGTAACATATAAGGTGAAATACTTTGACTAGGATCCTAGTGAATTGTAATGAAGATTACTACTCTTTATTTTTTTCTCCCTCACTGGCTTCCTATTATGAAGCCAGAGTTATACCAGCCTCATTGTCCTTTAATTTCCTTGGTGTATTTATAGATGATATTTTCAAATGACCACTTTTGGTTGTAAGATGGTATTTTTTCTTCTTTTTTAAAGAATTACAGTGGATTATAACATCAGAAAACAAAAGGATATTTGCACATTGTTTCTCACTGTTAAAATAGTCATTTATCCCAGGATGGTAGCTAATAAACACTAAATGATATAGCAAGTAAAAATGCACTTATTCATTCATTAAAAATTGTTGACCACTTTATGATGCGGAGTTACAGTAGTGAATAAGACAGTTATGATCTGCTTCCTGACAGGGAGACCTACATTTCTTAGGGGCTATAGAGATGAACAAAAAAAGGCAGTTGCAGTATAGGGAGAGGAGTCTTAGGATGTGGGAAAACAAGGCACTTTGGTTAGCACCTAGGAGAGTCGTCCAATGCATATGTGGAAGTATTGCAGGGTTTCCTGCAGAGAGTGATGTTTCATGTACACCCTGAAATAGGAACAGGAGTTAGGTAGCTGAAGAGTAGAGGAAAAGTGTCACAGGTACAGGGAATAGCAGGTACAGAAAGAGATCATAGTATCTTTAGGCAACTGAAACTAGTTCACTATGGTGAACTGTTGAGTATGACGAGTGAGGGATGAAGAGGAAGCAGACCAAGGGAAGCAGATAGGCCATGTTTACATTAGGAGATTACATTTCCTCCTAAGAATTAGAGTTTTAAACAGAGGAGTGACATGAATAACATTAAAAAAAAAAAAAGAATAACTTGGGCTGTAGAGTCGAAAATGAATTGTGGGAGGGCAAGGGCCATAGTGGGAAAACTTGTTAGGAGGCTGCAAGAGCAATCCAAGGGAGAGGGGGTGGTGGCCTGGCTTGGATGGTTGTATTGAGGATGGAGAGAAGGAGATAGATAAAAATACATTGAATAGAGCAGTAGAATCAGCAGAATTTGGTGTGATGATGAGAGCCATGTATCAAGGATCATTCCTATGTTGTTGGCATGAGCAACAGGGATGAAACCCATTTAAGAGAAGGAGCAAGATTTGGAGCTGAGGAGTCAAACAGCTGATTTTAGATGTCTTAAAGGGAGGATGGCTGTGAGATAGCAGGTGTGGGTAGCCAGGCGGCACTTAGATATCCAGGCTGTATCTCAGAGGATGGTTTTAGTTAGAGATAAAGAATTGAGAGTTAAAGGGGCCCCTGGGGGTGGCTCAGTCGGTTGAGCGTCCGACTTTGGCTCAGGTCATGATCTCATGGTTCGTGAGTTCGAGCCCCACGTTGGGCTCTGTGCTGACAGCTCAGAGCCTGGAACCTGCTCCAGATTCTGTGTCCCCCTCTCTCTCCACCCCACCCCTGCTTGTGCTCTGTCTCTCTCTTTCAAAAATGAATAAACAAACAAACAAAAAAAAAAAGAATTGAGAGTTAAGAGGACTGGGACTAAGAATTTTGAGGAACTCTTAGTATTTAATGTTTGCATGATGGGGGGTGGACAGCAAAGGAGTTGCCATAGGCAGAGAAGAAAATTAGGAGGTTTGATGTGCAGAAAGCCAAGTGAAGAGCATGTTTTAAGTAGGAGGAGCTATCTCTCAGTATGTTCTGCTGAGAGTTTGAGAAACTGAGGACTTAGAATTAATCACTAGTTTTGGCAACGTGTTAGTTGTTTGTAACCTTTTTACTCCAACAGCTTTGGTGTACTGAGTGACAAAAGAGTATTCCAGGGAGAGAGTGGTTATTTGTGCATTGTGCTACTAAAACAGAAAAGGGTCCCCAGGCTTTGGTAACAAGGAAGTGCTAAACCATAGCATGAGCAGAATGATGTGAATGGAAATCATATGAACATGATAGAGCACTTATTAGAGCTAAGAAACATGAGAAAGCATGTGTAAACAACTTTTTTTTAGACTGGTTTGGAAAGGGGATATTCATTCATATCACATATTTGATGGGTGTTTATCATGGGTCAGGTATAGTTTCGGTTGGTGGGAAAATGCATTGAACACAGGAGACAAGTGCTTCACTTCATTTCACAGAAATGAGGGAATGAGCCATGTGGATATCTGAGGGAAGAATGTAGCAGTCTTCGGAGGAAGAGCTGAGTGTCTGAGGGTGATTGCTTGCCTTATTTAAGGAGCAACAAGTATATGTTGTCGTTAAGCATCTGAGTTTGGCTCAGGTCCTGATCTCACAGTTTGTGAGTTCAAGTTCCACATCCCGTGAGCTTGAGCCCTGCTTCTGGTGAGCTTGTGCCCCGCTTCAGGTGAATGTGAGCCCTGCTTTGGGTAAAACACTAGCCCTGGGTGAGGCCCGCTTCTCTCTCTCTCTCTGCCCCTCATGAGATTCTCCCTCTCTCTCTTTTTGTCTCTCTGCTCCTCACTTACTTGCACCCTCTCTCTCTCTCTCTCTCAAAAAAAAAAAAAAAAAAAAAGGACCAATGAGGATAACTGTAGCAAAATGCGTAAGGGTGAGAGTGGTAGAAAGTGAGGCTAGAAAAGTAGCTTGGGCCAGATCATTTAGGTCCTTATAGGTGATGAATGCATATTTTATTAAGGTAAATACAAAGTAGAATGATGGGAAACCCAAGAGGATTTGGGACAGGAGAAAGATATGCTTAAATTTTAATTTAAAAGGATTTTTTTTTTCTTTCTTTCTTTCTTTTTTTTTTTTTGGCTGCTGTAAGAGGGCAAGTGATTAGGTAGGGAAGTCTATTAGGCTACTATAATAGTCCCAGCAAGAGATGACAATTAATTGTTTGGGTTAGGCTGGTAGCAGTAGAGATAGTGGGAAGTGGTAGGTTGTGTATATGTTTTGAAGGTATATATTGTGAAGGATTTGCCGATGAATTCTCTGAAAGGGGTGAATTGTAGAGACCGAGAGGACAATTAAGATATTTTGGTTGGATCAGCTGAGTGAATGGAAGGATCAGTTATGATAGGAAGGTCATAGGAAGAATGAGCTTGGGCGAGAAAAATCCAGGTTACGGTTTTGGATATGCTACATTTTAGATGCTTATTGATACCCAAGAACATTGTGCTTGGAAGTGTGACTCGAGTTCAGGGGGAAGGGTGAGGTTGGAGATGTGACTTTGGGAATCATCAAGGTACAGATGGTAGTTAAAGCAGTGCAACGAGGAGCGCCTGGGTGGCTCAGTCAGTTAAGCCTTCAACTTCAGCTCAGGTCATGATCTCACACTCTGTGAGTTCGAGCCCCGTGTCAGGCTCTGTGCTGACAACTTGGAGCCTGCTTCGGATTCTGTGTCTCCCCGTCTCTGCCCCTTCCCTGCTCATGCTCTGTCTCAAAAATAAATAAAAACATTAAGAAATAAATAAAGCAGTGAAACAAGATGAGATGAAATAGAGAGTGAATAGAGAGAAAGCCCAAGTATTGATGTCAGGGGCACACCCACATTTAGAGATCAGGAAGAGGAGGAGAGTGCAGCAAAGAGGACCTGAGAAGGGGCAGCAGTGAAGGACAGAGGGAAACAGGTATAGTGTTCGGAAGGCAAGTGAGGAATATGTTTATAAGGAAGAAGAAGTTATCAGCTGTTTTAAATACCTCTGAGTATTTGGGGGAGATGTGGAACTAGACCCAACAATTGGATTTGACAGTGTGGAGACCGTGGGTAACCTTTCCCAAAGCAGCTGTGCTGCATGGGTGGGGGTGAAGGCTTGGTTGGAGACAGATTAAGAGAAAATGGGAGTAGAAGGTTTGAGACAGTGCGTATGGACAACACTTTCATGGAATTTTGCTGTAAATGAGAGAAGTTCTATGAATGCAGACTCATTAGCAGATTGGGGGTGGGCAGATGAGATAGTTTTCTTTTTGCATTTTCTTAGTGAAGTGAGAGGTGAAGTTGTTCCCTGAATGAAAGGAGGGGCAAGCAGGTGTTGGAGGCTTGGAGAGAAAGAAAGAGGTATGAAATGGTCATCTTGATAGTGGGAGAGTGGGAAATGTAGAATAATTAAAGTCATTACTTCAGTGGAGATCTGTGTTAAGAATTTAAAGCAAGCTGAGTCATCATGGCTGGGTTTTATTTTCATTTATATTAAACTCTTTGAGTATAGGCATCCAGTAGGTTAAAAAAAGCTGGTTTTAATTAGGGTACGAGCTTTCCTACATAAGTACCATGGAGGGAGGAAGGAGCAAAAGAGGGGAGAGTCCAAACAGGGGAGTGATTACTAGAAAATGGGTAAGAAAGGAAAAAAAGACATGGTGGGGAGTGGATGTGGGAAGGATAGGTGTGTAAGGAAATTTTCGTTCTGAAAGTGTGAAAGAACAGTTATATTGAGGAAGGCATTTTAGAAAGAAAGCCAGCATGCTGGTGTTTGGAGGGTGGAATGCTTACAATTAAAGTTTGGAAGTAGTGACTTTATTGGCAATTATAAGGTCAAATGACTATAGGAATAGGTGGCTGAGGTCAGCTGAGGAAAAGATTGTTGGAAACGGAAGGATCAAAGCACTGAGAAGGCCACCCTTTTAGGCGGAGCATCTGTGAGTGGTAAAATCACTAGGAATGACCACAGGAGTCGTAGTAAAGGGAAAGACAGTGAGCCAGGCAGTAAAACCTTCAGTGAATGAAAGGTTGTGATTTTGAGGTTACAAGGTGCAGCAAGCAGGACTAGCAGATGGTGTAATCCCATGTCACATGCCTCAGAGGAGCTGGACTTTTGAAGGACAAGAGAAGACGGTGAGGAAGTGTAAGAAATTCTAAGCAGGGGAAGGGCTTGGAAAGGAGGGCAGGTGTGGTGTGGATGGGGAACGATCCAGACCAGACAGAATGAAGCTGAGGGTTTGGAAGATGATTGCTGATTGGAAAGGCTTGTATTTTATTTTGGTCCTAATAACTAGGGAAGTGAGGAATGGCTGTTGGCTAAGGTTATGTTTACCAAACTATTTTTCGTAAGTAACAGCCCAAGTGATGTTATGCTGATTTCCGATCTTGAAATAATGTAGATGGGTTCAGATTCTCATTTCCACCGTCTTCTGATTAGGTTGATAACCACTGGTTGTAATATGTATGAATACAGATCATTTGAAATTTATTTAAAATTTTAGTAAAAGTTTGAAAGGGACGTAAAGTGACTAAGGTGATGTGGAGATAGGATAAGGAAGTCCTTTTGTTGGAACTCACTTACAGAAAGAAAAGGAAAACATGAGCCCTGCTTTGTGGTTTGAAAAGTGACGTTGATTGTTTTTTTCCAGAGGAAGAAATGCTATCTAGTGATGTGAAGAAACAACTGATTTCAGTATCTGAGGATATGATGGATCTGGCTAAGCGTCTTCCTGACACTTTGAAAAAATTGGAAGATCCACAGAGGTTAAATATTACCTGTTTTTACCAATTGTGTTTGTTCTTACTGTACATTCCTATTTATAAAGAATTACTTTTCATTAAGGTAGAGTCATAGCAATTTGCTTGATTCATAGAAATATACACGGACTGATGTGTAAATTTGAGAAATACCTTTCCAGTTGTTACATTGCAGATCAAAAGCTTAAGGCTTTTCTGTCTGCTCTGTAGGATGTTTTATGAAACAAAGTAAAATAAAATTCCGAAGTTCACAGAAAGGAAAATATTTTAGATTCAATGTTGTCTTTTTCTGGTGTTTATGGGCATCTCTCATTTAATTATATTTACAGTTTGGTCACCTAAAATGTATAAATAAAAACACTTTTTATATTTAGTAGCTTCATTTTTCTGTTTTTTTTTATCTGATTATTAAATAGGAATTCTACCTAATCAGGACACTGTTAGAACAAGAGGCATTCAGATTTTAAATGTAATTTTATAGCTAAAGCCCTAGATAATTTGAGATATTTGGATTAATAGAGGTTGGATTACTGGTGCCTTGTAGCTGACTCTTTCAGGGACTAGGCCTTGCGGGAGCCTTAATTGCTGAATGACTCCTCTAAAATCAGGAATACTCTTGAACATGGAATGATTACAATGTAGTAATACAATATTGAGGCAAAAATACTTTGTACGAATGTCAGCAGTTTGTTGAAATAGAATTCTGATTTTGACAAAATGCAATGTTTGTGTATTTTTGGGGGATGAGATTTGTGATATATGTTGACTGTGATATTTCAAAATATGATACAGAGAATCAGATCTTTTTCAAAGTCCTTTTTCCCCCTAGTTTGTTTTAGTGGTTTTTATGTAATTGAGAATTTCTGAAAGACTGACTGTCAAATGGGGACAGGTACCAGTAGAGCCATTTCATATTCAATTTTACATTTTTCCCTCCATGAAAGAAAAATAGTCACTGTTTACATGGTATTTACGCGTATTCCAGATTTTTGTTCCAGCAGTTAGACTGTCTATTAAATGTAGATTATGTCTCATTAATGCTTTGCTTTGTAATAACAAAGCTATATAAGTGTTCTTAAAACTTGAGAATAGGAAATACTGGATTCATCTTTAGTAAAGAAAGATCTTGTCAAGTTTCAGTGTCAAATAAGGACTAGTTAAATTTCTTATTTCAGGTTCTTTGTGAGAAGTCTGCATAATACCTAACTTACCAAATTACACATTAGAACCAAGGGGGAGCAAAAAAGGCCTCTGAATGCGAAAATACATGCCCTAAGCATGAATTCAAACTCACTGAAGTACATAGTGGATGAAACCCATTCAGAACCTATTTGCTTTTTGTTTATAGATACAGTTTGATAAGCTTGGATATCCAGTTAAAGTGAAAACCAGGCATGGATAAGGAAGGGTGTGCACATGACCACACCTGGAAGTTAAAGGTGGCAATCTGTGAAAGAGTGGAAAAAACTATAAAAATTAGAAGTGAGAACTTTAAAAGTAGAGTCAATTGAGGTGTGTTAGAGAAGGGGATAGTTTTATGCTTCAGTGAACCTGGAAGGTATTGGATTGTACAATACTTCTTAGCTGTTGATTTAAATTCATTATACATCTCTTGTGTTGCTGTCCTGTCCTTGGCATTCTTTTGGGTGCTGATGTTTTCTGTAGGCTACTAATATGCATAATAACAATTCCAAGAGAGAAAGAAAAGTATATTATGCCTTACTGAAGAAGATAGCCTTTGATATTTGTTAAATAGTTACCTCACGTGAGGCATGTCATCCTCTGATATTAGCACAGAATAAATAAGCTCTTACAGTCTTGTCAATCTGTATGTCACTGTTGCTGTATTTATATGTTACAACATTACCATGCATTTAACAATGTAATGATGTCACATATCTGTTTCTCCTAAACTATTAATGTGTGGTTCTTATATTTGAATACCTAAGTATAATGCTAACTGTTCTCCATAAGATTTGAACAATTTTAGAATGTTAGAATTAGTGAGTTTTTAGGTTTTGAATTTAATTTTGATTTTGTTTGTATTGATGTAGATTTGTCAACTTAAGCTTGAGCCCAACTTTGGTGCTATTTTTAGCATGGGAAAAAATCATGAAACAACTCAGCATTTTTGATAGTTTATTCCCATGAATGATCAAATTTTTATTCAAATCATCAATATAAAACTTTAAAAGTCATGTCAGATGTTATTAAGTATTAATTTCAATACAGAAGAATTAGAAGAGCTAAACAAAATTGTTAACTAAATAGTAAAAATGTCTCTTTGCTTATCATATTCTCTTTTCTCCCCCTAACTTCCACTTTTATGAAGTAACTAAAAATTGTTTTAATAAACCCTATTACCAACAGACAAGATAGTGTGTCTCATTTTACACGCTAGGGGATCCTGGGTGACTTGGTTGGTTAAGCATCCAACTTTGGCTCAGGTCATGATCTCACGGTTCGTGAGTTTGAGCCCTGTGTCGGGCTCTATGCTGACAGCTCAGAGCCTGGAGCCTACTTCGGATTTTGTGTTTCCCTCTCCTTCTCTCTGCCCCTCCTCTGCTCACACTTGCTTTCTCTCTCTCTCTCGCTCTCAAAAATAAATAAACATTAAAAAAAAATTTACACTCTAGCAGTGGTTTTCCTTTGCAGGTTTGGTTATAAATAGATGTTTAAAGTCACTTAGTTAAAATGCTATTATTAGCAACTATAATTAACGAGTTAAGAATTTCTTATGGGGCACCTGGATGGTTCAGTTGGTTAAGTGTCCAACTCTTGGTTTCAGCTCAGGTCATGATCTCCTGGTTCATGAGTTCAAGCCCCCATCAGGTCCATGCTGGTGGTGCGGAGTCTGCTTGGGATTCTCTCTCTCTCCTTCTCTCTGTCTCTCCCCTGTTCATGCTCTCTCTCAAAATAAATAAACTTAAAAAAAATTCATATCATATTTATTCACATACAGCCTCTCCATATTTTCTTATTTGTCCACTGATGGGAAGTTTTTTTCTTATTCCAAAGAATATATTCTAGTTTTGTGATTATTGACTATGCTAAACAGCATCATTTTTGAATTATAACATAAACACTCTTATGTGTTACTGTTGGGACTAGTAATTGATCAGCAAATTGAAAAAGTTAGTTAAAATGTAGGATCATAAAAATTTTCTTTTAATTTAACATATTAGTATATATTTGTTTCTCAGTCTTTTTATATTTATCATGGCTTTTTCATTAAATATAGGACTGCTCTTTGGAGTTTCTTTTTTAACTCATGCCCGTTGTGTATCATTTGCAATTTCTAGTTTTAGTTTCTTTAAAATTAGGAGTGAAAACTTAAGACACTTGAAACAATCTGAATGCAGAGTCCTAGGAGTTTTTAAGATTTTTCCTCCAAACTTTTTTGGTTGTTTTGACTATAGTTAATCAGAACTTTTTTTATAAAAAAGGAAATTTGCTGAGTCTTTCAGCATGTTCAACTTAAAACAAATTTTTTTTTGGTGGTCATGTATCATCGATTTGACTTATATTTAAATTAATTGCCACAAAAAGTGTAACTGGCATAAATAATTAGTTTGGGACTAAACGCTACTGACACTAGTAAGCCTACAAGCCAACAAGCATATTAGCATATATGCTTAGTACGTGTACAAGTTAAATACAGAAGTGTCTTACAGTACTAGAGAGTAACCCACAGCCATAAGCATATAGTGGTTATTAGGGAATGAAGAATAATTTTAAATCAATTTGTCTTTTAAGTGAAGGTCAGGCTAGAAAGCTTGTACTTACTAAAAAGCATTATGACTTGTGTTCATAATTACAGTTAAAGTTGAATTACCCTTTCTTAATTTTTTTTAGGATTTCTACACTATTAAATGATATTTCAGAAAATCTGTATTCATTAAGGAAGACGATATTTGGTTCAACTGAGACTGAACTGAGGCCCAGTGCTAATTTTCACTTATCACCATTGGAAAATCCAACTGCTGATGGAGTACAACAGAAACAAATTAGAGAACATGAAAGTTTTACTAAAGTTAAAGATGAGACGTGGGACACAGCACTTGATTTAATTAAACATGATGAGGAAAATGTAGTTGGAAATGAAGTAAAACAAAGAGAAGATGGGCTTGAAGATGTATTAGAAGAAGACAATAAGTTGAGAGAGAACACAGAAAGAATTTGTTTGCACTCGTTAGATATTACAGAATATGAACTACAGATTTTGGAGCAGCAGGCTCAGGAAAAAGTTCTTAGTGATGTTACTTGCAAATCTCCTGAGGTACTAAAAAAAAAGAGAAAACAATTGTCATTCACTACTAGGGGTTCGCTGATGTTTTTCTGTAAAAGGGCAGATAGTGAACATTTTAGGCTTTGCAGACCACACGGTTCCTGTTATAACTGTTCAGTTCTGCCAATTTAATGTGAGAGCAACTATAGACAAATGTAAACAAATGAGCTTGTTTGCATTCAAGTAAAAATTTACTAACAAAAACAAAAAGTGGGCTGAATTTGACACGTGAGCTCTAGTTTGCTGCTTTGACTGAGTCTAATAAGCAGCAACTTACGGTCTTACAATGAAAAGATTTTAAAGTGTCAGTACACATTCATTGTACTTTGCTATTTTAGCATTTCTCCTGATTTTTATATAATAGATAACTCTGGGTTTTTTTGTTTTTTGTGTTTTGTTTTTTTTTTTTTTTGTGGAATTCCTATATACCTACTAGTGTTTACTCTTCCAAATTTGCTTTGGAAGTAGTTTTATTTCCTCATACAGATTTTCTTTACTTGCTGTTGTAAGAGGGTTTCTAACAAACTGATATTTTTGCCTGACACTACCCTTTCCTGGCATCCAGAGAGTCTTGACCTGTTTTTTTCTTAATAGATTGTTAAACTTCTATATTCTCTGTCAATTTAATGTTTAGATTTCTTATTATGTTCTGATTTTATTAGTTTAATTTGTGAGGTAATGTTTTTCTCCTGGCTAAGTTAAGGATATTTTTTGAAATAATGAGGTTGTATTAGAAAAATCTTTGTGTTTCTTTTATTGTAAAGACAAACCATAAAAACAGACATCATATAGCCTATACTTTTGTCTCATTTGTTTTTCCTTAGTTTAGAAAATTACCTATGATGTCCATATTTGGTAGAATTTTATACATTTTATTTTGCAATAATGAAGTTTTATGTTTTTATTTTTTATTTATTTATTTATTTTTATTTATTTATTTATTTTAACGTTTATTTATTTTTGAGACAGAGAGAGACAGAGCAGGAACGGGGGAGGGTCAGAGAGAGAGGGAAACACAGAATCTGAAACAGGCTCCAGGCTCTGAGCAGTCAGCACAGAGCCCAACGCGGGTCTTGAACTCACATACTGCGAGATTGTGACCTGAGCCAAAGTCGGACGCTTAACCGACTGAGCCACCCAGGCGCCCCAAGTTTTACGTTTTTAAAATTAAATTTGAAAGTCATATAATAAGGTTATTTCCCTTTTCAGTTTTCTAATGGCAATCAAAATCTTAGTATTTGAGAAATTCTCTGTTTGGTAACTATATTAATAATCACTTCTACCTACATATTAATGTGTTTTATTTTAAAATGATTTTCAAGGGGCACCTGGGTGGCTCAGTTGGTTAAGTGTTCAACTCTTGATTTCAGCACAGGTTGTGATCTCATGGTTGTGAGATCAAACCTGGCGTGAGACTCTGCGCTGGGCATGGAGTCTGCTTAAGATTCTCTCTCTTCCTCTCCCTCTGTCCCTGCCCTTTTCATGTGCACGCACATGCTTGCTGTCTCTCTCAAAAAAAAAAAAAAAAAAAAATTAAAAAAGTAAAAAAAGATTTTCAAGCTATTCTCACCCCAACCACTTGTAAAACATATTCCCCTTTTAGGAAATATATTTTGCTAATGGCTACATCAACCTTTAACCTTTTGGAAATTTCTTATTA
Organism: Panthera leo; assembly: GCF_018350215.1. Taxonomy (NCBI): domain Eukaryota; kingdom Metazoa; phylum Chordata; class Mammalia; order Carnivora; family Felidae; genus Panthera; species Panthera leo. The sequence continues at coordinate 28,751,517 of NC_056682.1, forward strand.
GGTATACATTTTAAGATGATAGGTTTCATAAAATGATATAGAATGATCAAAATTTAATGATCTCACTGCCATCTTTTACCCCAATTATTGCCATTCTTATTGTGTAATAACCATTAGCAATTTTTTTCTTTATTCATTAAAGACCCTATTTAAAAGGGTAAAATAGGGGCGCCTGGATGGCGCAGTCGGTTGAGCGTCCGACTTCAGCCAGGTCACGATTTCGCGGTCCGTGAGTTCGAGCCCCGCGTCAGGCTCTGGGCTGATGGCTCGGAGCCTGGAGCCCGTTTCCGATTCTGTGTCTCCCTCTCTCTCTGCCCCTCCCCTGTTCATGCTCTGTCTCTCTCTGTCCCAAAAATAAATAAAAAACGTTGAAAAAAAAAATTTTAAAAGGGTAAAATAATAGTAAAAGAATTTTTTTCTCTTTCTATAAAACTTACTTTAAAATCCTTTTTGAAGGCTTAATTTTTGCAGGTTAATTATGGCTAGACTTCCTTTTCCTACTTTCAATTTAAAGATTGGACTTTTTTTGGGTCCTACATTTTTTTTGTGCAGGTTCCCATGCTGTTGGACCCTTGCTTCCTGGGGATTGCCAAATTGTAAAGTTTCCTCATATCTGTACCTTTGCAATATCTGAATAAATAACATATCTGATACTGTTTTTCAAATATGTAGGTACTGTTTGTAAAAGTGATCAATCTAAAGGTATTATTACAGTCATAGCAGCTTTTTTGTGAGCTCCTAAAATCAGTAGATATAAAAGAACACCTGTTGTTCCTGGAATAGAATAGAATAGAATGGAATGGAATGGAATGGAATATAATAGAATTTTTCAACATTGTAAGGTTCTTGTACTCAAGTCGGGAAACACAGTTTGATACTGTTTAACCATTGTCGAACTTGTCACTTTGTACTCACTTTTAGCTTGTGGGGGGTTTTATTTCAAGTCAGTCTGTCTGTCTTGTCTATCTTTCCAGTTATATTTCCTTCATTCTCCTTTTCTTTGGTTCTTTGTTTCTTTGCATCTATTTATTCCTCCCTCTTTCTCTTCTTCCTTACCACCCTCTCTCCTTTTCTATCTGTGTGTCATATAAACATATAAATATGTATTATAAATTTATCTACTGGAGAAGAAGAGAAAGTTGTCTAAAGATATCTCATGTATAGTAACTTTATTTTGTAGAAAACAGGATATTGAGTCAATTACATTGGAAAATTAATGTTTGAAATACTATTTTTTTTAAAGGATTTATTTCCCAAGGATAATGAAGAGGATCTATCTTATGTAATTGAAAGTGATGAAGATTTAGAACTAGAGATGATTAAGGTATGTTTGAAATTATGGAAATTTGCTTCCAGTTCCTTAAAAAGGGAATTTAATTAAGTAAAATATTACCTAATTCTAAATGTCCTCCCATAGTGTGATTACTGTCAATTACATAATCATTAGATTTTGTTTTTGTTGTTTTTTTTTTAATTTTTTTTAACATTTATTTATTTATTATTGAGAGACAGAGAGATAGCGTGAGCGGGGAAGGGACAGAGAGAGAGGGAGACACAGAATTGGAAGCAGGTTCCAGGCTCTGAGCTGTCATACAGAGCCTGATGCGGGGCTCAAACTCACGGATCACAAGATCATGACCTGAGCTGAAGTCAGACATGTAACCGACTGAGCCACCCAGGCGCCCCTAGATTTTGTTTTCCATTTCATATTTCTTTACATCTTTATAATGTTTTAGTAGTATGCTAATTTTTACATATTAGAAAACATATTTCTCCCAGGTCACTTCTTTTAAATCTTTTCCTGGAAAATGGGTAGCAGTTTCGCCCTCTGCTATTGAAATAGGTTTCTTTTTCTTCCCATCTATGTGTATCCCCTTTGATTTGGAAGTTCTGTTGTTATACATTCAGTATTGTTCTTCACTTGCTTTGAAAAAGTCTTATTTACTATGGATATAGTTATTATATATAATTTTGTAATGTTTTAAGTTGTTTCATCTACCCCTATCTTACTATCACAGTTGAAAATACTATTTTATAAGTCTGTTTTCCATCACTTCACCCAACCTCCAGTTTCTTTGTCAGGAATGAACTAGGGATGGACAAGAAGAAAGCAAAGCTTAAATTTATCCAAATTAATTGAAAATGAAGAAAAACACACAAGCTCATCATAATGTGTACCTTTTATTCCTCATCTTTAGGTTGATGTGATTTTTTTTCTTTTTAATGAAATGAGTTTAGGGTCCTGATTCTTTAGTTTTGAGCCAGAGTAGTGGGTAGTGACTGGGAATGTGGATTCTGAATTAATTAATTAGTTAATTTAATTTTTTTTGGATTCTGAATTTAGATGTGGGTTCGAATCCCAGCTTCTCCATTTATTTGCTGTGTGACTTTGGGCAAGTTTCTTAGTCTTTTTGGTACTCAGTTAACAGCTGTAACTATTATTTAAGGTGTCATTTGTGAAGAGCTTAGTACAGAGCCTGACATTTCTTAAGTGTTTAATAAATATTAGCTAATAGCAATAATAGAATGTAAATACTAAATCGTACTCCCTTATTGATTAACCATTTCTCTGTAGAATGCTGTTCAAGTAGTGCATTTGGAGGACACTTGCAGACTTCCACAATCTTACATTGTATATTGAACCTCTTAGAAGGCAATCTGGATGCACATATGAGAGAACTTTATTTTCAGAATGCTTTTCTAAGCGTATTTGTTGACTTGAATGAAGAATCGGGAACAGAATCACTCTTTCTTTTCCAGGCCTGAAATGAATACACTTTTAAAAAAGCTATTAAACGGGGCGCCTGGGTGGTTCAGTCGGTTAAGCGGCCGACTTTGGCTCAGGTCATGATCTCGCGGTCCGTGAGTTCGAGCCCCGCGTTGGGCTCTGTGCTGACAGCTCCGAGCCTGGAGCCTGTTTCAGATTCTGTGTCTCCCTCTCTCTGACCCTCCCCCGTTCATGCTCTGTCTCTCTCTGTCTCAAAAATAAGTAAACGTTAAAAAAAAAAAAATTAAAAAAAAAGCTATTAAAGTCAAATATATTAAGTGGACGGTTTAATAAAAAGAGAAAATGAGAACTGTGGTTTAACAATTCTTCCTGTCACTTCTCAGTAAAAAACAAACAAACAAACAAAAAACAACAAAAAAAAACCCATATAGATGAAACAATTTTGAAATATCCTACATTCTTTAAATAGATAATCTACATTTAGGGGAGAAAATCCAATATTGTCAAGCCAAAATAAAGCATAGCTTTATTTCACATTTGTAATATTCCTTTCCTAAAATTATTACAATATTTTATTGTTGTTTTCACAATTCACATAAACACATTCACATAATTCACAAAAAATACATTTATTATTTGTTTATTGTTTAAATGTTATGCTGACACATGATATGGAGAAACTCATAAAATAATAGTCAAACCTGCATTTACCTCTTGGCAATTGAAAACATTGAAATATGATAAAGGAAAAAAAAGTTTAAAGTTTTTTTTAAACTTCATTTATTTATTTTGAGAGAGAGAGAGGGAGAGAGAATCCCAAGTATGAAGCCTGGGATCCCACAAACCGTGAGATCATGACCAGGGCGGAAATCAAGAGTTGTTTGCTTAACCAACTGAGCCACCCAGGCGCCCCAAGAAGAAAAGTTAAAAAAAAAAAATTTTTTTTAATGTTTATTTATTTTTGAGACAGAGACAGAGCATGAATGGGGGAGGGTCAGAGAGAGGGAGACACAGGATCTGAAGCGGGCTCCAGGCTCTGAGCTGTCAGCACAGAGCCTGGAGTGGGGCTCAAACTCCCGGACCGTGAGATCATGACCTGAGCCAAAGTTGGACGCTTAATGGACTGAGCCACCAGGCGCCCCCAAGAAGAAAAGTTTTAAATTCAAATTTTATTCAAATTTTGGTAACTTTCCCCATAGGCAGTTCATTATATGCTATTAATGAACCCTGTTTATGCTGGAAGTATTCCATCTTTGGCCTTGTGCCTTACAAACCACTCTTGAGTACATATTTAAACCAGAGCACACATGTTCTTTTGTGAGAGTGGTTGCACATCTGTTAGCTTTGAACAAAATTGTAGGTTCTGTTAATAATACTCCTTTTGTGTTTGGTGAAAAAGATACGACACTGTCAATGGTTTTGCTTCTAAGGTTTCTTTTAAACTTCCAGTCTTTAGAAAATCTAAATAGTGGCACGGCAGATTCAATTCATTCAAAAGGCACAAAAATGGACAGAAATCTGGATGTTCCTTTTGAAGATGATGAAGATGAGTTTGAAACTATTGAAGAAGGAGATGATGAAGGTATGCGCTGTAATATGTTTGCAGTGACTCACCTCTGGTACCTACCGCTGACTCTAATTTAGGGTCCAGTTTTTAAACACTTTGGAGCCAAGGATTTTGTGGCATATAATTAATAAGGTCCTAAAAACTTGTTATTAAGTCCCTTAGTGCTTTGGTCTTTATAAAGCATAATTCTTACTTTTAACAAAAGTGTCATAATAGAAATGTGTTATTTGGCGCATATGGTGATGTGATGTGATGTGATGTGTGTGTTATTTGGCGCACATTGTAATATATATATATATATATTATATATTATTCAAGAAATATATTTTATATTCAAGAAATTAATAGGATATCATTAATAAGAATCCTTAATTACTTATATTAAACATTATCGTTGAAGACGTAGATATAGTTTCTGTTATTCAGGAATTTATTACTTAAAGCAAGTGGCACAATGTCAGACTGCAAAACAGACTAATTTTCATACTGTGTATGCCAACTATCATAAGGAATCCATGAAATGACCTCTTGTTATTCAAGCGTTAAGTAGCAGAATTCATTATGGCAAACCATGGGGTCTTCTCGTGAAGTAGAACACTCTCTAGAGTTAGATTCATCAATGTTATAATGTAGGAAAATTAACATAAATATTGTAGGTGGAAAGTATATGAAGATGGTAAAGAAAGTGTTGTTCTGTTTGTTTTCTTGTATTAAATCAAGGCATAGTATCTTCAAATCAATTTAGTTCTCTATTTGGAATTGTTAAAGCTGAGAAGTATAATAATAAGTTTTCATTTATTTATAGGTAAATGGTCTTGATACTTAGCTCTTGGCCACTCATGAACTGTTCAACCTGAATAGAAAATAAAAATCAGTTGAGTAAAAGTTAATGTAACTCCATTGTGCTAGGCAGTTAAAATTTTGGCCAAAGATTTGGTGGAGTGGTAACTAAAATAAGATTTAATTTTATCTCTGGATTTTATTTGTGACCATTTAATTTCTGATTACTATTAATTGAAGGTTGGTTGTATTATGACATTTGCATTGGTATATTGCTTGCCGTGGCTGGGTCTGCATGTTAGGTTTTAGAACTGTAGCAAATTCCAAAACATTGTTTTCTTATAGTGTTGGCAAAATGTGAACCACTTTGTAGTAGAACAACACAGTTCTAATCCTTGGTATTAGGTAATAATCAAAGTGTGTAACTGGAGTCATGACTAGTATTCAGAGGGCCAAATTAGTTGGATTTAAAAGACAGGAAACAGTAATCTTTGTTATTTATCACTGTATTCTTTAAAAAAAGAACATTTTTTGAGAGAGAGAGAGAGAGAGAGAGAGAGAGAGCGCGCGCACAGGGGACGGGTAGAGAGTGAGGAAGAAACACAGAATCCAAAGCAGGCTCCAGGCTGTGTCAGCACAGAGCCTGATGCATGGCTCAAACTCAACTGTGAGATCATGACCTGAGCCAAAGTCAGACGCCTAACTGACCGAGCCACCCACGCACCCCTCACCAAATTCTTTAAAAGAAGCCAATGAAATAAAAATTTTTATTCCCTATCACTTGTATTTTAACGTAAATGCCATTTTACTTTTATTTTAAGACCCTTCATTACCAGGACCTAATGAAATGCAAATTAATTTCCTCAAGAAGTACTTTGGCCATTCAAGTTTTAAACCGTGAGTATAATCTCTCCTAATTAAATTGCATATTCATAATTTTTTACACAAAGGAAAAATGGCAAATAGTCCATCCGTATAATAGTAATAGCACAACTTCACTGTAGTTTATATATTCCACACTGTATTTCCTGTGATTACAAAGTTATTTTAAAATAATATTTATATAAAATTCATATCTGCGAATTGTTTTTGTAAGAGAGGAAAATGGTTTTCTTTACCCTAGAGAGTTCTGTGTAGAAACTAGTTTAAATACATCAATAAATTAATCTAACTTAACACTGACTTGTTTTTCATTAAATAAATATCTGTGTGTCTGTTTTGTACATCTTACTGTCCAAAGCATGCTCATATAATAGAAATTCATAAGACAACAGTTGGAAGAACAGTGATAATCTTACCAGTTTTAATGTATTCAAATGTATTTATGTCTAAGGGGCACATTTATAAGTATTAAAAGGAGATGAATAAAAATGAGATGAAGAACAAGTAAATTAATAAGAATGTAAAAATCTAGACTGGATTTTTCCTATTCTGGGAATTTAAAATTTATTTATTTATTTATTTATTTATTTTTATTTTTTTATTTTTTAATATATGAAATTTACTGTCAAATTGGTTTCCATACAACACCCAGTGCTCATCCCAAAAGGTTCCCTCCTCAATACCCATCACCCACCCTGCCCTCCCTCCCACCCCCCATCAACCCTCAGTTTGTTCTCAGTCTGGGAATTTAAAATTTAACCCATGGAGACATTTCTTTCCCTTTTTCTTTGATCTTAAATGTTTTTTTTATTAAACTATGTCCTACATACAGAAGAGTGCACATGAATGTACAGATGAATGAATTTTCACAAACTAGGCACCCTGTGTAACCAGCACTCACATAAGAAAAAAATAGGTCATTATCAGCACATCAGAAGATCACCTTGCCTATTGATTTTTCCCTCAGTATTTTATTTAAAAAGTTTCAAAGATAGTGTAAAGTTGAAAGAATTTTTTTTACTATGAATACCTGTATATTCAACATTTTACTATCCTTGCTTTATCATGTATTCATCTGTCACCTCTCTATCCATTCCTTAATCTATCCAATTTTAAAAATGCATTTCAAGGTAAATTGTGGACACCATTACACATCTCCTTAAGTACTTCAGCGTATAAATCATTATAGCTATATATTTATGATTTATTTCTTTGATGTAAAATTTACATACGAGGAGATGGTCAAACCAGCCTAAGCCTTTGGTCAAATACGGAACATTAAAGTCATTCCAGAAAGTTCCCTCATTTCCCTTCTCAGGCAGTCCTTGCCCCTGGAGCATTTCTTTTATTTATTTTAAATCGATGATTCTATTGGGTTTCTGGTATGAAACTTAGAATTTATTTTATAGTTTTGATATATGTAATGAAATTTAATGCATATACCAATTGAAACTCGTAACTGTGAAATCAGCTTGAATGGGAGCTTGATCACATGGGACTCTTTGTTTTAAAGTTCCAGGGTTTATACATTTTTTGTATTGAAACTCAAAAATGTAGAACAAATTCTGTTGGAGGTAGCGAAAAAATTAAACAGGTTTCAACTTGTCCTTGGGTTTTTTGTTAGTAAAACAAAATAGCCTTTTGCTTTTTACCCTGCAGGGTTCAGTGGAAGGTGATTCATTCTGTACTGGAAGAAAGAAGAGATAATGTTGTTGTGATGGCAACTGGTAAGCTGTACTCAAGCAATAATGTAGTCCTCTAAAATATAAAACTTAAAGGTTTTCAAGGGTGTAATCTTTCACTGTACTCTCAAAATATAAATACAAATGCAAATGATTTAAAATTCAGAAGAGAGGGATCTGAGATTAGATGCTCACATTTATGCACGAATTAGCTGTTAGGAGGATAAGAGGATAAAATGTTAGTGGTTCATCTCAGCCAACTATGTTGTAAGAAGAAATCAAAGTACCAAGTCTTTATTTTTATTTCTATCAGTGTATTATTTTTATTTCCAGGATATGGAAAGAGTTTGTGCTTCCAGTTCCCACCTGTGTATTTAGGCAAGATTGGCCTTGTCATCTCTCCTCTTATTTCTTTGATGGAAGACCAAGTGCTCCAGCTTCAGTCAGTAATGTTTTCTTTTTCTTCCATGAAGGAAACATGTAATCTATCCTGTATGTTAAAATCTAGTTCCCAGTAACACATTTCTGTGAGTGTTGCTCTATCTTTATTAGTGATACATGACCCTTTGGTGGAAGGACTTACCTTCTTTCTTGAGTTCTCTAAAATCCAAGACTACCAGATGACCCCAGTAAAAATTTGTGTAACGGCAAACTCTAAGCCAGTTTACATCCATATCTCAAAAGTCTTTTCTCTTTTGGTTACCCTTACTCTTTAGCTTGATATGAAGTGTATACATGGAAGTATAATTTTAAGTGACAGAAACATTTTAAACCTCTTTAACTTGAGCTTACAATCTTTTTGAAAAACCTGCCTTAACAACTTGCTTTCTCATATGGCCTTCGAAGGAATTTGTTTATTAAATCAGTGAGTTATAAAAAGAATGAAGATTGCAAAGAGGATTGTTCATCATTGTTTCTTTATTCCTTAAGAATTAAGTTGATATTTGTAGTGTGTGCATGACTCCAGAATATTTGTTTTTCTTCTTATAGAATGTCCAACATTCCAGCTTGTTTTCTGGGATCAGCACAGTCAAAAAATGTTCTAGAGGATATTAAATTGTGAGTAACTTATATGATTTCTGATTAGGTGGTTGTGTCTATGATATGTGAGAGAACTTTGTACACAAAAGATTTTTATTTAATTCATGGACAAAATGTTCCTGATTAAAAAATGTATTTTGTTTTTTATAGCACATTTACAGAACTGATAATTAAAAAAATTTTTAAGACTTAAAAGAAATCTATTATTTTTAGTTCTTGGACTGTGAATTTAGCATTGTAGTCTTAGAATTGTAAAATTTTGGTTTTGAAAGTAGAAGTAGGAGAGTATGTATCTAGTTTTGTCTCATTTTTACAGACGAAGTTGAGGCCCAGAGCGAGTAATTTGCCTGAAGTCACTCAACGAATTCATGGCTGAGCATGGACTGGATTCTAAATCTCTTGCCCCACCAGTCCTATCATAGCATAATTTCTAACAAGGATAAAATCTCACATACACACAAAAATATGGGGTGCCTGGGTGGCTCAGTCGGTTGGGCGTCCGACTTCGGCTCAGGTCACGATCTCACGGTCTGTGAGTTCGAGCCCCGCATCGGGCTCTGTGCTGACAGCTCAGAGCCTGGAGCCCGTTTCGGATTCTGTGTCTCCCTCTCTCTCTGCCCCTCCCTGCTCATGCTCTGTCTCTCTCTGTCTCAAAAATAAATAAAAACATTAAAAAAAAAATATGTGTGTGTATGTATATTAACAATGTATATATCTTATTAATATACACACATATACACATGTATTTACTGAGTTTTGATAAATGCATACAAATGTATAACCCAAACCCCCATCAAGATATAGAATGTTACTGTCACTCCAGAAAGTTCCTTCACGTCTCTTCCTATTCCATCTGTCGTTCTATCTCCATTCTAAAACGAACCACTAATGTTTTTCTACCATACTTTTGTCTGTTCTAGAACTTCATATAAATGGATTCATACAATAAAAACTTTTGTGTAAGATTTCTTTCATTCAGCAAAATGTTTTGAGAATCCTTCCTGTTGTTGCACGTATCCATAATTTTTTTGATATATCAGAATGAAACGTCATCGTATGAAAAGACCACAGTTTGTTTTTTCATTTCCTCAGCAGTAGATGCCTAAGCTGTTTGTAGTTCAGGGCTACTACTAATAAAGCTTCTGTGAACATTCCTATAAAATCTTTTTTAGAACGTATGTTTTCTTTCTTTTAAACATTTTAAATTACCTTTATTGAGATATAATTGCAATACAATAATTTTTACATACTTAAAATGTGTAATTTGGTGAGTTTGACGTATAAATACTGACAAAACCATCACTGCAATCCAGATGCTGACCCTTTATCCATCATCCTCAGTGTTTACTTACACCCTTTGTAATGCATTCCTTTCACTTATTCCTACCTTGTCTACCCCACTCACCAGGTAACTACTGATCTACTGTCTGCCACTCTAGATTAGCTTATGTCTTCTAAAATTGCACATGAGCAGAACTAGTCATACAATATGTGCTCTTGTTTTGTCTGGTTTAAATCACACAGCATAATTACTTTGAGATTCATCTATGCTGTTACATGTATCAATAGTTCGTTCCTGTTTTATTGCTAACTAGATTACGTCATAAGGGTATTGTCATAATTTGTTTCATCTGTTCAACTGTTGATAGACATGGCATTGTTTCCAGTTTGGGGCTGTTACAGATAAAGCTGCTCTGAACATTTGTATGCAAGTCTTTGTATGGACATATGTTTTCATTTATGTGTTTATTGGTATGTGTTCATATGTGTTGATTGGTATAAACCAAGGAGTGGAATCACTGGATCATGTTGTGAATATATATTTAACTTTTTTTTCTGATTGAGATAAATTTACATAATAGTCATCATTTTAACCATTTTATACAGTTCAGTGGCTTTTAGTACATCACAATGTTTTACAACCATCTAACCGTCTAATTCCAGAACATTTTCATCACTCCGAAACAACCTCAGTGTCCATTACGCAGTCACTCCCCAGTGTCCCCATCTCCCTCCCCCTTCAACCCCAACACCCTTTCAAACCACTAATCTACTTTCTGTTTCTATGATTTGCCTACTCTGGACATTTCATATAAATGGACTCCTACAGTATGTGGCCTTTTGTGTCTGGCTTCTTTCACTTAGCATTAGTTGTCAGTATTTTATTTCTTTTTATGGATGAATAATATTCCATTGTACAGACACAACATGCTTTGTTTAACCATTCATTAATGGTGGACATTTAGGTTGTTTCCACTTCTGGCTGTTATGAATAATTGTACTACAAAAATTTGTGTGTAAGTTTTTATTTGAAGATTGTTTTCATGCTTTTGTGTATATGCCTATTAGTGGAATGGCTGGGTCATAGGTAATTCTATGTTGACTTTTTAAGAAACTGCCAGACTTTGTTGAGAGTGATTTGTACCATTTTATATTCCCACTAGCAAGGTCTGAGAGTTCTAATCCCTCCTCCTCTCTGCCATTGCTTGGTATGGCCAGTCTTGATTTTAACCATTCTAATAAGATCTCAATGTGTTTTTAATTTGCATTTCTTTAATGACTACTGAATTTGAACATCTTTTCATGTCCTTTTTGGCCATCTGTAGATCTTCTTTTAGAAAGCATCTATTCACATCTTTTGCCCATTCTTTATTGTTGTTTTTCCCTTACTGAGTTTTGGTAATCATTTATATATTCTGAATACAAATTCTTTATTTGGTATATGCTTTGCCAACATTTCTAGTTTGTGACTTCTCTTGTCATTCTCTGAACTGTTCTTTTGAAGAGGAGCAGTTTTTCATTTTGAAGTCCAGCCTGTCAATTTGTTCTTTTATGGATTTTGCTTTTGGTGTGGAATCTAAGAAACCTTTGCCTAACTCAGGATCATGGAGACTTTCTTTTATATTTTCTCCTAAAAGTGTTACAGTTTTAAGTTTTACATTTAGGTCTATAACCCATTTAATGTAAATTTTGTGTATCGTACCAGTTACTGATTACAACTTATTTTCTCTTAAGGATATCCAATTGGTTCCAGCTCTCTTTGTGGAAGATACTATCCTTTCTCTATTGAATTGCCTTTGTACCTTTGTCAAAAACAAAATGACTACATACATGTGGGTCTTTTGCTACAGTCTTTGTTCCATCAATCTGTTTGCCTATCTGGATTGGTGTCTTCATTACTGTAGCTTTGTAATAAGCCTTGAAATCAGGTAGTATAAGTCTTCTGATTTTGTTCTTTTATTTCAAAGTTTTTTGTCTTTTCTAGGTCCTTTGTATTTCCTTAAGTATTTCAGTATATGTGCTGCCAAAGCGAACATTTCATAAGTATTTCAAAATTACCTTTTCAACTCAAATGCCAGTGGAATTTGATTGGATTTACCTTCAATGTAGATTTGTGTTGAATTAGTTGTCTTTATAATTATCATTACTACATTACATTTAAGAAACTGAGGCACACTGAAGTTAAAATCACTTAGCTTGTAAGAAGTAGAATTGGGATTCAAACCTTGGGCAGGCTGACATCAGAACTTGTTATTTATACTGTTTTCCTATGTTAATTAGAATATTGAATTAATTTCATGAGATTAAAAGCATATCTATTTTGTTCCTAATTGTTTTGTTCCTAATTCCTAATAAAAGCACTATGCCTAACACACAGTAGATGAAATGTTTTAAAGTCTTTTTATATAGGAAATTAAGTTTTCGTTCTATTTAACTTTATGTCTTCACTTAGTAGAATGAAAAGGAGACTCTATATATTTTAAATGCCCTAGACCTAAACTTTATTACAAACATTGTTTAGTTAGGATTCTGTCTGCCCAGAATAGAAAAAAGTCAAGCTAGCTTAAGCAAATAATGAATTTTATATTAAGGATATAGGAATGTCTCATGGGTCACACTGAACACGAATTAGCCAGCCGTTAGGAAGAGACTTTGAATTGGGTATCAAAAATACAATAAGGCTTTTTTTTATCCATGGCCTCTCTGTGTCTCCTCAGTTCTTCTGTCGGAGGAGATAAGCATTTTCTGCTTTTCTAGTCATAAGATAGAGAAGACTGCCCTGCAGCTCCTTTTTTTCACAAATTACAGGTCTTGTCATTTGCAGAGACTGACTGGTTGTTCTTGGTTGGAACTCCAAATTCTAGGACAGAGACCAGTTGATGTGACATTGATACAGTGCTGAACCCTGGCCCAAGAAGATATATTTAGGCAAGAGAGCAAAATACATAGGAGAAACTTGGGCACTATGGATTTAATCATGGGGAGGGAGTCGGTGGTAGGATAATGGGTTGTAATTCTCCAAGAAGGAGGATGGTATGTGGGTGGATTGCCAACACATAGAAGGTTTACCACAGGCTTAACTGTTTAACTCAAACACTATAGTTTTGGGGCTAAACTGCTGGAAATCAGGACCTGGCTTCTAATGTCACCTTAATGCTGAGGACTTCCTGAGTACTCTTTGCCACTGTTTATTTTGATGTGTTGAAGTAGAATCAGAGAACTAATACATGTGGATATACACATACTTGTAATGTTCATTTAGTTTTGAGTGATATAATGTAGTATTTAAAAATTTATCAGGTATTATGGTTTTAAGTTGTAATTCATTGGATGATTGTTTTCTTTATTGTAGTATATTTCCTTTTCTATTTCTTTTTTTGTTTATTTTTCAGAGGCAAATATCAAATCGTGTATATAACTCCAGAATTCTGTTCAGGTAACTTGAACCTACTCCAGCAACTTGAGGCTAATATTGGTAAGTGGTATGATAGGATCTCTTTATAAGTGCTTATTTAATGGAGTTATCCTCTAAAGTTAAATATATGAATGGATATTGGATTTCACTTCTGTTAAAGTTTATTTCAAACATTATTTCCTCCAGGAAATCTCTGACTTTGCAACTTGGTGTCTTCCCTGTCTTATTCTAAGTACCTAAAATTCCTTCTGCCATAGAAATTAGGCTCCTGTATTATAATTGCCTGTTTATAGATCACTTTTCTTCTGCTAGACTATAAACATTTTGGGGGCAAAAATGCCCTAGTGCAGTGCCTGGCACACAGTAGGAATTTAAATGTATTATTAAATAAATGTTGATTTTTAGATTCTGTGAAATTATAATTTCCTTTTTTTCATATTCTGAATCTGAATTAAATCAACATAGTTGTTCTCCACTCTTGTTCATGAGAATCACTTTTCAAACTTGAGAACAATGTAGTATCCTCCAAACCTGAAAATTCTGATTCAACATGCCTGTGGTGGGACCCTGGCCCCTGTGGTTTTTCATGAGTGATTCTGATTTGTAGTCAAGGTTGAAAACCACAGTAACTTTGATTATTTGCCACCAGCGAGTGTGATTTTAAAAAGTTAGATAGTAAGTCAGAGCTTATTTCCTAGAAAATGTAAATACAGAATTAGTCAACAGCTGGTGCCCTATTTTTTTTTTTTTTTTTTTTTTTTTTTGTACTTTAAAAATTTTTGTCTGCTTTTTTTTCCTTCTTGCTGGCTAGAATAAGCTATCCAAGAATTGCAATCATAGCGTAGCTCATCGTGCAAACATTCAGCTCAACTAACCAGTCTTAGTTTTCTAATATTATTTGGTCTCACTGAATAATTATATATTAAAATAATTCTGGGTAGGTAAATTTTCAACATTGCAACATCTCATTTAATGGTTGGTTAGTAGCATATACTTCTAGGAATGCATTTAATAATTTTTGTAACAACTTAATGAAAACAAATTTGTGTCTTTTTAGTATGTATTAAATACCAACAAAAGAATGAGGGCAGAAGTTAACATTTGATTAAATACGTTATCAAAGATATTATCAGTATCGTATCCCTTATTGGCATATTTTTGCCTTTCATGGGAGACAAATTTGGTGTGTCCTCTATTCAGTTGTGTGGAACTCTTAAGGATATTTCACTTCAGATTAAGCCTAAATACCCTAGGTGTAGGAATTTTATTGTTTTCCACCAAAAGCTGGATCTGTGTTCATGGGGAGCTGCATATGTTTTGTTCCATTTCAATATTTGCTTTGTTTCTGTGATGGAGTTAATTAGTTATTAGCTTAAAAATTTGCTTAGATCCTTTGACAACTAGTTCTGATTCTCTATTTTTATTTTTTTGTAATGGATTAAATTATGAACACTGCAGTCATTAGAGCAGAATACTCTGCATAGGATGGATGAAAATGCTCGTTTTGGTTGACTCTCAATGTTGAACAAAAGGGCATAAATTCTTTTTGAAAGATTTTTCTTTGGCTTTTGTTTGCAGGAAATTGTAAAATGCTTGCAAAAGTGAATCTGCTCAGAATTCTGTTTGTACAGTAGTCTGACATTTAGCTAATCAGATTTATGCTTTTTATGTTACATTATTTAAGTAGTATGCATGTGTAACAGAAGCAGCAAACATAATGTTATATGGAGACTCCTTAAAACCAAACACACTTGTAATTGTCTTTTGACTTTAGAAATAAGGCTTGAGTGACAGATAAGCCAAAATGAAATATGTATAGGACTTGGGCAGACACTTGGACTTGCAAATTTAAAGTAAAAATCGTTGGGGCGCCTGGATGGCTCAGTCAGTCAAGTGTCTGACTCTTGGTTTTGGCTCAGGTCATGATCTCATGGGCTGTGAGTTTGAGCCCCACATCGTGCTCAGCACTGCTGGTGTGGAGCCTGCTTGGGATTCTGTCTCCCTCTCTGTGACCCTCTCCCACTCTCTCTCTCTCTCAGAAATAAATAAATAAACATTAAAAAATATAAAGTTAAAGTTAGCAAAAGCTTGGTAAAACTGATGGTAAGGGACAAAGTTCAGCTCCATGAAGAGATATTTAGTCAAACCTATAATTTTTTTTTTTCAAACCTATAATTTTAAAGAAGGTTTTAAAAGAGGAGCCATCATGTTTATTTTAACCTATTTCATTTAAAATCTGGGTCATTTAGTTTCTAAAGCCCAAATTAGTGGTAACATTGAATTTTTCCCAGTTACACAGTAGTAGCCAGAGAATTTTGATACTAATCAACCTGTATTCATATTTAGTAGGTTTACTGTTTTGCTTTCTCTTTCATCTCTGTTGTTATTTGGTAATCTCACTGAATTATAATTGTTTATTTGCTGGTCTGTCTCCTCGGGTAGAATCGTGAGCTTCTCAAGGTTACAGAGTACATTTTATTGATCTTTTCCTAGGAGAGTGTTTGGATCAGAGTGGGCATTTAATAACTGTAATAGTTTAGTGTTTTGTTTTGTTTTTTTAATTCGGCTTTTATGCCAGGCCCTGTCTTAGCATTTTAAGTGAATGATCTAATTTAATCTTCAGAGTAAGTAAAAAATGTTAAGTACTATTATTTTCTACCTTTTATTTGTGGGAAATTGACCATCGGAAACTTAAGTAACTTGTTTAAGTTAATACAAATGTTAGTGCTGGAGCCAGGTTCTGCATCCAGGTAGTCTGACTCTAGAACACATATTTGTAATTGCCCTCCTAATGGCAGAAAATGATTAATACTCAAATAAGTATCAAGTGGTGATCATCTCCACTGAAGGACAAAATTATTTTTGTCTTAAGTATTAATTTGGTAATGGAAGGCGAAAGCACTACTGTCATTACTTTGAAATATCTAAAGACATTTTAATGGATGGTTATACAATAAAGCCTGTTCTGAAATGTATTAGTACACACTGTTGATTCTGTTTCAATGTGGGTGTGTGGTGGGGGGCAGAGTGGAGGGGTTGCTAGGGAAGGAAAGAACGAATTACGTCCCTTTTTACCTGCATGGTACATACTGAGATTTAGTTCTTACCATCTTACAATAGAAAATGTGGATGTCATCCTGTCTTCCAATATTGGCATTTCAGAGGAACTCTCTGCAGTATGATATGTGATCAGTCATGGACGATGATGTGCTTCATCTCAGTAGGAATGTGCTCTTTCTGTCTCTTTTGATAGCTAATCGATAAGATAAAATTGAAAGTATTACCAGAGAGAGAGAAAAAAAAGCAGCTCTTCTTTTTTAAGACAGTATCATTGCAAGTGGTTCATGAGTGATAGTTTTGAGGACAAAGTAATAGTAAGTAATTCATTTCTTTGAGGAATAATGATGAAAGCTGAAATCTAATAAATAATGTTGTTTGAATCAATGTTTCCTTCTTTTATCCATGTGCCTTTATCCATGTTTCTCCCATCCTCTGTTTCATAATGATTTTTGGTGTTACCTGATGTTGTTTATGCTTATATTTTTATATGAACCAAATACTTTGATTTGAGTTATTTATTTTCCTTTCTGTGATATTTATATATTTGAAGTAAAGGTGATAATTGATTTAGATGAATTTATTGCTTCTTTTTAAACTTTATTTTCCCCATTTTTATATTTTTCACTTTATAGGTATTACACTTATTGCTGTGGATGAGGCTCACTGTATTTCTGAATGGGGACATGATTTCAGGAATTCATTCAGGACTTTGGGCTCCCTAAAGAAAGCACTCCCCACGGTAAACTTGCCAAGTGCGGTGTCTTGAAATGACGTTCTTAACAAAGGAGAGTCCAGGATTGGGGAATTGTTATTAGGCTGAGGGCTTCTCTATGAAGGGTAAATGGATGGTGTAAGCAGAGGAAAGATTTAAAAAAATTCTGACTTTGACTTTCTTCTAAGGTTGGCATATAATTTATTGAGGTATACCACAAAGCAGAGATTGGTATACTTTTACTGAAAGAACCAGGTAATAAATATTTTAGGCTTTATGGGCCATGTATGGTCTTTGTCCATATTTTTCTTTGTTTTTTTTTTTTTACAACCCTTTAAAAATGTAAAAACTGGGTCACCTGAGTGTCTCAGTAGGTTAAGTGTTTGACTTTTGCTCAGGTCATGATCTCTCAGTTCGTGAGTTCGAGCCCTGCACTGTCATTGCAGAGCCTGCTTGGAATTCTCTCTCTCTCTCTCTCTCTCTCTCTCTCTGTCCCTCCTACCCCCTCTCTCAAAACAAATAAAGTTTAAACAGATGTAAAAATTATTTTCTTGTGGGCCATAATAAGGCTATGGGCCATATTTGACCTGTAGAACATAAGACATTACTTAAAAAAAAATTTTTTTTAACATGTATTCATTTTTAAGAGATAGAGAGCATGAGTGGGGGAGGGCAGAGAGTGAGGGAGCCACAGAACCTGAAGCAGGTTCCAGGCTCTGAGCTGTCAGCACAGAGCCCAATGCTGGGCTTGAACCCACGAACTGTGAGATCATGAGCTGAGTTGAAGTCAGATGCTTAACCAACTGAGTCACCCAGGTGCCCCGACAGACACTACTTGAGAACATGTTTAGGTCTCCCATGCTGTCTCAATGAGGTGTTATGCAATGTCCTTTTCCTCTAGGATGCTGTGAAAGCATGGTTATCTTTTCTTGCATCATATTGAAAACCTGGAAAATGAACTAAAGAGGTTTTAATAAAGTTTTAGTATCAGAACTCCACTTCTTCCCTAATTATAAAGAGCAAATTTCTAAATAAGTACATGAATGGTATGTTTTATATGAATGGCTTGAAAACTGAAAGTAATGGCAACAGTTTATTTTTTATATTAAAGAATTATGGATTCACAGGCAGTTGTAAAAGAAATGTACAATGAGGGTCTGTGTACCTTTCACACAATGTCCCCAATGGTAACATCTTGCATAACTGTAGTACAATGTCAAAACTAGTCAGTCTCCACAGTTTATACTTATTTCATTGGTTTTATAAGTACGTGTGTGTGCGTGTGTGTATTGTTCTGTACAATTTTATCCCATATGTAGATTTGTAAAACTATCCCGGCAATCAAGACACAGAACTGCTCCATTAACACAAGCCTCCTGAAGCTGTTCTTTTCCAGCCATCCCCCCCCATCCTCCCCCAACCCTAACTTCTGGTGACCACTCATCTGGTCTCCATCTTTATAATTTTATTTTGAGAATGTTCTATAAATGGAATCGTACAGTCTGTCACCTATTTGAATTGTCTTTTTCCACTCAGCATAATTCCCTTGAGATCCACCCAAGTTGGTGTGTAAATCAAAAGTTCCGTTTTATTGCTGCATAGTGTTCTATTGTGTGGCTGTACCACAGTTAGTTTAACCATTTGCCTGTTGAAGAACTTTTGTGTTGTTTCCAGTTTTTGCCTTTTACGAATAGTGCTGCTGTGACATTTGTGTACAACCCAGAAGTCCTTCATTTGGCAAGTGTGTAAACAAACTGTGACCATAAGTTTTTATTTCTTTAGGGCAGATGCCCAGGAATGCAGTTGCTGGTCCTATAGTAAGTGCATGTGTAGGTTTTTTTTTTTTTTTAATGTTTATTTATTTTTGAGAGAGAGAGCACGAGCAGAGGAGAGAGGGAGTCACAGAATCCAAAGCAGGCTCCAGGCTCTGAGCTGTCAGCACAGAGCTGGACACACGGCTCGAACTCATGGACCGCAAGATCATGACCTGAGCGGAAGTTGGGCACTCAACCGAGCCACCCAGGTGCCCCATATGTAGTTTTTTTAAGGAACTGCCAAACTGTTTTCCAGAGTGGCTTTACCATTTTACATTCCTGCCAGCAGTGTTTGAGTGACTCAGTTTCTCTCCATCCTTGCCAGCATTTGGTGTTAGCCATTTTTTTTTAATGTTCATTTATTTTTGAGAGAGAGAGAGAGAGAGGGAGAGAGAGAGGGATGGAGTGTTGGAGTGAAATGGAGGAGAGCAGAGAGAGAGGGAGACACAGAATCTGAAGCAGCCTCCAGGCTCCAGGCTCCAAGCTGTCAGCCCAGAGCCCAGAGCCCAATGCAAGGCTCAAACTCATGAACCACGAGATCATGACCTGAGCCGAAGTTGGACGCTTAACTGACTGAGCCACCCAGTTGCCTCTGTGTTAGCCATTAAATACAGTTTTTAAAAAAATCTCATTTTAGAGAGAGAGAGAGCATGAGCAGGAGAGAGAGGCTGAGGGAGGGAGAGAGAGAGAATCTTAAGCAGGCACATAACCAGTACAGAGTCCCACCTGGATCTTGATCCCATGACCCTGGGATCATGACCTGAGCTGAAAGCAAGAGTCAGACACTCAACTGGCTGAGCCACCCAGGCACCCCATATATGGTTAGCCATTTTGATAAGTGTGGAGGATTAGCCTGTTGTGTTTTTAATTTGCATTTCTTTAATGGCCGATGATGACATCTTATATACTAATTGCCTCTTTTGTGAAATGCCTGATTTAATTGGATTTATCTATTTATTTATTTATGTATTTATTTTTACTATTGAAAGTGTTTTATTGTAGATAGGTATGAATCCTTGGTCAGATACATGGTTTGTAAATATTTTCTTCCAATTTGTAGCTGTTTTTTCATTTTCTTCAAAGTGTTTTTCACATGGCAAACATTTTTAGTTGTGATAAAGTCCAGTTCATCAGTTTTTTCTTGTATTGTGCTCTCCACCTAACCTTAGATCCTGAAGATTTCAAGTCCATGATGCATTTTGAGTTATATTTTGTGTAATGTGTGAGGTTTAGATTGAGGTTCATTTTTTTGCCTGTAGATGTCTATCTAGTTGCTTGAAACCAGTTGTTGAAATGTCTGTCTGTCCCTCTTCTATTGAGCAGCTTCTGACACTTTGTTAAAAATCATTTGGGTATATTTGGATGAATCTATTTCTGGGTTCTCTAGTCTACTGTATTAATTTTGAATGAATAAACAAGGTCGACTTATGTTTAGGTTTGCCACATAATAGTGAAGCTATCACGTATGTTGTCAGAGTCCAAGATTTAACAGTTGTGTGACTAAACTTAGAAAAACAGAGATTGTAAAAAAAAAAAAGAAAGAAAGAAAGAAAGAAAGAAAGAAAGAAAAACCGAGATTGTTTGTTATTCTTTTGGTAGAGTGTAGTTTATTTCCATTGCATATTAATTATGCTTCTAGGTAGCAAAATTTTTTTTTATGTTTATTTTTGAGAGACAGAATGAGCAGAATGAGAGACAGGAGGAGCAGAGAGAGAGGGAGACAAGAATCTGAAGCAGGCTCAAGGTTCTGAGCTGTTAGCACAGAGCCCAACATGGGGCTCAAATTCATGAACTGTGAGATCATGACCTGAGCTGAAGTTGTACACTTAATCAACTGAAGCACTCAGGCACCCCTAGGTAGCAAAATTGAGAGCTTCTTTTTGTTAGCTCTTCTCATAAAAATTTGGTTAGAACAGACATTAAAATAAAATAAAATAAAGTAAAAACAAGAAAAAAACTTGAATGTACCAGTTACAAGTATATACTGAGAGAGAATCAAACTAGACTGAATTGAGCTCCAACTATGGGACTGGCCCTGGGGTCAATGCTTTCGTCTTGGTTAAGCCTCACAACAAGCCAGCAAGATTATTATCTTGATTACCTTCTTGAAACAGTTTTTCACCTGTCACCAAGTTAGCAGATTCTCCTGGTTCTCTTCCTTCCTTCCTGTCTCTTCATACTCTGCTTGTTTCATCTAAGCTCCCTGCACTTTTAACATTGGCCTGCCTGAAACCTTAGTCCTTGGACTTAATTCTCCTCCTTATTTGCACTTACCCACCTAGGTCATTTGATATAACATACGGCTTTAAATACCATCTATATGTTGACAACTCCCAAATTTATATCCCCCAACTCAGTTAATACCAGCAAGGTGTGAGTGATCCAGTTTCTTTGCCTCCTTGCTAGCATTTGGTATTATCACTATTTTTTATTTTAACCATTTTATAAAATACACACACACACACTTATTTAAATGTAACTGCCTACTCAACATCTCTCTACTTAGATACTTAATGACATTTCAAACTTACTCTTGAGAGAGAGAGGTAGAGAGCAAGCATGGGCAGAGAAAGAGAGGGAGACAGAATCCCAAGCAGGCTTCATACCGTCAGCACAGAGCCTGTTGTGGGACTCGAACTCACCAACTGTGAGACTGTGACCTAAGCTGAAACCAAGAGGCAGATATATGACCGACTGACCCACCCATGCACCCCTCCCCCATGTCATTTAATAGCAGCCTATCCTTCTGGTGCTCAGGCCAAAAATTTTCAACTCTTCGAGGTTCCTGGGTGGCTCAGTCAGTTAAGCGTCCAACTCTTGATTTCTGCTCAGGTCATGATCCATGGTTCCTGAGATAGAGCCCTGAATTGGGCTTCTCACTGGCAGTGCAGAGCCTGCTTGGAATTCTCTTCCTCTTTTCCCTCTCTCTCTCTCTCTCTCTCTTTCTCTGTCCTTCCCTCACTCTCTCTCAAAATAAATAAACTTAAAATTTTCAACTCTTCCTTTTTTCTCATACTCTACCTCCCCCATGTTGATGTATTTATTTATTTTAAACGTTTTTATTTATTTATTTTTGAGAGGCGGTGGGCCGGAGGGGGGCAGGTGCAGAAAGAGAGAGGGAGAGAGAGGATCCCAAGAGAGAGGATTTGTTTAGACAGAGCTCAACTCGGAGCTTGAACTCATGACCTGAGCTGAAATCAAAAGTCAGGTGCTTAACCCACTGAGCCACTTGGACGCCCCTCCACCCATTTAAACAGTGAGGAAATCTCATGAGATCTTCAGGATATGTACAGAATCTAATAATTTCTCTCGATCTCTGTCACCGCCCTGGTACCAGCCACCATCTCCATCTCCCTGAAGCAGTAGCCTCCTCGTTGGTCTTCCTCCTTCCACTCTTTCCCTCCTTCAGTCTATTAACCCAGCATCTAGAGTGATCCTTTTAGAATAAGTCAGATAGGTTATGTCTTCTGCTGAAAATCCTCTAGCAGTGGACCTTTTCTCTCTAAATAATGACAGAACTCACTACCATGTCTTATGTGGTCTGGTCTTTCATCTTGTCTTTGACTTGATTCTCTACTTGTCTCCTCATTTGCTGCGTCCTGACCACATTCTCTTTGATATTCTTCAACGGAGCATGCTCTCGCGATAGGGCTTTGTTCCCGCTCTTCCCTCTCCCTGAATACTCTTCACCCAGATAATTCACATGGGGTGATCCCTTACTTCTCTCAGGTCTTTGCTGAAATACTACTTTTTCGTTTAGGCCTCCTGGGCCACCATATTAAATTTTTAAATCAATTCCTCCCTCCAACATTTCAATATTCCTCCTATTCCTTTGCTGTTTTTTAAAAGCACTTACCACTGTTTAACTTACTGTGTTACATTTTGTCTATTGTCTGTGAGTCCCCACTAGGATATTCTCTGTGGGGACAGGCTGTTGATAATCTTGCTCGTATCATCAAGAATAGGACTGGGCACATAGTGGATGCTCCATAAAATACTTGGTTAAGTGAATAAATGAATTCTGATGAGAAAGCCAAGAATCAGAGAAGTCCCCTTCCCACGCGGATAGTGGTGGAGTTGGGCCGTAGTTTCACAGTGGGACACTGCTAGTTTCTCAAACAAGTGATTTGAAAGAAGTAAAAAAAACATAGGTGTAGTTTCTGCTCTGAAGTAGCTCATAGTCCAATAAGGGAGTTTAGATCTGTACCTATAAAAGTAGAAACAATAGTACCAAACAGTAAATGGTGTGTGGAACAGTACAAATATTAATAGAATAGATTAATATAGAATTAGTTTAGATTAATAATAGACTAATAATAGATTAATATAGAATTAATATAGAATTCTACAGAATAGAATTAATATAATAGGAATATTAGCAGTGTTAATAGTAGTTAGTAGTATAATAGAGGAAAAAGATATATGTGTGGTAAAAGTCAGTGGGTTCAATGTGCCTCAAGGTCTGCTTTCCATTAATTTAGAATGGTTTAAAGTAAGCTTTTGGAAAATAGGAAGATTGTTTTCTGTAATCCTTTCCCAGGCCTTTGATTCCAAAAGGATTGTGTTAGAGGAGTTTTAAGTATTTTATGCAGTTCTTAAACACTTTTCAGTGGTGAATTAAATCTTTTATTATATCTGGCTGTGGACTCCATTGGATCATTTTCATTTCTTGTGATGGTTCAGTATAGCACAGGGTGTTTGTCAAGCAATGGCTGAGAAAACCTTTCCCCCTAGTGTTTTCACAAATCCTGCTGATTAGCTAGGTGGCGAGAAATGCCACCTGGTGGTTGTAGGACTCTCATTTTCCTCACGGTTGTCTGTGCTTTTCTCCTCTTTCTAGTTACAGTCACACTGGGACAGCTGATGCAGCTTCACACCATATGATTTCAATGAGTTTAAAAATAGCAAAGAAATCACTAAACCACTTGGCATAAAGATTCCCATGTGGAGAGAATGAGACAAAGTGAGTCTCAGAAAGAGCAACCAGGCAGAAAGCTATACACCAGTCTTAAAATTCTCTAAGATTCAAGGAGAAGGAACCGTGAGATCCGTGAGACTTGTTGATTCTTTCCATTCCTTCCTCCCCCAGCCTTTCCCAAAGATGGCATGCAGGCACTCAGTAATTACTTGGACTGAGTGAATTGCTGCATGAATGAAGCATGATATTATGCAGTACCAAGTGAGAATTAGCAACACGACCCAAATTTAGAAGCAGATGGAATAGTCATACTTCTCTGAATCTGTAGGTGCTATACCATTGAAGTCTAGGACTGAATCATTCCTAAATATATAGTCATAAGATTAACTTATATTTTTTGCCTGTTTTAACAAAACCTGGTACTTATTTCCAAAGAAGCCAAATTTTCCAACTTAAAGAGTAAGAGTTTTCATGAATTAAGAACTTGATATGACTAGGTGACACCATAATTTATTGCCTAAATCAGTTTGCTTTGGAATGTTAGAGATTACAAGCTATTAATATTTATGCTGTGAAGACAGCATAAACCAGAGTGTCCCTGGAAACCAGGATGTGTGATCACCTGTCTCATAACCAGCCTGTGTGCTATTTCCAGGCTTCACTCTCATTTATAAATTTTAAACATCATAAGGTACCACAGACTTCTAAGAGAACAGATTCTATTCATTTCTGAAGTGGAAGGAAATAACTATTTTCTTTTAATTTAATATATTCCAGGGACACCTGGGTTGCTCAGTTGGTTGAGCGTCTGACTTTGGCTCGGATCATGATCTCACAGCTTAGGGGTTGGAGCCCCACATTGGGCTCTGTGCTGACAGCTCAGAGCCTGGAGCCTGCTTCGGATTCTGTGTCTCCTTCTCTGCTTCTCCCCTGCTCGTGCACTCGCTCTCTCTCTCTCTCTCTCTCTCAAAAATAAATATTAAAAAATTTTTAAAAATTAATATATTCCATTACTTCTATTTTCTAGTTGTGGAAGCAGCATTCTTAACTGTGACTGACTTTCTAGAGTACTTGAGGCAAAAGAGTGCATTTACGGTGATTTTTTATCATTAGCGGGTCGCTGGCATAGGGCATTTCTAGTGGCAACATGGGAATTTTGAGTTAGAAGAGAGTCTAACATCGTGGAGCCCGGTACATATCATATTTTAGAGAAAAAAACCGAGGCCAAGAGAAGACCTCGCCGAAGTCAGTGGCAAATCTTGGATTAGCGCCTAGGGCTCTGGAGTTCTTGTCTAGAATTCTTTCCCATTATGCGATGACAACATCAGTAATGGCTGAAACTTTTCGGGTGCTTACTGTGTACCATGCATTATGTGCAGCACATTACATGTCCTGTTGTCCTCTGGTCTTCACAGTGACTTTATGAAATTGCTGTTATTGTTGCCATTTTTAGATGAGGAAACCAAAGTTTAGAGAGTGAAATAAACAGCTCAAACTCTCACACCTCGTTAGTGACAAAAAAGACAGGATTTGAACTCGGGCAACTGACTACACCAGATATTTTTCACTACCATGCTGCTCTTTTGCCTGACTTTTCTATTAACTTCTTCAAGAGGTGTTCTGTTCATTGCTTAATTTCTTATTTTCAGAAATGCATTGCCTATTCACTCATACATTATACTGTTTAGAAAAACAGACCATACCCTCTTACTCTTTGTATCCTGAAAACATCTGTCTTTCTCTGCATATGTAGTTAAGCAACAAGTATTTTCTTAGTGCATTTATGAATTGTTTGAATAAAGCACTTAAATAGATGAAAGTGCTTTGTTGTTGTAAGGGTGAGAAGACATTCCTCGGGGCACCTGGGTGGCTCAGTCGATTAAGCATCAGACTTCAGCTCAGTTTGTGAGTTCAAGCCCCGTATTGGGCTCTGTGCTGATAGCTCAGAACCTGGAGCCTGCTTCAGATTCTGTGTCTCCCTCTCTCTCTGCCCCTCACTCACTCACACTCTGTCTCTTTCTCTCTAAAAAAATAAACATTAAAAAAAAAAAAAGTGAGAATGTACATGTCCTAGGAGCTTCTAATGTTTGAACTTTCCATATATATGTATATATATTCTCTAAGCTTGGTTAGAGAAACTAAATTCTTTATAAATTGGCCTATTCATTTATAAGTTGTTATAGATGGCACTCTCTAACTTCAGAGAACAGTCTGATTATAAGCCAAAACTCAAGGAAGTTAATTTGGGGGGTTAATTTTTAAATAATTTAATTAAAAATTTTAAATTTAATTAAAACATTTAATGATATTTAACATATGATATAACATATGATATAACATAAATGATATTTAACACATTTAGGGGCACCTGAGTGCTCAGTTGGTTAAACATCCAACTCTTGATATCAGCTCGGCCCCATAATCTTGCGGTTTGTGGGTTCAAGCCCCATGTTGGACTCTGTGCTGGCAGCATGGAGCCTGCTTGGGAGTCTCCCCCCTCCCCCCACCTCTGCTCGAGAGAGAGGTTGCTCTCAATCTCTCTTTCTCTCTCTCAAAATAAATAAATAAACATTAAAAAATAACACATTTAAATAATTTCGTAGAATTTAAGGATAGAGAATGCAAAAATGCAAATAACTGGGTCACACTGGTTGTGGTCTCTTTTTTTTTTTCCATTAAAAAAAACTACTTCCAGACTTCATTTTTTTATATGAGCTTTGAGATAATTAAAAAAAAAATTTTATAATGCTTATTTATTTTTGAGAGAGAGAGTGCCAGCTGGGGAGAGGCAGAAAGAGGGAGACACAGAAACAGAATCAGGCTCCAGGCTCGGAGCTGTCAGTAGAGAGCCCAACGCAGGGCTTGAACCCACAAACCACAAGATCATGACCTGAGCCCTAGTCGAATGCTTTAACCACCTGAGCCACCCAGGTGCCCTGAAATAATTTTTAATTCAGTAAAGCTATATTGATTGTAAAAGTACTTTGTAGTGTTTAGTAAATTGTATCTTGTTTTCCAAATTCTATAATTGCTTTTTTACAAATTGCCCATAAACTTTCACTTACATGAGGATGATTGCTTAAACTGATTTGTGAGTTACATGCAGGGCATCTAAAGAGCTATTTTCTGAGGATATCATTTATTTTGTTTGTAAGAGACCACAAAAAGTATTTTTAGAAAGTTGTATTCTTGGATATAGAACAGCTTAATGATTTAGGAAGAACTTGAAGACTTACTCCATTTTTTTCTGAATATAAAATAATAGCATAATTAATTATAGCTCACTGTGATAATAGGGACAAAAATATTGAATATAGTTTCATGGGAGGTATATTGTTATCCTACTTTAGAATTTCTGAAAGATTACATGTTCATGTTTTTCTTAGTACCTTGCATGTCTCCTGTTTTGGCTGCTAACCTTTTAAGTTAAGTCTTTTCTAGACTAAAAATAGAACATGAGTTGGTTGCTCAAGGAACCAATTAATAATAGATGTTTCATTTTATGTACTCCTCTTATGTATTGTATGCAATCATTAACTTAGTGAACTGGAGAGAGGTTATCCAGGTCATTAAGAGCTGTGTTTCTAGATCTGAGAAGCCATAAACCAATATATACAATATAGGAGACAAAAAAAAAAAAAAAGACTTACTGCTTTGTATAGTTAGATTTTCAGTGAATGAAAGGTTTATGATTTGTGAATCACAGATTAATAAAAAATAAGGTATAACATATGACTTATATCAGCACTATTATAAATATAATAAATGTTTACAAAATAATAAATGAAGAGTTAGATAGCTAATAGGTAGATTGTATTGAAAAATCGTATGGATTTAGTGTTTTATTTAAGTGATTTATGATTTTTTTAAGATTTTTTTAATGTTTATTTTGAGAGAGTGAGTTCATGTATGCACACAAGTGAGGGAGGTGTGAGAGAGAGAGAGAGAAATGGTGGTGGGAGAGGGAGAGAGAATTCCAAGCAGGCTCCTCACTGTCAATGCAGAGCCTGATGCAGGGCTTGATCTCACAAATGTTGAGATCATGACCTGAGCCAATGTCAAGAGACAGATACTTAACCAACTGAGCCACCTAGGTGCCCCAAATGATTTCTGATTTTTAAAAAGTAAATGTATTATGAAGGCTGAGAAACAAGTAAGTAGGAAGTTTTCTTTTTCTTCTTTGAAAAAGTAATATTAAAGTTATATTTTTAACATTGTTCCTCATATAATTGTTGTCCAGTCTCTTTGTAAGACGGTGGTAGAAATGTTAGGAAGTAATGAGTGCTCTCCTTTCTGACAAATCAGTTTTATTTCATTTAGGTTCCAATTGTTGCAGTCACTGCTACTGCAAGTTCTTCAATCCGGGAAGACATTATACATTGCTTAAAACTGAAGAATCCTCAGATTACCTGTACTGGTTTTGATCGACCAAACTTGTATTTGGAAGTTGGACGAAAATCAGGAAACATCCTTCAGGATCTAAAGCAATTTCTTGTCCAAAAGACAAGGTGAAGAATTCATGGTTGATAAATTTTGGTGAACTATTTCCTTCTTAAATTTTTGCTTTATTTATTTATTTTTTACTATTTTCTTCTAATTCATATTTAACATATTTCAAATTCTACTTAGCTTTGATTCAAGTCAAGTGTGATGTCATATTAACAAGACAGTGACTGAGTAAATGACCTATTTCTGAAGTCAGAAACTAATTCATCTGGTATTTTTCTACTTAATTTTACTTGAACAGGATATATGCTCTTTTTTTTTTTTTTTAACTAAACTTTACACCCAATGTGGGGCTTGAACCAATGATCCTGAGATCATGAGTCACATGTTCTACTGACTGAACCAGCCAGACACACCGATACTCTTAATAATTGATAAGTAAACAACAAAAATAACTGAGTCTTTTATCTGAATTCTATCTAGTTTGCTAATTATCTAACTAATTGAGTATTAAGGAATTTTATTTATTTATTAAAAAAATTTTTTTAATGTTTATTAATTTTTGAGAGAGAGAGTGTGCAGGGGAGGGGCAGACACACATACACAGAATCTGAGCTGTCAGCACAGAGCCTGATTTGGGCCTTGAACCCACAAACCGTGAGATCATGACCTGAGCAGAAGTCGGACACTCAACCTACAGAGCCACCCAGGCACCATGAGTATTAGGGAATTTTAAAAGCCATCTTATTGATAAGTACTTTTGAGCCCTTAATATGTGCCAAGGACTCTCGTAGGTGCTTTATGTAAATGATGTAGTAATCCTTGTAACTGCTCAATAAGCTACATATTATTTTCATTTTACTGATGAAGAAACTGTCACTAGTACTTTGTCCTTTTTGTTTTGTTTGGAGGCAGTTTATATATATGCTAAGAAGCTTTCCTTTGCCTTATTTCCCTGATCTGTCTCGTTGGTGAAAATCTTATAACTGTCATGTTATGAAATGTGTTAAGTCAGAATTCATGAAAATAATGTTTGTCCTACCAACACAAAGATAAAACAAATCTAGGCAAATAGAGTTTAAAGAACGTCATTAGTTTCTTCCTTAAGGACTACTGGGGTCCTTTAGGATGAGTTTTAATGTAGGATTTGTTATTGGCTTGATTGTACTACATTTAGATTAAAACAAAGTAATGGGGACGCCTGTCTTGCTCTGTCAGTAGAGCATGCAGTTCTTGATCTCAGGGTTGTGAGTTCGAGCCCCACATTAGGTGTAGAGATTTCTTAAAAATAAAATATTTTTAAAAATAAATAAAAGATAAAACAAGAGGGATGCCTGGGTGGCTCAGTTGGTTAAGCCTCCGACTCTTGATTTCAGCTCAGGTCAGGTCATGATCTCACAGGTTCATGAGATAGAGCCCCACGTTGGGCTCTGCACTGACAATGTGGAGCCTGCTTGGGATTTCCTCTCCCTCTCTCTCTACCTCTCCCTGGCTGTGTCTCTCAAAATAAATAAACATTAAAAAAAAATAAGAAAGTAATGAATATATTCTGAGTACTCTGGCTGTGCTAGAGTTCTCTCTGAAGTGAGTACTCATTGCACTTAACTTCTTTTGTACCCTAGAGGGAAAACATTCTCTTGAAGAAGGCTGCTTATTCTAGGCTAGAGTCTTTTAACAGTGGGATCATTATCTATTCTCCTAATCTTTGATCTCCTCTCCCATCCATATTTTTCTCAATCTCAGTGGCCTTCCCCTAATAACCTTCTTCTTTTGAAACTGTTTGCCTTTCTGTGTGTGTGTGTGTGTGTGTGTGTGTGTGTGTGTGTGTGTGTGTGTGACACTGTGACATTTTATCTTTTGGACTGTATTGTCCTTTTATGATATCTTATGTAAATGTTCTCTTCCCATCTTCCATGTTAATTCTGCCAGTGAAGGTCCCTTAGCCCAGACTGTTATCAAACTCCCCCCCAACCCCAGGGTTCCTCCTTGCTTCTTCTATACACAATTTTCAGATTCGCCATCTGAAAGTACATCTCTGAGTCTTGGCATTTCTCTCTGGTGCCTCCCTCTTTCCTGAGACTAAAGGCCAGAATCCTTAGCCTGACATCCAAGACCATCCAAGATTTTTGTATTTAATATGACGTGGTTTTTCTGAGAGCAAAGCAAAAAAGATTTTTGCATCCCATTTTCAATCCTTCAAGAACAGTATGGTAGCAGCCAACCACTGAGAGTCAGAATGCTTTCTGTAGATCATAGGCAAAGAGAAATTTTTCCCTTAATGAGCAATAATTAGATGGAGGGTAATTAAGACTTCAGAGTGTTGCCTTTTATTTCCATTTTATTCCCTTTATTTTATTCTACCATTTTTTTTCTAGTCATTGAGCTAACATGTTTGTTAAATCCTGACTTTGTTTTCTATAATCACGATACATTGAAATTGGGTAGACAAGCCTCTCATCTATCTAATTTAGTGATTAGATGAAGATAGATTTTTTTTCCCCTCCCAGAAATTGTTGTGAGGAAATAACAATGTTTAGTAAACCACTTGGTGAAGTAATAAACCCCCCCCCTTTTTTTTGAAAGAGAGAGAGATGAGGGGGAGAGAGAAAAAGAGCGCAAGTGGGGGAGGGTCAGTGGGAGAGGGAAAGAGAAAATCTTAAGCAGGCTGCACGCCCACTCCCAAAGCGGGACTCTAGATCTCACAACTGTGAGAACGTGACCCGAGCCAAAATAAAGAGTCAGAGGCATTGCTAACTGAGCCACTCAGGCACCTCAGTAATGAATCCTTTTGTAATAGAGATTTTTACACCTTTGATTCTTCTGCTCTATAAGTTCAAATTTTTGTGTATTTTTTACCTTTTTTTAGTGTAGAAAGTGATACACAGTCTTAATATCGATGTGAACACTACAGATGGGCATAAATTCCAGAGTACTTAGATCTTCCCATCTGATTCCTCACGTATCATCACTGTTGACGTCTGGGCACTCTATATATATACCCTTTATATATACCCTTCTGTTCTCTGTGCCGTGCAGATGTGCACTGCCAGCTTTTGTTGTTAGCTTTGTGCAGAAATAGGTACACAGTATATCCATTTTTTAGGCAATGTTCTCCTTTGATTTAAAGTGTCTTTCCTAAGATACATGTTAAAATCTGCAATTATTACAGATATATCTCTTTCTCCCTTTATTTAGTTCTGTCGATTTTTGTTTCATGTGTGTTAAAGCACTGTTAATCGGTACATACACATTTAGGATTTTCATATCTTCAATAAATTGAAATGTTAAAGCTTTTTTCTTTTTCTTTGCGTTTATTTTCGAGACAGAGAGAGACAGAGCGTAGGTGGGGAAGGGGCAGAGAGAGAGGGAGACCCAGAATCTGAAGCAGGCTCCAGGCTCCGAGCTGTCAGCACAGAGCCTGACGCGGGACTTGAACCCATGAACTGTGAGATCATGACCGAAGCCATGATCATGACTGAGCCACCCAGGCTCCTCAATAAGTTGAAACTTCTATCATTCTTAGTAAAAAAGTGTCTTTGCTATCTTTCTGCATAATGTGAGGGCACATTAAACAAGGAGGGCACTTGTTGGGATGAGCACTGGGTGTTACATGTAGGCGCAGAATCACTGGATTCTACTCCTGAAATCATGGGACTGTATGTTAATTAACTTAGATGTAAATTTTTAAAAAACTAATAAATTTTAAAAAAGGAAAAAAAGTTGGGGCCCTAATGTGTAGGATATTTCAATATTCACATTTTGTTGAAGAAATTTTTCTTCTTTGAGAAATGTGTGGGTTTTTAAAAAGTGTTTGTTTGTTTATTTTGAGAGAGAAAGCATGTGTGAATGAGCAAGGGAGGGGCAGAGAGAAAGAAGAATCCCAAGCAGAGAGTGGGAGAGAGAATGCCAAGCAGACTCTGTACTGTCAGTGCAGAACCTGATGTGGGGCTCGAACCCATGAGCCCTGAGATCATGACCTGGGTCAAAATCAAGAGTCACACACTTAAATGACTGAGCCACCAGGTGTCCCATACTTAAGTTATTTGCTGTGAAGTTTTGTTACAGAAGCCCATTTGGTCGCTATCAAAAATTGCTTTGAGTAGATTATTCAGTAAAACTCTTGGAGTCAAATAACTACCTATTTTTTCTTCTCTGTTTAAGTATGCAGTGACTTTTGCCATAGTCCTTCTTAAAGGATTTAGATCCACACGATCTTTTATTGTTTGCTTAGTTAATTTCATAGTACGAATGTACATAATGATGATGAACATCAGGTGATGTTTTCACAATTATAGTTCTGCTGTGAATATTTGTGTCTATGTGTCTTTTGGTAAATGTGTAAATGTATTTGTAAAATAGATTCCTGAAGTTGAAATTGTATCAAAATGTGTATGCATTAAAAAATAAATAAGACAGGCACTTGGGTGGCGCAGTTGGTTAAACATCTCTTGGTTTCAGTTCAGGTAGTGATCTCACAGTTTTGGGAGTTCAAGCACCACATCCGGTTCTGTGCTGGCAGTGCGGAACCTGCTTGGGATTTTCTCTCCCTCTATCTCTGCCCCTCCCCTGCTGGTGCTGTCTCTGTCTCTCTCAAAATAAATAAATAAACCAGTTTTTCCTAAATACAAAATAGCACATTCTTTTTCTTAAGTCAGCATAAATGAATGTATTTATGTAAATGACTGTATTGAGAAATCAAACCTTTTCATTTTTAATAAACAAGCACAGGTTTCAGGGCACTCGGGTAGCTCAGTTGGTTAAGCGTCCGACTCTTGATTTCGGTTCAGATCATGATCTCACTGTTCATGGGTTCAAGCCCGCATGGGGCTCTATGCTGACGGTGCAGAGGCTGCTTGAGATTCTCTGTCTCCCCTCTCTCTATGCCTCCCCCTGCAAAAAAGAAATAAATAAAAAAAACCTTTAAAAAAAAAAACAGCACGGGTTTCTAAAACAGACTTTTGAACAGATGTTTTCTATAATAGTTACAGTCTCAAGATTACTAGTAAATACTTCTTTGAACTATAAAAATGATCTTTAATGTTATAAGAAGTTACTGCTTTTTTAGTAAAATACATAGAAACTCATTTTTTTGATCATGAGAGAATAGGAATAATGTAATATAAATTGTATCCATTCTCCTATGTAAATAGTCACTTATCTTTCTCCTATAAATGAAGACTAATTTTTCACCTAGTGCTTTTGCATTTCTAAAAGTATGAAAATTGCGTTTCAGTAGTTTGTAAGCTTTTATCAAGGCTTTTACTTAAATATGTAAACTTGTCTCTTGTTTAAACAAAAAAATGAGTCAAAAGTGTTTGGGATTTAGTATAATTTATTTCCACATTTGACTTTCCACATTTTTATGGAGTTAAATATATCCTTTTTTCTATATGATTTCTCTTTTTTAGTGTTTTACTAAAAAAATTAATTAAAAATTTAAAAATTAAATTAAAATTGAATTAAATTAAAATTTTAAAAAGAAAGGGGAAATTCAATAAGGCAAAACTCAAACTGGTTTTGGAAACTCAAACTGAAGCCTGTATGTTTATGTTTGTTCTCTTGGTTTTGTTTTTTTGTTTTGTTTTAGTTCCACCTGGGAATTTGAAGGTCCAACTATCATCTATTGTCCTTCCAGAAAAATGACAGAAGAAGTTACAGCTGAACTTAGGAAGGTGAAGTTAGCCTGTGGAACATACCATGCAGGCATGTGTGTTACTGCAAGGAGAGAGGTTCATCACAGGTTCATGAGAGATGAAATTCAGGTGTGAAGATCCATCATCATTACTCTCTATTCTTCCATGGATACAGATATTTGTCTAATATTTGCCATATCTTTATGGAATACTTTGTGTTGAGTTTAAAGAAGTCTCTCTCATAAAGGGAATTAATATATAATGTGTAAGATAGATATACGAACAAACTACTGCAGACTAGTCTTAATAGGAGCCTGCACATAGAGATTAGGTGCACAGAGGAGGGAACGCTAGCTGTTAAGGTAGCTTGTACTGTGGAGATGGTCCATCCAGGAAGAAGCTATTTGAATGGAGAGTGAATAGAAGTTTGTTGTATGCTAGGCCAGTAGGTGATGAGGGAAAGGGCATTGGTTATGGAATTCCAGGAAAAGGGACTAGCATGTGCAAAGGCACTGTGGTATGAGAGGGCCTGCTGGGTTCAGGAAATTCGGAGTATGAAATGGTTAGAGAGAAAGGGAGTGTGGAGTAGGAATGGTACAAGGTATAGGTGAAAAGGCAGGGAGGAACTGTTAGAAGGTCACAGGAAAACAGTTTAAGGGGTGGTTGGCCAGGTTATGGGTGACCTTAAAACCTGCAGAGAGGCAGGCTGGGATTGATGTGATGTGCCTGTAGTTTTTCTAGACTACTTTAGCCTTAGAATTTTTTATTTAACTTTTCATTTAAATTTTAATTCATTTTTTAATAGTTAAAACAAATTAAAGTAGAATAATTCTTGTTGAAGTTGATGTGAGGGAGAAAGTGTTCCAAGAGTCTTCCAGTCTCCCAGGACAGTCCATGTGGCAGAGCTCCGCAAAATAGAGTTTGAAAGCCATCATGAAGACGACTCTGTGTTTTTGAGCAAGATAATACTATTCTAGAAACATTGGATTAGCAACCCTAAGCAGGATTGATTTGAAGGAGAAAAACAATAAAGTTAAATGGGTATCAGTGACCTTACTGTAAAGTGCTCCAACTGAGCTTCCTGTAGCGATCGGAATCCTAGTTTAATGGGTGTTTTGCAGAATATTTAGGAAGATTTAGATACAAACCACGTTGGTAGGTTTAAATCAACAGCTTCACGCCATCAACATCATACCCAAGGTCTGTCACTGTAAGCCTGTGGACTAGCTCTCCTCTCAAGAGAGGAACTTAACTTCTTTGCATTTTCGGCTCAGTTGGTCTTGCATTTCCCCTCTGCCTAGCTCTGTAGGTGTTGTTCAGACAACCTACCTCAAGTATGGTTCATATGTACTGTCTGTGAAGCTCACTGTGCGTTGTCATGCTGTAACACATTCCTGCCCTAAAAGCACCTATTCTCTTTCTTCCTCTTCTTTCCAAAGGTAGTAACAGCTATCACAACTGCTTAGAGTTCCCTAAATTCTTACATGTGTATACTTTTATTCTATTATCTCAGGAATTTGAAAGTTACCAGATAAAATTTATTGGCTGCTGCTTACTGAATCTTAACAATTGATGTTTGAGCCATTAACTAATCAATGATTTCTTTCATCTTGTTTTATTATTAGTCATTTAGGTAGAAACATCTTCTACAGATATGAGAGATTGCAAACTTTATCTGTTAGGTTGTGATGGGAAACTTTATTGGATGCATCTGGTTTCCAGTGAAACCTGTGTTCACTGAAACATTAATACTTTGAAATAAGGCTTTAAAAACCTCACAGTGGGGCGCCTGGGTGGCTCAGTCGGTTGAGCTTCCGATTTCGGCTCAGGTCATGATCTCGCGGTCTGTGAGTTCGAGCCCTGCGTCCGGCTCTGTGCTGACAGCTCGGAGCCTGGAGCCTGCTTCAGATCCTGTGCCTCCCTCTCTCTCTGCCCCAACCCACTCGCATTCTGTCTCTGTCTCTCTCAAAAATAAACAAACATTAAAAAAAAACTTTTTAAGGGGCGCCTGGGTGGCGCAGTCGGTTAAGCGTCTGACTTCAGCGAGGTAACGATCTCGCGGTCCATGGGTTCGAACCCCGTGTCGGGCTCTGGGCTGATGGCTCGGAGCCTGGAGCCTGTTTCCGATTCTGTGTCTCCCTCTCTCTGTGCCCCTCCCCCGTTCATGCTCTGTCTCTCTCTGTCCCAAAAATAAATTAAAAAAAAAAAAAAAAAACGTTAAAAAAAAAAAACTTTTTAAAAAAATAAAAAAAATTAAAAAATTAAAAAAAAATAAAAACCTCACAGTGATCACTAATTATACTTAATATCTAGAAAGGTCTATGTATGTATGTGCCACTATATATTCCCTCCCTATGGCAAGATGTCAAAAAGTTTTATCCACATTATGAAAATTAATAAATTAATATTGATGGTGTCACCCTAGGCTGACATCAGGAGTTCTGCTGTATATGACAACTATTTAATAAATAATTCAGAAGCTTCACATTTGCATTGAGAGTTCTCAAACACCTTCTCAAGATGATGAAAATACATTTCCTCATCTATATAGAATAGTCTGATGCTCTTGGAATTGATTACCTTCCATTGAATATTCATTGAGTGCCTACTGAATGCATACATGTACAGAATTCTGGATGTTCATTCTCCTCTCTTTCTGAAGTTGATTTATACTTTGGTGTGGACCTAAAAGTATAGCTGACCACCCAGCTCACTACCTTAGCTCTTAATGCCTTAGATTGATTGATGCTTAGAATCTTAGTATTTTCTATTTTATAATTTTAGAGAAATGTTTTTCTTTCCCATTATTCTTAACCATATCTAACCTCATTCAGATGTAGATTTGCATTTTTAGTTTGTGACCATTCGTTCTTACTCTTAGTCCTGATTTTTAGTTTCAGGTCCTTTCATATTTTATTTGCGTTTTCAAGGTGACTTGAATTCCTTTTCTTTCTGGGATGAGGCTGTGAATAAATTATTTGATAAAATATCTGTATTTTCACCTGAGCATTTATGATATTTTGAAAATCATGCCTGTAGAATAGGGTGATCTCATCTGAAAAGAGTATCATAAAGGGGCACCTGTCTGGCTCAGTAGGTAGAGTATGTGGTTCTTTTTTTTTTTAAGTTTTAGTTATTTATTTTGAGAAAAAGAGAGAGAGCATGAGCAGGGGGAGGGCAGAGAGGGAGAGAGAGAGAACCTCAAGCAACCTCTGCATTGTTGGTTTGGAGCCTGACAGAGGGCTAGAACCCACAAACCGTGAGATCATGACCTGAGCCGAAATCAAGAGTTGGACACTTAACCGATTGAACCACCCAGGTACGTGGAACATGTGGTTCTTGATCTCAGGGTTGTGGACTTGAGCTCTAAGTTGAGTATAGAAATTAGTTAAAGATAAAATCTTAATAACAAAATAGTATCATATGATGAAAATTAGATCTTCAGAGTTCTCACTGCACACACATACACACACAAACACACACACACGCAAATAGTAACTGCGAGGTAATGGATGTTGTAAGTAATTTTATTGTGATAATCATTTTACAGTGTATATGTATATAAAATTATCACATTATGCATCTTACATAATGGTATATATCAATTATATCCCAATAAAGCTGAAAAAATTTGACTCAGAAATACAGTTTAAAAAACCCTTAAAATTATGTTGCTTATTTACTCTCAAATATAACAAAATAGCCCAGTCTTTTCACTCAAAGCTTTCTCTTTCTTTCTTTCTTTCTTTCTTTCTTTCTTTCTTTCTTTCTTTCTTTTTTTAAGATTTTATTTTTATTATCTCTATACCCAACATGGGGGTTTGAACTCACAACTTTGAGATAAAGAGTCTCATGCTCCACTGACTGAGCCCACCAGGCACCCCTCAAAGCTTTTTCTTTTTTAAAAAAAAATTTTTAACGTTTTATTTATTTTTGAGACAGAGAGAGACAGAGCATGAACGGGGGAGGGGCAGAGAGAGAGGGAGACACAGAATCGGAAGCAGGCTCCAGGCTCTGAGCCATCAGCCCAGAGCCCGACGCGGGGCTCGAACTCACGGACCGAGAGATCGTGACCTGAGCTGAAGTCGGCCGCTTAACCGACTGAGCCACCCAGGCGCCCCTCAAAGCTTTTTCTTAATAAATTTCTATTCCTATCTTTTTCTTTAATCTTTCTTATACTTCCTTTTATCTGTTTCTTTCTCCTTTCCTCCCTTCCATCCCTCCTTCCTCCCTTTCTTCCCTCCTTCCTTTCTTTCTTTCTTTCTTTCTTTCCTTCCTTCCTTCCTTCCTTCCTTCCTTCCTTCCTTCTTCCTTCCTTCTTTCCTTCCTTCCACTCTTGGTCCATCTTAATACATTTTTTTTTTTTTTAAATAGCACTTTATGTTGGTTACACACATAGTTTAAAGAACCAGCTGGTTCTATAGTGCTAACAATGAGAACAGTAGCCTCTCACTCTCCTTCCTTCCCTACTTCTGTTACCTATTCTTGTCTCTTTTAGTTTAATCTTTTGGTGTTTACCCCTAGATCTTGCAATGATTGCTTTTACTGTTACTACTTAGTTTTTTATTTATTAGATTTAGACATTGCCACTGACTTCCTATTATGAGGAATGAAAGTTTAGCTTCCTTTCACACCCCTTCCTGCCCTTCTCCTCACTCCATTTATGTATTTCTAACCCACTTTCCTCCCAACATTAACAATTTGGTTAGATCAGTATATATATGTATATATGTTTAAATGTTATATATTTACGTAATTATTTCTCTGCAAATGCTTTTATTTCTAAGCCATGTAGTATATAGTTACTTTTCTTGTACATCTTCTTTTGTTGCTAATACTTTAAAATTTTTTGGTTATTTTTGTGTTCTCACTAATTCTTCCCTAGAATTTCCCCCAATCATGTAAATCTTATTTCAGTATGCTTATACATATTAGATATCTACTAATTTTATCTTTTTAAAGATGCAAAGATAAATTCATGTTTCATTTTACCATCTTCAATGAGAAGTTTTCCTTCCATCTATAATAATGCTAAAAATATTAAGATAATGTGTAATCAGGTAAGGACTCTTGAAACGTCATAATAACAAAGACTCTTAATATAATAAGTGCTTTAAGAGTCTGTTGTGTGTCTTGTACTCATAGGTGTTCAGAGAGACCACTTTATTTGCTACTTAAGTGAGGAATTAGAAATTCTGTTTTATGGTTGCCAGTCCCTGATTTGTAAATTGTGCAGATGATCTTTTAACCTGTGATTGTTTGAAATTATATGAAGTTCAGTTCCATGCCAGGGACTTTAGTTAATGAACTAATTAATTACTTTTACCACAAGGTAAAGATGTAAGGCTTTGGTTCTGCTACATATTTGTCAAACTACATTATTGTTTATTCCTAGTGTGTCGTGGCTACCGTAGCTTTTGGCATGGGCATTAATAAAGCTGACATTCGCAAGGTCATTCATTATGGCGCTCCTAAGGAAATGGAATCCTATTACCAGGAGATTGGGAGAGCCGGCCGTGATGGACTTCAGAGTTCTTGTCATGTACTCTGGGCTCCAGTAGACATTCAGTCAAATAGGTAAAAACATTTCTTGCTTTCACCCTTGTGGATTTCTTTCTTTCCACATAAGCTTTGAAAGTATTTGTAGCAGCATCCAGACTTTCAAGTAATGTGTTAGGTGCATTTGAAACCAAACCCAAACAAGACATCTCAAGAACATTCGTGGTAAGTGTTGCCACCCAGAGGAGATGACCTGATGTCAGCTCTACCTCATTTAGTGTGAGGAATTAACTAAATGGGGACTATACTGGGAATGGAACATAGATCGTATGGGTGCTTTCCTAATCGTGCATGGACAAACTATTTTCTGTCTCCCCAGGTCCTCTCAAGTTTGATATGTGTTCAGCCATAGTTTCTTCAGATACCGTTTATTTTGTTATTGGTTCTTTCTTCCCATGCTACAGTGGTACTTATTCCAAGAGACTTTTTACCAATTCCTGTTTGTCTCTCCTTACCATCTGTTTCTTTTGTTCTATGAAAGCATGCCAGCTCTCATTGACTGTGTGTGAATAATCACGTTGCACTGTACCCATTCATTGTACTGATTGACTACCATGAAAAAAATGAAAGAGTTCAGTGTTGAAATGTAAGAAAACTTAAACACAAAGCAAATCTTCGTTGGCATGTAAATTCTATGAGATTTATATAGGAAAGGAAAACTTAATCTTGCAAAAATTTTAGGGGCAGCAGTTAGCAACTGATTCCCTCTTCCAGAGGGGCGATAAAACCTCAGGAAAAAAACTTATATATGGTAACTGATGGGGCTGTTAAGATGAGGTATTTTCAAAATGCACCTCCATGTAGCTGAATAAATTGAGCTCTTGAATGGACATACTAGCTCATGTTATTAAAATGATAAGAGTGCCTATCCAATCCTGTTTTTATTTCATTCATCATTCAGCAGTGCTCTGTTTTGAGTGCCCACTATGTTCTAAGCATTATGCTCTGTGCTGGGGATACAGTGATAAATAAATGAAAACAGATATGGTTCCTGTTTTCATGGGGCTTGGAGTATAATGGAAATGGAAGATCTTAATCTCAGAATCACACAAGTATGAATACATAGGATTCATTTTCTGTTCTGCACTTGTGTTTGAAAATTCCAATAGTGGAAAGATTATTTATTTATTTATTTATTTAAAAAATTTTTTTAATGTTTATTTTTGAGAGACAGACAGAGAGACAGAACTGAGCAGGGAGGGGGCAGAGAAAGGGAGACAGAATCTGAAGCAGGTTCCAGGCTCTAAGCTGTCAGCACAGAGCCTGACGTGGGGCTCAAAATCACGATCTGTGAGATCATGACCTGAGTGAAGTCAGTCGCCCAACTGACTGAGCCACCCAGGCTCCCTGAAAGATTTTTTAAAAGAGATCATGCAAATCCGTGTAAGATTGCAGCTGTGTTAAGTACAGGGAAGGAAAGTTACATTGAGTAGTGTATAATAGGGTGTGTATTTACCAAAAAGGTCAGGTAAGACTTCTTTCAAGAGGTGGTAGGGTAAGTTGATCTGAAAGAAGAATAGAGATTCATTAGGTAAACATGTTTGATATAAATTTTAAGCTTATTATTTTAAGAGTAGTGGTAGCTTTTGTTTCTTAACACAGTCAATAAAACCATCCCCTCAAACAGAACATTACTGTTTTCTCTTGACTGTTGTCTGTGTAAACCTTTTTATAAACTAAAATAATCGGTATAGAGTATAGCTCTGCACGATACTATTAAATTTGGGATTGTATCAAGCGTATGCTGATTCCTGCCAATTCTGATTTATTTGTACATTGTGATAAAAGGTGCTGAATACTTAACAGCCCGAGTTTTATATTATGACTTTACAGGTTCATTAGTAGATATAGTTCCTGTTTATCTGAGTCTCAAAAGATATATTAAATGGTTATCTCATTAAGATTTCACAGGAAGTAACAGTGATTACTAATCAAATAACGGTGCCAGAAAACCCATGCTTGAATCTTGAGTGTAGACAGGTTGTTCTTTGCAGCCATCCTATGGGAAATAAAACTATAGGATTTAGGACAGATCTGTGTCATCCTTGTGACAAACCTCTTCTTTAGAAAACGCAAAGTTTGAGAATAAATAGAGTTGCTGGTTCTCACTGAAAAGGTTACTGTAATTTATAAAGTTTAATCTCAATTTAATAGATCTTCCAACTGGTTCCATCTGATTTCTATTTACGGTATTGCTTTTAGAATCTTTCTCTTTTTTCAACTTATTTTTATTATGTGGAATATTGTGCTTTATTTTAATAGTCTTATAAGAAGAATAACTATTAACTGAATTTGCTTATAGACGGTTATAATTTCATGTTTGTAGATTTGTTACTGACACTGATGACAAAAAGTAGGTAAATGTAGGTCATTTAAACCAAATATAAGGGAGTCTATAGTACTTAAAAGTGTAGGCATTGTTTTCTTTGTTCTTTCTGAGGAGAAGGAAGTGAGAAACAAAGCAAAAAAGGAGCTACAGTTGATCCTTGAACTACTTGAGGGTTAGGGCTGCCCATTCCCCAGGCAGTTGAAAATCTGCATATAACTTTGACTCTCCCAGTAGCCTACTTGTTAACTGGAAGTGTTAGGGATAACATAAACAGTTGATTAGCACTTATTTTGTGTGTTAAATCTATTATATACTATAGTCTTACCATAAATAATCTAAAGAAAATAAAATGTATTTTAAAAAATCATAAGAGAAAATACATTTACAGTACCATACTGTATTTATAAAAAAAAGTTCACATGTAAGTGGACCCATGCAGTTTAAACTCAGGTTGTTCAATGGTCACCTGTAATTTTTAGCCCATGAGCTAGGAAGAATGAGATTAGTAAGAACTAGAGTTAATAGAAGAGACTTTTAGGTAAATTATGTGGGAAGTCATGGTGGTTGGTGGTGTTAAATCATAAAAATGTTTTTGAATAAGAAATCATTTGGGTGTTCAAACTTTCCAGAACTCACTTAACTGGATTCCCTGTTCGTGTAATCTTTGAGAATTGTGCAGAGGTGTTTTTATCTGTCAGAAGGTTGAATAGTCATAATATTAGTGAGGTCTGTTTTGATGAGGATTAGGATTATGAATTAGATCTTATAT
The DNA here is from genome assembly GCF_018350215.1 of Panthera leo. Lineage (NCBI taxonomy): Eukaryota > Metazoa > Chordata > Mammalia > Carnivora > Felidae > Panthera > Panthera leo. The sequence goes on from NC_056682.1 coordinate 28,794,133, forward strand.
GTAAATATTTTCTTTTGATATATCTGAAATGTATTCAATTCAGACTTCTGTTTATGATGATGATGATGATGATGATGATGATGATGATGAGACTTATGTTTATTCTTGAAAGAATTCTTGGAAAGACATGCCAAGGGAGATTGTCATCTTCTGATATCTGATATTCATGGAGTTTCTTCAAAGAAGACTAGAATTAACAGAGTCAGGATGAGTCACAGCAGCATTAACTTTTTAAAAACAAAGATGTCTTCGGGCCCTTGGGTGGCTCAGTAGGTTGAAGTCCAACTTCAGCTTAGGTCATGATCTCAGTTTGTGAGTTTGAGCCCTGCATCGGGCTCTCAGTGGAGCCCGCTTGTCCCCCCCTCTCTCTCTGCACCTCCCCCACTCACTATCTCTCTCAAAAATAAATAAACATTAAAAAAAAAATGTCTTTAGCATTTCTTTTTTTTTCTATCTTGTTTTGTTTTTTATTTTTTAAAATTTACATCCAAATTAGTTAGCATATAGTGCAACAAATGATTTCAGGAGTAGATTCTTTAGTGCCCCTTACCCATTTAGCCCATCCCCCCTCCCATAACCCCTCCCCTAACCCTCAGTTTGTTCTCCATATTTATGAGTCTCTTCTGTTTTGTCCCCCTCCCTGTTTTTATATTATTTTTGTTTCCCTTCCCTTATGTTCATCTGTTTTGTCTCTTAAAGTCCGCATATGAGTGAAGTCATATGATTTTTGTCTTTCTCTGACTGACAAATTTCACGTACCATAATACCCTCCAGTTCCATCCATGTAGTTGCAGATGGCAAGATTTCATTCTTTTTGATTGCTGAGTCATACTCCATTGTATATATACACTACATCTTGTTTATCCATTCATCCATCGATGGACATTTGGGTTCTTTCCATACTTTGGCTGTTGTTGATAGTGCTGCTATAAACATGGGGGTGCATGTGTCCCTTCGAAACAGCACACCTGTATCCCTTGGATAAATGCCTAGTAGTGCAATTGCTGGGTCGTAGGGTAGTTATATTTTTAGCGTTTTGAGGAACCTCCATACTGTTTTCCAGATTGGCTGCACCAGCCTGCATTCCCACCAGCAGTGCAAAAGAGATCCTCTTTTTCCACATCCTCGCCAACATCTGTTGTTGCTGAGTTGCTAATGTAAACCCATTCTGACAGGTGTAAGGTGGTATCTCATTGTGGTTTCGATTTGTATTTCCCTGATGATGAGTGATGTTGAGCATTTTTTCATGTGTCGGTTGGCCATCTGGATGTGTTCTTTGGAGAAGTGTCTATTCATGTCTTTTGCCCATTTCTTCACTGGATTATTTGTTTTTTGGGTGTTGAGTTTGATAAGTTCTTTATAGATTTTGGATACTAACCCTTTATCTGATATGTCATTTGCAAATATCTTCTCCCATTCTGTCGGTTGCCTTTTAGTTTTGCTGATTGTTTCCTTCACTGTGCAGAAGCTTTTTATTTGGATGAGGTCCCAGTAGTTCATTTTTGCTTTTGTTTCCCTTGCTTCCGGAGACGTGTTGAGTAAGAAGTTGCTGTGACCAAGATCAAAGAGGTTTTTGCCTGCTTTCTCCTCAAGGATTTTGATGGCTTCCTGTCTTTCATTGAGATCTTTCATCCATTTTGAGTTTATATTTGTGTATGGTGTCAGAAAGTGGTCCAGGTTCATTCTTCTGCATGTTGCTGTCCAGTTTTCCCAGCACCACTTGCTGAAGAGATGTCTTTATTCCATTGGATATTCTTTCCTGCTTTGTCAGAGATTAATTGGCCATATGTTTGTGGGTCCATTTCTGGGTTCTGTGTTCTGTTCCATTGATCTGAGTGTCTTTTCTTGTGCCATGTCTTTACCATTTCTAACAATTTTAAATAAGTTCAGTATTATGGAAAAGATCAGTTGTAATTGTTTGAAAGAGGAACTTAATTCTGATGTTTTATTGGTGTCCCATAATAGCCTATAGTACAGAGATAGTTTTAGGAGGATGGGAAGTCCTCTGAAGAGTAAATAGGGATGAAGGCTCATATTTGGATCATGAGCCTCTTTCAGTATTGCTTACATAGGTGTTTTTAGTTTCTCATATAAAATAAATAAAAATAATAACTTTTTACTGGGAAAATGTAAAATTCATGTATAGTGGAAAAATTACCAAAAATCATGTAGCATATAAATCAAAATGAAAAACTTTAGGGTTTATAGTAATTTTTCAAAGGCAGCTAAAAAATTGAATCTTAGGCATAGGCATAGAATTCCTTTAAAAGTAATTTTCATAAAAGTCAGAAAAATGCTTGCTTCTCGTGTGGGTATTGACTGGCGAGGGACACAATAACTTTCCGGGATGATACAAATTTTTTATCTTGATGAAGGTGTGGGTTCTATAGGTTATGAAAAATAACAATAAATTTAAAAGTAAGAAAATCACTGATGCAATTTTATTTATTAACTTGTAATATTTGTAATTGACAGGAACCTCCTTAGTCAGATACCCAGTGAAAAGTTTCGATTATATAAACTAAATATGGTGGCAAAGATGGAAAACTATCTTCTTTCCAGAAGATGTAGGCGACGGTATGTATTATTTTTCTTATACTAATTAGTAACAGATTTATGAATGGTGCTCCTTTAAGAAAAAGTTTTGCAAAGTAATTAGAAATATTTAGAAATAGTATTTTGTTGGTGTTACGTATGTGCTGATTTTTAAGGCAACTTTCTTTGTGCTTCAGTAAACTGAAGCCAGATAACGAGATCTCAGATGAATCAATTAGTAATGATTTCACCTCATTATTTTCAGCAATAGTTTTAATATATATGGTTTTGTTCTTTTATTTAATTTTAAATTTTCTCTTGGGTAGAATCATCTTGTCTCATTTTGAAGACAAACAACTACGAAAGGCCTCTGTGAGTATTATGGAACCTGAAAAATGCTGTGATAATTGCAGGTCCAGGTAAAGATTTTTTCTTCTACATAGACTTTCTAAAAGTCTTTTTCTTCCTTTTCAAATAATTTTTAATTGAGTTTTCATTGAATGATATGCATTGTAGTTTTTAAAAAACAAAATCTTTATTTAAATAGAAGACAAAGCAAACAATATTATTTTACTTTATCAATAGGTAAACCAATAAAATGATGGATCTAAATCTATCAGTAATTATATTAAATGTAAATGGTCCAAAGGTACCATTTAAAGGTAGACATTGTTAGAATTGACTTAAAAATATGACCCAACTAGGGGCTCTGGGCTGGTTCAGTTGGAAGAGCATGTGACTCTTGATCTTGGGGTCATGAGTTTGAGCCCACATTGGGTGTAGAGGTTACTTAAAAATATATGGGGCCCCTGGGTGGCTCAGTTGGTTAAGCATCCAACTCTTGACTCTAGCTGAAAAGTTCCTGGGATTGAGCCCCACGTTGGGCTCTGTGCTGAGAATGTGGAGCCTGCTTGGGATTCTCTCCCTTCCTCACTCTCTGCCCCTCCCCCACGTGGATGCACTGTCAAAATAAATAAACTTTACAAATAGATAAATAAGCTTTAAAAAAGAACAAAAATATGATCCAACTATATCCTGTCCATAAGAAATTCACCACAAGTATAATTATATAGGTAGGTTAAAAATAAAAGGCTAACAATTGTATATCATGGTAACATGGATCAGAAGAAAGCTGGGGTTGTTATTTTAACATTAGACAGTGGAGCCTTTGGAAAAAGAATATTGCAAGGGATAAAGAAGGACATTACATGATGATAAAAATGTTATTTACCGATGAATCATAGTTCTCCACAGAAAGACACATACACATGTATATGTATACACACACACACACACACACACACGCACTCACAGTGGTTTTAAGGAATTGGCTGATGCAGTTGTGGGATTGGCAGGTCTGAAATATGTAGGGCAAGCTGGCAGGCTGCAAAGTCAGGCAAGATTTCTGTGTGAACAGTTTTGAGTCACAATTCCTTGTTTTCCAGCAAACCTCAGTCTTTGTTCTTTAAGGCCTGCTTTTGATTGGATGAGACTCACATTATCCATGGTAGTCTCCTTTTTCTTAAAGCCAACTGATTGTAAGTGTTAATCCTTATCTGCAACGTAGCTTTGTAACGATATTTAGGTTACTGTTTAAGCAAATAATTGGGCCAAGTTGACACATAAAGGCAACCATCATATCCAAGAATACAGAATCCTAAATATGTATGTAGTTAACAAAAGAAGTGACAATTAAAAGGAGAAATATAGAAATCCATACTTACAGTTGTCAACTTCAGCATCTTCTCTCAGTAATTAAATGAACTAGTAGACAGAAAATCACTGAGACAGAAAAAATGAACAAGACTATTAACAAACGGGATCTAAGAACACTCCACCCAACAACAGTGGAATAAACATTCTTCCCAGGTACAGATGGAATGTTCACAAACATAGATTATATTCCAGGTCATAAAACAAACCTTAATAAATTTAAAAGAATTCTGTTCATATGGAGTGTGTTTTCCTACTATAATGGAATTAAACTAGAAATGAGTAACAGAAAAATACCAGGAAAGTCTCCAAACACTTAAAGATTAATAGCACACTGCTAAATAACCCATGAGTGAAAAGGGAGGTCTCAAGGTAAACTGAAAATATCTTGAACTGAATGAAATGAAAATGCAAAATGTATGTGATGCAGCTAAAGCAATAATGAGAGGGAGATTTAGAGCATTAAATACTCATAATAGAGGAAACGTTTCAAATCTGTAATTAAACTTCCACCTTAGGAAGCAAATAAGAGCAAAGTAAACTAAAAGGAAGCAGAAGGAAGTAGATAATAAAGAGCATAAATGAAATAGAAAACAAAATCAAAGACCTCCAAATCACATTCTTTGAAAGAGTCAATAAAATTGATAGAAACTTCTAACGAAAAAAAAAGAGGAGACACAGGTTCTTAATATTAGGAATGAAAGAAGAATTTCACTATAGGCCCAACAGACATTAAAAGGATAGTAAGGAAACAATATGAATAACTCAGTGTGCATATATTCAGAGGAAATGGACCCAATTCCTTGATAGTCTCAAACTAACAAAATTCACCCACAATGAAATAGATAATCTTTAATAGTAACCATTAAATGATAACAGTTACGGTTATTATTAACAGTATTTATTATTGTCATTAATAAATTGTTATTGTTTTTATTTCTTAGTAACAAATATTAATAAACAGTATTTTTATTATTGTTATTATTAATAAATAGTAGTTACTGTTAAAGAAATTAGGTCGTTGTTAAAAACCTCTGGAAATAAAATTCCCTCACCAAAATGGCTTAAATGGGAAATTCTACCAAACATTTAAAAGAAGAAATCATGCCAGTTTTACAGTATGAGCCCATTTATATGATTTTCTCTCAAAAGTAAGACTATAGTATAGGAATGAAGAAAATCTCAGTGGCTGCCAGCAGTTAGAGGGAGGTGGAGGGTAGGATTACAAAGGGCTGTTAGTACAGGGGACTGTCTGAAGTGATGGAGTTGTTATGGGTCCTGATGGTGCTGGTGGCTGATTGTGGTAGTTAGGTGAATCTATGCGTATGAATCAATAGATGTGGTTAAATTTGTAGAAGTTTACACATGTTCAGGCATACAGTCAATTCAATTGTATATTAATTGAAAAAATAAAATAAAAACAAATGGTATACCTAGTTGGGTCAGCTGTATACCTAGGTGTGGTAGCTGCGTTACTATTAGACAAAAAAGTAACTATTAGGGATGGAGATGATCTCTGTGCAGTGACAAAAAGTTGCTTCACCAAGAGGACAGAATTGTTCTATGCACCTCAAAAAAAAGAAACCCCAAACCCTACAAATATACAAAGTATAAATTGACAGAACAGCTGGAAAAATCAACAAATCCACCATTAAAGCAGAGGAGTTTGATATAATTTTTAGTTATTGACAGGTTAAGCAATCCAACAATGGTGAGCTATAGAAAATGTGGTCAACGTAGTAACAAGTGATTTATTACACACTTGGTATTTAGAGCCTCGTACTAAGCAGTTAGAACAATGTATCTCAAACATTTTCACTTCACGATCCACAAATCTAATGATAATACCTGTAGGCACAGTAGGCTGTGCACTACTTGAGTGCAGGTTCTGTTCAGAACCGAGGTTAACTATACAGCACACTGGCTTGGAAGCATGGAATTAGAGACTGCACTTCTCAAACATACATGGAAGATGGATAAAAAATTTGATTCTGTGTTAGAGCAGAGCATGGTAAACAAATCCACTTTGCTGTCTGTGTGGATGACCCAAATATCTGGGAATGCAGCATACCCTTTGGTTTATATGTTGTCTATGGCTGTTTTTGCAGAGTTGAATGCCTAGTAGTTGTGACACAGAGACCATATAGCCCACAAAGCCTAAACTATTTACTATCTTGGCCCTTTATAAAAGTTTTCTAGCCCCTATGACTAGACTGTAGTGTTGTCTCAGAAGTTTTCTGTGTAATGGTATTGAAGACACCACTTTTTCTTTTATTAAAAAAAAATCTTTTTTTAATGTTTATTTCTGAGAGAGACAGAGAGACAGAGCACAAACAGGGGAAGGGCAGAGAGAGAGAGGGAGACACAGAATCTGAAGCAGGCTCCAGGCTCCGAGCTGTCAGCACAGAGCCCAACGTGGGGCCCAAACCCGTGAGATCATGACCTGAGCTAGAGTTGGACCCTCAGCCGACTGAGCCACCCAGGCGCCCTGAACACACCACTTTTTTCTGATCACAATGTATTTGAATTAAAGGAAATAAGAGGACGGGGTGCCTGGGTGGCTCAGTCGGTCAAGTGTTCGACTTCGGCTCAGGTCATGATCTCACGGTTCATGAGTTCAAGCCCCACGTTGGGCTCCGTGCTGACAGCTCAGAGCCTGGAACCTGCTTCAGATTCTGTGTCTCCCCCTATCTCTGCCCCTCCTCTGCTCATGCTCTGTCTCTCTCTGTCTCTCAATAATAAATAAACGTTAAGAAAATAAAAATTAAAAAAAATTGAAAAAAAAGGAAGAGGATGGAAAAATTCTCATTCCTTTGGAAATTAAAAATAACACTTTTAGGGGCGCCTGGGTGGCTCGGTCGGTTGAGCGTCCGACTTCGGCTCAGGTCACGATCTCGCGGTCTGTGAGTTCGAGCCCCGCGTCGGGCTCTGGGCTGATGGCTCAGAGCCTGGAGCCTTCTTCCCATTCTGTGTCTCCCTCTCTCTCTCTGCCCCGCCCCGTTCATGCTCTCTCTCTGTCTCAAAAATAAATAAATGTTAAAAAAAAAAAAAAATAACACTTTTAAATTACTCATAAATCAAAGAAAGAGAATGGAAATTAAAACATTTTTAGAACTTCAGTGATATTTACAATAATACTTTATTATTAAATTAAAACTTTAAGATCTTTACATTAAAACTTCTAAGATCCAGTATAGGTGGTACTTTGTGAGAATCAGATAGCTTTATTCATATTAGAAAAGAGAATTAATGACCTAATTATCCTACTAAAGAAAATTAGAATAGGAGGATAAACCTAAGCATAGTCTCTACCCCCCCCCCCCCAAACATATTATTATATCTGGAATATTGAATATATTCTTATTGCTATTTCAAAGCTATTTGTTATAAAGAAAGCAATTGAATTAGATAGTTGAACTGTATTAGTTAATTTTCTCTAAGGAGTCCTTTTGTTCTCAATCTGCTTTAAAGAATTCTCATTTGTATTAATGATAATTCCAAATCTACCTAAAGGAAGGCTTAGGAATGTAACTTCTAAATGGATTCAAATGAGGTACAGTTTATCTTTGTGTCATATTGTACAGGCATCAGAGTTTAATAATTTATTGCTTAGGAGATTTGGTTTTTAAGTTACTTTTTTTTTTTTTTTTTGCAACAAACTTTTTCTTCGATCACAACCTAACCCAAAAGTCCAATATTTATATAATCAGTCAAGTAGAGCTTTTCAAGCTGTAATTCTGCATTCTGCTTGCTTGAACTCCTTCCTCTTCTTCCGTTTATGGTCTGAGTTACCAACTGTGAAACTTGTGTTCTTCTAGGGCACTAGGGTTGAGAACTCTCAACATAACGTGCAGAGCTATATTGTGGTTTATATTCCATGTTTTACACAATTCACGTGGTCTTGGCTGTAATGAACTTTATTTGTAGCTTATGAAGCAGTTGGTGTATTTGAGATTTTTTTTTTTTAACTTGGCTAATAATTTCAGTAAATCTTTTTATTTCTAAAGGTACTTGCCTTAGCTAAACTTTCTATCCTATTATTACTTAGATTGGATCGTTGCTTTTCCATTGATGACTCAGATGATACCCCACAGGACTTTGGTCCACAGGCATTCCAGCTATTATCTGCTGTGAACATCTTAGGAGAAAAGTTTGGAATTGGGCTTCCGATTTTATTTCTCCGAGGATCTGTAAGTGTCTGTGAATCACCTTCATTGTTCTTCTTGCACTCCTGTTATACTTTTCTTCAGAGGTTTGCTGTATTAGAATTGTAGCTTTGGCCTTAGATGAGTTGTTAGAAACTCAGAGAGCCATATTAAGTTCCAATTAAGCACTGCATTCATTACTTTTGACAAAACCTGTGTGTTATCATACCTACTCCTGTTTTCATATTTCAGGTTGATGTGCAGCTCTGCACTTCCTTCTAGAAGCATTGTATTAGCTTATTGCAGTTGGTTGGATGAATCCCTAACCTGCTCTTTCTTAGGATGCTTAAGAAAAGTTAACTTTCATTGTATCAGGAGACAAATAGAACAAAATTGTCTCTTTTGTGCCCAGGAAAGTAGTAAATGCTTTGAACAAAACTTTAACTTTAGCGATTATTTGTAAATGTCTCAGTTCAATAACAATATTTGGCAGTATATTTTTTCTTTACTTCTATTCTGCTTCTTATCACAGATATTTAAAATTCCAAAGTTTTTGTTTGACCTTACCAGTGAATAAATAGTGATAGTCAATTCAGCCACTTTTATTATTTTTCCGCAATTAGTGTGCCAGAATTATTCTAACAGTTGCAAGTACAATATGAGTAAGTCATGACCCTTAAATTCTGTAGTCCTTTGGTTCATATGATTTTATTCCTGATTTAGAAGACTGCAAAGTAAAGCTGAGTTATTAGGTATTAATATTAGTTAAATAAACCAAAAGTGGGAGATAGAATCCTTCACAAATTTGTATATTTATTAAAAATATACTTAAAATATGGGGCGCCTGGGTGGCTCAGTTGTTTGGCCGACCGACTTCAGCTCAGGTCATGATCTTGCGGTCTCTGGGTTCAAGCCCTGCGTCGGGCTCTGTGCTGACAGCTCAGAGCTTAGAGCCTGCTTCAGATTCTGTGACTACCTCTCTCTCTTCTCTTCCCCTCCTTGTGTTCTATCAAAAAAGTAAAAAAAAAAAAAAAAATACTTAAAAGTAGAGATGAGTATTTCACTTTGTATGTAGAATTTAAAAAATAATTTAAGTGAGCATTTATTTGTTAAATACTTGAATGCTTCATATAAATATTTATATCGAGTTTTTTTCTTGTTTAGAAATAGACAAGTTAGTTGTGAAATATTTTTAGTGGAATATTGAAAATATGTTCACTTTTCAGGTAGCAATGTTTTTAGATTTTGAATGGAATTTAAAATTTGTTCCCCCGTCCCATTCTAATTTTGTTATCAAATCACCAGTTTGATTAGAAATTTAATAGTGTTACCACAGCTAATTAATTAATTAGTGTTCCAAGTTAAGGAACTTGGATTTAGCTGCTATGAGTGCTAATATTTTTTTTCTATCTTTTTTATTAAAGACTTGAAATTGCAAGGGATAGATTAAGTTTAATTGCGATCTGTGAAAGTTTCTTCTGTCTCTGTCATCTTCCAAACCTGTATATCCCAGTTGAATGTGTAATTTATAAAAATTATCCTTGTTTAATTTGGTAGGATCCAGCAGTATCCAGTATCAACAAGGAAGTGTAAGTGGGCTCCTACACAAACTTGAACTGGTCACAAGAGGGATCGAATTTCACCCATTATTTGAAAACCAAGTCAGACCTCTTATACTGACAGTCTCTTCTGGGAGTCTTCAAATTAAGAAGTTTATTCTTTGTGAAATTTTATACTACCCTTGCTAGGTAAAAGTGCAAAACTTTTCAAAAAGTACCACTTAACAAAAATTTGTAGACATTAACTACAAGGAAAATAAGGCAATTTTTTTTCCTTCCATTTCAGTGATCTTGGTACCTACTGGGATATTATTTAAAAAATTGTAATTATAATTCCTTTAGGAATTTGACAAATTGTCCACCTTAACTAATTTAGAAAAAATTGATATCTTTGTAGTTAATTTTGATCTGTAATATGATAAATATCTTAAACTGAAAACTCTTGGCATTTTAAAAAGATGTTTATATATATATATATATATATATATATACTTATATATATATATATATATATAACAAAAATGATTTAAGCAGCATATGTTTCTCCTTTCTTACACAAGATATTTCTAAATGGTATAAACAGTTATGCAGCCATTCAGGCATTTGTGAACGGAGTTTAAAATTTGCTTTTTTGTTTAAAAAAAAACCACATTTTTTTGATGTTTATTTTTTAGAGAGAGATTGAGAGAGAGCGTGCGAGCGTGAGCATGGGGGAGGGGCAGAGAGAGGGAGACACAGAATCCGAAGCAGGCTCCAGGCTCTGAGCTGTCAGCACAGGCCCGACTTGGGGCTTGAACCCACGAACCATGAGATCATGACCTTAGCTGAAATCGGATGCCTAACCAACTGAGCCACCCAGGTGCCCCTAAAATTTTGTTTTTAAAACAAAGTTTTAATTAGAGATTAAATAGTAGAAATGTTGCCTAAGGAACTTTGTTTTAGCTGTCTAAACATCTCACCACATAAATATTTTTAAACACCCTGTGTGAATGAGTGGTAAGATATGCAGTTATCATGATTTTATAGAAAACAGAAACACAGTCCTTAATTTTAATAACCAAGACATTAAGTGAAACCGCATTTTTAATCACATTATCAAAGTGCTAAACCTTGTCATGGCTCCAGAGTTAGGTAACACTTTTGATAAAAGATGCTTTGACTAGGCAGCCACTAGCAAACTATTGGTAGTTTTAATCACCCTGTATAGTTTTAAATCTATCATACAGAAGAGGGTTATCCATTTAATTTTCTGAGTAAGCTATTTTGTCTGATTGAAATATAATCCTAGAGATAGATATTTTTTAATCTTTTGATTTTATTTTGCACTTAGAATAACAGCTCTGGGAGTGACTTTGTTAAGCCCTGGAGTGGCAGCTCTAAACTTCTTTGGCTTGTGGGAATTGGGAAAAAGTCAAAAGGAACAAAGTGAAAATGTAAATAGAAACTAGGCTGCTTTTGTTTGCACTTAAATAACATGGAGATTTAAAACTTGTTGAGTTAGAGCTTATACCTATTTTTTCCCACTAATTATTAAACATCTTTGTGTGTGTGTGTGTAAGACACTGTGTTTTGTGGGGAATCCCAAACCTGAATTACATGAAACTCATCATCTAATAGGAAAGGTGTTAATGATAGCTAGCTAGCTAGTGTAGCATTGAAAGAGATAAAGGACATATGAGTAGATCTGAGTCCTCAAGAGAGTGCTTGTTAATAGCTGAGAAATTAGAGAAGTCTTTGTGATTCTGCCACTATCACTGGAACTTCTTGTTTTGTGGGAGATACAGTAGATTTTGGCATTTAGAGATGGAATGAGGGAAGAAAGGTGGAGGAGAATGTGACATTCCTACCACAAAAAATGACCACACAAAATAGTTGTGATTTTTAAAGAAGTTACTTCAGATAAGTGGCAAGTGCATTTGTTTTCTCTGCTAGGTAGAGGTTCAGAGATTTTGCTTTTATCAGAAAGTGATTCTTTGGGTCGTGTGTCCCAGTCAGTCTTCTCACTTCATTCTAACTCTTATCTGCTAATTAGTAGGTTTCCACATTCCTTGATATGCCAGTTTGGTGTTCTTTATTATCCCAACCTAATTTTTAAAATAAAAGAGTGAGATAATTTCCCTTTTTGAGTGTGTCTTAAAGAACTGTAGACTCCTAAAGCAAAAAGACTATTTAACCCTGTGTATCGCCTTATTTTACAGTGATCAATGCTGAATCCCTAAAAGTTAGAGGACCTGCCCTGATCATACTATTACCTTGTTGCAGAATCAGGATGAGCAAGCAGCCCTCCCGACTACCGTTTAGTGCCTTTTCTATTTATTATGCTGTTCACAGGCGATTTTACACTTTTGTTTTTGGGTTCAATGATCTGGAGAATGAATGCGACTGGTATGGGATGTGTGTGTAAAATGTGCCTTCCTTAAAATCAGTGCCCAAATCCAGTAGTCTCTATAGCAGCTTTCTGGGCATGAGGATTGCCATGGACACAAGACAACGTAAATTTATTCAACGGTACATAGCATTCATGATGATTATTGATCGTGAGGGGAAGGACAATTACTCCTTGTTGATTAGAAAAAAATCTCACTGTTTCCTACTATTAAATGTGTCCATTGCCTTCAGGCTTGCTTGCTTGCTTTCTTTCCTTTCCTTCTTTTCTTTCCTTCTTTCTTTCTTTCTTATGAAAGGAAAGGCTAGAGGAATAATTTTAGTGTTGAGATTGCTAATAAGTACTGGTTAGGCAATTTAATATCTTTGGTGTTACCAGTTTGCAAGCAATAGAATCTCCTACTATTAGTATAAGCTCCTAGCAGAGATAGAGTGCCATTACAGGTGTTACAGGGAAAACCGACTAGGTACTAAGTCATGGATTTTCTTTTAGATTAAGAAATTCAGGTTGAGTCAAAGTATCAGCTGTTAACTAATAAGAAGAAAGTTAATGTTACTGAGCCAGGCTCTGTCTTGGGTACTCAGTCTTCATCACATCCCCAGGAGATAGATGCTATTGTTAATACTTCTATAGCAGCTGAGGAAATAGAAACCCAGATAAGTTAAGTAACTTGCCCAAAGTCAAGAATCTAGTAAGTGCCAGAGCTGTGATGTGAATCCAGGTAGTCTTGCTGGAGTGACTATCATCAATGTGTATGTGTATATATATGTGTATGTATATGTTTATGTATATGCATATATACTATATGCATATATAGTATCTATGTTGTGTATGTGTGTGTTGTATAGGTATATTTGTGTGTGTGTGTACACATAATATAGTAATAAAAGATTAGAACTAGTAGTCTTGAGGTCTGTGTTCTAGTTCTAGGACCTTAGGCTTCCACTAAACATCTTTGAGCCTCTGATTATTTGTTAGCAACATGAGTAAAAAGTGACCAAGTAGATCAAAGAGCTCCAGTGTTCCTTCTAGCTCTGAAAGTCTCTGATGTTTGATTTTAAACATTCTGTTTAAGTCAACTCAAAGTCAGTTGGCGTAGGTAGGGATTTTTGTTTGTTTGTTTGTTTGTTTTAACATTTATTTATTTTGAGAGACAGAGAGAGGCAGAGCATAAGCAGGGGAGGGGGAGAGAGAGACACACACAGAATCCGAAGCAGGCTATAGGGATTGTTAATAAGGAAAAAGGTACCATGTTGTACCCGGGTGTTTCTGTTTCTCTAAATCTTGTTCCAGTAAAGTTTTGGTAAATATAATTATCATGATATTAAAGCTCATTACTTAGCCATTTTAATAAAAAGACTTCTATTTCTATTTTTATTTTTAAGATAAATAGAATGCATGTTATAGACTCTGTTAACTAAACCTATCAGAAGCCTATGTGTTAAGCTCAGTATCTAGGCACCAATGTGTCTCTGATCAGAATTCATTCCAGTTTAATCTGATTGCAGCCTAGATTTCCTTTGTATGAGGAATCGGTTTTAATTAGGCTCTTTCACTTGTATTCACATGTTTAACGTTCCAGAATGATAAACTGGTAGCTGTAACATTCTCGTCAGCTGAGTAAAACCAATACGTTCGTAATAGAGAGCCTTTATAGTGCTTGAGTCATGTCTGCTGGAACTCATCCTATAAATTGTTTTGATTTTGATCCCTGGATTTTTAAATGCACTGGTTGTTAAACCTTCATGGAGTATAGGTGAAATGTAAAAATGTTGAATAGCAGGCTTTGCCTGTTTCTAAAATTTTAGACTGCATTTTATATTAAAATTTTTAGAATATAGTAACCTCTTGACATATTCAAAGGATGAATGTTTTTGAAACATAATCTAAAATACAGAATTTATATGATCTCAGGATCACTCTAATTTAAACAGAAAAGTATGTATTACTGTGCATTAAATAGCTTATGGTATTGTTGATAACATTGTACTGTATAGTCGATCCTAAGAGCTGCTGCCTCTTCTGTGACAAGAAGCTATCTGTCAGCTTGGCAAGCCACTGCTACAGCACCAGACCCCAAAGTGCACCAAAGAGGGAGCTCTAACAATCAGGGAGGTTCCCCTTGTGCTTGCTCTGGTAATCAACCTGCAGTCGCTATAATCTGTATCCAAAAATATGGATGCCCCTTGATACTCAGGAAGCCAGTAGTTGTATGCTGGGTTCTGTGCTAACACTTCCTCATAAAAAGCAAACACCTACCTCCATGATCCTGCATACCTGCAAAAAATAGTGGAAGAGTATCCTTAGCTCAACTTCCTGCCTATAGATGTCATGAAAAAATGCATCTGAATAGTGGAACTTAAATCATACCCAGAACTCTAGCTGCAAGGGATTTTGAGAAGCAGTATTTGTAACTTTCCAGATTCTGCAAGAAAAGAAGTCACAGTGGATGAAGGTTAGAATGACTCTTGAATTACCATCTGCCCTATTCACCACAAATACATTAGAGAGGAGCAACTTTCCATAAAGCACTTTGTCTGTGTAATACTATAGACATTTAAAGGTGGTACTTAAATGTGTAGGGTATGGGAAGGAGGTAGTGAGAGGGCAGAGCGAATGAAAGGAAAAGTACTTTGTGGGGGGGAATGTGGGAAGAGTCATTTCCATTAGATGACAAGAGAATTGCGCGTGACAGACTAGCTTCCCCAACATTGTTAAAACTTGATGGCTTGCAAAGAGTCTTCAGTTTGGAATCCTCTCTTCACTTAGGAAAAAAAAAAAAATCTCAAAAACAGCAACTGTGTAGCATGCAGTTGCTTTTTCTGGGGTATCTCAGTCAAGCAGCTAAATCAGAAGTGATGAAGTAGGGGCGCCTGGGTGGCTCAGTCGGTTAAGCGTCCGACTTCAGCTCAGGTCACGATCTCGCGGTCCGTGAGTTCAAGCCCCGCGCCGGGCTCTGGGCTAATGGCTCAGAGCCTGGAGCCTGCTTCCGATTCTGTGTCTCCCTCTCTCTCTGCCCCTCCCCCGTTCATGCTCTGTCTCTCTCTGTCTCAAAAATAAATAAAAACGTTAAAAAAAAAAAAAAAAAGAAGTGATGAAGTAAACTTTGCAGTACCTCTTGAACAAAAGCACCACAAATGCAGCCATGCAGTGGGAAGTGAGTTGTCATGTACTCACTGATTACTAGCTGCTGGATCACACTGCCTCTTAATACTCAAGCTCCTAGTCTCATGCTGCAGATGATGATTTCTGTTTTCAGACAATGTATGTTAATAAAAGGTCTAAATAGCCTCGGTTAAATATTACAAACATATCCCAGCCTATGCATTGTAAAATGCGTGTGAATTATATGCAGAATTACCTGCCATTATTTTAGACAGAAAAGCAACTCTACTTTGATTATATATTTATTTATGGCTTAAGTATTCAGAACAAGCAGGATGGGCATAAAATTTCATACGTTTTTAAAGCTGAGATTTAGTGTTAAACCCCAAAAATGAATAGACAGTTCTGTTTCACTTATCCTGTTTAACTCAATAAGCGTTTTTAGATACTGATTTTATTCCTAATTTCAGAATTCCCAGCGTCTTGCAGATCAATATCGCAGACATGATTTATTTGGCAATGGCAAGGATCACACAGAGAATTGGTGGAAGGCTTTGTCCCGTCAGCTCATGACTGAGGGATTCTTGATGGAAATTCCTGGGTATTCCAAATTTATAAGGATTTGCACTCTTACGAAAAAGGTAAACAATGTACAAGTCTACCTGTTTGATTTAATTTTACTCACTCTTCATTAAGAGATTCTTCTTGTATTCAACAGGGTAGAGACTGGCTTGATAAAGCCAAAACAGAATTTCCTAAGAAACTTATCCTTCAAGCTAATGAAGAATTGTGTCTAACAGAGTTTCCTCAACCAAGGTTCGTTTTTCAGGTGTTTTTTTTTTTTTAACTTCTGGATTTTTTGTAGTTGAAATGTCAAATTATACCAATTTACAGACACCACAAAGATAAAATGAGTAAAGATTGTTTTAG
The DNA here is from genome assembly GCF_018350215.1 of Panthera leo. Taxonomy (NCBI): domain Eukaryota; kingdom Metazoa; phylum Chordata; class Mammalia; order Carnivora; family Felidae; genus Panthera; species Panthera leo. Next base: position 28,810,506 of record NC_056682.1, read on the forward strand.
CATACCTCTTTTAGCTAGTTTGAGGGTGGGAGTCAGTGGGTGAAAGAGAAATCATAGAACATTTTCTTGGTTGATAAAAAGTAGGTGAGGTGTTTAGAAAGCTGCTTTCCCATTGGTTAATGAAGCAGTGCTGAGATCAGTGTTGAAGAGTCAATACATTATATTTCCTTCTTATGTGTAGAAGGTGGGAAGGGAATATACTTGTTGCCTTCTTTTTAATATCTTTACATGTTGTTGATCATTTGGTTTTTTTCCTTTTTTTAAAAAATTGAGATATAATTGACATACAACATCGTGTAAGTTTGAAGTGTATAACATATTGGTTTGATAGATTTATACACTACAGTATGATTACTACAGTACTTTAGCTAAAACTTCTAGCATGTCAAATATTTCTTTCTGTGTTGAGAACAACCTAGTGTCATTGCAACTTTGAAGTTTATAATAGTGTTGTTCACTGTAATTGTTTATAATTGTGCATTAGATTGTCAATTTTTCTTTTAAACTTCAAACACCTTAAAGAGCTTTAAACTTAAACTTTAAGGAGCTTTAAACTTAAACTTTGAAGAGCTTAAAAAGCACATTCCAGAGCTTGTTCTAAAAAAAATTATTTTAAAAAATCCTCATTTCTGAAACAGTAATGAAATCTCATCTGCCTTTCTAAGAGTGGAGGTGTGACGATATCAGATAATTAGATAGTTACACTTTGACATTTGAGATAACTTAATTTTATTATTTTTCAGTTCTAAAACCGTATCACTTGGCATGCAACAGTGTTCCTATACTCGAGAACCAACTGAATTAACTGCAGAGAAGGTTTGTTTGTTAAAGAGGTGGTTCTTATTTATTTCCTTATTAAGTGAAATGCTTCATATAACAAAACATAAACTTTGGAAAGAGTAGCGAAATGAACAATAAAATATGCAGTATATAATTTCTGGGATCAATAGCAGAAATATTTGAGAAGTAACTTATTTTGATTTTTTTAATGTTTATTTATTTTTGAGAGAGTGAGAGAAAAAGCACGAGCAGGGGAGGAACAGGGAGAAAGGGAGACACAGAATCCAAAGCAGGCTCCAGGCTCTGAGTTGTCATCACAGATCCTGACATGGGGCTCAAAGCCACGAACTGTGAGATCATGACCTGAGCTAAAGTCATATGCTTAACTCATTGAGCCACTCAGGCACACCTATTTTGATTTTTTAACTTTTTAAAACTTTAATTAATTAATTAATTTTAATGTTTATTTATTTTTGAGAGAGACAGAGACAGAATGTGAGTGGGTTAGGGGCAGAGAGAGAGGGAGACACAGAATCTGAAGCAGCCTCCAGGCTCTGAGCTGTCAGCAGAGAGCCTGATGGGGGGGCTCGAACTCTCGATCATGAACTGAGCCGAAGTCGAACGCTCACCCGACTGAGCCACCCAGGTGCCCCGTATTTTAATTTTTTTAAAGCCTATTTTATAACTCATTTGGCCTGGAGATTTTTTCTTTTTTACACATTATGATACATATAATTGATAGAAAACAAATAAGCCCGATTCCTAAAAGTTCTCAGTAAAACTATATACACACTCACATACACACATGCATACATATGTTCTTCTTTTATGTTTTGGGTCTTAGATAACTATTATAGATTAAATACCCACAGGTAGACTTCACGTAATTGGAACACTGGAGTAATAGGAAAATGTGGTGAATTAAATTTTTTGGTAAAGTTTTTGTTTTATTAAAGTATGCAGAGTGTAACTGAATCATTTTGTAACTTTGGCCTCTGCTGCATCTCAAATAATTGTTTTGATCATATATTCTCTAGATTTGGGAGGAATAGGACTAACTGCCAGTAGCATCCTAGAAGTTGATAATCTAAGAGCTTATTTTCAGGTGATTTATTTGATGACTTAGAGGAGAAATTGTAATTGTGAGATTTTATGTCATATTCTTTTCATATTTAAAAGTTTTTGAAACTTTGGATTTTTTTAATGGACCTTTCTATGTTTAAAAGCAGTCTAACTTGGAGAAGATGTATTCTTACAAAGCATCTGATAAAATTTCTTCTGGCAGTAACATTCCCAAAAGAAGGTACAGAGTTGAAAATTTTTATTTTCTATACTTACTATATCAATACCTTTTTTCTTCCTTTCCTAAAGGTAAATATCTGTCAGATGTTGGGCTATTTCAGTTGGCAGAAGGAAGTTAAAAGTTAAAGCATAAGCCTCCAGTGTTAGAATTATTGAAGAAGACCTATAAAATGATAGTATTAACATTAATTTAATAACTAACACTTCTTGGGTATTATTGTTTGCCAAACTCTGTACTAAATGCTAAGTATATTATTTGTAATATCTTATTTAATTCTTACAACAGCCTATGAGTTAACCACTGCTATTTATTCCCATTTTAAAGTTGAAGATACCAAGGGTGAAGAAGTTAACTAACTTGTTCAGTTGCACATAGCTCATACCAGAGCTGACTTTCAAATCTATATTTGTCAACCTCTAGCATCTAAGCACTCATTATATTTGTATAAAATATATATTTCCAGCCCACTTAAAATACATTATATGGCAATATAAAATGGTAAATATGAGAGTTGGTACAAATAATGAATGTACCTATTGTACTTTGGAGCTTGCTGTCTGACTTGCTGACTTAATGGAAGTATGGAGAATGTACAGAATTACAGAAGGTCTGAAGATGGAGAATTTGAAAAACTTGTCAGGACCTTTATACACAGATTACTGAATGGACTATGTTTATATATGTATCAGGTGAAAATAAATGTGCTCTGATGCTGTTTCTTTTTTTTTTTTTTTTTAATTTTTTGAGTTTGTTTTGAGAGAGAGAGCGAGCCTGGGAGCACGAATGAGGGAGGGGCAGAGAGAGAGGGTGAGAGAATCCCAAGCAGGCTCTGCACTGTCAGCACTGAGCTTGATGCGGGGCTCGAACTCACAAATCGTGAGATCGTGACCTGAGCTGAAACCAAGAGTTGGACACTTAACCAACTGAGCCACCCAGGCGCCCTGATACTGTTACTTTCTAATGGATTTCTCACTTAGAGAATACTACTTTGGATCTGACAAACATTTACTGTAATACGTCTTCCCCTCAAAACAATTTCTTTTTGTTTAGATATGGAGTAATTACTACATTTTATGTAAACAAAAAGGTTAAGTAGTGTATAAAACAATATATCCATTCAGTATGCGGAAGCATTTCTTCATTTAAACATTTACTGTGGTTTTGCTAGGCATCTTCTTGTGCCAGGTATTATTCTAGACAGTGGGATTGAGTGGGGAAAAACAGAGACATAGCCCCCCCACCCCCCGGGCCCTCCCAGGGTTTATACTCTGGTGAGATATACAGGTAAGGGAACATAAAATTACAATTCAGGGTTGTAACACTTTGGAAAAGCAGTTTGGAAGTGACACTTGATCAAGGCTTGGGTAGAAGTGAAGTGAAATGAGGGGAAGTTTTCTGAGCAGAGGAATGGCCCATATATTAAAACCTGAAAGCAAAAGAAGGTATGATACGATGAGGAACTCAACAAGTATGCTAGCAATTTCCTGGTAGAGGGAAGTGAGGGAGTGGTAAATATTTAAGACTGGAGAATTAAATAGGGTCCAGAATATCCAGTTTCCTTTCAGGCACTCAACTTGATCAGTTGAGATGAGATCTAAGAGGATTTTCAGTAGGATAGTGACATCAAATTTATGATTGAGAACAGAGGTTGGCATTTCCATAGAGGATCAGATAGTAAATAATTTAGGCTTTGTGGGTCATGTGGTCTCTGTCTAACTACTCCACTTGGCTGTTGTAGCCTTAAAGCAGCCATAAATGATATGTAAAGAAATGAGTGTGGCTGTGTTCCAATAAAACTTTATTTATGGACACTGAAATTTGAATTTCATATAATTTTCACATGTCACAAAATGTTCTTTTGATTTTTTTAAATTGTTTAAAAATGTAAGAAACCATTCTTAGCTTACAAACCTTATCAGAACACATGGATTTGTCCCATGCACCCTAGTGTGCTGACTCTTGATCAGTGACTCTTGCTGTGGAGGGATTAGAAGGCTAGAGGATCAGAGTGTAGAGAAAGAAATAAGGCTATTGCAGTAGAATTTTCAGGAGAAGATGGGAACATAGATGAGGGAAGTGGCAGTGGGCATGGACAGAAATAGAACTGTAAGATATTTAGGAGATAGAATTGTTAGGACTTGGTGATTGGAAATTCAGGTGGGCTGAGGAAAATGGAGAAGTTGAACATGACACTTAGGTTTCTGTCTTTGATTACGGGTAAGAGTGTTGTCCCTCCCGTCACTGGCAACATAAGAGGAACACCGATTTGAGAGATTGTTGGATATTAAGGGGACAAGGAGTTTATTGATAGATGTACTGAGTTTGAGACACCTGTGGAGTAGTCCAGATACTAATTTTAATGTATGGGCTTAGTGTAGAGAAGTGAGAGTGATGCTTACACATCAATAACTATTATTTTAAAGTTCATTTGAATTTTTATGAAAATCATACATATGGGGGCGCCTGAGTGGCTCAGTTGGTTAAGCATGGGACTCTGGATTTTGGCTCTGGTCCATGATTTCATGGGTTGTGAGATTGAGCTCCTCCTGGGGCTCCACGATGACAGTGTGGAGCCTGCTTGGGTTTCTTCTCTCTCTCCCTTTCTCTGTGTCCCTCCCCAGCTTGCACACACTCTCTCTCTCTCAAAATAAATAAACATTAAAAAAATAATACATGTACATGGTTTTAAAATTGGTACTTAATGGCATGTCACAAAGCACACCAGTTCACACCCTTCCCAAACCTACTTTGTTCTGTTCTGTAGAAGCAGTCATCCTCAAATCTTCCAGCTGGGCTCTCTGATATTTGCCACTATATTTCTTTTTTTTTTTAAATTTTTTTTAACATTTATTTATTTTTGAGACAGAGAGAGACAGAACATGAACGGGGGAGGGTCAGAGAGAGAGGGAGACACAGAATCCGAAACAGGCTCCAGGCTCTGAGCTGTCAGCACAGAGCCCGATGCGGGGCTTGAACTCACAGACCGCGAGATCATGACCTGAGCTGAAGTCGGACGCTTAACTGACTGAGCCACCCAGGCGCCCCTGCCACCATATTTCTAAGTGGCATACTTAGATTACTGGTTTTGGACCAACTAGTTTTGGAAATTTTTTTGTTGACATTCTATAATGGTGGATTAGGGCTTATCCTCCATATGCCTTCCCCTCATTTCCCTTCCTTCATTCCCCTCTTGACCAAAGCAATTACATTTCAAGTTTTGGTCAGATTAACAATTTGTTTTTATGTTATTAAACCTACTCAAACATTATATACTACTAAGCCAAACTTTGTTACTATGGCCACCACTACCTTATTTTCCTTGATGTTAGTAATTGTCTTTTTTGTTTTCTTTGCTTGGTTTTTAGTGTTCTTGTTCCTTATTTTTCTTTTCCCTTGTTTTTAATCTCTTTTTGTTTATTCTCTTGGAGAGTTCCTTGACTTTATATTCCCTTCCATCTAGTAAGATTTTAATTTTATTTTTCAAAAATTTAATTTCTAAGAACTATTTATTGTTCTCTTTCTTCATTCTTTTTTTTTTTTTTTTAACGTTTATTTATTTTTGAGACAGAGAGAGACAGAGCATGAACAGGGGAGGGGCAGAGAAAGAGGGAGACACAGAATCGGAAGCAGGCTCCAGGCTCTGAGCCATCAGCCCAGAGCCTGATGTGGGGCTCGAACTCGTGGACTGTGAGATCTTGACCTGAGCTGAAGTCTGACGCTTAACCGACTGAGCCACCCAGGCGCCCCTCTTTCTTCTTTCTTTAACATAACAACATTTTCTTGTTTCATGGATACAACATCTCTACTTTTTGGTGATTTTCATAGTAGTAATTTTGAACTTTTCTTCTGTGCACTTGTAATAACATTCATAGGCAAAATATTTTTTATTAAATGTTCTCCATGTATATTTCTGCTTTAGGGCTATGTTACCCAAAATTTGTTAGTATAGATGATAAAACTTATTTGTGAAATCATTTAAAATACCATTTTGCAAACAGTACATTAGTATAAAGATTTTTATAAATATTAAGATAAAGGTCAATGTAATTATATTATTTAAAACAAATTTATAATTATCTTGAGTAAACTGATATTACTGATTCCTTGAACTGATGTATCTTTTCTCAGGCTTACATCTACTTATTTTAGTGATAAGATTTGGTAATTGTGGAAATCTTACTTTACACTGTAGATTTTGAATTCTTGCAACAGAGAAATTTATAAACATTTCTCAGGTATCAAACATGTTCCCCCCTTTCTTTACCAAAGGAGGACTTTATTTAAATGTGGCATCTTTTATATGGGCTATTCCATATAATTTCATTTGTATAACTTTTTCTCCTTATAATTACTTTATCAGTGAGAAATGCTTGTTAAAGAAAATGGTTTTCTATTTTGCTGCCTGTCACCTTCCGTGTTGTTTGCTAATTGGGTGTTTTTTATCCTTTTGAGGAGCCAAAAGCGGTAGTATTTTCTTTGGCTTATTTTTGTTTGATTCTGAAGAAAAGTGTGAACAATTTGATTAATTCCATGCTAATGTGCCTCACCAGCCAAAAATTAGTGATATCACAGTAAAGAATCGTAGATTCTTTAGCATCTATCACAGTAAAGAATCAATAGATTCTCTCTTGGTCAAAAAAGAGTTATTTTCATTATAGATAGGGAGTATTAAAGCATTTAGTTGAGGATGAGGGTAGGGAAAGTGCTGTTTTTAAACATACTCATTTTTGATGAATTCCAATTGCAGTTTTAACTTTACCATTATAATGAATGCATTTGATTGAAATTATTGAAAATCTAGGCTGTTGTAGATCACAATTATGTTACTGGTATTATGAAGAATAAATGTTACTATTGACTTGGAACAATATTCTCATTTTGGGGGTTAAATAAAAAGTGATCTTGGAGAAAGAAAAGCTTTTATCATTTACATTCTTTTAAATATTTTAGCATCATGGTACATTCACCAGGAAAATCTTACAAGTCCTCAGAACCTGTTATTTCAGCTGAAGAGCAGAAGACTCAGGTATGGCTTTTGTGAAAAGGCAGTATTTGAAAGGATAGTTGTGAACATATGCATGCTTAAAATTTTTTTGCCAGTATTTTAAAAATTGTTCTTTAGCAAGGAGTCTGAGATACAGTTTAGTTTTCACCCTAAGGGAAAATGTAATATCTGAAGCTCTAAAAATAGAAGGCTGGATTTTTCCAAGTACATTTGAAAAGAAAACAAAAAATGTTGAGTTGTTTTCTTTGTTCTTTGTTCAGACTATGCTGTATAGCATACTGGTGGAAGCAAGGCAGGAACATGCCAATCAGAAGGGTGTTCCTCCCGCTATTCTGGCAACAAATAAGATACTGCTGGATATGGCCAAAATAAGGTAAGCTGTCTGTTTGCATATGTTCTAACTTATTTTCTTCTAACGTAATGTATTTGTAACATGGATTGTTAAGTGATAGTATGACTTTGGGTCCAGCTGTCGTGTCTGTGCGTTGACTGCCCAGTCTCCCATGCTGCTGCCCACAATGTCACCACCGAGCTATAGACCCATGTTTCTACGTCAATGAAAATCAACAGTTTTCAGCAATCAGATTCATTCTGTATAAAATCTAACTCTTTATCCACAAAGCCTCCATACATGCATTTCAGGCAACTACCAAAACTCTTCCTGAATATCTTACTTTTTTAAATTCATACCATCATGTTCTCAGTGATGCACGTTTAAAACCCCGGGTATTATTTTCACTCTTCTAACATGGATCCCCATCTTTGTCTTATTTAAATAGTTTTGAGACTTTTTCATGTAAATATTCCTTATGTGTCTGTGTATTCTCTCCTCTCTCTTTTTAGTGACACCCTGTTAGTTTGGACCAGTGCTCCTGGACTATTGCAAAAGCCAGTTACTTTTTCCTTCATCTCTCCCTCTCTGTTTCACCTGATAATATGACACTAAATCAGTCTTTATCATGTTGTACTTCTGCTTAACTAGTTCCCCACTGTCTTAACTTCTGTAGCTTATAATTCAGGCCCCTCCATTTATGGACTGAAACCTCCTTTTCCAGCCAAGTCATACGATTTTGAATGGTTTATCTTACCTAGGCTCTTTACCATTTGTTAAAGACCCACTTTCAACTTCCATATATTTATTTACAGTGTTGCTTCTGCCTTGTGGTTTCTTTGATTCCCCAAAACTCCTTTTAGGGAATCCTTTAAGATCTGGCTTTATTAATTATTTTTTCCATGAAGTCTTATATGCTCTTTAACAGCAAAGTAATTCCTCTCGCTAGAATTCATAAAGGACTTTAAAGTTAAATTTAGAAGAAGCTTCTATGGCACTTCTTACACAATGCTTTACTTACTTTTTTTGTTATTATTATTATTGGTATACATGTGTTCTATCTTGCAGATTTTAAACTCTGTGCATAAAGACACTATGTTCTCATCATTTTCTGTCTTCCGAAGCACCTAACACAATGCCTAATAAACACAAGTTGGTCAATAAATATTTAGAAGAAATATTAACAAAGAATAGTTGTTTGGAAATTGTATTCATCATTTATACTTTCTTTTAAAAAATTGTTCTTGTCACTAAATTTTATCCAAAAGGTGTTACTTTAGTGTAGAAATTTTAATAATAGAATATAGCGCTTATATTTTATAATAATTATTTCATTAAAAGTAAGTATTCAGGGGTGCCTGGGTGGCTCTGTCAGTTAAGCTTCTGACTCTTGATTCTGGCTCAGGTCATGATCTCCTGGTCATGGGATCGAACCCCATGTCAGGCTCTACACTGACAGTGCAGAACCGGCTTGGGATTCTCTCTCTCTCCCTCTCTCTGCCCCATGTCTCAAAAATAATAATAACAAATAAATAAATATTCCAAGACCACACTTTAATATTTAGTGAAGATGTTTGAAGGAAAAAGAATAATCATGAGATTGGCAGATTTTTAGAAGGTAGGCAACATACAGTCTCTTGGATATTGGATACAGTAAGAAATAGTGAGTTAAAAGCCTAAAGTAGTTAGCAGGTTTGTTGTTACCGGTAAATACTTCGTAAATAATGAATGGGATTTTCTTTTTTGTTTCTTAGCCTGTCAGTTGTCCGCAGTTAAAGCCTCATAGTTATTTATTTTGAGAGAGAGAGAGTGAGAGAGAGAGCACACGTGCATGAGCCGGGGAGAGACACAGAGAGGGGAGAGAGGCAATCCTAAGCAGGCTCCATGCTGTCAGCGCAGAGCCCAATGCAGGACTCGATCTCATGAACTGCGAAATCATGACCTGAGCTGAAATCAAGAGTTGGACACTTAATTGACTGAGCTTCCCAGGTGCCCCGGGCCTCATAGTAGCCTTTTTTTTATTATTTACAAAAATAATAATAAGATCAGTCATAGAATAGAACATTAGTTTCTTCATGATAATACCCTATTTATCAGTTAGTACCGTGTTTCTGTGGTGACAATGGTGGTGGTGTTTTTATTCATAAATTGCTAAAATGGCAAATCTTTAAATGGTGGAAAGCAAAGAAAGACATCATAAAATATGAGTGCCTGTATTACACATTGTTTCTGATTGTTGGAAAAATATATGTTTACTGTTAGTATGACACTAAATATCAGCTATGTTACTGGAGTGATAATGTTTTAGTGGTTTGTTGACCTTTTAATTTTTTTGAATGACAGACCTACTGCAGTTGAAAATGTGAAAAGGATCGATGGTGTTTCTGAAGGCAAAGCTCTTATGTTGGCCCCTCTGTTGGAAGTTATCAAACATTTCTGTCAAAAAAATAGCATTCAGGTAAAATACTGTGATTTTTCAGGAACTGTGAGAATAAACATTTTTTAATAATTTCAGAAACACCTTTCAACAGCAGTATTTTCTCCATTTACAGTTGGTCCTTGAACAATGTGGAGCATTAGGGGCGCTGACCCCCACACGATCAAAAATCTACAGATAACTTTTGAATCTCCCAAAACTTACCTACTAAGTAGCCTACTGTTGACTGGAAGCCTTATTGAGAACACAGACAGTCGATTAACACATATTTTTTATGTTATATGTTTTATATACTATATTCTTACAATAAAGTAAGCTAGAGAAAAGAAAATGTTATTAGAAAAATCAAAGAAGAGAAAATATATTTATGGAGCTGTACCGTATTTGTTGAAAAGAAAATCTGCATATAAGTGGACCTGTCCCATTCACACTGTATTGTTCAAGGGTCAACTGTATTTTCATTTCCACACTGGACACTTAAAAAAGCGATTCAGATTGTTTGTATAGTAAATCACTTATAAAAACATGTTAGTTACCTATATTTATTTATTTAATTTTTTTTTTTTTTTTTTTTTTTTTTTTTTTTTTTTTTTGAGAGACAGAAAGAGAGCACGAGTAGGAGAGGGGCAGCGAGAGGGGGAGAGAGATCCCCAAACAGGCTCTGCACTGTTAGCACAGAATCTGACATGGGGCTTGATCCCATGAACTGTGAGATCATGACCTGAGCCAAAATCAAGAATTGGATGCTCAACCGACTGAGCCACCCATGCGCCCCCTCTCTTCAGTCTTCATAGTGTTTTCTTCCTATCCTTTTACTTCTTGCTTCACTGTAAATGACCGTTTCCACAGGGACCTTTGGGTTTCTTTCTTTAAACTCCACATGTAGACTCTATTAGTCTGTGTACTCCAACATAGAAGGTGAGGCATTGTGAGGTGGTAGAAAGTCTATTAAACTCAGAATCAGGGAATCAAGAATTTAATTCCACCACTGTCTACCTGGGGAAGCCAAACGTTAAAGTGTTCTTTAACTTCTTTGGGTTTCCATTTCCTCACGTACAGGATGGAAAGCATACTTTCCTTCCCCATATTAAAGAAACAATGGATGAATTAGAAAGATAAAAGATAACAGGGTGGGAATAAAAAGTTGGAAGAGTTAAAAATATGGAAGGAAGTATTTTAAAAAAATTTTTTAAGTTCATTTATTTATTTTGAGAGAGGGGTGGGGGAGGGGCAGAGAGAGATGGGGAGAGAGAATCCCAAGCAGGCTCTGCACTGTCAGCACAGAGCCCAACATGGGGCTCGATCTCACAAACCATGAGATCATCACCTGAGCCAAGATCAAGAGTCAGACACTTAACCGACTGAGCCACCTAGGCACCCCTGGAAGACAATATTAAAGGGCTATTTTTACTTGTAAGAATCTCCTGTAAGCTTTGGACAGGCACATTTGGATCCCACTTTAGAAATCATCCTTGTAATCTTAAAACTCTGATATGTCTTATCACAGAATAGTTGTGTTTGGGGGAGTATTATCCTTCTCTGTGAGCTTGGTTTTATGTATACTAGTGTGCATATGCAAATGTAAATGGTTATATTGGAATGCAGATTCATTAATTTATAGTGAGAAATGCAACTGGAAAGTTTCACTTGACCCAGCCAGTGTGTTTTCCTCTCCTATTGAGGAAAAAGGGATATGGGAGGCCGGCTTATCTGACAGTTGCTTAGCATGCCTGGAATATAACAAGGGGCATTCTGATGGTGTCTGAAGTTGTCTCTAAGCATCAAGGCAGGTTGAGGCATTCTCATACATTACTTGCCCGGGAAGCTGTCCTATTCAAATCTAGTTAGCTAAGGCATCTTCTCCTCTAGACAGTGCTTGGATAGGCATTGCCTACTTCTGTCGTTCTGCCTTTCCTATTTATATGTTTCCACAATTGACCACTGTCTATCCACATAGCCTTTTATCTACATAGAACATGATTTGATGAGACTTTTGCTCATTAGAATCACATTCTAGCCCTATCTTCTTGAGATTACTGCTCTCATATTACTTTGCTTAGTGTTTTGGATGTTTCTAAACCCTTTGGTCACAAGTTTACAGATGATACCATGATTTTGTCCCCTAAATAATAAAATCTGTATGGATTATCAGCATAACTTACAGTGGTCACATTTCCAAAACTTTGGTATAGGAGTGTCACATTGTTGCCTCCAACTTTAGACCGTTATACAGACATACCTAGAAATCTGGCTAATGAAGTTTGATGTTAGTTAGGCATTCCTAGGAATTTAGGGCCAAATTTGACAGCATTCAGGTCTCAGATGGAAACACTTCATTTAATAAAAAATACTCTTCCTTGAAAATTTAGGGGTGCCTAGAAACAACGACTTTAGGTCATTGGATTGTCTGGGCCTCTCTGTTCACCAAACTGCAGTCGTGCTAGGTATCTGTGAACTAATCTACAGACTCATTTTTTATTTAGGATAGAAATGAACTTCTGTGGGTTAACAGTAAGCCAAGTTCTATTGGATTTAATTCTTTTAATTTAGTATTTGTGCTTATGTTTTGAAAGGTAAAGTTAGGAGAAACTTCATGTATCTATGTGAATCATATATAATTCTACCACTAACTCTCATTTGGTCTTTATTTCAAGATATTTTCTTCATTAATCTCATATTTTCAATCCTTTCCCCACTTTTTTTCTTTTAAACATGTCCTAAAGAACTATATTGAAGAATTTAGATAATGCTTCAAGTTTAGAGCCACAGTTTGTACATATCTTTTTAAACTATATGTATATAGTGATGATATATTTACTTATGATATATTAGAATTTGTGGGTGTGGTATCTGAGTTTGAATTTTAATTTGGTTTATTCATTCATTCAACGTTCACTTCCAGGGATTAAGAAATTTAGGGTCAGAGTGGTCCACATTATAGTTCATTTGTTATTCCCTCTTATTGGCTAACGGGGAGGCTAGACATTTCTGGTCCTATAATCATGTTTGCCATTACAAATATTTTATCGAAAAACTTACTCCCTCTAGCCTTATTTTATCTTTTTAGATAAATAGATAAAAACAAAAACAAAAACAGGGGCACTTGAGTGGCTCGGTCGGTTGAGCGTAGGACTCTTGATTTCGGTTTGGGTCATGATCCCTAGGTTGTGGGATCTACACTGCCAGCACAGAGCCTGCTTGGGATTCTCTGTCTCCCTTCTCTCTCTGTCCTTCCTCTGCCCTGTCTCGTGAGTATGCACTCTTCTCTCTCTCTCGCTCTCTCTCTCAAAAATAAACAAACATTAAAAACAAAAAACGTAAAAACCTTTTTTGAGCTCTTTGTAAAAAGCGAATTTTTTACTGTTCTTTAGAGACTTTTCCCCCCAGTGCCTAATGACCATATTAATACTCTATCATTATATTGATATTATTATTGATCATTTTGTTACACTTTAAATTTTGTAGACAGACCTCTTTCCAAATACAAAACTTCAGGAAAAACAAGGGAACAGTCTGGTGCCGAAAAATGGAGCATGCTCCCTTTCGCAGTCTGTGGCCATCACGTATTCTTTATTCCAAGAAAAGAAGATGTCTTTGGTAAGTGTTTTACTTTCAAGTTAGAGGGGATTGTCAAATTTATGTAAACATGTGTTTTATCAGTTTTTCAAATATTAAATGTGACTTGGGATAAAATTCTTATAATCAATCCTACAATATTTTCTATTTCATTTTATATTTCATCAAAAAAATTGTTTTTAATGTTTTTATTTTCTGAGACAGAGAGAGACAGAGTATGAGTCAGGGAGGGGCAGAGAGAGAGGGAGACACAGAATCTGAAGCAGGCTCCAGTCTCTGAGCTGTCAGCACAGAGCCCGACTCAAGGGCTCAAACTCAAGGATCGTGAGACCATGACCCGAGCTGAAGTCGGATACTTAACTGACCAAGCCACCCAGGCGCCCCTATATGTAATTTTAGACTAGAATGTCATTTTCTTTTTCTGCTAAGCCTACTTTTGTCAATTAAGTAAAAACAGCAAGTATACTTTGACCATGATTATTTTATAGAGGTTGTATAGAGGTGCTGTTAAACACACTTACAGCTTAGGGATATTAGAGCAGCCATATTTTAAGACTCTATTTTTTTTAAAGCTGGGACTAATAGTTTAATAACTATTAGCTTATGTATTGATAAAGAATTATCTCCAAGATACATTAAAGGGGAGATGCAGAGCTGTTTGAAAAACATAAATTTGTGTGTATATATATGCATTTTTATTTATTGACATATCCTTGTGTATGTATACAGAAATGCATAGAATATCATTGGAAGGATGTCCAAGAAGCTAGAAATAAGTTTAAAAAAAAAAAAAAACACTAACAACAAACTTGTTTTCCACTCTGTATCCTCTAATACTATTCTGTTTTTTAAACCATGCCTGATGGTCTTTGAAAAAAATCTTCATTACTGTGAAAAATGGCCATATTAATGTTTTTTCATATTCAGTGTTCTGGCCTAAATCCTTAAGGCTGTTGAGGCCAGTGTAAATATGAAAAACAGTCCATAGTTTGTCTTCATCACTTAATAGATATTCTAATTAAACAGTCAAATTTCTAAAATTAAAAGTACCAAAGCCATTACAGAAGAAACCAAATAATTCCATTGAACTATTTTTGAAAAAAATTCTTATTTAAATAGTAATTTACACATGTGAGTTAAATATGCTTGTATATACATAAATTGAACATCAATATCTATGGCATAATTGAATATGGTACTAAGAAAATTTGGCATAGCTTCTATAAAGTACATTCTAATACTATGCCATGATATGTGGTTTCATGTAGTTTCAGTATTATATTACATATTCATGGTTAAAAATGTGAAGAATGGTGTATTTTCATTAATGTCTTATACTATTATTTTGTTGTTTGTTATTGTGTAATATCATGGTATAATTATCTGTTCTTCCCACGGGTCTGAGAGGGTCTGTGCCAACTAACCACAAAATTAACCATACCTAAGGACTAATTAATCTGGAGCAATAATACAATTAGTTCTAGGTAATTTGATGCCTGGGATCAAATAACCCTGATATTATGCACACATGGTGCATACTGTGTAGTAGAAAAAGGTAGACAGTTAATTAAGGTAATTCAAAATCTACCTTTGAAGGATGTAATTAGTGCTTCAAATGTTCTATTCTGTGAAAGTATCTACATTCACGTAAATACAATCCAAATTCATACTTCAAAGATATATTAAGGGAGTATCATGAAATAATTTAGAGCTGACTAAACTTTCTGAGTATTTAAAGCAATGTTTTATCTAATGTACGTTGTAAATGGATTTGGAACTACCTTTGTTTAAAAAGCTACATGAATCTGTAATGCTGTCCTAAATTTAAAACAATTCATCTTAAGTTTAATGCTAGGCAAGAGATGACAGAATAAATTGTGGTTATTATTTTATGAATAGAGCCAATATAAAAACCTTATTAAAGTCTTCTCAAGAACCTTGTATAAAATGCACCTGGAGCCTTACATTATCACTAAGCATTTTAGGACTTGTCTTCTTGGAAATTCATATAACTGAAATACCATGTAGTAGTTCAATTATAGAATATTGGATTACAGTTCCCTCTATTTTCAAAAGGCTGTGGCAGTCAGTAGACTTCCACAGAATGATTACTCTCTACTACTGATAGGTTTTTAAAGTGAATAATTATAGAGGGATTGAGGAATGAGTTCTTAGCTAAAGCTGGATGATTTTGTTTTATTCAATACAGTAAGTATAAAAAGTAGAACTGGAGATGTATAATGTGGGCAGTTTTAAAGAAATAGTAAACTTGAAAATTTGGAATGAAAGTTCAGTGCATTGTTTATTTCTCAGTGAACATTTACTACCTGAAGGTTTTGGACCTTTTATTTGCATACAGTACCGTGCAAACATTTGAAACCTCACTGGTTGTTTTGTTCCTCTTTCTCTAGATGAGGATAGCTGAGAACAGGATTCTGCCTCTCACAGCAGTTGGCATGCACTTATCCCAGGCGGTGAGAGCTGGCTGCCCACTTGATTCGGAGCGAGCAGGCCTGACTCCAGAGGTTCAGAAGATTATTGCTGATGTTATCCGAAACCCTCCCATCAACTCAGGTGATCACTGTGACCCTCGTCTACAGCCTTAATGACTTGAGTCACTGAACCCAGATGAAGTAAACAAGCAATCCACTAATATTTTTCACTTCACCAGCATTAACCCTTTATGCTACTATGAAAACTTACTTTGGTAATGCTTGTTAATTGTTTTTCAAAACCAGTCTTTCTTCCCATTACCACTCAGAAGAGACTGCATCTGAGAAATTCTTGGTTTCCTTTTCGGCTTTAGAATACAACTTCCACTACCCCCAAAACAATGAACTTTCATCCTTTTCTAACTTCTGCTTCACCCCTTGAAAACAACACGTTTTTTTCCCATGTTCATTTCCCGTATTGACTTCTCACTTCCCCTTGAATCTTACAGATTCCTTGTCATTTGTTTCACTGAAGTAGCCTTATTCTACAATTCTTATTCAATACAGTGGTCTCAGTCAGTGTGATGTTGAAGAGCTGGTCCCAGGTCTCTAGGCCCCCACGTAGAATGGTGTCCTCTTGTCACTTTGCTGCAGAACCTGAGCCGTGCTGAGACCAAGCCCCTTTGCCTGCCCTGCAGAAACTTAAAAATTATGATCTGTTTTTTACAGAATTAAAGATGAGCTACCTCAGAAGATTTTTCTCCCTACATGTGCAACCTGGCCATGTTAGAATTCAATAAATCCGATAAATATTTCCACATTCTTAGGGCAGAGCAGTAGACATACAAAAAGCCTTATCTCCAAAACCACAATGCAAATACTTAAGTTTCTATTAACTCAGGTTCATTACCACTTGGGAACAACTAGGCAGTTCCCCCCCAAAATTTGGAAATAAGGGAAATAAGATCACCTTCTGAAAGCACAGTCAATACTATGTTAAATTGGTTAGAACAAAGATATTAAAGTCACCTTAAAAGGCAGCAATAATTCTAGGTTTGAGGAAAGCTTGACTGAAGGCCTAAAGAAAGGACACCTTCATCGCTTCCATTGATCAACTATGGAGGCAGAGGGGGAAGACAAAGACAAAGAGGCAAGTGTGGGTAGTAGTCATCTAAATTATTCCCAGAGAACTAAAATTTTTCTTTCTTTTTACCTTAAAAGATTGATTATTTATCTATTTATCTATTTATTTATTTATTTATTTATTTATTTATTTATTTACATTTCTTTCTTTCCTTTGGATAATATCTGTGCCCAGTGTGGGGCTCAAACTCACGACCCTGAGATAAAGAATCACATGCTCTCTCAATTGAGTCAGGCACCCCGAAAATATTTGTTTTAATTATACCATATTAAAGTTGTACTGCCAACTATTTCAAAAAAACAAACATGCAAGTTCTGATCCTGGCCAATGAGACTTCAAGTATATTCTTTTTTTTTTTTTTTTTTTTTTTTTTAGTGTTTATTTATTTTTGAGACAGAGAGAGACAGAGCATGAATGGGGGAGGGTCAGAGAGAGGGAGATACAGAATCTGAAACAGACTCCAGGCTCTGAGCTGTCAGCAAAGAGCCCGATGCGGGGCTCGAACTCACGGACCGCGAGATCATGACCTGAGCCGAAGTCGGCCGCTTAACCGACTGAGCCACCCAGGCGCCCCGAGACTTCAAGTATATTAAGGGCCTATTGATTAGTTATGCCAAGATCTTATTTGAGTATTTGAGGAAGACATTTCAGCAACTAATTCTGCTTCTATATCACTTCCTTGCCTTCTGGTTATAATTTGAGTTCTCAAGTAGATCTGTCTGTAGGGAAAGTATGCACTAGTCTTGCTAATCTGGATACTTATCTGTGTGATAATTGTGAATTCATAATTGTAAATCAGGGAATTGACAGCTCGTGAGCATGGCTAATGTGGATCTGTTAAGGTTAAAGTAGGTCTCTAAATCTGAAAACCTGAGTGCTGTGTCACGGACTGTGATAAAACATCCAAGCTTACTTAGCCGTGAATCATCTTATGAGAAAGCTAGGCAGCTGTCCTGGTCACATTCCCATTGTTCCAACTCCAGCAGCCACCTACCTTGAAATTAAGGTAGAGGAAGGAAAACCGTAATTACTTTGTAGGGTTAGACTATGATTATATCAAACCTCTCTTTCTCCAATGCAAAGTAAAATAGTATTGTAAAGGAAGTCAAAGACTCCGATGCCTTCTTGATTTTAATACTTGTGGAATTATTTTTTTCCTTTGTGTATGTATAATCTCTCAGGACTTAAAGAAGTGTTTGTCTTTTGATGAGGCTGTTGGGTAGTAGGTGGTATTCTCTGAAAGAGTTTATGCAGTTTTTTTCCTTTTTCCTTTTTGTTTTTTTGCTTCCTGTTGACCATCATGTTTGGTATCATTGGCTACCTTCCTTAAATCCTGAAGACTGGCGAATGTGTCAGCCTGGTCAGTGAGAGCAAAGTCTCTGGTGACTGCTGACCTGTTTCAATGTAGGCTTACCATTTCACAGCTATGTGACCTTGGGCAAATTACCCAATCTCCCCAAGCCCCAGTTTTCCTCATCTTAAAATTTTTTTTAATTTTTTTTTTAATTTTGTGTGTGTGTGTGTGTGTGTGTGTGTGAGAGAGAGAGAGAGAGAGAGAGAGAGCAAGCAGGGGAGGGGCAGAGAGGGAGACACAGAATCCGAAGCATGCTCCAGGCTCAGAGCTGTCAGCACAGAGCCCAATGGGGGGCTCAAACTCATGAACCGCAAGATCATGACCGAAGCGGTAGCCAGATGCACTGGCAGCGCTGTGCAGAGGTACTCAAACCCATAAACTGAGAGATAATGACCTGAGCCGAGACCAAGAGTGGAATGCTTAACCGACTGAGCCACCCAGGTGTCCCTTGGGCAGATATTCTTGAATGACATAAAATAGATGTTCTAATTTCGATTCATTATTGGCAGAGGGAAATGGTAGGGAAGGATTTAACATTCTAGTATTTAGCCAATTATTGACAACATCTATTTTATTTGGCTATGGTAAAGAATCCAGGTGTTCCTAATTTGCTTTACAAATCATATAGTTGTAAAATTACAGGATTTTAGACCTGGAAAGGAAATTGGAAATCATTAAATTTTCACTGTGCTAATCCAGCCCTGTTTCAGAGATACGAATTTGAGGCCTAGAGAGTTGCAGATTGTTTTAATATCATGTCAAGATTAGTGACTGAGCAAGTTTTTCTTTTTACTATACGATGTTTAAGCGTACTGCCAACTATTTAAAGAAAGAAATATGCAGTTTCTAATCCTGGTGTAAGATTTGGGTTTATAAACCTCTCATTGATGGGTAAAATAAATATACTTACGTATAATCAGGTTAACATATTTATATGTCTAGTATCTTTAAATATTCTCTAGTCTCCTCTACATTCTGAGTTTAGCAATTTTCATTTCTGATGTCAGACAAGTTTTTAAATTAAGAAATATTAAGGGGCGCCTGGGTGGCTCAGTTGGTTAAGCGTCCGACTTCAGCTCAGGTCATGATCTCACAGTCCGTGAATTCGAGCCCCGCACCGGGCTCTGTGCTGACAGCTCAGAGCCTGGAGCCTACTTCAGATTTTGTGTGTCGCTCTCTCTCTGCCTCTACCCCACTCATGCTCGCTCTCTCTCTCTCTCTCTCTCAAAAATAAAACATTTTAAAAATTAAAAAACAAAACAAAACAAAAAACATTTGTCTTGCGGCGCCTGGCTGGCTCAGCAGTTGAGTGTCCAGCTCTTGATTTCAGCTCAAGTTATTATCTTGCAGTTTGTGGGATCCAGCCCAGTGTCCAGCTCTATGCTGACAGAGTGGAACCTGCTTGGGATTCTTTCTCTCCCTGTCTCTCACTCTCTCTCCCCCTCCCCAGCTTGTATATGCACATGATCTTTCTCTCTCTCTCAAAATAGATAACAACAACAACAAAAAATTTGTCTTTACCACTATATACTGAATATAGCAAATAAATTTTCATTTAGAGAGTCATACTAAATTGAAATTCTACATAAAGAAAACTTTGAAATCTACTTATTAAACATTTAATTCATCTTTCTGCCTATACACTCTATGTAGGTTACACATATAATGTGAAAAAATATATTATTGTAGTTTACTTCCAAAGCCAAAATTGAGAAAGTTAGATTTTGAGAACTATGAGCTCTAAATTTTATTTCTTTGATTGTATATTTATAGTATGTAAGATAACACTTATTGAAATGTGAAATTTTACTTTTGAATTTTTGTTTTTCCTTGATACTTGATAAGAGAAATACTATTCTCTCATCAGAGAAGACATTTTTGAATTATAAATTGTAATAAGAAATGAAGATGTACGTACTACATTAATGACTCAGATGCGTTATTTTCATGTTTTATTTAACTGTAGCCATATTATATAATTTGGTGTTTTAGTGAACAGGTTTGATTGGCATTTAAATTCTGCAAAATACTGAATTGAGAATTTTCTATTATTTTATTATGGCCTAATCTTATACCTGAAAACAGAGTATTTGTGAATTGAGAAATCACATGTATTATTTTCATGCTGTCTTATTTGCTAAGTAGGTTTTGTCCTTGTTATTTAATATTTACAGAAGTTTTAAAACTTTTCAATGTTTTAGTTTATCCATGTTTATGTAATTTTAAGATTTTTTATGGAGTTGAAATTGTAACTATGCTTAATAAATTAGGCAAGACATTTAATGAGGTGTCTGGATAATATTTGAATAATCTCATTCTTCCATTGTTTATGTGCATGTAACTGGAAAATTAAGGGTGGCTTCCAAGGGACCTGCCACAAAACTAGGAGTAATATGATCTCTTTTAAAGCTTTGCAGCCAGTGTTCATTATTCTCCAGTAGAAATTTTCAGCACTTACTTGCCTGTAAAGCTAGGGCAGGAGATGTGTCTTTAATGCTAGATGCCCCTTATTTGCATGTGTATGTTGTAGGATGACTTTAAGATAAAAATATTGGGGCACTTGGGTGGCTCGGTCCGTTAAGCGTCCAACTTTGGCTCAGGTCATGATCTCACGGTCCGTGAGTTCGAGCCCCGCGTCAGGCTCTGTGCTGACAGCTCAGAGCCTGGAGCCTGTTTCAGATTCTGTGTCTCCCTCTGTCTCTGCCCCTCCCCTGTGCATGCTCTGTCTCTCTCTGTCTCAAAAATAAATCAATGTTAAGATAAAAATATTAAGGGTACTTACAGAAATGTGTAATGTGAATATAAGGATTTTCTAATTATATCTAGAAATTATATTCAAATTATAGTACAATAACTTTATACATTTATTAATCATTAACAGTGGTTTAAAACTATAAGCAAATGTTTACACATCATACTTTTATGAAAAGAAGACATTCTAATTTCAGAAACACATTGTTTCAAATGGAATAAAATGTCTCATTTTTCCTTTCAAAATAATTCATTGAATCTATGATGCCATGATAATTCAAAGTTATTGAACTATGTTTCCAAAGAATTCGCTTGTATAATGTACATTTACAATATGATGAAATTAAGGATGTATAGTTTATTTACCCAGGGCTTAAATACCCATAGAAGAAAATAAATGTAATATAATATAGTCCTGTTAGTTGGCTGGAGTACAGGAAATTTTATATGGTTTTTCTAGGGCAGCACTATCCAAAACAAAATATGATATGAACCATACATGCAATTTTATTTTTTTAATTAAAAAATTTTTTTAATTGAAGTATAGTTGACACACAGTGTTACATTAGTTTCTGATGTGCAGCGTAGAGATTCAACAAGTCTATATATTATTATTCACATATGCAATTTTAAGTTTTCTAGTAGCCACATTAAAAAAGTAAAAGATAAAATAGAAAAGTAAAAATAAACAGATGTATGAATTCTGATTATATAATTTAATTAACTGAATGTATTAAAAATGTTACCAATTTTAGCATAAAACCAATATAAAATTATTGAGATATTTTGTTTATTTTTTGTACTATGCCTTTGAAATTGTGTATGCATTTTATATTTACAGCATGTCAATTCTGATAGTAAATTGTAATCGAAAATACTTGATCTATATTTAGCTTTCATAAATTGACAGCTGAATAAAGTAGATGAAGATACTCAATGTGTTCCAAATGTATGTAAAATTTTTCTGATAACTGAATCAAGTATCAGTTTTCAAATTTAATTTTAAATTAAGTTTGCTTAAAATTAAGTATTGAGTTCCTTAGCCACACTAGCCACATTTCAGGTAGCTACATGTGGGTAGTGCTTATAGTATGAGATAGCACAGTTATAGAGGCAGTTTGCCAATATGTGCGAAAACATAAATGTGTTTACCCTTTGAACTAGCAATCCCACTTCTAAGAATCTAGAAATCTGGAAAAATAAACGTAATGTAATGTTCATTGGAAAAAAAAATTTTTTTTTTGAAAGAAAACCTGAAGACCTGAAAGGGAGCTCAGACACAGACTTCTCAGCCATTAAGAAATTAATGAAGTAGTAAAATGGGCCAAATTTCTGTGGTGTTTGGATGGTATAATGGCCAAAGGGCAAGTAGAATTTTAGTTGGTTGATAGATTTGGCAGTCACATTGCTAATTTTATTACATTTAGAGTTAATCTTATCTTTCCAAGTTTAAAAAAAAAAATTTTTTTAATGCGTATTTATTTTTGAGAAAGAGAAAGAGCGAGAGAGGGTGTGAGTAGGGGAGGGGCAGAGAGAGAGAGAGGGAGACACAGAATCCGAAGCAGGCTCCAGGCTCTGAGCTGTCAGCACAGAGCTTGATGTGGGGCTCCCAACTCACAAACCACGAGATCATGACCAAGGAGCCAAAGTTGGACGTTCAACCGACTGAGACATCCAGGCGCCCCTTAACTTTCCAAGTTTTTGATTAGAATCAGTTTCACATTTTAAAACTTTAAAGTTAGAAAGAGTAGAGGCTAAATCATTGATACCCCATGGTCTTAGTTTCCATTAGCTGTGTAACCTTTTCTCTTCCTGTTGCGTTTTTTTGTAACTGCAGTGTTTTTTTTGTTTTGTTTAAGTCCAAGAGTAGCAAGATAAGATCTTTGAAAGGAGAATATAAACCTTGAAAAGTGCAATAATTGAAAGACCACCTTTTCAGGGTGGCATTGTGAATTTGAATTGGGTGTCAGAAATGTTTTATACTAGTTTTATAATTACATGAAGATGAGTGAATAGATTCTAAGCTGCTTAGTTTTAAGCTACTCCTAGAACATTTCACATGAATGTGATGTTGGAAGTGTTTGAAACATAAGTAGTGGTCTGTGGGAGATCACTAAATAATTTGTAAAAGGTGTGAAGACATAACACACAGTTGAATCGGTTCTGTTGAGTTACAAAAATCAAAAATTCCTTGTTATTTCTTTCTCAGAAAACTCAGTTACTATGCATTTTAAATAGTGTGTTTTGTTATGCTACACTCTCTATTGAAAGGATCTTTTTTTTATTAGCATTTTATTTACAAGTGTGATTACCTTTTATCTTAAGAATAAGTCATTTTCATGGGGCACCTGGGTGGCTCAGTTGGTTAAGTGTCCGACTTTGGCTTAAGTCATGATCTCATGGTCCGTGGGTTCAAGCCTTGTGTTGGGCTTTGTGCTGACAGCTCGAAGCCTGGAGCCTGCTTCAGATTCTGTGTCTCCCTCTCTCTCTGCTCCTCCCCCACTCGAACTCTTTCTCTCTCTCAAAAAATAAACATTAAAAAAATTTTAAGAATAAGTCATTTTCAAAAATGATTGTAATTGATATTTGGAATTTGAAGCATAATTCCTTTAGAAACAGTTCTGTAGATAGTGGTTTCTCAGGGCACCTCACAAAAAGCAGTTTGAAACATAATTTATATGAATTCGCTGGCATTGACCTGACTTTGAGTCTTGGAGGCAAGGGCTAATTGCAGGTGGTGCACGGGTGAGGGGAGGACACATTTTACTTAATTTCTGTTTGTAGGGCTGTAGGCATTTGAAAGAGGAACATTTTCTTTGGACACCCTCCTCCCTGCTTTCTACAAAATATTTCACTATTTTCAGCTCAAAGCTTTCTAAAATGTTCTGTGTAATTTATTTTTAAATCTTATTTTTTCATCCTTTACAGATATAAATAAAATCAAACTTATTAGAGCATTGGTTCCTAAAAACATTGACACATACCTTATCCATATGGCAATTGAGATCCTGGAAAAAGATGGTGACAACAGACGGTTAGACCAGCTTTCCTGTGATTCCACCAGAAAGAGATGTTTCCCCAACTCTGAAGAGAGCTGTTCAAGTTCTAAGAGAAGCAAGGAAGAAGTAGGTGCTAATACCAAGGTGTTAATTATATGTAGAATTTTCATACAGTGTCAGTTGGTTCAATTTGCATATTCTAATACTAGAATGCTATATTTTTTAAATGTATAAATTCTGATGTAAGGTTACTTTTTAATCTGTGCTTTATTTCTTTTGTTTTTCATAAATCTTATTTGAGGAAAGTGATTTTTTAAATGACAGAAAAAGGGACATGTAGCTCATCTATTTAGCTTTTTGTGTGGATTATCAGCTTAAATTTTACGTCTACCTCATCCTGGCTATATGTAGCCTGACAATTCTCTTTCTTTCATAGACATAGTTAATATTGGCTTTGAGCATTTGGCAGTTTATGTAGTTAATGAAAAGGAAAACAAATTTTGTTACAAATACCCCCCAAAATCAGTGTGTCTGTCATTCTGTCATTCATCATGCTTTGTTCCTGTTATACTGAATCTTTCAGGCACAGGAGTAATTGTTGTACATGGTCCTGAGTATATCCCAGCATACTTTTTGCATGATCAGAGAAAGACCATGAGTTTAGTATTATTTTAGATGGTATATTTATTAAAATTAAATGCTTTGGAAATTATTGCTCTGCGTGTTGGATGAGATGACTGTTCTTTGGTAATGATTCTATTAAATGATTGAATAATTTGAAAATTTAACCTTCAGTATCTTCTAGCTGAAATTATATCACTACATGATAAAAGTTGTGAAAACTAATAATTAACTAGAAAGCATAGTAGTAGGTGGTTGCTAATATTTATGGTAGGGCATTAGGGATTCCATTTTAGTTCTAAGGTAGTCCTTGTGGGATTTCCAGCAGTTAAACTCCTTTTCTCAATAGTTTAAAAATGAGAGGAACTGGTGTTTTTAAATTCTGTACTTCAGTTAGGTTTGCATTTAGACATGTCCTAGATAACCTAATGAAATTGGATTAAATTGGACTTCTTTTCATTATTTACACAATTGAGCTAGCTATAAGAAGGACATAAAAGAGAATATATGTTGGGATGGTGGTAGTGAAATTTGGCTTCTGTTTCCCAGCCTTTTATTTCTGAAATCTATACCAAGTGCCTAAAAGCTTAATTTTTATATTTTATTTTATTAAAAAAAATTTTTTAGCATTTATTCCTTTTTGAGAGACAGAGCATGAGCAGGGGAGGGGCAGAGAGAGGGGGGTAGACACAGAATCTGAAGGAGGCTCCAGGCTCTGAGCTGTCAGCACAGAGCCTGATGCATGGCTCAAGCCCACTGAGCTCAAGCTCACTGTCAAGATCATCACCTGAGCCAAGATGCTTAACCAACTGAGCCACCCAGGCACCCCTAAACCCTTAAATTTTTACCAACTTCTACCTATCAGTAAAGGAAAAGGTCTAACTTGTTATTTTTTCCTGATTATCGGTACACATTTATGTGAAATACTGTATTTAATAACATACTAGCATTTGGCTTTTCCCTATCGAAATAGCATCAGATGCCGACAACAGAGTGGGGAGATTTGGGGGGACTGGGTGAATGGGTGGAAGTCATGCTGAACCTACTGGATGTAGTCTTCTCCCCCCACCCCCATTTAGAGGAACAAGGTTATTGGGTCTAGGAGGTGGATTAAGAGAGGAGTGAGCCAGCCAAAGTATTTTTCTTTCAACCTCCTCCTAAGTACAGAAAGTATTCTACCCTGAATACTGTAGAGCTGGTTTCACGTGTTTCCTATGTGAACAGTCATCTTTTCTGCTAACCTGGATTGTATCTCTTAGTCTATTTCATCATAAGATTATGAGTCTTCTAATACATAATAATGTGAAAACAAATTCTTTGTATTAGTTGATGCGTTGTACTTTTACATGTGTTGTGGTTGCTGTAGAAGTTCAATCGTGCCTGTGTTTAATGAAGGAAAATTAATTATGTCCTGATAATTGGCAGTTCTGATCCAACATATGTAGGTACACAGTGGGTTCTTTAAATACATCTTTTTTAAATTTTTTTAATTTCTGGAAAGTTTTCTTAAATATTACTTTTTAGTATTTGTCCCACTGCTTTATATTTCTTCTTCAGGGACTCATACTGTGTCTATATTGGATCTTCTTTGCCTAGCTGCATTAGTTGTCACTTCTCATGACTTCTTTCTAGTTCTTCATTTCTCTTTAAAATTTTCTTCTTTTTCCCCTTCTATACCTTTGGGCAGAATCTGTTATGTTTATGGCTATGTTCCTCGTAGTTTAATGTTCACTTCTATACACTTTTTTCTTTTGCTTCTAATTCTTCACTGAACTTCCCTCCTTTTTGAATTTTTCTGATTTTGTTTTATGATGTTCTTTCATGTTCTGAGTAAGCTTCTTCATGTTTTTCAGCTCATTTTGAGAGGTTACAGTTTTATTCTGTATCTCAGCAAGTCTTCTGGTGTCAAATTTGACCTTAATACCTTCCTATTGTTCATTTTTGTGTGAAAGTAGTTTTCCTGTACTGTCAAAAGAAGGCGTGTTTCGAGATAGTTTTTCCAAGCTTACAGGGCACTCTCTTCTGTTATTTTGTGTAACATTCAAAATATGGAAACTTAGTTTATGAGATATACTCCTCTGCTACTCTTCCCTTTGTCTCTCTATTACTTGTCCTGCTTGATTTGATTGTATCCCAGGGGTTCTCATAGAAGACAGCATTAGCTGGTCAGGAGTGTTTGCAGGAAGCCATGACTCTACCACTGTAGACTCCTTTTAGTCACTTGCGGTTGGGTTGGGCAGGAGCCCTCGCATTTTCAGATGTTGTTTTCACATTAATCTACCATGGTTTCTGATGACTACCTGTGGGCTACTTTGGGGTTCTTCTCTTCTCAGGTACCTCACTGCTTGCCTCTGCTTTCTCTCCTACACAAGTGGTACTGTGCAGGCCTTATGGCTGTTGGTTTGTCCTCATGCACTATAGTTTGGATTTCCTTGGAATACCTTTAAACTTAGTTTCATTGTAAGTGTAGATGATGAGTTTTTGGTTTTGCTCTCCATTTTGTTTTAATGGTGGCATTCAGAGAGATTAAAAAATGATGCTGCTGCTTCCACCATCTTCCCAGAACCCTCTCCCCCAAATCACTTTTTCCTTCTCATTTTTCTTCACTGCCTAAGAAAGACTATATGTGATATTTCCTGCCCTGCCACTAAGTTTCACTATAAATTAAAATGTACAATATTATTTACGTACTATTTTGAGATACTCAGAAAAATGCCTTATGAGTGATATCATTATTGTGAAAATTCAGTACTTCAGAAAAATTAGAATTTTCTTAAGCTTTCTTTTTTTTTAGGCATAGATTTTGTTTTCTCTTTTTTGTTAAGAAAATAGTGCATGCTGTTAACTGTTTTGTATTCTATAACAATTCTTAAAGTTGATAGAAAACAACCTTGTGATTTTTCACTGAAAGATAAAAGTCACAGAATTTCACAAAGACTAACTTCTTGGAATCAGCCAATCAGCAATTCAAAAATAGATTTATTTACAGATTCTCATTCATAGGTAAAATTGTGAATAGAACATATATATTTCTGTTTGCTTACACATGTATGTGCACATATAATCAACAAATGAGTTACTGCTTTGTATTCTCAACTTAATAATATTTCTTAATAGAATTTGGAATATAAAAAAGATATAAATTCCCCCTAAAATGTTATTATAATTGCTGGGAATTTTAGTTGTCTACTGCATAAAGGAAATAGTCACTGAAAGGCATTGTTTCTGTTAGGTGACTTACTTCTCATAATTTAAGTCTCTCCAGATACTTATTGTTGAGACTCAAAAGATGCCCTCAGTGTAAGTAAGCGTTTTCCTTCTTTCTCAGTGAAACAAGATCATTATTGTAATTGTATGGTAAATGTTGAAGATTGTATTTCATAGAAATGTTATAGAAGACAAAACACTTTTCAGTGATTTTAGCTACTAATTAATGAATGCCAAGAATAAATAAGAATGTGTTTTGATATCGTGCATTTATTCTCATTTAACTTTTCTAAGTAATCCCGTGATGCTATGTACTGTTATTCTCATTTTCTATGTGAAGAAATTGAGGTGTAACTAACATTCATAAGGTCATACATTTAGCAAATGACTCAGTTAGAACTCCAACCTAGTCTGTCTTGTTTCAAAATCCCTGTTTATTCCATGATTTTTGGCTGCAAGACTTAAGGTTTTTTTCTCTGCTCTGTTACTATTCAGATGTCATGCTCTGTTTTACTTTTTGGTGTTGTTATAATCTTAACTGATTTCCTTTTTCCAACACACACAGGCATTCAAACTGTAATTGTAAGCAAAGTAGGCTTCAGAGGATTGTGATGTTAAGATCTTATGGGAAGAAAAAATATCTCTGGATCAGTTTTCTCTCTGCCCAAATGCCTTTTGTCTGTGCCACTTTATATCCCTAATATTTATTATTTTTGAGTCAAATATAGTGTCATACTGTAGATATAAATCTAATCTGTTCTCCTGGGCTTCTCTTCCTTGTGAGGAAATGGGTACCCAGGGGAAAATTTGCTATCTCAGCCTCTTTTTTTCCTTTAGCTTTTGCTAAAGGGTGAACAACTCTTTCTTTTCCATTGAATGTCTTTAATCAAGCTGAAATAGCTAGTAGTTTTTACCTTTTCTAAATTCATGGTTTCACAGTTTTCTGTTAAGGATATTTTACTTTTTTTCCCCACCCTTAAATATTTTGAAACCATTTTTAAAAATTTTTTAATTTTTTAATTTTTCAAAAACACTTTTAATGTTTATTTATTTTTGACAGAGAGGCAGAATACGAGCAGGGGAGGGGCAGAGAGAGGGGGAGACACAAATCTGAAGCAGGCTCCAGGCCTGATGTGGGGCTCGAACTCACGAGCTGTGAGATGACCTGAGCTGAAGTCAGACACTTAACTGACTGAGCCACCCAGGCATCCCTTTGAAACCATTTTGAAACATAGAAAACATAATAAAACATAACAAGTAATTGATGAACAATATATAGGTAGAGTTTTCATTCTTGAAATTAAATAAATTATGCTTTTTACCTTAAGGTAACAGACACATTATACCTTAGATGAGCTCACCTTATCGTAAATCTTTCACATAGTTCAATAACTAAACCAATTCTGCTAGACTCCAAGGTATACTCCTGTCAGACTGATTTTTTTGTCATGTCAGTGTGAGGCTCTGTGGTCAAACTGAGATAACACTAATTAATACCATTTTAGGCTTATGGGACATAACTTAAAATTGTTTTATCTTTTTCAAGTGCAGATCATAAGGACACAGCCACTGCCTTTGGGTTCTTAAAATTTTTTTTTCAGGGACTTTTTGACTTAGGGTTCTGAGGCTTCATTTGGTGTACAAATAAATCCCCTAAAATTGTTAGAAGTGGATCTCCAGTTTTTAGCAGATTCTCCAAAGAGTCTTTGAGCCAAAAAACAAAAATTGTTTTCATTTATTCACTGGCTGTTTTTTGAGTATCTATTACGTTTTGGCAACTCTGCAAGGTGTCGGTGGTTGCTGAAACCACTCTGTAGTCAGTCTGCCATTGGAGACATAGAAATATATTTTTTCAAATGCTTAATGTGATTTTGTGTGTGTGTGTGTGTGTGTGTGTGTGCGCACACACACACATGTGCACGCACGCCCAAGCAGATGCCTTCCTCAGAACATTAAATTAACCATGTTGGTCAACCTAGAGCAAATATACATGAGACATAAATCTGAAATAATACCCAGTTCTTTCCTTCTCAAATGTGTGTGCATGCTTAAGTGCCTAAGAATAAAAAACAAGATGGCAGGCATTTGCCTAAAGAGATGATACAGTGATTTTGTCTCTGTTTTCTTTATTTACTTTTCATCCAGAAATAAATCCTGTAGCTCTCACTATTTTGTTTTACTCAGCAAGGGAAGGGTGGTGGGTGTATATTCATTCAGTAACCTATGTTACTTTTTACAACTGATATACATTTTCAATATTATAAATATGTCTTTTTCTCTTTCTTTCCTATAGATTTCACTTGTAACCTCAATGAGAAAATTACCTGAGTGGTTTGCCAAAGAAAATGAGACTTCAGCTGAGACCAGCAAGCAATCAATGGCCAAAACCAAAAAGAGAGGTCTTTTTAGTTAAATTGGTGATTGCCAGAGGAATTATGTGTGTCTTGCTGTATTATAAGAGGGGATCTTGTTTCATTTCTGAAAATAGCAGGGGCCAAAATTTCAGTTTAAAAATTATTCTAATCTCTAAAGTAAAACTCACCTATTTGTTGAACAGCTGGCATCTCCTTGTACAGTTACTTGAGTCTTCCGAGAGCCTGAGTGAGTACATCATAGAATAGAGTAATAGTTTCCTTTAAGATTGCTTTAAGAAACTCTGTTACTGCTCAGTTTTCTAATCTCTTTATTTCAACAGTATATTTGGAAGTTTTAAGGAGTGGTGATTTGATATAAATAACAGATTGGTAGTTGTGTGGTGATTGTGTGTGTGATATAAATTCTTCATATATTACCAAAATTCATTCTTGTGAATTAAGGAAGCATAGTTGTTTTACAATTGTCCTTGCTATCTTTAGAAGAAACTCTTACATACATTGATAAATGGTATTAGTAAACCAGACCAGTGAAAATGAAGCATTTTGAATTCTATGTAAGTAGGTAAAAATAATATTACAAAGGAGACCAATTGCATTGGGCATCTGTGCCCTTTGATTTTATATACTACTTTTTTTATTTTTCAAATAATAAATTCCTTCATACTGAATGTTACAAAGATATATATATATATGTATATATATATATATATACATATATATATATGTATATGTATTTTTTTTTAACTTTTATTTGCTTAATTACTTTGAGCACCTTTAGTTTTTGAGGATGTTGGATTCGATTCTAATACCTCTTTATGTAGTATGTGCAACTTTAGTATCAAAACCCATACTCATAGTTAATATAACTTTAACCAGTTCACCATATGGCCTTTAACTGAGTTTTCTGTGACTAAAAATAATTGTTGTTAATAAAGAAGAAATATTGCAGAAGAAGTAGAAAATCCAGAGAAATGAAAAAAAAAAAAAAAAATCGCCGGTGGTTTTACCATTAGGTAATCAGTTGACCCCTTTTGTGTATCCTGCTAAACCTCTTTATATTCACTTTATTTCTTTGTTATATGAATAATACATGAATGTATTTACTTTGTAAACACTTAAGTGAAAACACAAAAGTCCTCTGTAATCCCATTTCTCACCATGTCAGTACCAGCCCCTTTCCAGAAGGTAGACCCCATTAAATGTGACCTATAGCTCTCTAATCATTCTTCATTCATTTATATGCTTTACATATACATCTACACCCACATTCTTGCTTTTCAACATGAATCAGAGTCCACTACATGCAATTTCCTGCAATAAACTCTTTTCACTTAATATGTTATGAAGAACTTTCCATTTGAGTATATATTTTGGTCTGTCTCATTTTTTTATAGCTACATACCATTATATCTGATGAATATACTATAAAGTTATATAATCACTTCTCTCGGTGATTTTCGTCATTTTTCTAAATTTCAGATTATGTCTAGAAGTAGAATTAGTCAAATTTATATTTCACTTGAAATGCTCTGAACATTTTTTTTCCTCACGTCACTAAGTTGTTTTCCACAGATCCTTTTTTTGTGGCTTTCTATAGTACAGGGATTCTTAAAGTGTGTGGTCTGCAGACTTTTAGGAATCTTTGAGCCCCTTTCAGGGGACCTGCAAAGACAAAACTATCTTCATCATCTCAAGACGTTATCTGCCTTTTGTCCTCTGTTGCGATATGTGCTGAGTCGTAAGTAAAACCACTGGTGCTTCAGTGCAGATCACGGCAGTGACACCAAATTATTGATTTTATTAATTCTCAGTCCTTAACACACTTTGCTCTGTACCAATATGTGATGGTGCCCTCCAGAAAAAGCACTTGTTTAATTGTTTCAATTGTGAATTGAATTAGTTCTTTTTTTCCATGGAATACCATTCTTACTGAAAAGAATGACAAAACTGTGATTGGTTATTCAGACTTGGGTGTTTGGTGAACATTTTCTCAAAACTGAATGGAGCCACCCTATCACTTCAAGGAAAACTGATGGTTATTTGTTGCCAGTGATAAAATTTGAGATTTCTGGCAGAATTCATAGTTTTGGAAAACTTATGTCTGCTACCAGGAGTTTGAAAGCTTCCCATAATATAAAGACTTTTCTAATGAGATGTTAATCCTGTGATTAATACATTTTTTGTTATCATACAATGGTTTTTGTCAACATTTAGAAGATCTGCATAACTCAGTGAATTAATATTTTCTGGATGACTAATATATGATCTTATAAAATCATGCATGGGGGGTAAATGATTCATTCAAACCACACAATGGCCCAGTGGATTTTAATGTAGGAGAGTAGGAAAACGTTCATTTATACTTTCAGATATAAATGTTTTAGATTACGTACTGCACCCAATCTTTAAGAAACTACAGGTGTCCGGGACGCCTGAGTGGCTCAGTCAGTTAAGCGACTGACTTTGGCTCAGGTCGTGATCTCAGCGGTTCATGAGTTCGAGCCCTGCGTCAAGCTCTGTGCTGACAGCTCAGAGTCTGGAGCCCACTTAAGATCCTGTGTTTCCCTCTGTCTGCCCCTCCCCCTCTTACACTCTGTCTCTCACTCTGTCTCAAAAATAAATAAACATTAAAAAAAAATTTTTTTTTAATAAAAAAAACTACAGGTGTCCAGCTTTGGTATAGTTCCAGAGAAGCGTGTCTATAATTATCTCGAAAAGCTATTAAAATACTCCTCCCCTTTTGCAACTACTTGCCTGTTTAATGTCATACTTTTCTTCAGAAACATCAACCAAAAGAATGCTTGAAACAGACTGAATATAGAAGCAAATCTGAGAATCCAGACACCTCTGTTAAGCCAGACAATGCCATTCTTCTCACTATTTTGTGGGGGATATTTTTTAAAGATGTATTTATGTTACCATGTGATGGATTTACTGCTGCTTTTTTAAAATTAATAAACATTTCTTTAAAATTTCTCAGTTTTAATTTCTAAAATGGTAAATAGTGATAGATATAACCAACATTAAGAAAAACTCTTTTGGGTCCTCAGTAATTTTTAAGAATATAAAGGAGGTCTGAGACATATGCTGACATAGTATTTTCTTATATACACATACTATGAATTATTTAGCTGATTTCCTATTGTTGCACATTAAATCACACCCAATTTCTCTCCTATTTTAATGCACTGCTTTGAACATTCTTGAAATGAAATATGGTAAGAACTGATTAAGAACTGATGAACTGGACTTTAGTCTCCCAGGTGTATCATCGTTCTTCAGCAATTCTTGGGCCACAAGCTGGCCTCAGGTTCATTCTTAAAAACAAAGGGTTTCTGGGGGCACGTGGGTAGCTCAGTCAGTTAAGCATTCAACTCTTGATTTCAGCTCAGGTCATGATCTCACGATTTGTGGGATTGAACTCTGCATCAGGCTCTGCACTGACAGTGTGGAGCCTGCTTGGGATTCTCTCTCTCTGTCTCTCTCTCAAAATAAATAAATAAAAGCTTAAAAAAAACAAGGGGTTTCTTTTAGGGTATTTGTCTTATGCTATCTCCTCTACAAAGTATTCATTAGGATCTCTTTGTGTTGTTTGTCATTTGGAATTTTGATTATGGAGTCAGACAACACCCTGACATTTATTTAGAATTTATTAAAAAAAAAAAAACAAAAACCTGTGTTAGAATAAGAAAAGAATATAGAATAGTTAGAATAAAAAAGAATATAGGATTCTTCCTGTTCAAAGAGGTTGTAATAGAAGTAACTAAGAACATGAAAGATCCAGTGGCATGGCTATAAAGTCATTTTTTTTAATGTTTATTTATTTTTGAGAGAGGCGGGGAACTGAGGAGGGGCAGAGAGAGAGGGAGACAGAAGATCCAAAGTGGGCTGTGCACTGACGGCAGAGAGCCCAATGAGGGGCTCAGTTCATGACCTGAAGTCGGACGGTTAACTGATCCACCCAGGTGCCCTCTAAAGTCTTTTTAGAGATGACTAGACATTTATCTGTCTTACGGGAAGCAAAGAAATGCAAAATCAACAAAAACACTGAAGAGAGTTCACTGCAGTCTTAATGGAAGCTGAAAACTTAGGAGTCTTGGCCACCTGAGAAAGTGCCACATAATGAATTTTTCTTAGGAAGGCAATCCAAAAATCATTTGGGATAAAGTACATACATCCTTACTAGGTAAATGTATTTAAACTTTGGAAAAGATTAAAAATAAGTAGAACATAAAGTAAATTAAACCTTTGGTAATAATATTTTAGGATTAAGGAATAATAGGTATATATTTGATATTGTGAGCATTTGAAATGCTGGAGATAATTTAGCTTTTAGAGGAACAGCTTATTCCTGTGACTTCAATTTAAAATGTATCATTGAAAAATTAGCATATGCTTGTTCTTTTAAAGTTGAAATTATACCAAGTTTAACATATTATTGGAATATTTAATAAGAATTTAAAAATTTGTTATTGCATGAAATTCTATCACCAACAAATTACACTTGTAGGAGGAAGAAAAAAGATCTAATATGCTTACTGTTAATACTAAGGTTAATATTAATATTAGTATCCATTCATTAAACCCAGAGCTTTCATTATTTTTCAGAAAATTAATGAAACTTCAGCCTTACATCCAGCTTCATCTTCTAACTCAATTTAAAAGGATTAATGAGAAGCGTGTACTCAGTTATTCAATACTTCTGCATTCAATAAATGTTGGCATTCATAGGATGCTAGATAATAGACTGGCTTCACAAGGAAGGAACAAATAGAAGAAGAAAACACAATATGGATCCCATGCTTAAGAGACGAGAAGATATGCTCTGTGAAGAATTAACAAAAAAGCATCTCACAAAAGTATTTTCTTACAGGAAGCAAGATATTTTGAAGAAAATACTTACATCATGAAGTCTATAAGATACAAGAAAACAATGACCAATGTGAGAGAAAAAAAAAAAGGAGATCATATAAAGGAATCATGAAGCTGATCATTCATTAAGCATTTGCCGTGGCCACACCTGGGCAGTTAGCCTTCAGTACAACCTGAAGTTAGAATCATGTATTTGCTTATATTTGTGTAAACAGAATGTGAGAGTGGGGAAAAGAAATCACAATATATGTATGAATATGTAATCAGGTGGGGTTAGGGGCCATGTGGGACTTTACTTATTATTTTTAAATTTTGACTGAACTTAAAGTTGATAAAAATTTTAAATTCAGGCTGTTTCTAGCAGGTGTATGATGGCACCTTTTTAGCAAAACTGGCATTCCTGCTTCTTCCCCATCATCCCCTCTGTGGGAGAGGAGTATTGGGTGAGAGAGAGAACTTTTACAAGGGAACGCAGTTTGTGGAGGGCAACAAACTTTTCATCTTCTCTTTTCACTTGAGCCTTCCATGGAAGGCTTTTCACTTGAGCCTTCCATCCTTATTCCTGGAAGACTGAAGGTGTTGGAGCAGTGCACTAGATTAAAGAGTGTGATCTCTCTAAAAGCCTCTGAGCTGCTTCAGCAGAATACCCGTTGCTCCTGGCACTTGATAGAGCAGGATTATGACTGCAGATGCCAAGGGGCCAGCTTGCTCATCACCATGTGGCACAGCACGGATGTGCTAATTTTCTGTGGGTTGAGTGAGTGGACTTCCCGGAAGGAGCCAAGTTTAAAGGCCATTCTGAGAGTACCCTCAGAAGAGGGTCACCTATGGGGTATGGGAATCCCAGCAGCAAGAACACACTTGGCAGGAGGTTGGAGAAAGGTAATCCTTCCCCCCAACCAGACCTGCAGAAGGACCAACTAATGCACCCCTAGAGAGCTGGCATTTGGATATTTGCCAACAGATTGAGCATCTGCCAGTCAATTAGTCACAGAAGCAACCAAAAGGGAATAAGCAATTCTGCTAGTCAGTCATCAGATTTTCTTCCTCCTCCTCTTCCCAACCCTAACTTCAAAGGGTTAGTGCATGGAAGGGGGAGGTGACATAGAGGAGATAGCTACAGCCATCAGTCTAGCATGAACTGGGGTTGGGGTGGAGGTAAGAAGAATTTGAATCAGATGTGCGATTGAAGATGGAAAACCGAATTGAGACTGTTCCAATATCCCAAAGAGATGGAAATTAAGCTGAGATATAAAAGGAGCAACTACCCAGTGGGACTAAGGGGTTTTTGACACTTGGTAGGAGTTGCGAAAAGTAGAGGTTTATGTTTATACATATATCTGCCTGTAATATCTGCTGTAGGAGGGCAAAGAAGTGGACTCAAACACTCCTAATGGTTAATGATATTTCTTATATTGGGGGAATAGAAGGAGAAGGGTGGAAGGGCCAGATATTTACATTGTTATAATCTCTTAGATCTATATTGGGGTGCCTGGGTGGCTCAGTTGATTGTGTCTGACTCTTGATCTCGGCTCAGGTCATGATGTCACAGTCTGTGAGTTCAAGCCCTACACTGGGCTCTGCGCTGACCGTGCGGAGCCTACTTGGGATTCTGTCTCTCCTCTCTACCCCTCCACCACTTGCTCTGTCTCTGTCTCTGTCTCTCTCTCTCTCAAAATAAATCTAAAAAAGAAATTTAAAAAATAAATCTATATTGCTTTTTAAATTAAAGCTAAGGTAGGAGGGCATCCCAGGATGATGGCACAACAATAGGTTTGCTTCCACCTGGTCGCTGTTTTAACTTCCACCTGCCTCTCTTGCTGGCTAGGACTGGCAGGTGAGCAGGGTCTCAGAGTGCTGACTCTTGCTGATGAGACCAACACCTGGAAGTGGGGAAAGCTAGGTCAAAGGTAGGAATGTGAAGGATACCAAAGAGATGCCTGGACATGCAGGGGAAGGTTGGTCTAGGTTTTCTGGGATGTGTCAGACCTTTTGGATTCCAAAAGAACAGATCAAATTCTTTTCATTCTCCAGGTAGAAGAACTCCATGAGATTGAGAGGATCAGGGGCCTATCCTATTGCTTTGACAGGTATCTGATGACCTACCTCCTTTGAGACTTCTAGGCAGCAGAGCCTTAATGAGAGGACATCCCCTGCCTTTTCCAAGAGGTGAGGAATCCTTAGGGTCAGGGGTCATCCTCCCTTGAAGAAGCCCATACCTGCCCCCCTTTCTAGACCATGTTCCCAGTACATAGGACCCAAGAGTGCCTGGCCTAAACATTTCTGAGTCCCTAGGAGCCTCTGACCTTGGTTTTACTCTTTGGTGTGCTCATTTCTCATCATGAAGGGTGGTTAGAAATGGCTATTTGCAGGGGTTATGGACAAGGCTTGGATGTCTAGGCTGAGTGTTCACATGTATGCACAGGAGTTCTTTGTGGTGAAGAAAAGAGCCAAGGGCAGGAAGAGTGAGCTCTGTCCATGAGTGGATTCTGTGTACACAAATAGCACAGTTTCCCTTTATAACTTCCTCTGGACTTGAGTAGGTAAGCATATGTTCAATGAAGTCTGTTTTTACTAGCCATTTTACTAGCTATGTGACTTTGGACAAATAGACATTCTGAGACTCAGACAATTTGTAACACGAAGAGAGATTAAACTCAATTCATGTAGACCATTTGACAATGGTTGGCATACATAGTTGGTATTCACCCAGTTGTAGCTGTAGAAATTTCTAAGGGAAAAGGCAGACTTTGTCCTGGGTATCCCGAGGAGGCAATCTATCTCCCTAGATGTTACTTGAGCACTACTTGGTGAAATCACTGTGGTCCAGTGTGTGCCCCTTATTTTTCTTGCTCAGAAATTTGGGGTGTCCACACCCAAAAATGGATCCTTCTTTCAAGAGTAGATTCAGGCTCTCGTTCAAGTTGACAGAGATGGAAGTAAATATTCAACAAATTATGTGGAGTACCGGCTGTGTGCCTGGCACTGTCCTAGGTGCTAGGGATACAACAATGGCAAAACAAAACATGTTACATGGTAAACATTACATGGTGATAAGCCATAGGAGGACAAAGTAGGGAAGACAGTAGGGAGTGTTTCAGTCTGGGTCAGAGAAGACCTTGCTGAGATGTGAACTCTGGAATTAGCATGGATTTGGCAACTTTTGCTGTGACCTTGAGCAAATCAATCCTCTGTAAACCTCATTTATTAATAGCATTTTAAAGAAGAGGAAGCAGTCTTAGTTGGAGAATTACACAAAGTACAGCATTTAGCATAGTTCTTAGCACTGTGGGAATAATGAATGTTAGCTATCTCATCCTTTGCCTATAAGAAAGCTATGGGAAAGCCACATTATAATCAGAAGATTGCCTAGTGGTTCAGTCAAAGAGAAGGGAGTTGGGTAATTTTGGTATTTAAAGAAAGGCGCCAGGTAGATTTCCTGACGTACTAAAGTAATTGTTACTTTTCATTTAACAAAGGATACAAAGGGATGGGCATTCCAGAAGCTTTTAAGAAAATAACTGGAATAATAAAATATTTGGAAGTTGATGAGATATTCTGGTTCATGAATTGGTTTTCTGTGAAGACATGGCCTTAACATTTTTGAATAGAAATTACTTTTAATTTCCTCTGGGTTCATTGTAGCTGATTAAGGGTAGGGATATTTAAGCTTGGGAGTCCTGACAGTGCAAGACAGAAACAAAGAGGGAGAAAAAGTCATCTGCTGGAACTCTGTAAGACTTAGAGAAGATATGGGACTTGATAAGCCGCCCAGACCCTCTTTGACTTAGATCCTAATGGGGCAGTTTAGTACTTTTATTGACTCACTTGAATTTCATACAGTTTTAAGCATCCACCAAGAATCTATCATCAGTTTCTTTCTTTCTTTTGCTCCTGTGGCTCATTTTCACACTGGGAGTGACGGAAGGAATATTTACCTAGCCGGTGAAAGAGCACCACCTACTGGTAAATTTAGGTAATTTCAGGTTTATGGTACACGGGGGGGGGGGGGGGGGGGGGTGGATCGTTTGTTATGGTTTTGGCCGAAGGTTCATGGCTACTGTGTCAAGACGGAAAGGAAGAGGTGTTTACTCTGGGCGTTTCTATGAGTCACAGAGAAGCTGGAGTCTGTTCATTCATTTATAGAGCAGCAGGGATTTGAATTAAGCCCATTCATCAGTTCCTATGCACAAGACATAATAGGCTTTACTGTTCTCAACTGGAAATTTTCCACTGATATGTATTTAGAAATTTTTGTGGCTCCTCACAGTCCAGAAAAGGGCTTCTTAAACTTTCTTCTCATCTATCACACCATCCCAGTGTAGAGAATCCCACAGCCTTATAGAATGAGAACGATGCTTAGTCCTCATTTGACAAATGTGATGGTTATGTCTAGTCTCCAAACCTAGATTCTAAGTGTCTTGAAGATAGAATAATAGCACTCCTGTAGAGAGCATCTCAGAAGCCTAGGGTAAGTACTGTACTGTTTATCATCCTGGATGAGACCTGCCATCAGGCCACCCATCCCCAGCTGTGATAACTGCAGTCTCAGGATTATCTTGTTACGGAATGAGTTGTGTTCCCCCCAAATTTGTATGTTGAATCCCTGACTGTGACTATATTTGGAGGTCAAGTCTTTCAATGGGTAATTAAATTAAACTGAGGACATTTGGAGATGGGGAGGGAACATGCTAATCCAATATGACTGGTGTCCTTCTGAGAAGAGGAGATTTGGGCAAGGACACCCCCAGAGAGGGAAGACCATGTGAGGACACAGGGAGAAGACAGCCTACAAGCCAAGGGGAGAGGCTGCAGAAGAAATCAACCCTGCTTGCTGACCCCTGGATCAGCCTCCAGAACTGTGAGAAAATAAATTTCTGTTGTTGAAGCCACCCAGTTTGTGGTGTTTTGTCATGGCTGTCCTATCAATTGAGTTCCTCAATTGTTCAAATTCATCCTGAAAACCTGACTATCACACAGTCTTTCTCTGAGCAATGTTTTCCCTTCACACACTCATTCTGTGGAGTCCCCAGTGTGGGAATTCTAGCCTCAACCTATGTCTTCCCTTTTCAGACTTCTGTTGGGAGATGCTGAGCTCATCCAGAGCAACGGAAAGGGGAATGGAAGAGAATCAGCCAGGAGTAAACTCCTTGACACTTGAAGATGCCCTGTCTGCATTTTTAGGGCTCTCAGAACCTCTCAGCCTAAAATCAAGGCCTTTTGCAACTTGGCACTAACATTTTGTTAAAAAGGAAGTTGCAAATAGACTATATGTTCATCAGAAAAAATAGAAACACAATTAGAAAAATAAATTCTTACGATCTGCCCACCTAGAGTTCACCGTAGTTGCAATCAGGGGTTTGCTTTTTGGCTCAGTTTGAAATAGGTTTTGACATTTCGATATGTTCACATCATTTATTTTATTTTATTTATTTATTTTTCCATTTTTTATTTTTATTTTATTTTTTTTTATTTTTCAATATATGAAGTTTATCGTCAAATTGGTTTCCATTCAACACCTAGTGCTCATCCCAAAAGGTGCCCTCCTCAATACCCATCACCCACCCTCCCCTCCCTCCCTCCCCCCATCAACCCTCAGTTTGTTCTCAGTTTTTAAGAGTCTCTTATGCTTTGGCTCTCTTCCACTCTAACCTCTTTTTTTTTTTTCCTTCCCCTCCCCCATGGGTTTCTATTAAGTTTCTCAGGATCCACCTAAAAGTGAAACCATATGGTATCTGTCTTTCTCTGTATGGCTTATTTCACTTAGCATAACACTCTCCACTTCCATCCACGTTGCTACAAAGGGCCATATTTCATTCTTTCTCATTGCCACGTAGTACTCCATTGTGTATATAAACCACAATTTCTTTATCCATTCATCAGTTGATGGACATTTAGGCTCTTTCCATAATTTGGCTATTGTCGAGAGTGCTGCTATAAACATTGGGGTACAAGTGCCCCTATGCATCAGCACTCCTGTATCCCTTGGGTAAATTCCTAGCAGTGCTATTGCTGGGTCATAGGGTAGGTCTATTTTTAATTTTTTGAGGAACCTCCACACTGTTTTCCAGAGTGGCTGCACCAGTTTGCATTCCCACCAACAGTGCAAGAGGGTTCCTGTTTCTCCACATCCTCTCCAGCATCTATAGTCTCCTGATTTGTTCATTTTGGCCACTCTGACTGGCATGAGGTGAATCTGAGTGTGGTTTTGATTTGTATTTCCCTAATGAGGAGCGACGTTGAGCATCTTTTCATGTGCCTGTTGACCATCTGTTTGTCTTCTTTAGAGAAGTGTCTATTCATGTTTTCTGCCCATTTCTTCACTGGGTTATTTGTTTTTCGGGTGTGGAGTTTGGTGAGCTCTTTATAGATTTTGGATCTTAATTTTTTTTTAATGTTTATTTTTGAGAGAGAGAGACAGAGCTTGAGTGGGGGTGGGGCAGAGAGAGAGAGGGAGACACAGAGTCCGAAACAGGCTCCAAGCTCTGACTGTCAGCACAGAGCCCAACAGTGGAACAGTGGCTCAAACAGTGGAACAGCGGGATAGATCATGATCTAGGCCAAAGTCAGATGCTTAACTGACTGAGCCACCCAGGCTCCCCTAGAGACTCTTAAATACAGAGAATAAACACAGGGTTCCGGGAGGTGAGGTGGGTTGGGGGATGGGCTAGATGGGTGATGGGCATTAAGGAGGGCGCTTGTTGAGATGAACGCTGGGTGTTATATGTAAGTGATAAATCACTTAAATTCTACTCCTGAAACCAATACTACACTATATGTTAACTTGAATCTAAATAAATAGAAAAGATATTGCTGTTTGCCTCTGCACAAGTTTTCAGGCAGGAGAATGCAAACGAGCTGGGGTCCAGGGAAGGTGGAAAGGGAAACAATGGTTCGATTCTACTGTAATTTTCCTATCAATGGAACTGCTAGGCAATCAACTAATCAACCATCTAGAAGGCTTTAAAAAAAACACACAACACAGTTTAATCCTATATAAATAAAAGAATATGGGTGAGATGGGTGAAAGTGGCCAAAAGGTACAAACTTCCAATTATGCAATAAAGAGGTCCTGAGGATGTAATGTACAACATGAGGACAAGAAAAAAAAGAAAGAAAGAAAAAGAAAGAAAAGGAAAGAATATTTTTCTTATTATCAGGACCTGGCTCTGCTATCAGGAAGGCTAGTTCCCGCTATTGAGCTGAAGTATATTGATCTAATCTTGTTTTTCATGAGTGCTGAGGCATTCAGGTGGCCCTCACCACATTTCAAGGTCTACTTTATCAGCTAATGGTATTACATGATTAAATTCTTTTGTTTATAGTCTCCTGAAGATGGAAAGGCTTTTTTGCATTTCTTTTTCAAATTCCTTCCACCATACACTGTCTCTTAGATGTCAGTTGGTCACCCTCCTCCCAACAACTCTCCTCTAAATTAACTTTAAGTGGCAAGATTATGGTGGTTGTGATAACAATGGTGGAGAAGGATTGGAGAAGTAAAGCCAACAATAGAGCAAGATCGGCAAAATGGAGTTCCAAGGGGATAAACAAGCAGCTGATGGCTGGTTAATGGGTGAGGCATAATGAGAATAAACAAAATCTGAAGTTCTTAGTTTTCTCAGATGACCATCAATTCCCAGAAATGCCCTGAGTTTCCACTGTAATTTTCTAATTAATGAGATGAACTCTGCCCTTCAAAAATGTCATGATCAGATTATCGTAGCCTTACTAATTAATCCCACTCTTACTGTGACAGTTCTCCTCTCCAGCTCATAAGCCAGGATCTCAGACTGCTGATCCGTCAATCAGACTGCTCAGAATTCTGTCAAGTGAGCCAAGATATTGATTTATAAATAAAATAATGTGCTACCTGGCTTTGATAATATAAAAAAGGTAACTAATTTCTCAAGAGTGTGCTAATTCAATATAACATAATAAAGAAAATTGTCTTGCAGTTTTAAAGCTATGTGATTTCAGAACCTACCAATTAGCTTGCTTCCAAAAGTTCAATTCCTCTAATTGGGGAGAACTTGTTTAATTCCAATAGCTCTAAGCTTGACTTTTTGTGACAAAATGCCCTCGATATGTTAAGGAGCCACTAGCTTAATAAGCATTTTCTTAAGCCAGATAAATATCTGGGATGAGAAATAGAAGTTGAGTAATCTTTATCTTTTTTTTTCTGTGATCCAGTGCTACCACATGGATGTGGATGTGCATGTTGATGTGGATGTGTGTTCACTTACAAGACTATAAAATTTCCTTTACATCAAACTCCTGAGACAAAATGAACCAGTCATGAATGCCAAGCTTGAACCAGCCAGGTTAATTCCTTTTTTTTTTTTTTTAATGTTTATTTATTTTTGAGAAAGAGAGCAAGAGCATTGGTGGGGAGGAGCAGATAGAGAGGGACACAGAATCTGAAGCAGGCTCCAGGCTCTGAGATGTCAGCACAGAGCCTGACATGGGGCTTGAACCCACAAACCGTGAGATCATGACCTGAGCTGAAGTCAGTTGCCCAACTGACTGAGCCACCCAGGAGGCCCCAGGTCAATTTCTTGAATAATGAATTGAATTGCACCTTCCTAAGAATTTCTTAAACCCTGAGCCAAATCAACTTTAAACAAAAATTTCTGAGTTTGATTTTACATGTATTTCTTCCTTTTTTGTTTTCATTTCCCTTCTCTTTTCCTTTTACCTTTCCTTTCTCTCCTTTGCCCTTTTCACCTTTTCCTTGATTCCCAACTGAAGTTATCCATTTTTATCTCTGTTATGTTCATCACTCATTCAATCATGTATTTGTTCAGTAGGTATTTATTGAATATATTGTTGGAGTGAACCAGGTACTGGGAATTTAGTGATATGCAAAATTCAGCTCCCAAAAAACAAATATATACATAATTTTGATAGGTACAATAAAGTAAACAAATAGGTTGCACATCTTCTTTGGTGAGTTTTCTTGCAGACCTTTGCCCTCTTTTCTTTTTGTTGTTTTTTAGATTTTTTTAATATTTTTTATTATGTGAAATTTATTGTCAAATTAGTTTCCATACAACACCCAGTGCTCATCCCAAAAGATGCCCTCTGCCCTCTTTTTTAAATTGGATTGTTCATGATCATATTATTGGGTTTTAAGAGTTCTGTGTATATTTTGGATAATAGTCCCTTATCAGATATCCTTAGCAAATATTTCTCTAAGTGTGGGGTGTATCTTCTCATTCTCTAGACTATGTCTTTCACAGAGCAGTAATTTTTTTGGGGGGGATTGCAGCTTTGGTGTTATATCTAAAATGTCATCATCAAACCCAAAGTTACCTTGATTTTCTTCCATGTTACCTTCTAGGAGTTTTATAGTTTTGTGTTTTACATTTAGGCTTATAATCCATTTGGGGTTAATTTTGTGAAGGGTGTAAAGTCTGTGTCTTGATTCATTTATTTGCATGTAGGTGTCCAGTTGTTCCAGCGCTATTTGTTGAAAAAATGACCTTTTCTCCATTGTATTGCCTCTGCTCCTTTGTCAAAGATAAGTTGACTATATTTATTTGGGTCTATTTTTGGGCTCTGTGTTCTGCTGCACTGATATATTTGCCTATTATTTCACCAGTACTATACTGTCTTGATTGATTTGTCTTGATATGGTGTTGAGTTGTCCTGAAGCTTTATAGTAAGTCTTGGAAGTCAGGTAGCATAGGTACTCCAACTTTGTTCTTCTCTTTCAATATTCTATTGGCTAATCTGTGTCTTTTGCCTCTCCATACAAAATTTAGAATCAGTGTGTCAATATTAACACAGTAACTTTCCGGG
The DNA here is from genome assembly GCF_018350215.1 of Panthera leo. Lineage (NCBI taxonomy): Eukaryota > Metazoa > Chordata > Mammalia > Carnivora > Felidae > Panthera > Panthera leo. The sequence goes on from NC_056682.1 coordinate 28,855,494, forward strand.
ATATTGATTAGGATTGCATTGAATCCATAGATCAAGTTGGGAAGAATTGACATTTTGATAATATTGAGTCTCTCTATCCACGAACATGGAGCATCTCTCTATTTACTTTTTTTTAATTGAAGTATAGTTGACACACAGTATTATATTGTTTTCAGGTGTACAACATAGTGATTCAACAATGATATATATGATGGAATGCTCACCATGATAAGTGTAGTTACCATGTGTCACCATAAAAAAGTATTACAGTATTATTGACTATATTCCCTAAGCTGTACTTTTCATCCTCATCCTTATTTTTTTTTAATTTTTAAAAAATGTTAATTTTTGAGAGAGAGCAAGCATGAGCCGGGGAGGGTCAGAGAGAGGGGGTGACAAAGGATCTGAAGCAGGCTTTGCGCTGACAGCAGAGAGCCCAATGTGGGATTTGAACTCATGAGCTGTGAGATCATGACCTGAGCCACTTAACCTACTGAGCCACCCAGGCGCCCCATGACTTACTTATTTTATAACTGGAAGTTTGTACTTCTTAATGCTCTGCACTTACTTTGCCCATCCTCTCCCCACCTCTGTCAACCACCAGTTTGTTTTTGTATTTATGAGTCTATTCTATTTTTCTTGTTTGTTAGTTGGTTTGTTTTTTAGACTCTACATTTAAGTGAAATCATATGGTATTTGTCATTCTCTGACTTATTTTGCTTAACATAGTATCATGTAGGTACATTCATGTTGTTGGATGGCAAGATCACATTCTCTTTTTCTGGCTGAGTAATATTCCTGTGTGTGTGTGTGTGTGTGTGTGTGTGTGTGTGTGTGTGTGTGTAAAACATTTTTTTATCCATTCATCTATTAGAGGACACTTAGGTTGCTTCCATAACTTGGCTATTGTAAATAATACTATAATAAACATAGTGATTGAATATATCTATACAAAATACTGTTTTCATTTTTTGTAGTTAAATACCCAGAAGTGGGATTACTGGATTATATTTATATTTTTAATTTTTTGATAAACTTCCATACTATTTTCCATAGTGGCTGCATCAATTTACATTCCCACCAACAGTATACAGGGGTTCCCTTTTCTCCACATCCTCACCAATATTTAACATTTCTTATCTTTTTGATAATAGCCATTCTGATTGGTGTGAGGTGATATCTCATTGATTTTCATTTGTTATTAGTAATATTGAACATCTTTTCACATGTCTTTTGGCCATCTGTATGTCCTCTTTGGGAAAATGGCTATTCATTTCTCTTTGTTCATTTTTTAATCAGACTTTGTTTTGTTTTGTTTTGTTTTTTGATGTTGAGTTCCATGAGTTCTTTATATATTTTGGATATTAACTACTTACTGGGCAAATAATTTGCACCTATCTTCTCCCATTCAGTAGGTTGCCTGTTCATTTTGTTGGTGGTTTCCTTTGCTGTGCAACACCTTTTTAGTTTGATGCAGTCCCAATTGTTTTTGCTTTTATTTCTCTTGCCTGAGGAGACAGATCCAGAAAAATATTGCTAAGGCCCATGTCCTAGAGTTTTGTGCCTAAGTTTTCTTTTAGGAGTTTTATGGTTTCAGGTCTTATATTTAAGTCTTTAATCCATTTTGAATTTATTTTTGTATATGATGTAAGAAAGTATACCAGTTTCATTCTTTTACATGCAGCTGTCCAATTTCCCCAGCATTATTTATTAGAGACTGCCTTTTCCTCATTGTGTATTATGTCTCCTTTGTTGTGGATTAATTGATCATATAAGCATAGGTTTCTTTCTGGACACTCTTCTGTTCTGTTGATCTCTGTGCCTGTTTTGTGCCAGTACCATACTGAATTGATTACTATAGCTTTGAAATATAATTTGAAATCAGGGAGCATGATACTACCAGCTTTGTTCTTCTTTCTCAAGATTGCTTTGGCTATTCAGGGTCTTTGGTAGCTCTATTTAAATTTTAGGATTATTTGTTCTAGCTCTGTGAAAAACACTGTTGGTATTTTGATAGGGATTGCATTGAATCTGTAGGTTGCTTTGGATAGTTTGGACATGCTTATAGTTCTTTGATTTCTTTCATAATAGTTTGTAATTTTCCTTACATAGATCTTGTACATATTTGCTATATTTATATCTACATATTTCATTTTTTTGGATGCTAATGTAAATTATTTCAAATTCCACTTGTTCATTGATGGTCTATAGGAAAGTGATAGGTTTTTATATTTTAATCTTATATCTTACAATCTTGCTATAATCTCTGATTAGTTCCAGGAAAGTTGGGGTTTTTTTTTTTTGCCTATTCTTTAATTATTTTTTGTAGACAATTATTTCATTTACAAACCAAGACAGTTTTATTTTTTCCTCTCCAATCTGTATACTTTCTTTTCTTGTTTTATTGCATTAGCTAGACCTTTCAATGTGACATTGGAAAAGAGTGGGGAGCAGACATTCTTGACTTGTTCCTGATCTTAGTAGAAGAGCTTCTAGTTTCTCACAATTAAGCGTAATGTTAATTATAAGTATTTGTATAAATGTTATTTATCATGTTGAGGAATTTCCCCTCTATTCCTAGTTTGCTGAAAGTTATATGAGTGTTGGATTTTGTCAAATGCTTTTTCTGTATCTATTGATATGATCATGTGATTTTTCTCCTCTATAGCCTTTTGACGTGATGGATTACGTTAATTGGTTTTCAACTGTTTTCACTTGGTAATCGTGTATAATTCTTTTTATATATTGTTGGATTTGATTTGCTAATATGTTATCGAGGATTTTTGCAAGAATGTTCACAAGAGATATTGGTCTGTAGTTTTCTTATAATGTCTTTGTCTGGTTTGGGTATACTAGGGTAATGCTAAATATGTAAAATGAGTTAGGAAGTATCCCATATTTTCCTATTTTCTGGAAGTGATTGTAGAGAACTGGTAAAGTTTCGGAGAACTGGCATAATTTCTTCTTTTGAATGTTTGGTAGAATTCACGAGTAAATGCATCTGACCCTTAACTACCTTTGAAAATTCATGTTGTAGTTTACCTGGTTCTTGGTATGACAAGTGACTTTTAACATTGTCTCCTGAAAAAAAGAAACCCTTGTGCACTTTTGGGAGTGCAAACTGATGCAGCCACTATAGAAAATAGTATGGAGGTTCCTAAAAAATTAAAATTAGAATTACCTTATGATCCAGTAATTCCACTACTTGATATTTACCTAAAGAATATGAAAAAACTATTTCAAAAAGGTATGTGTACCCCTATGTTAATTGAAGCATTATTTACAATAATCAAAATGTGGAAGTAACCCATCTATAGATGAATGGATAAAGAAGATGTGGTATAAATATATACACTGGAATATTATTCAACCATAAAAAAAATAATGAAATCTTGCCACCTGCAACAACATGGATGGATCTAGAGGGTATAATGCTAAGCAAAATCAGTCAGAGAAAGACAATTGCCATATGATCCCACTCATATGTGGACTTTAAGAAACAAAACAAATGGACCAAGAGAAAAAGAGACAAACAAAAAACCAGACTCTTAAATACAGAGAACAAAGTGGTGGTTATCGGAGAGGAGGTGGGTGGGGCATAGATGAAATAGGTGAAGAGGATTAAGAGTACACTTATCATGATGAGCGCTGAATAATGTATGCAGTTGTTGAATCACTATATTGTGCACCTGAAACTAATATAACATTGTCAATGATACTGGAATTAAAAAAATTGTCTTCTGGACATTTTGGATATTATATTATGAGACTTGTAATGTTCTTTAATCTTCTTCTCATCAGGCAATCCCCCTATTGAAGTGTAGCTGGAAGGCCAGGTGGTGTGTAAGGCTTTCGACACAGGCCCCATTGATACCCCTGTAGAAAGAGTGAAGCACTGACTCACATTGCTTCCTTCTAAACAGGTAGGGTGGAAGTTCAGCTTTTCTCCTTGGCCCTCACTGATATTTTCCTGGTCAAAGACAGACACTGGCTTATTCCATCCCATAGTTTCCAATTGGAAGTGTAAAATCAGCTCCCCACTGGGCCCTGCTGCCACCAGGGAGAGGAGGAAGGTGAGTGGAATGTTGACCAATCCACCTGACATTACTTAATTTTCCCTAGTTTACTGAAGAAGTGGGGGTGGGAGGGCAGGAACGTTGCATGGCATCATTCAGTCTTGTTAACTGTCAGGTGGGGTTGAAGGCTCAACTCCCCTGGACTTGGCTGGCACTCTCCTGGTGGGGGAATCAGGACATCATGTACTTCTTTCAAGGGGCGATGAAAGATCAGCTCCCACTTGGTTCAACTGACACCAACACCACTTCATGCCTGCTTTTGAGAGATGGGGTGATGGTGGGTGGCAGATTGACTCCCTGTCAGCCCCTTTGAGACCACAGGGAGATGGGGATGGTGGTAGCTTTTCCTTTTGGTGTTTGGCTGGAGTCAGGCAGAAATTATGAAAAAGACTTTCTATTGTTAGGTCACGCTTTTCTCAGTCCTTTGTCTAGGAGGAACAGACTTTTCTTGAGTTTTATTCATCTGCGCCTGCTGGTGATTCCCGGTTGGAGGCTTCTGCAGCACTGTGTCCATGATTTAAGGGTGACAACAAGGAAACCCAGTGTGACGGTCAATTTTATGTGTTAACTTGACTGGATCAAGGGATAGCAGGTAGCTGATAAAACAATTTTTCTGAGTGTGTCTATTAGAGTTTTTCTGGGAGAGATTAGCATTTGAACAGGTAGACTGAGTAAAGTAGATTGCTCTCACCAGTGTGGGTGGGCCATTACCCAAACCATTGAGGGCTTAAATAGAACAAAAAGGAGGAAAGGTGAATTTGGTCTCTACTTGGCTTGAACACCAATCTCCTTCTGCCCTTGCACTTTGGTGCTTTTGGTTCTCAGGCCTTCAGAGTAGGACGTATACCTTGGCTCCCTGGTTCTCAGGCCTTTTGGTTTGGACTGGAACTACGCCACTGGACTTTCTGGGCCACTGGCTTGCAGTTAGCAGGTGGTGGAACTTCTCAGCCTAAATAATCACGTGAGCCAGTACCTCATAATAAGTCTCTTTCTTTGTGTATATCTGTATACATACGATTGGTTCTGTTGCTCTGTAGAGCTTTGACTAATGTGCCTGGGGAGTTCACCACTATCTTTTCTCAAGTCTTGAAGTCCCTGGGCATTCCACTTTCTTCTTTCCACTTTTCAGGGTCCTCCAATGCTTTTTGTGTTGTATCCAGAGCTTTTTATAATTTATTTATTTTTTATAATTTACATGCAAGTTAATTAGCATATAGTACAACAATGATTTCAGACAAATGCCCCCCTTGGAAGAGGAACAAGAAGGGCTTCTTTTCTAACCCTTAACTTGCAAGGGCTTCTATGGGGCCATTGGTCAGCTTTGAAATGTGTTCTCCACAGCTGGGAGACACAGAGGACTGGGGTCTGAAAGCTGTACAGGAATTCCAAAGTGAGAGAGAAAAGACTAATAGCTGCTCTGGTGGCAGAGCCAAATGAGGCATGTGGTGTGCTGGGAGCAGCCTGCTCTCCTAGAGTTTGTCAGGGTAGCAAAAGCGTGTGATTGTATCCTGTGGACACATGTGGACCAACAGGGAGGGAGACCTGATGTGGGTTCTTTTGAGAGACTGTCACATAGTGTTGACTGGCAGCATGAGGAAAACTCAGCATATGGAGGCTGGCACTATACTTCTGGGTGCCCAGGAGTTGTTAAGAGTTCCTTGGGTCATGGAAACTTCAGGGAACTTCTAAGAGCCCATGGAAAGCACCACTGCAATCCATGTGTAATTAACAGCCAGACCCATCTGAGAATACCAGTCAAGCAAGAGTCCCTTATTTTCTCAGTTGCTGCCTCCTGTTTTGACCCAGGAAGTTTCTGGAACTATGGCTTCCCCCTGGGGAAGGAGGCAAGCTAGGAGAAAGCAGAGAGCAGAAAAACCACACACCCCCTCCCCCACTTCTGCTTGGAAGCCAGAGAATTTATTGGTTGGAGGAAATGGAACACTAAATTAAGTTTTGGAACTTTCACTGTTGTGTGGGACTTGTCTTAATTTTTGATTTGAGCTATTTTATGACTAAAAGTGAATGAAGGATATTTTGTTATCTTCCAGAAGTCCAGCAAAGTCATGTGCACCTACACTTAACCACCTTTGCCATGGGTTCCCAGCACTTTCATGCTGTTTCATCATCTTAGAATGCTCTCCATCGAGCGAAACTCTGCTGTCCCTTCAAGGCCTAGTTCCAATGTCACTTCCACCATGAAGCCTTCACTGATCTACTCAAATAGAAACTTTTACTGGCTCCTCTGTACACTCTTAGCCCTTTAGTTATGTTATTGGTTTAGCACAACATAAACCCTGTGTAGAATTTCACCACAGTCTATGCTGAGTAAAACTGGTGTAATTTGCTAACACCAGAACAAACCAGTTCACTCTTTTGTATCTATGTTAGTTTCTCTGTGCTCATGGGAAAAGTAGAGAAATATCACTTCAAAACCTGATGGAGGGCTCCTGGGTGGCTCAGTTGGTTGAGCATCCGACTTCAGCTCAGGTCATGATCTCACGGTTCGTGAGTTCGAGCCCCGTGTCGGGCTCTGTGCTGACAGCTCGGAGCGTGGAGCCTGCTTTGGATTCTGTGTCTCCCTCTCTCTCTGCCCCTTTCCTGCTCATGCTCTGTCTCTCTCTGTCTCTCAAAAATGAATAAACGTTTAATAAAATTAAAAAATAAAAAACCTGATGGAAAAGGAAATTAAATTCTTAGCCCTGAGGCCAGTGAAATTGTGTACTGTCATCTTCACCATCCCAGCAAGATCCAAACGCTTTAGGAAACAGGATCACAGTTGAAGTGATGATTTTTTATTTACCTTCCTTCTTGTGACAGACTGCAATGCATCAATTTATTCCTGCACTTTCTGTGGATCTTTGCCTTTTGTGGTACAGTACTTTGCTCCATTCTGAGAGCCCCTTCCACAAGTAATGTCTGCCAGGGGATACATAATACTGTACAAAATGGAACAAGTTATAGAAACAGGTCATATAAAATTTCAGAACCTTGTTGAGGTGGAGAAGTCACTAAATTGGAGACACCATGACTCTGAAATCCAAGGGTTCCAGAGTGTTGATGAAACTGGGGTTATGCTTTGTATAGTATATGATGGTGGCTGGGGATTGGCTGCTAAGTGAACCTATTCTTCATGTTTAAGGTAATAGCCACAGTACTATCACCTAACACTAAATAAAAAGAAGTAGGATATGCTGGCACACTTGGGTGGCTCAGTCAGTTGAGTGACTGACTTCAACTCAGGTCATGATCTCACAGTCTGCGAGTTGGAGCCCCGTGTTGGGCTCTGCACTGACAGTGGGGAGCCTGCTTGGGATTCTCTCTCTCTCCCTTTCTCTCTGCCCTTCCCCCACTCATGCTTTCTCTCTCAAAGTAAATAAAGGTTGTTTTATTTTTTTTTAAAGAAGTAACATGTGCCACATTTAGAGATGACAGTGTCATCCCTGGTTGTGGCTAACTCAGTGATAGTGTTAGAAACAGAGTTTGGTAAGAAGGAAAGGGAATTATGGAATAATGGAGTGTTTTCCCCCAGCTACTCCCCAGTGAAAACTTAGAGCATATTCTTGGCTAAATGGTTCAACCTTATGAATTTCTTCAAAGAAATTTACAGTTTAAGTACATGAAAAAAATTCCAATGACTTAATTAAAAAAATGAGAGTCCTTCCACCCCACAAAGGAAGGAAGATCTTCTAATACCAAAATAAAAAACAGAAACAAAAATAAGCCCTCTCTAGAAATGACCTCAGTGGACAGCTTGGCATAAATAATAGTTAAGTGGTTGCCAAACCACTTACCATGTCTTAGTAAGTTTTAATTATTATAAGGATCTTCCATATATTCTAGGCTTTATAAGCTGAACTCCAAACAATATAAACTAAGAGGAAAAAATAATCCTGTTGCATAACACAAGGGTTATACTTTCTAACATCTTCCAATGTCAGTGTGGTTCAGGTTACTTGAGTTTTAGCTAAATCTGTATAAGAATGACTTTCTAAAAAATTAATGTGGAAATTAGCTATATTTTAAGTCAAAAAAGCAAGTTTCCAAAACCTGCCTTAACCTATGAAGATTTGAGCTGTCTGAGATAGCAGGAGATGAGGAGAGGCTGAATGGTTTGCTCTGAGACCTGTGAAAAAGAAGAAAGATCCAAATCTCAAAGCAGTACACTTTTGGGCATTAAATTTTTTTTTAAAGTTTATTTATTTATTTTGAGAGAGAGAGAGAGGGATTGGAAGCACATGTGTTGAGTGTGGGTGCAGGGGAGGGGCAGGGAGAGGGGGAGAGAGAATTCGAAGCAGGCTCTGTGCTGTCAGTGCAAAGCCTGATATGGGGCTTCAACCCACACACTGTGAGATCATGACCTGACCCAAAATCAGGAGTCAGAGACTAAACTGGCTGAACCAATGAGGCACCCCCACTTTTGCACATTCTGATAGGATCTTTCAGTGCAGTACAAAGAAGGATTTTCTATTAGGATATTTAGGAAATCTAAGAGATGGATCTATTCAGCTCTTCAACATTTGAAAAACCCCGTTTTTTCCCACAAATGATATAGTCTTCTGTAGGCAAAACATTTTGAGAAAATGTTTCTGTGTATGAACTTTCAAAGCTATTTTCTGAGCTGTTAAGCATTTTTGTTTTGTATTGAGCACTTTGTTATAAAGAGTAAATTGCTTGGAAAATAGATGATTCCTTTTCATCGTCTTACTTTTAGTGTGAATGGAAAAGATGGCTTTCAGCTTTCACTAGTTAGGCATTAATAGTGTCACTCTTCCTGGCTTTCTCTCTCACCCATTTTCTTTATTTATCTATGGGGAGGGTTTGTTTCATTGCATGATTTATGTCTCTCTGTAGAAACAGTTTCTGTTGAAACTGACAGGAATGAAACCTTCTAAAGCTTTACTGTGTTCTCCTCTAGGAACTGCTGGTGGGTAAAATAACATTTTATTCTCCAAATATAAAACCAGCTTTGGTAGGTGGGGATAGGGTCATACCGTCTCTAGCAGGAAATCACTTGCAAAGCCAACTTAATCTTAGAACCATGAGGGTGAAAGAATCTTGAAGTGTCTCCTAATCTGTCTCCTATGTTCTGGTAGGACACTGTGTAAGCAGCCTCCCCCACCCCCAACCCATTTAGTCTTATTTTACTTCTTCTTGTCTCCTTTTCTCCTTTCTTCTCCTTATCGGGGTCTTCCTATTCTCTTCTTCCATTTTGTTGCCCCTTCCCATCTCCCCATGGAACTTTTCAGGCTCTTTCCAGATCACCCCTGAGTTAGTTCAAGGGAGAGGCCCCCAGCTCAGAGGTCACAAGATTTATACCTGGAGCAGGTAGGAATAAGTCCAAAGGAGTTTATGGGTTGACCCATACTCTGGTCAATTCCAATTCAAGAACCAAATCTCATGCACTTATACAGGTGTCTTAAGGAAATCACAGTTTGTGGTATGAATGAGGGTCAGGCTGGGGCCCAAGTCATCTTTGGAAGAAACTCACCTGGCCACCCTGACCACCCCTGACATTTCTGGGTCCATATTTCTATTAGTTCACTTGCTCAGAAGGTGGTCACATGAGCCCTCAGGGGTTTGTTCTTTCTTTATTGACTCAACTGTTTCTATCTTAGTGCTGCCAAATACAGCACCACTAGAAATTAGCACTTTATTTATTTATTTTTTTTTTGAAATTTATTGTCAAATTGGTTTCCATACAATACCAAGTGCTCATCCCAATGGAATTAGCACTTTAAAAACCTTTTTTTTAATTGTTAGTGGTTACTGAGGAGTAATTTCTTAGAGATTTTCTCTCTTAGAATAATATTTCTGGTACACAAACACACTATAGTGATTCCTCTTTATGGGGGATGGACTCATTCTCCTAGATTCTGGGAGTGTTGCCAGAAGACAGCCTTCAGACTTCAGCATCCTGTGGAAATGACCCATGGATGTTATTGGGGGTAGGCTGTTCTTGGGGGAGGATGTTCTTGGGTGGAGGCTATTCTTGGGGGTAGGCTATTCTTGTGGGGAGGCTGTTCTTGGGGGGAGGCTATTCTTGGGGGTAGGCTGTTCTTGGGGTAGCCTGTTCTATTGACCAGTTTCTAAGGGAATAGAAGGCTGGGCATCCTTGCTGCAATGAAAGCCAGTCCTGAAAGGTCATGCCAGCTCCATTGTATCCCTAGGGTGTGGCTGAGGCCTTTGTTGAGGCTGCATCATAGCTCAGTTACTCTCTGCTCAGTTCTGCTTCATTCCCCTCCCTTCCTCAGGGGTTGAATCCAAGAGCTTTCACTAATAAACTTAATGTATAATAATCTCTGTTTCAGAGCCTGCTTCCAGGGAGCCAATTGTAAAAATTCTCCTTTTCTAGTGTTACCGGGAAGGCAATTACAAACAAAAACTAAAAAACTAAAAAAATTCTCTCATAAGTTGCTAATGTAACAATACTTTACACATCTTCTTTGGTTGGGCCACAAAAATGAATAGGTACGAGGATCCCAAACAACTGGGTAGAGGAAGAGATTTAAACTTTCTCACCAAAGGGGTGCCTGTGTGGCTCAGTTTTTATAGCTCAGAGCCTATAGCCTGTTTTGGATTCTCTGTCTCCCTCTCTGTTGGCCTCTACCCCTTCACGCTCTGTCTGTCTCTCTCTCAAAAATAAATAAAACATTAAAAAATTTTAACTTTCTCACCAAAAAGAGGTTTATGGAATGGATCCAACACCAAGATGGCAACATTGGAGGCAGCTACCTGCAGGACTGAGGGCACAGCCTAGAAAGATTGCCTCAGTTTGAATTCTTGGTCTGCCATTTACTAACTGTGTCTATGTGTCACATTCCCCTCATTGTAACATGAGGATAATAGTACTTACCCTATGTTGTTGGAGACTGAATATACAAATTGGCCAATATACAGTGGCCAAATCATATATAAAAATAGAACTCTGACCCACTATCCATAGCAACCGGCCCAGAAAACCAACCCATTATCTACTGGAAACAGCCCAGGAAGCCAGCCTACTATCTATAGGTCAGACTTATGGGAAATCAGACCACTCTTTCTAGAAAATAATGCCATAGGCCAAACAACAAGTCCTGTAACAATTGGCTCAAAACAGCCAGGACTTGATTAATAACTGATAGCTTCCCTAGTTTTTGTCTGTTTCCAGCTTAGGACCACCCAGAGAAAGCCAAACGTACTTCCTAGCCAATCCCATAGGATGCCCTGAGTCCAGTTAGTTTTCCTACAGCCTCCTCATGCCAACAGTCTCCAGTAATGGCACATTTGAGGCTGTCCTCTTTCCCACACCTCTGCCTTTGAGTCTCCACCAAATGCAAGTGATGGTGGCTGATCTCTTGCCACATATAGCAAGCTCTGAAAAAATAACTTCTGCCTGTTCTCATTTTGGTGGTCTTTCTTTACGTCACAGGTTTGACACCGACTTTGTACTGCAGTGCCCACAGTGGCCCTTTGTGTCCTGCTGTTGGAGGCTTGTTGAGTCCATGAGGACGCAGTGTCAGTCCTGAGTCTGAACTCTGCTGTGTTGAGTTCCTTGACTATTTTTTCTCAGTTTGGAACTGGGTTTTTTTCTAGGTTCCCATTTTTGGGGGCATCATTGGTGGAGACAGGCCTTTCCTTTTCTTTTTTTAATGTTATCTATTATTTTTTGAGAGAGAGAGAGCACATGAGTTGGTGGGGGAGGGGCAGAGAGAGGAGAGAGAGAATCCTAAGCAGTCCCTGTGCCGTCAGTGCAGAGCCTGACACAGGGCTCGATTTCACAAACTGTGAGATCCTGACCTGAGCTGAAATCAAGAGTCAAAGGCTTAACCAACTGGGCCACCCAGGCACCGCCCACCCCCCAGCCATTAGTTTGCATCACTTTTTGCTGTCTTTTGCATAGCTGTTTTGTGTGTACTATCTCAAAGTCATAAAAAAAAAAAAAAAAAAAGGAGTCATGGGGTAGAATACAGACATAGGCCCCATAAGCTTGTTTGTTTGAATCTTTGAATCTACCTCAAAGACTTTGCAGGTCTAACTGTACTAGCATCCCTTTGGGCAAACTTTGCTGTGAGTCACCAATAAAACTGGATGAGGTTTTCCTTACATGTTAGTTTTCTGTCCAGAGAGCTTGGCTTTCATGAAGAGAGAGCATTGTCTGGTTTTCCACCAGGGGTGGAAGGGGGTAGGAATGGGGGTGCTGATGGTCAGGTCTGCTTTCAGAGGCAGCCAACCTAAGGTTGGGAAACTGAGGCACACAGTGCACAAGCATTAGATTCCTGCTGACCATTGTCACATTTCCTGAGGTTGTCTAAGTCTAAATTCTCTCCTCTGCCAGGAAAAATGCCTACATTTTATATGTACTCTTATTACAATCCTAATTCTCATGCCTGTCTTTCGAAATGGCATAACTTCACCAAGGCTGATTCAGACCTTCAGTGGCCACTCAGGGTAACATTTGATTTGAGCAAAATTGTTCATTTGAAAAATACCTTAGAAAAGAAAGAGAAAAAGATTTCATAAGCCAAATGGGCAGGGTTTTTTGACTGGTAGGCAGTTGCCTACAAACAAAATTCTGAGTCAAAAATTGCTTGATTAAAAGATTCTTTGACCAATGCTAACAAGCAGTTGGGCAAACGTTAACAAGAACAAGCTAGACTAATTCCTCTGGCAAACTCTCTCCCTCCTGTTCTTCCATTGCCTGCATCTATCCAGCTCTCCATCTTCCCCCTTATTCTTCTGATGAGAAATCTCTCTTTCTAAATCTTTTGTTGATGCTTTTGCAAAGCAAATTCTAGGCTCCTTGTGTGACTTTGTGGTTCCTCATGCAGTGTAAATATTACTCCTGACTGAGAACACAAAAGAATTTTCAGTCAGCCAATTAACCTCTTATAAGATACTATTACTCCTTACAATTCTACCACTCAATTTCTGCCACTCTCCTGCACCTACCAGAAGAAGGGGAGCCTCATGATTGTCTTGCCTCAGTTAGGGAACTCCATGTACCTCCCTCAGATTTTCTAGAAACTCTTTTTGAAAATACTAACCTAATATTATTTGCTGATGAATCATACCTCAAAATGAAACCGAGCAGGATGTGCAGTCACTAATCGAAGACTTCAGTCCTTGATCTGCGGTAAAATTGGTCCAGATGAAATAACTTATTGCACTCACTAGAGCTTGTCAACTAGCCAAAGACCAGAGAGTCAACATATGTACTGATAGCAAGTGTGCTGTTGAAGTAGTAAATGACTTTGAGATGCTTTGGAAACAAAGAACATTTCTCATCTCTGCTGGAACCCCCAATAAAAATAGTAAGGTGAAGAACTTTTAGATGCACTCCTATTTCCTAGAGAGTTGGCTATTATAAAGGTGAGACCTATGTAAAAAGATAATATGGAAGCTAATGGAAATGTTCTAGAAGATCACTATACCAAACAAGCTGCTGTAACCAAAGTTATGATCCTGTCTAAACCTTCAAAGGATAAATCTCTTGAGGGATTCAAAGTAGTGATTATAGATATCAACATTTAGTCCCTGATTTTGAAAGAAAAAGATTAGAAAAAATCTGGTTGTACCCTTCACTCAGATAATCTCTGGTGTTCTCAAGATGGCTGCTTAGTAGCACGAAATGGCTTTAAATGGATATTAGCTAAGTTTCTCCACTAAACAACTCATCATAGAATAGACAAATTGGTTAGTATCTTCAATCAACATTGATAGGGAAGCTCTAAAAAAGATGCCATAGAGTATTTTTGGGTCATGTGTCACCTGTCGACAGCATAATCCTGGAAAACTGCAAACATAGGACATAGTTAGGAACCAAAACCTCAAGGTGCCTTGAACACTTTCAGACGGATTTTACCCAGCTTATACTCACCATGGGATTCAAATATGTTTTAGTTATTATATGCCTATTTTCAGAAAGGGTTGAATCATAATCTTGACAAAAAGTTATAGCCCTTACAATCGTTAAAAAACTGCTGGGTTTTAAGTTTCCAACCTAAGACATTCCTACTTTCATATCAAGTGATTGAGGCACACACTTTATGGGAACTATCATTAAAGAACTCTGTAAGGCATTAACCCTTGCTCAAAAACTACACTGTCCTGTGGCACCTGGGTGGCTCAGTTGGTTGAGCGTCTGACTCTTGATTTTAGCTCAGGTCATGATCTCATGGTTAGTGAGTTTGAACCCTGCAGTGGTCTCTGCACTGACAGTGCAGAGCCTGCTTGGGATTCTCTCTCTTCCTCTCTCTCTCTGCCCCTCCCCTGCTTGTGTGTTTGCTCTCTCTCTCAAAATAAATAAATACACTTATAAAAAAACCCTACACCTACCACTTACAGTCTCAATCTGGAAAGACTGAAAGGACCAATGGTGTCCTTAAAATCAGTGAATTTTCAGAAACTCTTTAGCTCGTTGGCCAAAAGTATTTCCACCAGTCCTTATGGCCATGAAGTCCACTCTTTCAGGGACACATTTGTTATCCACCTATGAATTAGTAACTGGAAAGTCTGTGCATTTAGGATTTCATCTCCATCACTAGGCTCTGCCCTGCTGCATGCAGATATGGCAAAATATTACGAAGGATTCATGTATGATACCAGGTTCTATCACCAACAGGTTAAAGCCGCCTTTCCCACAACACTTTCCTAAATAATCTCTTCATGATTTTTAACCAGGAGATTTCAACTATTGGAAGAGACCTCAGAGAAAAACTGCTTTTGAAACTTGCTGGAAGGGACCCTATCAACATTAACAATGAAGACAGCAATGAAACTCCAGGGAGTTAATCCTTGGGTCCATGTTTCACAACTAAAACAGAAATTCAGAATTCCACACAATTGGAAGGTTACTCCAATAGGGTAAGTCAAACTGAGGATTGTAGAAACAGTTGATCTTCAGAGGTAGACAGCTGACCCAAGACCTTCAGAACAAGCAGATGACAATTTATATTGGGAAGATTCTGCCCAAGATGTTGGACCAAGACCTCTATCTAATTCCTGTTTTATCTGCTTACTTATAATAATTCTCATTTTATATAGATCCTTGTTCTTTTCCTCTCATAATGACCCTTTTTTTTCTTTTCTTCCCTCTTTATTATAATTGTTAGGTCAGGACATACTCATATCAACACCATTCTTAGATTATCCGAACAATAACCACTGCCCTCAATCTTACTGACTCCTGGACATGCTATCCATCATCAGACCCTGTGATAAAAACCTCTGGACAATTCTGGTTTCATCAAATGAGACTATAGTGATTTTTAGCTGATCGCATTTCCACTTGTAACTTCATGGACAACTGACCTTAAATTAACAGTGACTTTGATATACTCATATGTGTCAGATAAAGAAACCATAATTACAATCTATTGGTCAGACCCTAGGTAATTCTAACTTTGAATACAACAAACTTCACAGGGCAATGGGCCAAATACCACCTAGAAGAGACTAATAGAGATCCAAGTATGTAATCCAACTAATGAAAGGTCTTGGTTCCAAGCTCATGTCATGAATGACTCATTTATTCCCCTGTATATCCATGTACTCCTACTCTATACTACTTCCTTATGGCCAGGACATCTGGTCTTGTTTGCCTTTAGACTAGCACCTCACACACTTTAGGAATAGTATTCTGAGACTTGTTAGAGATCTAAATTCTAGAAGTTACCAAGTTTGGATTCTGACCTGAGCTTCAAAATGAGGTCACTCTTGATTATTCAGGCATACTACGTTGGGGAATTACTGACTCCTTGTTTATGTAAATAATCAGAGCAATGTTCCCATTGGTGGGAATCACACAAAGACTGTAGGAAACCTGTTGCTAACTCTGGCAGAAGTTATTAAGGACACCGTCTCTGCCCTAGATAGAATACAGATCAGTCTCAACACAATGGCATATGTTATGATAAGTGATTGCATTGCTCTAGATTTCTTGTTGACTAGTCATGGTGGTGTCTGTGCCATTGCTAATACTTCTTGTACTTGGGAAACAGGCAAGGTAGAACAGGATGTACATAGTAATATACATTGAGGAGAAAGTTATTTGACTTTCTATGTCTTATGGGAATTGTTTTCTTGGCCTGGATTGAGCAATTGGGGTTCCTGGTTTTGAAGCAGCTTATATGGATTATTAATTGTTCTTGCTTTTGTCATAGTGGTCATGATGCTGTTTCACTGCATTCTATCCAGATTATTAAATGTTTTTATGTAGCTTCTCTCTCACAGATGATCACCATGATATAACAACAAAAAGGTCAAGAAGATCTTGCAATACAGTTGACTGTGAAGGCAAATAGATAGTTTGAGTAATAAAGAGATTGGTGGTGACAGAGGGGTTACTAGGAGTAGGTATGATTCCAGTTTAGTTTCATTAAGTGGCCCTGAAATTTCTTTTCACTTTCTGTCATATTGCTGTGCTATGATATTAATAGAAGTGGGTTTCTGATTTTGTTACCTATGATCTGTGTAGCTTAATCTAAGCCAGAAAATCTGGCTTAATTAGAAATGTGGGGCTGTGCATAGACACTGCTGGAAATGGGAGAGGATGACTATGGTGGCTGACTTGGGGTTCTGGTAGACCGGCCTTGGTTTTACATTATCATGGATCCTAGAAAAATAGACAGTGGCATCAGAGTGTTCCTACAAGGTCCCAGGAGAGGCCTCTATTGTCTTCTTAATTTCCCTAGATCCTGAGGTCCTTAGTTCTGATAACTGGGACCCTGCATCACCAAGGAGGATAAAATTTAGTGACATCTTGGAGTTCAGGATCCTGTTCTGGGCTTCAGAGTATGTCTGGTGACTTGGAGCTATACTTGGACCTGTTTTCCAGAAACTACTCATCAGAAAACAGGAGCCTTCTTAGCATGAGCCTGGCCTATTGCCAATAATCTTGTTCAATGTTACTTACTCCTAGGTAAGTACCCCTTGGATTTGGCATCTCTATTTTGGTAAAAAAGGAAGCAGACCTAGTGAACCTAGTTGCACACTGGTTGGAGAATATAACATCTTACACAACCAACCCAATAGCAGGCCAGCTAGCATCGAGGTTAGACTCTGAAATGAAGGCATTAGGACTTGGCCTTCAGTCTGTGTAGTCAACAAGGTAGCTCTTGGGGAAAGGGAGACCAATCCTTCACTGAAACGAGATTAACTGGTGCTGAAAAAAATAACTCTAAGAGTATGTAAACACTTACTAGTTGAAGAAAGAGAGTGTAGGAACACATTTCTAATGAACAGGGATTGGAAGGAGATACTAAGAAGTAGCTTCAAAGGGTGACATTTTGGCTTGAAAATTGAGGAATCAGGGTGGGGTTTGACAGTGAAGAGGCTAGGTTCTAAGATGTAGCCAAATGTCTTTAAGAACCACCATCCATTGGGAATGAGCCTTTCCTCAGAGAGGCCTACAGGAGTGTCCAGTGATGTAGAATCAGCTTGTAGTGATTCCATAAAAGAAAGTTTTGTGGTGGGGAGCCGGGGTGGCTCAGTCAATTAAGTGACCAAATTCGGCTCAGGTCATGATCTCTGGGCTCATGAGTTTGAGCCCTGCATTGGGCTCTCTGCTGTCAGTGCAAAGCCTGCTTCAGATCCTCTGTCTCCCTCTCTCTTTGCCCCTCCCCCACTGTCTGTTTGTCTCTCACTCTCTCTCTCTCTCAAAAAAAAAACCATTTAAAAAGAAAAGAAAGCTTTGTAGCAAATTAGAAGAGACATTTTAAAAGAAAAGAAACTGCTAGTGACAGCTGATAGCAAAGTTGGAGACAGAAGGACTATTTCATATAACAGGTGACTCTAAGTCATCAAGAATGCCTAAGAGTAGCATGTAGAACATTGGGAAAGTATATAAACTCTATACTACATTTGTTTATATTTATTTAGAAAGATATTTTGGAATCAGGTGTATATACATCAGGGTTCTCCAGAGAAACAGAACCAGTAGAAACAGAACCACACACAGTGTGCACGTTCGCATGCACACACACACACACACACACACACACACACACACACACCATTCATTCATTCATTCATTCATTCATTTATTCTAGGAATTGGTTTACATGGTTATGGAGACCAAGAAATCCCACCATCTGCCATCTGCAACTGGAGAACAAGGAAAGTTGGTGTGTAATTCAAGCCTCAAAGGCTTGAGGACTGGAGGTGCTGATGGTGTTGAAGTCCTGGAATCTGAAGGCCTGAGAACCAGGAGCTCTGACGTCAGGGGGCAGAAGAAATTGAGGTCCCAGTTCAAGAAGAGAAGAAGGAATTTTCCCTTTCTTCATCTTTTTGTTCCATTTATGTCTCAATGATTGGATGATGCCTACCCATATTGGTGAGGACAGATCTCTGTACTCAATCTACTGATTGAAATGCTAGGCTCTTCCATAAACACCCTCACAGGAATGCCCAGTATTTTATCAGCTACCTGGGCACTTAGGCCAGTCAACATGACCCATAAGATTCACCATCACAAAGTGGTTTATAACAAATATGTGCTGAACAAGATGTGTTAAATGGCATATTACAAAGGATTCCGTAGAGCTGCTTATTATATCTTTTAAAGCAAGCTAGCTGTTACATTGTCACAAGCAATTCAGTGTAAGCCATCCTATGAGAACTCCAAATGATGTGGTCCTGGTGTTTAGTTCTTTGATTGTCAGGAAGGAATAGTCAGGGGCACCTGGGTGGCTCAGTCCATTAAGTGTCCAACTCTCAGTTTCGGCTCAGGTCATGATTTCGTAGTTTTGTGAGTTTGAGCCCCATGTCCGGCTCTGAGCTGACAGCACAGAGCCTGCTTAGGGTTCTTTCTCTTCTCTCTCTGTGCTTTTTGATCACCATTGGATGGCAGAATTGTGAGACTATACTCCTTCAGAAATCCTAGATGGATGATACTCTGTGTCATAAACAGTTGAGTTGGATGTAGCCAAATGTCATGGTTAGAAAACTCCAAGTTTTTTGTTTTTTTCTTTTCACGAATGAGCACAGATTTTATTTTACTTATTCTATTTTATTTTTATAAAATAAAGAAGTAGGAGGTTTTCCAAACCAAAACAAATGGGATAATGAATTCTAAGTTTTTATAGAAGATAGCATGGTCATGATATCGTTAGGCTTTCCAATTTAAACAGAAGAAAAAAAGGCATCTAAATTTAGGTAATATTAGTTTTTGGTGAATCCTTCAGTTTAGAGTGGTTGTATCATATACCCCTCAGCAACCAAAGAGACTCATAATGTGGGAGATTTAGGCAAAGGATTAGATGACATCTACAAAAACCTCAGATTTTGATTTTGAATAGTTGATCTTGAATAATAACCTTCAGAGAGCAATTAGTTAGCAGGGTCAGGTGTATATTATAGCCACCCCTGGTCTGTGGCATTAAAGTGCCACAATTCACCAGAAAAGTATTTATTTTCCTTTCCATTTTTTAAAAACACAGGCGTTTGTACTGATGCTTTAACATCTGAAACAAAATAAAAATCATAAAAGCTAAACTGATTGCCTACTTAGGGGAATCTTCATGAACCAAAGGGTTACTCTTTAAAAAAGGTCACAGACTATACTCTTCATGTTGAAACTGTTAGACTAATTTTAAGGATTGGGTTCTAACATTAAAAATGGTTATTTAATAATTTTTAAGGAAGGTACTCTTTCTTTGGTGTTCTATTATAATGATTATTAAATTAAAGAATAATAAAACCGTATATAAGCTAGAATATTTGACAAGCTCCAATTGCTTCTCACCCTAACTTCTATTTTTGACTTTTACTATTCCCTTTGTTATTTACCATCATATTTCCAAATAGCATATTTATATCACTATTTGTTGACCCCCCCTCCCTAATTTCTACTTGTTAGATAAGTACTTAGTACTTTTATACTCCCCTACACATATAACACCCCATGCTACTAATATTATCACATATGATAAATATTTAAGTTTATTTTATTATGACTGTGTACATATCCATAGATGAGCATGTAGTGTACTACAATTTCATTTACTTTAAAAACATGTTTATTTATTTTTGAGAGAGAGAATATGTGTACAAGCAGGCCGGGGAGGGTCAGAGAGACAAGAAGAGAGAGAATCCCAAGCAGCCTCTGTGCTGTGCAGAGCCTGACTTGGGGCTCAATCCCATGAACCATGAGATCATGACCTGAGGTGAAATCAAGAGTCTGATGCTGAACTGACTGAGCCACCCAGGTGCCCCTCATTTACTTTTTTGTACAGCTTTAGGTTTTCATATATTAGATATAGCATTTATTTTCAAATTTTGAGCTTTTTTATTGACCTATTTAGTTTAGTCCCAAACTGCATCTGTCAGAACTATAAATTTCATCACAATACACTCTAACACACAGGTCATGTTTTCTTTTTTCTTTTCTTTTCTTTTCTTTTCTCTTCTCTTCATTTCTTTTCTTTTTTTTTCTCCCTTCCCTTCCCTTCCCTTCCCTTCCCTTCCCTTCCCTTTCCTTTCCTTTCCTTTCCTTTCCTTTCCTTTCCTTTCCTTTCCTTTCCTTCCTCTTTCTTTCCCTCCCTCCATTCCTCTGTCCCTTCTTCCCTCTCCCTCTAGCTACCCCCACCTTCTCTCTCTCTCTCTCCCCCCACCCATCCCCACTTGGTGACTTTCTGTAGCCCTGAGATCTGCCACAACCTGGATAGATTGTCTCCAAGAGGATTTTTGAATATTGGTTTTCCTTTTACTATCATCTTGGAAATTCTTTTTGCCTCTTTCCTGTGTTGAATTACATGACTTCCTCTTCCTTAGTTTACTCCCATACTTGGTCAAGCACATTCTCTAGAAACTTCTAGATAAAGGATTCACATCACATTAATTTTTTGAGATTCTGAATGTTTGAACATGTTTTCATTCCACTATTATATTTCAACTATGTATTAATCTGTTCAGGATGCCATAACAGAATACCACAAACTTAGTGGTTTAAACAGCATTTATTTTATCACAGTTCTGGAGGCTAGAAGTCCAAGATCAAGGTTCCATCTGATTCTGTTTTTGGTGAGAACTCTTCCTAGTGTAGATAGCTGCCTCCTTGCTGTGTCCTCATAAGGCCTTTCTTTGGTAAGTATGGAAAGGGAGAAAGAGAGCTCTCTAGTGTCTCTTCTTGTAAGGACACTAATCCTATCAGATCAGGTCCCACCCTTGTGACCTCATTTAAAAGAGGCTCTATCTCTAAATACAGTCACATTGGGGATAAGAGCTTCAATGTATGAATTTTTAAAATTTGTTTTTAACACTTATTTATTTATTATTGAGAGACAGAGAGAGACAGAGTGTGAGCAGGGGAGGGGCAGAGAGGGAGGGAGACGCAGAATCTGAAGCAGGCTCCAGGCTCTGAGCTGTCAGCACAGAGCCCAACGTGGGACTCGAACCTACAAACCACAAGATCATGACCCGAGCCAAAGTCACACGCTTAACTGACTGAGCCACCCAGGTGCCCCATTCAATGTATGAATTTTGATGGTTCACAAACATTCAATCCACAGCAAACTATATATATGTTTTTTCTACATTAGAAATACTTTTTCCTAAAAATTTTGAGGGCAATTTTCCACTATCTTCTAGCTTCCAGTGTTGTTGAGAAATCTGAAATCATTTTCATTACTGAACTCTTGTCTTTCTGGAAACTTTTAAGATCTTCTCTTTACCCCTAGGCTTCTGAAATTGCACGATGATGTGTTTTGTGTGTTTTCTCATTCACTGTGTTGGGCACTTAGTAGATATTTTCAATTGAGAAGTTCATACTCTTAAGTTCTGGAATATTAAAACACTTTTTCTTAGATAATTTCTTCTCTATTTCTTTCTTAAAATGAGATTCTATTTCTCTGATTTAGACCTGATCTGTTCATTTTCTTACTAAATTTTATTTCCCATATCATTTTCTTTTTATTCCCAATCTGCCTATTGAGTTTTTGTATTTGTGTATATAGCCCTGAGACAAGGCAGTGTAGGTATATTGATTTTCCTACTATAGAAAGGCAACTACTTCTGATTATATTTAGTAAGAATGAGAAAAAAAATACTAAAAAAATGCTACTTGTCAGCGGCTATGTTAATTTGCTTCAGTGATGATATTGATTTGCAGTAGTGATTGGCTTTTACTATTTGCTACTATTTGTGATAATCTATAGCCATCTTTGTGCTCTATCTGGCTGTTGCATTGGGCAAACACAAGTGTTAAATGGTGTGTTAAGAATATCATCCCTGGTAGCTGAAGTAGTCAAATTCATAGAAACAGAAAGTAAAATGGTGGTTGCCAGGAGCTGGGGGTAAGGAGAAATGGGGAATTGTTTAATGGGTATAGAGTTTAAGTTTTGCAAGATGAAAAGTTTCTGGGGATCTTTTACATAAGAATGTGAATACCCTTAACACTACTGAACTGTATACTTAAAGATGAGTAAATTTTATGTTATTTTTTTTTTACCACATTTTTTAAAAAGTAAAAACAAAAGGTGGGATGGAGGGAGGAGCCTGGGTGCTCAGTGGTTGAGCCTTCAACTTTGTCTCAGGTCATAATCTTGTGTTCATGGGTTTGAGCCCCGAGTCAGACTCTGTGCTGACAGCTCAGAGCCTGGAGCCTGCTTCAGATTCTATGTGTGTGTGTCTCTCTCTCTGCCCGTCCCCTGCTCACACTCTGTCTCTCTCTCAAAAATAAATAAACATTAAAAAAAAGTGTAAAAAAAAAAGTACAAATAAAAACACATGAATTATCATCTCTGTATTTCTCAATTATTTGATGGTGTCACTGATTGCTGCAGTTACCTCAGGGATGTATTGTGTATGGTTTACTATCTTGGAAAGGGCTGAGGCAGTTCCAAAGGCTTCCATTCTGCCCTGCCCACACAAATAGCCCATACTTCAAAGGCCAGGGAACTAAGGCAGAGATTCTAACAGTTATTAAATATATCTATTCCCACTCTACATTCTGCAATTAGGGGATAACCATAGATAGAGTGGGTCTCTCTGGTCCCATTTGGACCCACGGGGTGATCTACATGGGCCAAGACTCCATTTATCTCTTGACCTTGTTAAGATTCCACTCTGCTGGTGAATCACAGGGGTATATTGGATCTCTGGAGAATAGGGTCACTTCAGAGCCAGTATCTACTAACTCCAGAAGATCTGGTGTTTCACCTTCCCCAGTGTCCAGCTTAACTGGCTGTCGGCATCTCTGGGAAAACCTTGAAGGATGATTTATGAATAGACATCTGTGACTGTATTGCAGGATCCTCTCCCAAAGTTCTTGCTCAATCAAAGAGTTCTGGATCTGTGAACTTATTTAGGTGTGGGAACTAGTTAAGAGACTGTGAACCCCTTACTGCAGCAATTTGAGTTAGGTGTCTGCCTAGCAAACCTGGAATTTTTCCACATGTAAATGCCAAGTGGCATCCTTTGTAGACTTTATTTCTGGAGATTTCGTGATCAGTTAGATGATCTTACAGAGTCCTGTGAGTCTAAACCTTGTGATAACAACTTGGTCCTTATGGCTGATTGCAATTGTGCCCACCTTGTTCTTGCTGGTGAGGACTACCACCTGTGCTCTCTGTTCGCCGATCTCATCATTTCCACTGAAACCAGGGGGTGTAGTTCTCTTGCTGCATCTCCCCTGTTGGTAGAGGACAGCCATCACAGAGCTTTTCCAAGATGTTGGTTATCACTCTTCCTCACAAATAAATATCTTCCCTTCTCATGTATAAATATCTTAATTTCTTAATGTCTTAGTGGAGGGAGTATCCTCAGTTCCTTCTAGAGGGTAAGATTAAGTTAGGGGTGGCTGAGTAGGTGGGTTAAAATAGATCTGGTCCAACATTTCCATCTCATTGAAATTTTGGATTCCTTCTTCTATAGCAAGCCAGAGAATTTGGGGGATTTTAACCTTATCGACTGCTTGTCACTGTTGAGTCTAGGCTTCAATTAACCACTCCAGTAGGGTGTTAACACCATTCCTGGGTGCTGAAGCCAATTCATTTAATTCTAATTCCTGCACAAGTGTACCCATGTCAATAAATCGGTCCAATCAAGCTTTATGTTTCAGTTTCTCTGGTATCACACTCTTCACATCACTTGCATGTGTGCTTTTCAGAATCCTGAGATAGACATTTCACTCCTTTGGCTTGGCTCTATTAGTATTGAACTCTCATCGTGAACTTGGAGGCAAGAAAATGTTAATGGGCTGGATCCCATTAACCTTGGAGAATAAGCATCCATTAAAAAATTTTTTTTTAAATATTTTATTTATTTTTGAGAGAGAGAGGGAGAGAGAGAATGAGTGGGGGAGGGGTAGAAAGAGAGGGAGACAGAATCCGAGGCAGGCCTCAGGCCCTGTGCTGTCAGCCAGAGCTCGACATGGGGCTCCAACTCATGAATCATGAGATCATGACCTGGGCCAAAGTCATACACTCAACTGACTGAGCCACCCAGGTGCCCCTATAAGCACCCATTTTTAAAGCACGTGTTCCAGATACAGTCACTGAAAACTTTTTCTCTCTTAGAAGGTTGCATCCCGCAAATGGAAAGTGGGGGAGGCATTGGCTTTACTGTTAAGGAAGGTTCAGAAAGATCTGGGGTTCAAAGCTTTCAGCCTCATTTCTGACTGCTCAAACCACCCCTTCCCATATCTCAGGTCCTCACTTCTTTACCACCAGCCAATACCCCTGTGTTGGTGAAGAGATATGATGGAGCTGATCATTTAGTAAGTTTTATAACTTACACCTCCTAAAATTAGGCCTGCTCTTGGTCCTCAGCCACATCTTCTATATGACTGTAAGATAAAGGACTCCTCAAATTCTGCCGTAGAATCTTCCCGATTTTCCACTGGTGTTTTGAGTTGGACAGTCACAAACTCCAATTTCTTGTTTTCTGTATATATGTTCTCCAGGGCCACCAGGATCCAGCTGGCCCTCCAGTCTTTATAACCCCCCTCCTCCAAATTTGATAAGCACTTATTATTGTCATAGCAGTGATATGTCCTAGAATTAGTTTTTTCTCAGTAACTTGCCTGTAGTACCTCCCATGCCTTGTGATAATTTGAGTAATTGTGTTGTCAACCATGCCAGGGATTACTTGAATCCCATTTTGTCTTAAAAGAAAAGTTATCTGTGAACTTTTCAGATCACAGAATTCCATTCTAAAGTCTTTTTCCTAGGTCCACTCCAGGCACCAATTACTACATCAGTTGGGGTCCTGTCAGAAAACAAATGGTATGCTCAAAGTAGTTATTTTGAAGAGGATTTGATAAGGGACTGTTTATAAAAGTGTAGGTGAGGCTTAAGGAAACCATAGAGGATAAAGTGGTACTGTGGATTAGTAATTGTGGGGAGCCAATACCACTCTGGTCTGAGGAGGCAAGGGGCAGAAGTGGTTACTGGGACTGGAGAAAGAAGCTCTGTGGAGAAAGCTTCCAGATAGAGGCTTTGATGTTTGGGAGGAGGAGGCAGGCAAGTCAAAGCAAACTGGAAGGGAGGGAAATGAGGGGGAAGGGAGAGAATAAATCCCTCAAGTTCTTTCCTTCTCGCCTCAGATCTCTCCTCGGTGTCTTCCATTGGCCAGATGCAACTGGAAGCCAGCGAGCAAAGGACCCCATTGATGTAGCGTCTTCAGTAAACCTCCTTCTGGTAAACAATGCTGGGAGAAAGGTTGACAGTACATATAAGAAGGCAAATAGGAGGCATTCAGCATAGGCATTAACTGTAACATAGTCTAAATACTGGCCTGCCTAGCAGGAATCAGCCTAGTTTCTCTCAGATCTGTGATACGTACATGCTATTCTGTATTATCTGGTTTAATGAATGTGTATAAACTTTACGAAGAATTTTCTATTTAAGTTGATGTATGTCTCTTGAAGAAAGCCCTATTAGAAAGTAGGGGTCCCATTTCTTAAGAGTTCCATAAAGCCTCATTTATTCCTCTTAATATAGAAATAATTTCCAATGTAAAAATAATCTTTTACTCTTCGAAATATTAAAAAAATCACAATGAAGGGGCGCCTGGGTGGCTCAGTCGGTTGAGCGTCCGACTTCAGCTCAGGTCACGATCTCGCAGTCCGTGAGTTCGAGCCCCGCGTCAGGCTCTGGGCTGATGGCTCAGAGCCTGGAGCCTGTTTCCGATTCTGTGTCTCCCTCTCTCTCTGCCCCTCCCCCATTTATGCTCTGTCTCTCTCTGTCTCAAAAATAAATAAACGTCAAAAAAATTTTTTTTTAAAAAATCACAATGAAAAGGAATTTTACTTCAATTTTATAACCCAGGGGCTTCTTAGCATTCAATAACAAAAATTCAACTGAACAAATTTTAAAGATCTAATTGGATTTTCTTAATTGATTCATGAATTGGGCAGTATTCCATCTGGCAAGTAGAAGAGAGCTCCAAAGGGCTACAGAGAAGGAAAGATTTTTAAAGGTAGAGAGGAAGTAATCAGTAATCAGGCGATGGGGATAGAGAGAAGGGACAAGTTTTAAAGATATTAAAATGCTTTGATCGTTAGGCCTTTAGGACTGGACTGAGGGAAGCGAGCTGGAATGGTGCCCAGCTTCTCCCTTGGGAGAGCAGTTGTATGGTGGTAGTTTAACCAAGAGAGGGATTGCTGCAGGTGTTGGAGGACTGGGTTGAGAGATACTCAGTTCTGTGTAAACTGAGTTTAGAGGTACTTCTGAGACACTCAGATAGTGATGTAGAGACAGGCTTTGGAACATGGTGGGGAGGACTTTGGGAATTCAGGAGTAAGTTCCAACCTGAAGATGCAGATTTGGGTTTGGGGTTGTTCCCATGACGTGGATAGAGGTGGTGATAATTCTAATTTTCTTTAGAAACGTTCTAGCAATAAGACAAACCAGAAAAATCATGCATCTCAGGAGAGGGGAGATAATGTTCTACTTCTGCTGAGGAGACAAAAGGGGTTGGAAGAGTAGACTTTGGTAGGTTCCGAGGGGCATGGTCAACTGGCTCACAGTTTTTGTCTTGGGCTGGCTCAGATGGCTGGTTCCTGAATAAATGAAGTCTCAGGGGGCACTGAGCTGCCCCCCACCGGGTTCAGTGTGACTCATTCTCTGTGACAGCTGGGTATTGAGGAAGTGCTGGCCACCTGCCTCCCTCAAGGGCTGTAATTAGCTCAGGCTTTTCTGCCTTTTGTCATGTTAAATGGTGCCTGCCTCTGCTTAACTTTCAGGAGGTTTGCACTTAATCCGTGAGAGAAAAGAGTGACTCACTCCCCCTTTCCAGGCTGCTCTTAGAGAACTCAAGCTTTCTTCAGTAGACCCCAAGGGAACCTCTCCAGGATCAGTAGGAAATTTATCTTTATTCCTTTCAAACTAGTTCCCATTTCCTGGTGAGAAGCAGCCCTCTGCCTGCTTAATGCTTGATTTGGAGGGGTCCTGTATGGATTTCTCCTGTTAGCTAGGGCTCTTCCTTCCCCGTGTAGTATACAGGTCTCTCAGATCTTGGTAAGTAGCTGAGTTTCACATCTTTCAAACTCACCGATTGTTTGATAGCCTGTTTATATCCATCCACCCTCCAAATGCTCCCACGGTAATGGCCATGGAGGAATGGAATGAGAAGAGAATCTGTCTGCAGAACAAACGTCCATTTCAGTGACCACTCAAGGTCACCAGAAGGTTCGATTCCCAAGGGCTTTGGGACTTCTCTTTCCATGGATGTACACTTTGGTCTCTGAGTTGATTTACTAGAAAAGCCTTCACCAGATGTGATGCTGAAAGGCCATCTGCTCTAAGGTTTAACATGCTCTATGCCTTCCGGGAACAGAATTTGTGATCTGTAACAATACTCTGTTTGAGGTCACCTTCAGCTACCCTCGCTGGAGCAGCAGAACAGTGAAAACAATAACTTTGTCCCTTAGGAGGTGATCTAAAATAGTTCTAAAGGACATTTACAGTTAAAAAGTTTTAACCTGGACAGCTTTCCTAAGGAGCTTTTTAAGATGCCATGGAAAGAAATGAGTGGGGAATCCAGAACTTTCCTTTTTTTAGCTTCTTGGACCAAGAAGATGGGGATCTACCCTTCAGGCCTTTCATTGTTTCCCTGTAGCTCAGAAGGGCTGGCATTTCCGCTAGTGGAGTGTTGCTATGATAGAACTTTCCAGAGGAAGCTCCTGTTGTATCTTTACATGCAAGAAGTAGAATTTCCTATGTTTTCTTACACCCCAAATTCCTCAATATTTTCTCTGAAATGACTGCCAGCACCAGCAGATGTGATAGAAGTGGATTTTCCTTTGTGGTCAGAGGCTCTGGTTCATGATTCATCCCTATGTTTTTGGATATTAAAAGCAGACTTGAGTTTAATAAAATATCTTAAATAACCATGGAAATTTACCAAAGATGTAAATTAGGGGTGTGATTATATCTTAAATTATAGGTCTCTGTTTAAAAAAAAAAAGTTTCTCTTGTGAGACTGTTGCAGGATTTTTTATCTCAATACCTGGGATTCGCTGTCTCGCTGCTTCGAAGAATGAAGAGGTGGACACAGAATGCGCAGCAGGCAAAAGTTTATTAGAGTACCAGATCAGAAAGTAAGAACAGTATGAAAACTCTCTTTACAGAGAAGGGACATTCGAAAGTGAATAGGCAAGAGTCCTTGTTTTATAAGGTTCTGGTCAGCACCCTCTTCTGTTCCCCCTTGTTCCCTCTCAGGTTCTCCCCTTATTGGCCGGATAATTCTAGGTGCTGGGTTGTCCATTCCTGATTGGTTCGACTCCCCTGTTTGAGGAGTCAGACTGGTCATACTATCTTATATATAATGTAAGTTTTAGGGTTTACTTGTTTTAGTTAGGTATTTTGATTTCCAAATTCCTGAGGGGAATGTGAGGGCAAGTAGGCAGTGTCTGTTACATTCTTAAGAGGGACCTTACCCCTGAGGGTCAAATGCTCCTCCCAGCATTGTTTCAAAATATGTGTTTTTTTTCCACCCAGGACCTCAGATCCTAACCTTTCCCTCTCTGCCTATTTTATCCTATCTTTCCCTATTATAAGACCCCCTAATAGGGCTTAATTATTTGAAATTTGATTTGCACACATTCAGATATATCTAACATACAAAGAGTTACTTTAGTTTTGATACATATCTTGTTAAAAGATCAAGTATGTACTTTTAAGCCAAAAAAAAACAAAAAAAAAAAAAAAAGAAAGAAAAAAGAGAAAGAAAGAAAGAAAGGAAGAAAGAAAGAAAGAAAGAAAAAGTGGTCCAACTATTTGTTGATTCTAAGGGCATCGATTATCCAAATATTAACTTCATTGTTTTATGCCCAATCCTTTGATATCTAAGACGCATTTTATGCTAACCAACTTGTTAGCTAACAAGTTGTAAATGAAATTACTTTTCCAATAAAAGTTAAAACTATGGTGTTTTTTTTGGTAAGCAGTCTTAAAGATCCAACTTACCGTGTCGGGTTGACTTAACAGGAGGCAGCTGAAGCAAAGCACTAGGTGTATTCGCCGTGCTCTGCACTGGGTGAGGGCGAATGCCTGGCAGGGTCCCACCAATATCTGTGTGTCATCACACACATGGAAAGAACTGAGTTACAGGAAGGCACCCGGCAGAACAAAGATCGTGGTTGCCTTTCCCACCTCATGACAGTCACTTCTCTGTAACTAAATGGGGAATAAGGAAAGTGTTGAGTTTGTGGCTTGATCTGCTGTTTGGTAAGAGTTGGTGGAAGATTGCTCTGTGTGTTTTGGCTCTCTCCACATGGTTGTGTGATTTGATATGCAGGTTTGTTGCTCTCAGGAGCTATCAGAGTATGTTCCACATTTTTCCTTTTCCTGCCTCACAGGGCAAGCTTCCATGTGAAGACTCCCTTCTAGCAGGTGTCCTTTATTTTTTTTTTTTTTTTTTTTTTTTTTTTTTTTTTTTTTTTTAATATATGAAATTTACTGTCAAATTGGTTTCCATACAACACCCAGTGCTCATCCCAAAAGGTGCCCTCCTCAATACCCATCACCCACCCTGCCCTCCCTCCCACCCTGCCCTCCCTCCCACCCCCCATCAACCCTCAGTTTGTTCTCAGTTTTTAACAGTCTCTAATGCTTTGGCTCTCTCCCACTCTAACCTCTTTTTTTTTTTTTTTTTTTTTCCCTTCCCCTCCCCCATGGGTTTCTGTTATGTTTCTCAGGATCCACATAAGAGTGAAACCATATGGTATCTGTCTTTCTCTGTATGGCTTATTTCACTTAGCATCACACTCTCCAGTTCCATCCATGTTGCTACAAAAGGCCATATTTCATTTTTTCTCATTGCCACATAGTATTCCATTGTGTATATAAACCACAATTTCTTTATCCATTCATCAGTTGATGGACATTTAGGCTCTTTCCATAATTTGGCTATTGTTGAGAGTGCCGCTATAAACATTGGGGTACAGGTGCCCCTATGCATCAGTACTCCTGTATCCCTTGGATAAATTCCTAGCAGTGCTATTGCTGGGTCATAAGGTAGGTCTATTTTTAATTTTCTGAGGAACCTCCACACTGCTTTCCAGAGCGGCTGCACCCATTTGCATTCCCACCAACAGTGCAAGAGGGTTCCTGTTTCTCCACATCCTCTCCAGCATCTATAGTCTCCTGATTTGTTCATTTTGGCCACTCTGACTGGCGTGAGGTGGTATCTGAGTGTGGTTTTGATTTGTATTTCCCTGATAAGGAGCGACGTTGAACATCTTTTCATGTGCCTGTTGGCCATCCGGATGTCTTCTTTAGAGAAGTGTCTATTCATGTTTTCTGCCCATTTCTTCACTGGGTTATTTGTTTTTCGGGTGTGGAGTTTGATGAGCTCTTTATAGATTTTGGATACTAGCCCTTTGTCCGATGTGTCATTTGCAAATATCTTTTCCCATTCCGTTGGTTGCCTTTTAGTTTTGTTGGTTGTTTCCTTTGCTGTGCAGAAGCTTTTTATCTTCATAAGGTCCCAGTAATTCACTTTTGCTTTTAATTCCCTTGCCTTTGGGGATGTGCCGAGTAAGAGATTGCTACGGCTGAGGTCAGAGAGGTCTTTTCCTGCTTTCTCCTCTAAGGTTTTGATGGTTTCCTGTCTCACATTCAGGTCCTTTATCCATTTTGAGTTTATTTTTGTGAATGGTGTGAGAAAGTGGTCTAGTTTCAACCTTCTGCATGTTGCTGTCCAGTTCTCCCAGCACCATTTGTTAAAGAGACTGTCTTTTTTCCATTGGATGTTCTTTCCTGCTTTGTCAAAGATGAGTTGGCCATACGTTTGTGGGTCTAGTTCTGGGGTTTCTATTCTATTCCATTGGTCTATGTGTCTGTTTTTATGCCAATACCATGCTGTCTTGATGATGACAGCTTTGTAGTAGAGGCTAAAGTCTGGGATTGTGATGCCTCTAGCAGGTGTCCTTTAGATATGACTTCATCTCCCCATGGAGGGAGACTTTATATTTGTCTTGGAGTTCCCATTCGAGTCCTAGAAAAACTCTGAAAGGAGTCTAAAGCTAATGGAAATCTCTTCTCTTGAGAAGTTTTGGTTATAAGAAGTCATCTAGGACAATAAGTGGAAGAGACATTGATTACATCGAAAAAATATAGTCTGATTAAAAAAAATTTTTTTTGACAATTTTATTTATTTTTGAGACAGAGAGACAGAGTATGAGTGGGGGAGGGGCAGAGAGAGAGAGAGGGAGACACAGAATACAAAGCAGGCTCCAGGCTCTGAGCTGTCAGCACAGACCCCCGTGCAGGTTTTGAACTCGTGAACCCTGAGATCATGACCTGGGCCAAAGTCAGACGCTTAACAGACTGAGCCACTCAGACACCCCTATAGTCTGATCTATTGATGAAGAAGAGAGAACTTTGACTTGAGTATTCGGGGAGGTTAAAAAAAAAAAAGCACTCAGTGTAGCCAGTATTGTAAAAAGAAACAGAATAAATAATATTTGATAAATTGGGCAATAAATTGGGCGTGTTTATCAGGAGCTAAAATGTTGATTGGCACTGTGCAACTACATAGATGAAATTGTTGGTGGGATTTAAATATTTTGCAGCTGTGTGTATGTGTGACTGAGTGTGCAGGCACACGTGTCTGTGTGTGCATGGTGAATACGGTGGGTAGAATTGAGCATATAGGTTAAAAAAAAAAGCCATTGGGTTTTCTCCCTTAGAAACTGTGGATGTGATGAAGAACTGATTTATTTTTCACTTTTCAGTGGTGGTGCACAAATTTTCTTCAAACATGATCCAGTTTCTATTTGCTATTCTTATAGAGAATTAAGGTTTAATTCCTAATCTTAGGTGGTGGGTAAGTGGGTCATTAACCCTGCTGTTTAATGGAGTCAGACTCACCAGCAGCCCCTTGACAGGTTTTCTCCCTTACAGCCCCTTTGATGTCCTGAACTGACAGTGTGCTGTGTGTGTTCAGGACTCACATTTTGCAATGTAGTGACACCTGATCATTTATTGAAGGTGAGAGTATTCTCATGAAGGTAGTGGTGTTTGAAAGTCTAAGGAAGCCGAGATCAGTCCTAGGAGCCCTCTGGAATTAGTGCCGCTCATTTATGGTGTGAATAGAATCCAGCTGCATGAAGGCACTGACTGTGGGCTGCAAAGTGAAGGGTGGTGATGGGACCAAAGACAACAGTCAGATCCAGCAATGCGCAGGAACCTAAGAGAGAAAAGCAGAGTTTTGAAAGAAATTGTTGACCTACTGAAAGCAAAAAGGAAAAGCCTCCACAAATGGTAGCTTCCTGGGACATGTGGGAGGTGAAACAATGAGCACAGCTCCCTGCTTTCTGCAGGGTCAAGGCTGTCCCTTGGCAGACTGGTGGTGGGGATGACGATGGACCAGGTCTGGGGCCACCTGCCTGTACGAGCCTCCTGCCTCTTTGGAGAACTTTGAATCCTTGGGGGTCTCAGGCTGCTTGTGGGGTGCCCAGGGTTCTGTTGATATGTACCAATATTGGGACAAGATTCATGCTCCAATATTTCCTCCTTCAAACGCAAAATTTACTAATCTAAAGACATCTCTGCTTTGAAAGTCTGCAAACTGCTCTAGGATGGGGCAACCAGTAAGTTAATTCTTCTAATATGTTAATTACCTCACCATTTACAGTCTTTCCACAAACACACTATCTCAGCACAGTCAAAAGGCATGCTTCATCTTATAAAGACTTGAGAATAACTTTTCTAGCAACATGGAGCTGGAGGAGATGTTGGAGATAGGTCAAATCCAATCCTCCCATTTTATAAGCAAGGCAAGAGAGACTCTTGAATTGAAACCACCCTATAGAGTCATACAACCATTTACTGTCTGGGCAGAAACCAAATCCTGGCCTCTTGACTCTGCATCATATGTGGTGAGAATCAGAGCCACAATAGCATACAAGCAAGGGATTTTTGTGGTTTTTGTTAGCGTATGGGTACTTTCCAAATCACCGAGCCCCTGCTACGTGTAGGACGCTATGCTTGGAGCTGCTAATAAAAGAGGGGTAAGATCTTGATCCCAATTTAGAGGAGAGACAGAATATACTTAAGAAATCATTCCCAATCCTAGGGAATAGATCTATTTTGATGTGTGGAGCAAAGAATTACCTCCTGCAAAACTGGGTCTCATACAACTCATATTTCCCTTAATTTTCGTTACCTCTGCATTTTACAAGTCAAATGTTATAAATTCAAGGGTCCACAAAGTGTGCTTGTTGCCTCTTTTTTTATTTCTCCCTGAGGGTGATAATAAACTAATTTAAATAATTCTAAACCCTGACACTCAGAAGAAAATTGAAGGGCCTGTACCTGGAATACAGGTATCTCTAAGATTCAGGTTGTCCCAAAACTTAAGGAGGAATAGAATTGGTAAAATCGGGTTTTAGGCTTGACTGCAGAATAGGAACACTTGAGAAGTAAAAGGAAAATGAAGAAAATGCCAATTGAGCTGGAGGGAGAAAAGAATTTCCTTGGGAGAAAGACTGAAATCTTAGAGATCAGGCAAGACAGATCTGAAATATGTGGGCTCTGTATTCCTTTTGGGACTGGACTTGGGAAGGGGGGATCTTATGATGATTAATAGATTGTTGAGTTGTTTGAGGAGCATGCCAGCTAAGTATGAAGAACACAAGGCTCAAATGGAAAGTGGACATTAAAAGTCTTTGAAATATGTGGAATGGACACCGAGGGTGGGGAAAGAGAATTTCAGGTCATATCCCGATGCATGTAGGGACCACCTTGCAAATTTCCCTATTTTGCTACATTGGAGGAGGTCGTTTGGAGGATGTGACCGTTGCTTGACCCTTGGGCTGGACCCATGCAGCCAGAGGCTCCTCCCACCTCCTGGGCCCTTGGAAAGTACGTTCTGCCCGCCACTCCCACCCACAGCTGTTTGCAAACAGCCCTCAGAGAGTAATGTGTTATTGAAATCACCTGGGCGCTACACGTGACTGAACCCAGTTAAGGCCTCTATGTAAACTCCTAAGAAGGCAGTAGGGGGTTGGGTGGAGATTTAGTCAGCTTGTGGCTGCCCAAGTGATCCTCACAGGTAAGTTCTCCCGTTTGTCACCTGCCACTTACCATCTGGCATGTTCGGGCTCTTTCCTCAGTTTCTCCCTGCCTTCTGACGGAGGTGGGGGCGGGGGCAGTTTCAGGTTTCGCCAGGGAAGATCCTCAAGTTTTGAATCCACATGTTTGAAGACAGGAGTGTCTCCCACGTCCTTGCGGGGGGGGGGGGGGGGGGGGGGGCTACGGTGTGCACAGGTGAATTAGATTTCCGAGAAAGAGGACGTGGAATATCACGATTACTTTTGTGATGGCATATTTCTCCTAATGTGATTCTGGGTTGTTGTAAATACTGGGTTTTGAGAAGATGGTTCAGTTAGGAGTAACTATGGTAGGGGCTGGTCATTTGTGTTTTCTACATTTTTTTTGGTGCCTGGGGCTCTAAGGCTTGGCGTCGTTATTTTTTCCTGTTTACCCTGACTTTTTGGGCGAGTAGTTGAAGGGAGAGATCTGGGTTTTGTGAATTCAGCTTGGGAGGTGAGGAGGGAGCCCATTCTGTGAAAGTTAGGCTGTGGCTATGGAAGCAGGAGCCTGACTCTACCCCGGCCTGGCGGTGAGATTCTCTAAGACTAAGCGGAACAAGTTTGGGGATTAATTTTTTTCAGCTGCAGTCTACAGGAGGCTTTTATTTCCAGAGTCCACTTTCTCTCTGGATATTTACTATTTGAAGGAGTTCTTATTGTCTAAATTTGGTGCCTGTTTATACTGCTGCTGAAGGATTTGGGGATCTAAGCATGTCCTCTGTGCCCCTTGACCACTGTCTTGGGAAGCTGTGTTAGTGTGGCGGGGCATAATTTGAGATGAGAAATAGGCAGGGAATGAATTTTGGTTCAGGGTGCAGTTTGGCCTTGAAGTTAATGTAATATATGTTCAGTGTTGGCCATCTTGGAGCCTTTAGGTATGAAAATCTTGTCCGCATGGGCCCAAAGAAGATACATAAAGAGCAGTAATAGGTGTAGGCAGAGAGGTCTCATGAAAGTGGAAGCAAAACTGTCCTGGGGCACCTGGGTGGCTCAGTTAAGCGTCAGACTTCGGCTCAGGTCCTGATCTCGCGGTTTGTGGGTTCAAGCCCTGCGTCAGAGCCTGGAGCCTGCCTCAGATTCTGTGTCTCCCTCTCTGCCGCCACCCCCCCAATTCTCTCTCTCTCTCTCTCTCTCAAAAAAACAAAAAACAAAAAACAAAAAACAAAAAACATAAAACTGCCCTGATATCCTGTGGGTTTTCTTCCTTGAGAGAGCCAGATATCTAATTCGTGTGGACTTGGCTGTTCAGTGATGAGGTTTTTGCGGGGATTGTGGGGTTCGTGGCATCCAGAGCCGACAGCAGAGAAAGAATTCTTGAAGACGTCTTCGGTGCAAAATGGCGATTTTATTAAAGCATGGGGACAGGACCCTTGGGCAGAAAGACCTGCCCCGGGACTATGGGGAGAGACTGGTTATATACTATGGACTTGGGGGAGGTAAGTTCCAAGGGAAGTTTCCAGGGGGATTTCCATATGCTAAAGAAGACTCCCAGGCTACTGGAGGCCTAGCTGTTGTCAAGCTAAGGTTGTTTTTCCCTCTAACAGAGCATTAGCATTAAGACAGCAGCGAGTTCCTGGAGAAACTTTTGCTCTGCCAGCCTCAAGTAGCTGTCAATGGGCTGCAGGTTATAAGGAAATTCAATTTTATCTGCCCTTTCCTTCTGCCTTTTTTTCCCCACATCACCAGCTCTGAGGGAAGAGGTTAAAGTGTGTGTGTGTGTGACAGAGTGAGAGACAGAGTGAGAGACAGAGTGAGAGACAGAGTGAGAGACAGAGTGAGAGACAGAGTGAGAGACAGAGTGAGAGACAGAGTGAGAGACAGAATATGGTGCTGCTAAGGAGGTGTTGGTGGTGAAGGGAAGGCTTCTTATTATTTTTGGATGTTGTGAAGAGAATTTCTCCCCCATGATTTCTGCTTTCAGGGAGGGGCTAATCTGTCTGCCTCTCTGTCAGGAGAGGGTAAAGTGTGTCAGAGGTCACTGTTCCTGCATGGCATGGTTTCTTGTCCCTTCTTAGAACACCTTCCCTTCAGGCACTGTGTTTCTCAGCTTCACAATTTTGGTTTCTCTGCTCTGGGTTTCACCTGATTCTTTTTAACTTCTTGTTAAGTCAGTAGATAATCTAGTCAGGTCAGGCCTCCTCTAGGGCCATCAAGGATTGTTCAGAGGTGATTATTAAAACTGGTAATTTGCGGGGCACCTGGGTGGGTCAGTTGGTTAAGCGTCTGACTTTGGCTCAGGTCACGATATCACAGTTTATGAGTTTGAGCCCTGCATCGGGCTCTGTGCTCAGAGCACAGCTTGGAGCCTGGATCCCGCTTCAGATTCTGTGTCTCCCTCTTTCTTCCCTTCCCCTGTTTGTGCATGCTCTCCCTCTCTAACAAACATTAACAAAATATGCCAAAAGAAAGGGCATATTCTCTGATCTTTGCCCAAGAAAGCCCCCACTGTTATGTTTTTAATTAAAATTTAAAATTTTTCTGTAGTAAAATTAATCTTTTCCTTAGGCCTTCTAGATTTTGTATTCTGTTAAGTGTTTTCCACCTTGACATATCTACAAGTGTTGGTGTGTGCATATGTATTGTATGTATATATACCTATATAGATATCCTACATATATTCTCTACATTCATTTCATTCTTTGGTCTACCTTATATTGTTGTCAGGAATATTCTGTTTGCTTCCTCAAATTTGCCTAGCTACATTGTCTCATGCACCAAAAAACTGCAAAAAATAAGAATTTGTAGAGTTGATTGGGCAGCAGTATGGAGAATGGATTGGAGGGATGCAGAAGGGACATGAATGGGGATTAAAAAATCAGGGCTGTAGTGATGTAGCAGCAACAGAAGAAAGGGGAGCTTGGAGGTATGTTCACGTGGTAACCTGGCCTGACTTAGTGACCGTTGGGTGTGAGCATGTGGGACAAGCAGCAGCAATGGTGGATGGAGGTTGGCAAAACTGGAAGGCTTTGGATGGGCACCTATATGCTGAGACTTTGGGGGGTGGGACACTGGGAGCGAGGGAGGACACTGACCTTTGTACAATTCTACCCACAAGCTCCACTATCCATCTGTTTCTATCCCCGTCTTAACAAGAAAGTCCAAGGAAAACCCACTTTAGTTTCAAGTAACTATTGTCTTGGAGGTAGAAGTTGTAATTAGCAGTGATTGAAGCTGGAGAAAAGCAAGTGGTCTAGTCTCTAATCACCCAAAGTACAGCATGCGGTGTGTCTCTGCAATTTCTGTGTTAGCCACTGGGTGGCGAGCTCGGTTCACAGAAACCCACATCAGCGCAACAGAAGTTTCTTGTTCTTTACCGTTGTTAACAAAAGACACTGTTGTAGCAGCCAGCATTGGCTGCTATAGAAATGAGAGGATAGAAACTTACAAAAAATTCTTTTTATTGAATAATCAATTTGAGCATTTACTGCTTTATGTGTGCCTTACAAAAGCTTATTGCTTTTTTTTTTTATTCTCTGTTCCTCCAGGACACTTGATTTGAGAAAGCAATCAATAAAGATTAGTTTAGACAACCAGCTGCCACAATGACATAGTGATAAAATTCTGTTCCTTAATGAGACAAGATGCTTTTTATTCCAAGACCATACATATCTAATGTACCTCTTGGTCCTTGCTATGGAACGTATTGTTTCTCCCCTATCCCCGTCAATGTAACTATATTTGGCGGTAGAGCTTTTAGGAAGTAATTAAGGTCATAAGGGTAGGGTCCCAATCCTATACTACTCTTGGTCTTAAGATAATTGAATGTTTCAGGATTTTTATAATCAGTAATATTAGGGAGTTGAAGTTTTAAGATAGAAGAATAGTATGTTTTTCTCATTTTTTTTTCCCCCAACAGTCTTAAATAAAACAACCCCCCCAAAACTTTTATATATATTTTACATATGTTTAATTTTCATTTAAGAAATGATTGGGTTCTCACTTGCATTAGAGAAAATTTGACAATCTATGGCAAAATTGGAGCGTTTCCCAATTTTCTCCTATGTTTGCTAAAATCACTTAACTGGGGAGAAGACCATTGAATCTGCAGTTTAGAATGAGACCCAAGAGTACATATTTCTGGAAAGTTAAAGTATTGCCTTAAATCCATCCCAAGGTGTCAAAGATGGTTTCTTTTATATGCAGATCTTTCAGGAAAGCAGAGTCTAAGTGGTAGTAGTAAAGAAAAGGCGAAAGGTGAGGAAAAGTGTAGAGGACAAAGGGGAGAAAATAAGACAAACTTTGCCCTTTGGAACTAACAAGGTTCAGACCTGATCGGTAGACTCCGGATTTTGTGTTAGCTCACTTACAAAAGGCATACCCTCAAACCTGGACCATCCACGTTTTAACCTTAGATCAGAATTTGAGGTCAAGTTCTACACTTAAGCTTTTGGACAAGGTGCTTGCTGATCCTTCTTCCTGATCTGTAAGACTAGCTAATGTCTACTCATGGAGTTGCCCGGAACCCTAAGTGCAAGGATGCCTACAAAGCCTCTAGGCTTGTGTGGTTGAGTTTGTGCTTGGGATTAGTTGGTGGGGGTTTGACATCATAGGAGTATAGCCTTTGGTAGGCAGACAGTCTGGCCTAAATCCAGCTTGGCTGCTGATGAGCTAGTCTGTTTGAACGATCTGCATTATAAATTTCTTCATTTGCAAGCTGAACATCATAATACTTGCTGTTGTGAGGATAAGACCTGCTCTTTGTGGTGAGGGCTGCTTAGTAGGGGTGCAAGCAGCAGCAGCTGAGAACTGTCCCCCATTATGCTTGGACCCTGTACTTGGGGGAAGAAACCCTGGATAGATGGTGCAGAAGCTCTCTTCTGCTCAGGCCTCTGCACTTGCTTTCATACTGTCCTCCTCTGACTTAGACCTGATCACGCATTCTTGTGTTCCTCTGTCTATATCTAATGCAACATCTCTCAATTTTTCAAGACCCAGGAGTCCTTTTGATAATTTTTTTTTTTTAAAGGCAACCTTCTTATTTTCAGACTTTGATTTACTTCCCCTCTGTCCAATCCCTACTCCCATCGAGGCATTACCTTTCAGGGGAAAATTTCCCATCTGGGAGGCTTACCATTGCCCAATGCAGAACTTCCTAGTCCTGGGCCAGGGCA
This sequence comes from Panthera leo, assembly GCF_018350215.1. NCBI lineage: Eukaryota > Metazoa > Chordata > Mammalia > Carnivora > Felidae > Panthera > Panthera leo. The sequence goes on from NC_056682.1 coordinate 28,895,180, forward strand.
CTTGGGGCCTCTGGTGGCCTGTAGGGGTGGCAAGAAAATGATTCCCCCCCCCCCCCACCCCGCCAAAAGCCCCCACCCCCCGGAGCTGGGTAGGGAACAATCCATCCCCCTTATTTCCAGGTGAAGTCTCTTATTAATCCTACCAGTTCCCTTTCAAACATCCATTCTCTAGGGCCCTTTGCTAACCATTGCCCTTGAGGTTGGCAGAATTCCAAGGTGACCTCCAGTGACCCGTACTCTTGTATAATCTACTCCTCGAGTGTGGGCAAACCTGTGACTATGATAAGGTATTGCTCCTGCGACTGCATTACATGGTACTTTTATACGGCAATGGGGTAGGGATTTTGCAAATGTAATTAAAGTCCCTAATTAGTTGATTTTTGAGTTAATCAAAAGGGAGATTATCTTGGGTGGGCCTGGCCTGATAAGGTAGCCTTTAAAAGTGACCAGTAGCAGGCATTCTCCTGCCAGCTTTGGAGAAGCCAACAACTGTGCTGTGAACTGCTGAAGCAGTGAAGAAATAGCCAGGATGGTGCAAGAAAATCTGGAGAGAGGAATGTGCAGCATTTTCAGGAGGAAGCAGCCAACTACTTCAGAGAAGTGAGTTGAGACCAGGGCTGAGAAACCCACATTTTATTACCTGGCAAGCAGGTGGTCAGGGTGTATTTGGTGGAACGACGTGGATAAAATCAGGTGGTGGGGATGTGAATAGTGAATGCAAGACCATGAGTAGATAGAGCAAGTGCAGGTGCATCTTCCAAGTAGCTCTGCTAGGAAAGGAGAGGAAGGGGGGCAGTAGTAGTGGGGGCCCTAGGATGACCACAACATGGTTTTCATAATGGGACATGCTGAGAAATGTCGATGCTACTGGGAAGGACCAAACCGTGAGAAAGAGGAGAGAAGGGCACTTCATGGCATGATGCTCCCAAGGAGGTAATCCCGAACAAAGACGGAGACATTTTCTGTGGGTAGGAGTGGGCTAGCTCTTCCCCTGTGCTTGGAAGGAAAGCTGTATTAGGTTTAGGGGCAGATGAGTTTGAAAGGGGGAGTGATTGGTTGGGTAGGATAGGAAGAAGCATTTTTACTGATGATCTCTACTTTCTCTGTGAAGTAGGAAGCAAAGTCCTCCACTCATGAGATGGTGACTGTTTGGTTTGTGGAGACCAGGGAATTAAAAATAAAAATCTTTAAAATTTCATTATAGGGGCGCCTGGGTGGCTCAGTCGGTTAAGCATACAATTTTGGCTCAGGTCATGATCTCATAGTCTGTAGGTTCGATCCCTGCCTTGGGCTCTGTGCTGATAGCTCAGAGCCTAGAGCCTGCTTCAGATTTCCCTTGCTCTCTGCCCATCTCTTCCCCCCCCCCCCCCCCCACTCAAAAACAAACATAAAAAATTTTTTTTTAAAAATTTCATTGTAACACATACAGAAAAGTGCATAAGTCATAACTATACTGACCAATAACTTATTAGAGTGTGAATTCAACGATGTAACCACCACCCATTTAAAGACCTAGAGTATTACAGCAGCCCAGAAGCCCTTCCCATGCCCCTACTAAGCAACAAATGCTTCCTTAAAGGAACTACCAATTGACATCTAACACCATAGATGAATTTTGCCTTTTTTTTTTTTTTTTTGGCACTTTATCTGACTGGAATTATATGGTATCTGTCGTTTGACACCTGATTTCTTGTACTCAACATTGTGTTTGTAAGATTCATCCATGTTGTTGGATACTGAAGTAATTAATTTGCATTGCCATCTAGTATTCCGTTTACAAATATATCACAATTTGTCTTTAATGTTGATAGACATTGTGATTGTTTTCACTACCACAAATACAGACTACATACCTTTTTGGTGTACATTTAATGCTTTTGTGTTTTAATAGAAATATAGGAGTGGAATTATTGTATCTTGTACATGTGTTCAGCTTTCAAAAATACTGCCTGGGGGGAGGTGCATGAGTGGTTCAGTCTGTTGAGCATCTGACTCTTGGTTTTGGCTCAAGTTATGATCTCACTAATTGTGAGTTTGAGCCCCACATTGGGCTCTGCACTGACAGTGTGGAGCCTGCTTGGGATTCCCTCTTTCCCCACTCTCTCTGTCCCTATCCTGTTTGTTTGCTTTCTCTCCCTCAAAATAAATAAAATTAAAAAAAAAAAAAAAAATGCCTGGTAAGGAAAGATCTAGCAGCATTCCTGCAATCATTTTTCTCCCTTTAGTGGGGATGCCTGGGAAAGAAAGAAAAGAAAAGAAAAGAAAAAAAAAAGACCCAGGTAAATGCTCTTATAAACATGCTAATGAAAGACTTGCAGATACGCTGATGGTATTTACTCGTGTGAGAATTCTTATCTAGGGAATGCTTTTTAGCAGTATGTCATTGCATAGTTTAGATTGCTTTTTGCAAATAAACCTGGTATATGTGTCCTTAATGGGATAGGATTTCCAAGAAAATAGTACCTAAGCTATTGAATCATCAGAATATAAAATACTGATGTTTCACAACTGAAATAGCTCCCATTTGTTTGTGATGGCCTTCTGCACTGCTCTCAGCCTCCTAACATGACAAGGAAGAATGTGGACAGTGGTGTTGGTGATCACCAATCTGTTCTTGCTTTGCTTGTGTCTCACAATTACCCTTCTCCTTGGCAATTATCTGTTGTTACAGAGGAAGCTCTCTGATTCTTCTAAATATGATTGGACTGTCAGATTCTTTGTGTTTTCTCACTACCAAACAATATTCTACGTGATTGCTCCAATTTATCCTTCCAGTAGCATGCAGGACCGTTCTAATTGCTTCCATTCTTGGTAACACTTGCAATGCCAGTCTTTTTATTTTAGACAATCTGGAGTGTGTGTAGGTCCTTTGACTTTGTTTATTCTTTCTCAAAGTTGCCTCAACTAATTCTTTGATTTCCATCTAAATTATAAAAGCAGCTTATCAATTTCCATGACAAATCTGCCTAAATTTTGATCGAGATAGTATTAAATCTATACACAAATGTGGAAGAAAGGCCCCTGTTTCCACTACTTAGTGTTGTAAGTTGAATTGTGTTCCTCCAAAAGTTAGGTTGAAGTCCTAACCCCAATACTTATGAATATGATCTTATTTAGAAATGAATCTTTGCAGATGTAATCAACTTACAATGAGGTCAGATTTGATCAGGGTGGGCCCCAAATTCATTGACTGATACCCTTTAAGGATCCCATAATCTTCAGATTTCTTTCTTATCAGATATATATTCAATAACGACTATAAATTCCTTTCGAAGTACAGATTTAGCCATGTTACATATTTTTTCAATATGTTTATACCTTCATTTTCATTTGCTGATTTCCTAGGTCTTTGACTCATGGGTGATTTTGAAATACATTGTTTAATTTTAAAAATAAGGATAGTTTCTAGTTGTATTTCTGTAGTTGAGTCCTCATTGAATTTCATTGTGATCAGAGAACATATTCTAAGTGGTTCTTTGGAATTTATTGAGACTTGCTCTGTGGTCTGACATGTGGTTTATTTTGGTAAATATTCTATATATACTTGGAATGAATGTGTCTTTGTGGTTCCTAGGGTTGGTGTTCTATATAAGTAGATCACTTTGTTTTTTAAGTTGTTGTTTTTTTTTTTTTTTTCTGTTTAATGGATTTTTTTTTTTTTTTTGGTCTGCTTATTCTATCAACTATTCAGAAAGGTATGTTAAACTTCCAGTATCACTGTGAGTTTGTGTGAAATTTTCCTTTTTATTTTATTTATTTATTTTATTTCCTATTTATTTTATTTTATTTTTATTTTATAGAG